>NC_091746.1:79366860-80001860 GCF_043380555.1 Nothobranchius furzeri | reverse complement strand
TGGCCAACATTAGAGAAACAAACATTTTTTCATTGGCCTTTAGAATATTCTAATTTTCTGAGATACCAGATTTGATGTTTTCATTGGTTGTCACCTATAAATATCAAAATTAAACGTAATAAACATCGGAAATACATTGGTCTGTGTGCATTGCATGAATATAATGTACAAGTTTCACGTTTTGAATGGAATTACTGAAATATTTTCAACCTTTTGATGATATTCTAATTTACTGGCCAGCACCTGTATATTAACTGGAATAAGTTATCTGCTCATATAAGATCTTTTTCCTCTGCCTTTTTAAAAACTCTCTCTATGAGTACGTGAAAATGATTTGTAATAACTGTTTTGTAGCCATTGTCTGACTTTCCTTTTGTTGCACCAAAGCAGGATTTATTATTATTATTATTTGTCCAGTTTTCTTTAGTTATCCATACATTAATCTTCTCAGTTGTCTTTTGTTAATTATTTTTGGATTGAGTTTGTTTGTTCTATGGTGTACTCACTGCCTCTGTCTTCTTGTGTTTTATTTCTCTCCAGTAGGAGGACCTACTCGTAAACAAGATGTTTCATCTCAAGTGGTTTCATCCTCCTAAAATATAAGTTAATAAATAAATATATAGTCTGGCCACGACCCATAGACGGAGCTCAGTCGTGGGGCTGAATTTACGCTTTCAAACTGTCTCTGCATGCTACTGGACGTGGCACTTAAAAGAAGAAGTGAATAAATCATTTTTCTAAATGAAGGCCTTAAGTACCTCCATCTGCTCTTGACACAAAGAAAAGCCTGTGTTTAAATAGTCCAAAGATGATGCCAAAGCCGCTTCAAACGAGCAACCGCCATCGTTGGATTTTTCGCTCAGTTGCAGTAGCATCCCGCCCACTAACTCGATAAGAGCGCCGTGATTGGCAAAACTGGTCTGGTCTGCAGTGGGGCGTGGCTAGACAGACCGGCAAAGCAAAATCATTTTGCTTCTGCTATGATCGGTCTAGAACTCTAGGCTAGTCCACTCAAACACACAAATATGTACTTTAAAAGCGTCGTGTGATGAAAAATCCACTTTTTGGAGGTTTTTAGTATGTGTTATTGTTTCCTCATGAAAAACACCACCAAACCTGTTTTTGGCTGCATTCGTGCATTTTCCAGTTTCAGCTAAATTTTTTTTTATTTTATGTTGAAATTCCTGAAATGGCCTAATGTACAAGTTGTATGTCACTCCATCCTCCTGCTCCACTCTTGGAAGCTAATCTCTGGTCTGAAACCTGCCTCCCCAGGCCAGTTCAGGTCATGTGACAGACTTGGGGGTTAGTGGTTAGTGCGCTGAGCTGACATACAGGCTCACATCACGGTCTCAAAAATAACCTTTTTCTTCTTTTTTAGCTACACCTGCCAGTCTGACGTTTTTAATCCTTTATTGGTCAACTGTTTAAAATATAAGGTCTAATATGTTTTTTTTGCTTTCTTTGTTTATTTAGCCAGTGTGAGTTCATGTGAGGTGAGCAGAGCAAATCAACTAACGTGCTGCTTGGAAATGACCAACTTCAAAAGTCTTTAGAGACAAAAAATATCTTGCAGAAAATAATCAATAAAATTAAAATATAAAAACACAAAATCTCCTTCAGCTGGCTAAATAAATTACTGCCGGCATCACCGGGATTCAAACCCACGTCAACATATTGCAAAACTTAGATGGAAGGCTGATGCCTTTATCACTGGAATACCATAGCAATACACTTACCAGCTTGCCTAAGGCGCAGTTGTAGGCATGTTTTGTCGGAGCAGGTGTGGGCGGAGTTTCACTGAAACTAAACATTTTATTTCTGGGTATAAATTCAGGCCGACATAAATAACTCATATTGAAGACATATGACATCTCAATAGAGCCAACGGTAATTTTTTATCCTATACTTTGTCTACCTTTGCTCTCAAAGGTTTAAAAAAGCATGATATGGAACCTTTAATGACAGATAGTTGTGTTTTCAAAGCTGTAAACAACTTGCTTCACCTGGGTCAGGCACACAGCAGCAATACTAAACCCTAGTGGACATTTCTACTCATAAGCATCAATAGCTTTGGTACTGGTATCAACTCCACATAAATCAGTAATCTCATCAGATGAGTGGAAAGCAGCACACATTTAGTTACAACTTTGTTGTACATCTACTTTTAAGGACGTACCTTCACATTTGTCACAAATGCAGTTCTTCTGAACAGAAAGTTTTTTCGTGGCTCCATTGTAAAGATCCTCTAATGTCACAGAAATCTGATGAACAACGTTCTTCCCTGTATTAAAACAAAACAGCAGTCAGACGTCAAAAAATTCTGCTCATTTTCAAGACTTGCATAGGTTTTCAGGGATGGAGATAACATTAACAGTTCTCGGTCTGTCCACCGTTCTGCTGGGCTCTGCCAGGTGATCGCAGATTACATCAGCATAAGACTCATTGTCTCTGCCAAACATTTTATGTATAAAGCCCCTTCCCACCCCAAATCAAGGGGTCCCAAGGTGCTGAAACACTTTCACAAATCTCAACACAATTAATTTCATTCAGAAAAACAACATAAATACTAAAAAGCAAAACAACTTTGTGTAAAGGGAGAAATAGTTTGTAGATTGTCTTTAGTGCTACAGATCAGCACAAACTTTAGACAGAATGAATGGAGGCCGAGTTACACAGCTATAATTTTTTTAACTTGTTTTATTAACCAAGCTCTTTGCAGAAATATTTATTTATAAATTCCTTTTTTCTGTTTCATTCAACAAGCCGCTTTAGCCCTTCTCCTCCCTCGTTGCCATGCTTTTTCCGCCATGTGCGTATGAAAACAAAGGCACTGCGCAAGCGCGTTTTACCCATTCTATCTTATCGCGATATTTCATTTTCTTATCATTGCCCAACATTGTACCGGTATTACTGTGAAAGGTATGATATGGCTCAGCCCTAACAGCAACACAGTTAAATACCCTAACATGGATGTTTTTGTCCTGTGGGAGAAAACTCGAGTGCCCAGAGGACACCTACACATGCATGGGGAGAACATGCAAACTCCACGCAGAAAGGCCCAAGCCAGATTTTGAACCTGCGACCTTCTTGCTGCAAAACAACAGAGCTAGCAACTGTGCCTCCTTGCAGAAATGATGACTCATGTATACGAGTCATGTAGCATGTCAGAAGGAAAAACAAAACTGTCTCACAAAAATGTCTATGTTCCTATGTGAAAATCAGCTTTTTACCAACCTTTTCGCTCTCTGTGCATCCGACTACCTCCACCAAAAAATAAGTCAAATATATCCATGGGGGATGCAAAGCTACCACCACCGCCACCACCTCCAGTTCCTCCTTCCTTTATTGCTTTTTCTCCTCCACGGTCATATAGATCTCTCTTCTTGGCATCTGATAAAACCTCATAGGCCTGTGATATCTGCTTGAACTTCAGAGAGAAAAAAAAAAGCTTAAACACATTTGTTATTGTTTGTGATGAAACAAAAACAAAACACTTACCTTCTCTCCCTCAGTAGGATTTTTGTCTGGATGATATTTCAAGGCTAGCTTGCGGTAGGCCTTTTTCAGTTCGTCTGGGGTTGCATTTGGCTTCACACCAAGTGTGTCGTAAAAGCCTGTTTCCTTAACCATGTTTGACTTTGACAGATGTTTCTGTTCAATTAAAAGTAGAATCAGTTGTAATAAATTTGACATTTACTACAAAAAAACTTACATTAACACCTTCACAAACATACCTAACGAAGACGCACGTAAGTTAATAGTGTAAAGAATTAGATTTTCTTGCAAGATTGTGAAATATGTTATTTTAATGCAAATGCATTTAACTAACTATTTAACCTGTACTTGAATTAATATAATAATTAGTAATGACAAAAGACTTACAATCTTACCAGAACACGTTATTCAAGTTAATATAAGAATACAAATCTTAGTTTTGCTATTTAACTTTAATTAGCCAGTGAGAGCAGAAGTTTCCCGTTTACGTCGCGAGGTGTTTATATCACTCAGTATTTTTAGGTAGGAGTTAACAGAAAACAAACAGAAGAAACATAATTTGTCTTCGTCTATTGTCTGAAAACATTTAAGTGTCTTATTTTCATAAACGTTTATATGACCGTATGGCTTCCAGTTTACACAAAAAAGAAACGATAAGGCCCCATGTAGCTGCTTTAGCTAGTGGAACTGGTGTTGTGGCGAAAAAAGTTACCCTGTCATAATGCGCATTTCGTTACGGGTAGCAGTTGCTTCCGTTGAAAAACCGACACATCACTAGCCCGTTAAAAACTGAAAAAGAAAATAGCTCTGTTCATCAGCACTTTACAATAATATTATAAACAAATGTTTTGATGTAACAGAAATGTATCTATCACGCATCAGTACAGTATATAGGAGAAAACGGTGTTGATTTGGTGGCTAAAATCAAGTCTTGGTAACTAATTGTAAAATTTAAGCAAATAAAACCACGAGTTACCTTTTTTTTTAAATCATCTTTGACTTCAACACAATTTATTAAAAATGGTGAATAAAGCAGAGATGACCATCGCGAGAAGAGGCTTGATTACAGGGGTATTTTTCTCGGTACAACACCACATTAAAAATCCAACGCTATCAATGTTGTTTTCCTCTATTTGTTAGCAAAAAATTTGACCTGAGACCGGTATATACAAAATATGACTTGAAAATAGCTAATTTCCAACCTTATATGAAGACAACTAAGACCCTTTCAAGGCCAAACCGCACATCGACTGTCTTCTAGAATCTTCACCCGTGTCCCGTGCTGCGTCCAAACGTTTCGCCCCGTTACGTCACTTTTTGGCGACGAAACCGTGTGGCAACACCCCCTTTAGCCAAAACCGATGAAGAAAACAAGCGCACGCACAGAAAGAATGGCGATGCAATGCAATGGACTGTTTTGCAATTTTTTTCTGCAGAAGTGGAAAAAGTCAGTTTACTTTAAAATTTACATCTCTTGCGCTGCTCAATTTACCTTATAAACGCGGTAGGCTAGTTTATCCTACTAAAGTACTAAATCCTAAATTAAAACGGTTGTAGGATCCTGAGTTTAATTTAATGCTAAAAAAAACAAATACCGAAAAGTTCAGACTTTTTAATATTAACGTTAAATTGAAAACATTAGCCTGCACCTGATTCCTGATTTGAATGATAGTAATGAATATGTCAGTTTTCTTGCTGAGGTTGCCTCTGCTAGAAATGTCAGTGCTGTTCTTAGATGAGAAATAGAAATAGAAAAGATTGTTTGGTCCAACCTGCTTAAATAAAAACTGATTATGTGTTAATTGGAGAAAAGGGGAATATGTCATGTTGACATGTTGCAATTTATATATTTAAGCACTGGAAAATACAGGATAAGGAAACAAACAACTAAAAAAACATAACAACCACACAAATAACACTTAGAGGGCTGCTGTGTCTAAACTGAAATGATGAAATAAATGTATAGTCTTGGTTAATTTGTTGTCGTTCTTTTTAAATTTTCCATGCTGTTCCAGTCACTTTCTCCATTCATCCCGGATGTTTTGCCCCCTTAGATGATAGTCGGGCTTTAGAGAAGTTCATTTTGAAGGCGTTCTTATTTAGAAAAACACATTTGAACAGTAAAAAAAACTATGGTTATTACGCTACGAAATGTTCTAAAAAATAAAGCTCTGACAAAAACGTAAAATTCGCTTTTCTTTTGCTGAGTAACATTTGTGATAGTAATCTTGATGACGCATTTCCGGTAGATGTGGTGGTTACGTCATATTTGCTCGCCGCCGGAGAACGCTAAATGACTGATAAAATGCCAATTTGCTGGCTTATCAGTAAGAAAGGAACTCACAGACCCATCCAGCTGCCGCATTTACAGACAGTCGTGTTGGGTCGAGGCCCAGAAACGACTATCAAAGACAAAAAATGCTCCAGGCAACAAGGTAATTTCTCTATTGTCGCTGCGCCTCATTTGTAATGCGTAACACGCGTGTAGTAGTTTTTTTTTACATTGTTTTTGTACTTAATTCGTTCAAGTTTCTTTCCTTCTAAGGATAATTAGAATCAAATTAGGTTTTTAAAAGACCTGCGTATTTTTAGACTTTTATTTTGAAGGACTAAAATAATTCAGCTGGCGCTCTGCCATTAAAGCAACTCAAAGACAGCACATCATGTAAAAATGCACCATTTACATAGTTTTCTTTCTAAATCACATTCAGAGGCCATTATGATAAAAACGTAACAAATACGGTCAGCTTCAGAAGCACAGCAGGCGTCCTCAGACCATTCCTGAACTATTCTACTTCTGGTTTATTTTAACTTTTTCTTTATGCAATTTCATAAATTTTCCTCAACCTTTCAAGTTTAATTATAATTATCCTTTTCAAAACAAAACTTTTCATTGCAGGAGTACGTGATCATATATTGTAATGTGAAAACATCAATTTACTTTTAGGATTTTCCAGGTGTATATAAATACATTGCATATTTAGCCACTTAATTTTTCTTGAATTATATATTCTAATTTTTACGCTGTAATTGGTAACTAAAGTTATGGCACTGAAGAAGACCAAAAGATCTGAGTAACAGCGTGCTCAAATATCTAAAAATGACATCCTGTTCCCCCAATTTAATTTTATTTATTTTTTATTTAAATTTGTCACTAATTAGCTTTGTGAAAATAAAAATCCTTTAACCTGTTTAACTATTATCCTTCCCAACCAGTTGAGCTGAAAGCTGAATGCAACAAAGGTTATGTGAAAGTTAAACAGGTGAGAGAGTTTGGATTACTAATTTATCAGCAACAGAAGCACAATTAATAATTATATGATGATGTTTGTTGTTAAAGTCTCAGTCTTGACAGTATTCTTTGAATATGCTTGCTGTGTGTTTAGCAGGTCTGCTCTCTGTAATAATCTGTATTTAAACTTGTCTATGAATGGCTCCAAAGCTGGGTTTAAACCCCACCTCTGTGGACTCTGCGGTGGTGGGAAAGGGCAACGAGGTGAAAATGAAGCCTGGACAGCATCTTCACGTTGTCAATCAGCTTTACCCATACACTGTCCAGTTCAAAGAAGATCTCACTGGAAACGACAAGAGAGACAGAAGACCAAGAGAGCCTACAGAAGAGGATGGAGAAAAACAGAAAAGCACTCTGACTATGAAAGCAACAATACACACAGAAAAGGATGCCGTGTCAGGCAGTCCTGTAGAAGCTACAAAAACAAATGTGAGAAGAGAGATATGTGTTTCTTTCTTGTTTTATTGTTTATTTGATCATTTTTGGACCACCTGTATTGTTGGTGGTCATTTTATTTCATGCAGATAAATGTTGTTTTCTGATATTTGCCGTAGGTAAGTGTTGGACATTGGAGCCAAGGCCTGAAGACTTCAATGCAAGACCCCAGTATGCAGGTATACAGGTACTGCAATATGGACGACTGCGTTTTCTTAAAGAGCAAGTCACCCCTACCAGATTCTTAATCAACTCTCACTTCCTGTTTGAAAAATGCAACAAATGCTGTTGCCTAGCAGACAGAGAGGGCGGAGCCGCTAACAAATACACACACACAGGCTCACAACGGCATTGTGACATCATAATGTACCAGTTTACATCATAGCATACCTCTTAGCCAATAGCCACGGCAGATTTAAATTCCAATGCAGTGCAGAGTTTTTACCCGACGACGGTGCAACACTGACAGTTTTAGGCAGAATATTTAAATTTTAACTAAAATGCACTGAAGTACCAAATTATTGACCACACATGTCTGCAGCACAATTAGACACACATTTATATAGTTTATCAGCAAAAAAACGTTGATTTGGGGGTGACTTGCTCTTTAAACATTCTTAAACTCGCATAACTTTGTCTCAATTTTCCAGGTTTACAAGGATGACCGAGTAGTTGTCATTACAGACAAATACCCCAAAGCCCGCTACCACTGGCTAGTCCTTCCATGGCAGTCGATTCCCAGTTTGAAGGCGTTGCGTGAAGAGCACTGTGACCTGCTGAAACACATGCAGCAGGTCGCTGATCGTATGGTTCAACAATGCCCAGATTCGGGTTCGGTACGCTTCAGAATGGGGTACCACGCCATCCCGAGCATGAGGTAAACCGAAACCGCACGGGAACCCCTCACTTTATTATTTATTTCATTCAAAGAGACACCACTCTTTTTTTGAGGTCTTGCTTTATTAGAGGTACCTCACAAAAATCATGTTAATTTCATTATCTGTTGCTTTAAAATAAAGGTTACACCGAGTCACTTTAAAGGGAGATGACGTGTTTTGCACGTGTTTCTTAGCTGTTAAGTCATTTTCAAACACCAAAGCTTTTGGTTTTAGCACATTTCATCACATAAAGCTTGCCAGAATAATTAGCTATTCGAGACACATTTTGACCATAAATTATTTAAGGAGTTATTATAGACGCCTTGACACGCGATGTCACACGCCGCCGGAGGGCAAGAAGACCCATCGACCACCGTTCATAACATCTGTGCGTTGTCGATAAATTCATCAAAATTGTGGCGAAGTAAAATTTCAGCACGGTTAACACATGCAGCTCTGTAGGCTGCACAACAGGACAGTAATGTAAAATTTTACAGGTTTTCAGCTGACGAAATGCGCTAAAGACAACGGCCATGAAGAGTTAGACATCCATATCATGGCTGATTCTGGTAATCTCCAAAGAAGGTCTTTTAACACTAACCTGCACAAAGCAGAAGAGATCCGGTTACACCTTCGTTGTTTCAGCCGTGTAAAGTCCAGGCGGCCAGTTCTGAGGACTGTCGTCCCCACTTCTCATTAGCTGTTTCAAATCTGGAAGCTTTGCGCTCACCAACGTTCACTTTAGGATGTATATATTTTTATCATCTGCACAAAGATGTGTTAGATGATTTAAAGTAGCAAAATCTAAATCCCTAGGTTTTATTTTATTAGCTGAAATCACGGCGATACAGATCCGGATAGCGGCTAGAGGTGGTATTTTTGGCCCCCAGCGTTGTGTGCATGTGCCCATTTACCCGGATGTAACATTCAAGGGGTCTATAAATATGTTCGCCTAAGCCTCCCAGTTCCATAGATGGCTTCCAGCTTCTTAAGCTTTATTGGGGGCAAAACAGGTAATTGTTTTAAGCCCAGGTGCGAGTTATGCCTCTAGGCAGGAAGTTGACCTCTCTTCGCCGGCCCCTTTAAGAAGGAGCTTGTCACTGATCTGGGTGTGAAGTTGGATGGTCCGCTCTTGCTTTTTCCATCTTTGCTGCCTATGCAGGCTGAACCCGCTAGTGTCGCAGGCTCACTTGGAGACTGTAGTCCATGCTTTATTACTTCTTCTCTAGACTACTGCAACTCCCTCCACTCAGGCGTTAGTAAGGCTGCACTTGCTCAGCTTCAGCTGGCACAAAATGCTGCTAGATTCCTGACCGGCACCCGAATGCAGGAACACATCACGCCTGTATCGGCTCATCTGAAATGGCTTCCAGTTTCCTTTAAAGTCAGGTTCAAGATACTTGTTTTTGTTTTTAAGTCTCTGCAGGGCTGTGCTCCAAGCTATCTGTCCGAGTTACTCACTCGATACAGCCCATCTCGTGCACTTAGGTCATCACAGCAAGACTTACTAGTCGTTCCACGTGTGAAATGCTCGACTAGAGGAGGCAGGGCCTTCTTGGTTTTGACCCCACTTCTTGTTTTGTCAAACAGGAAGTGGGAGTGGAGTAAAGGTTGGTTTATGCTTGACGCGTCCGCGAGATTCGCACGGCTCCGTGCGGCGAAATTGCGTCATTTTAACAACCACGCCCCTCCACCGCGCCGCCGCACGGCCCAAAATTTCCCTAGGAAATCTTTTAACCACGCGGACGGTCGGACGCGGAAAAACATGGCGGACTGGCAAGAACTAGTATGGCAGAGGTTCGTAAATCCAGACTAGGGTTGTCACGGTATGAAAATTTAACGTCACGGTTATTGTGACCAAAATTATCACGGTTTTCGGTATTATCGCGGTGTTTTTTAAACGGTGTTGCATATGTTCAGAAAGCATTGATAGTCCTGTTCTACACACACTGAAATAGTTTAGAAAAGGTTTAACAGTGTTTATTAAACCTAAAATAACACAAAGCCTTAGCAAAAGTGCAACTTTTCACAAGTAAAGGAACAAATAGCTTATTTTTCTGGAACATGTTACAGTAGTCAGTGCAGGTTTAAATGATACAAATCCAAACATTCGAAACATAAACAATATGTAAACAAATCAAAGAAACACCACTTGTTTTCTCATATACTTGTTTTCTTCTTTATCAAAATGAAAATCTAAAACTCCAGTCCACACTTGACTTGAGCACTGTACAAGTCAACCTTAAGAAATATGTATTTAAAATAAATAGCCACTTTAAACAAATTACTAAAATAACTACTACACTATGTAATCAAATCCAAATGTTCAAGTATAAATGGCATTGAATAAGTAAACAAATCAATGACAAGGAACTAATTGTATATTTCTCTTCATCATCAACAAATAAGATGCTTCATCCAGCAACAGGGTGTCCGTGACACGGTTTAAATGCTGGCAGAGGACGCTGCGGCTGCAGCATATAGTGACTCGTTGCATTCTCCCTCAACCAAAAGTCCTCACGTCATGCATTTAAGCTAAAATGCTAATGCTAACTTACCTTGCACTGGCTGTAGAGACGTGAGTGATCGTCACACAGATGTGCCATTAGATTCAAAGTGCCTTCTGCAGACACTTGTTTCCTGCACCTTCTGCAAACGGGATAGCAGTCTTCTATTAACTGTCCCTCAGCGTTTTTCAGAAATCCAAAATATGCCCATACTTCCGATTTAGTCTTCTTTGAGGGCTGATGGATGTCCTGGGCGCTGCCGTCTCCTCCTTCGGCCGTTATTTCAGCTTCAAAGTTTTGGTTGCAAACTAAAAAGTGCGTGTGCGCGGGAACTTCAGCAGAAGCGACGGTGGCTGGTAAGGGTCACCGCGCCTAAACCGCGGCCACGGTAAACCCACCGAGATAATTTAGTTTTTTAAAAACTGGACTGTTATTTTTATTGTCAACTTTTTTTACCGTTTACAGCTATACCGGTTACCGTGACAACCCTAATCCAGACATTTGTATGATTCAGCTCTCAGAGATCACCGTGATCAACACGTTGTTAATAATTCTTGGAGAGAAATAGCTCGCACTGTCGGAAAAGACGAGGACGCGGTTAAAAAATGCTGGAATGCCATGTTGTAAACAACAGTACTTTCTACTTCTACTATGGTGTAGTGTTGGATGCATGCTGTAGAGCTCCATGCTGCCCCCTACAGTTTGGGAGAATATTGGCTCACCGCAGAGACAAGCCGCATGAACCATAAACGCTGCGAGTTGTGACGCGCGTTCCATCCGCGAGCCGCATCACCAAGCGGAAAGTAAATGCATCAAGCATAAACCAAGCTTAAAACTCTGGTAGGGGGTGACTTGCTCTTTAAATCAATATTCTACAATCTGTTTCAGTCACATTCACCTCCATGTGATCAGCCAGGACTTCGACTCTCCCTGTTTGAAGAACAAAAAACACTGGAACTCTTTTACAACCGACTACTTCATGCCGTCTCACGGTGAGAACAAATATTGAGTTTTTGGTAGCTCAACAGTCTTGAAAGACGAACCAAAACACACATCTGGGTTTTTCTTCCTACAGACGTCATCCGGATGCTTGAAACAGACGGGAGGGTGACGGTTAAAGAAGGCACCAGTGAGCTGTTGAAGCTGCATCTCCGCTGCCACGTGTGTCACAGAGAGATTCCCACCATACCTGCTCTGAAGGAGCACATCAAATCTCACTTTTCCAAATGACACATTGGTTTAAAGAACTTTACAAGTTCTTTGTTCCTATTTTGTAGAAAAATGTTTAGTTTCAGCAAAAACTAAAAATATTCAAATAACAAAAGTGTCGATTATTTCAGTTGAATTTTTAACAACGTGTCACATCAGGCATTAGGACAGTTAAGTCCAAGTTGTTTTTGTTACCATTATCGTTACATATGCTGCATTAAAGGCTATCTAAGAGCTAAATTCTGTTTTTTCTCTCGACATGAAGCATATTCAGGAATTTTTAAAAGATGGCTGCCTTATTTACAAAAGTTAATTAATAGTGAATCACAGAAAATTTGAGGAACTGCAAACCTAAGCCGGTGTATTGCTGCCCCCTGCTGGTTTTTGTAGGTTACATCATCCTAACGCGCGAAGCGTTCAAATTTGTGTCCCTAAACAGCAACTGTTATTTCAAGATGGCGCAAAGCTGGAGCGTCGACCACGGGTATGTGTCTAAAATGTAAAATTAAAAGCTAATAGGAAGACTTAGAATAAACGCTGGTGAGTAATCTTAATTAAAAAGAACAAGTCTGTGAATGGGTTACACAGAATATGATAATAAACACACTGAGCCCAGATTACATTCACAAATTCCACCTGTGTTAAAACGTTACATCTAATTCAGCAAGAAGTCATTTTTAACATACAGTGTCAATACTTTTCAGCTCTGCATTATCTCTGGTAAAATGATACACGTTAATTTTGATGATCAGTTGTTTTGCTGCCAATCAAAAAGGGCCGTTTAGAGGCGCTTGTTGTTTTATTTTAGTGACATTTTGTTCCTTTGTCTCCATCTAGTGTTTAATGTGATGTTTGTGACATTTCGATTATAAAGTACCAAATCATTGCTCTACGTGGGACTACTCATGAATTGAATGCCAAAAGAATCATAAGAAAGTTTAAAACAGTCAATGGCCCATTCAACGGTCAAACCCACGAATGTATTAACACCAGATTCTCACCTGCTGAGATAAAAAGCCATGTTTAGACCGACACAAAGGTAAAACCATACACATATAGGTATAAATGAGTTTTTTTTGTTCCTGAACTGAGCAAATGTGTAATCAACGCCTTTGACTGATTAAATCTTATTTGGACACAAGACAAACATTTTAAAATCAATAAACACAGTAAAAAAAAAGAGAAGGAAAGATGTACAAATAAAAGGAAAACCGTTGGCCCAAAGGGAGTGGGAAGAAGCTAGTGCTTATTCAAGTCTTGCCAAACACTACAAATCTACCTTAAAGAGCAAGTCACCCCCAAATCAACTTTTTTTGCTGATAAACTAAATAAGCGAGTGTCTAATCGTGCTGCAGACACGTGTCGTCAATAATTTGGCACTTCAGTGCATCTTAGTTAAAATTTAAATATTCTGCCTAAAACTGGCAGTGTTGTGCCGTTGTCAGGCAAAAACTCTGCACTGTATTTGAATTTAAATCTGCCACCGCTATTGGCTAAGAGGTATGCTATGATGTAAACTGGTACATTATGATGTCACAATGCCGTTGTGAGCCTGTGTGTGTGTGTATTTGTTAGCGGCTCCGCCCTCTCGGTCTGCCTGGCAACAGCATTTGTTGCATTTTTCAAACATGAAGTGGGAGTGGAGTTAGACTCTGGTAGGGGGTGACTTGCTCTTTAAATGATTAGAATAAATAACTTTTTGTTTTTGTGGTGGGAAACTAAAGTGAATAAATACAGAGCCTTACAGAGTATTCACATCCCTTTTATGCCTTTTTACATGTTACAACGTTTTTAGTTAGATTTTCTGTGATAGACCAACACAAAGTACATAAAAGTGAAGTGGAATAAATTGATACACATTTGATATTACCAAATAAAATGTGTGGCGAGCATCTGTACACCAAGTAAACCAACTGCTTTATTTAAGAAAATGCGAACAATTTCACAAAACACTGGCCTGATAGTCTTATTGTTCCATTGGCATTTGTCTCCATCTAGTGTTTGAAACTTACGACGCTAGGGTCGTAAACTCATGCATATAAATATTTATTACATGATATCTGTGACGTTTTGATTTTGTAGCCTATGAATTATCTCTTCACAATGACACAAACAGTAGTAACCATGAAATATGAACGCCTAGAGCAGTGGTTCTCAAAGTGGGGACTGGGACCCCATAGAAAAGTTAAAAGTCTAAATTACCACATCTATTCTGTGCACGCATGTGTAGGTTGCAGGGCCTGGCTGGAGTTGGACACGGGCAGGGTGTAAAAGCACAGTGGCCCGTACGGGGATCGAACCCGCGACCTTGGCGTTATTAGCACCACGCTCTAACCAACTGAGCTAACCGGCCATGTTGCCGATCCACCCAACTTTGTAAGTCATGAAACTCACTTTCTGAGAAGATTCCCAAGAAATGTCAGATTCTCTTGTAATATTCTGTTCGTATTCACGCTTTACAGGCCTGCCAACTGTGTTTGTGTGTGTGTGTACAGTACAGTACAGTACAGGCCAAAAATTTGGACACACGTTCTCATTCAATGTGTTTTCTTCATTTTCATGACCATTTACAAAGGGGCCAACAAGTGCAAAACACCTCTTGGAACTCCTTCAAACCTATTGGAAAACCACTTGAAGCTCATCTAGAGAATGCCAAGAGTGTGCAAAGCAGTAATCAGGGCAAAGGGTGGCTATTTGAAGAGAATAGAATCTAAAACATGTTTTCGGTTATTTCACATTTTTTGGCTAAGTACATAACCCCACATGTGTTCATTCATAATTTTGAAGCCTTCAGTGAGAATCTACCAATGTATGGTCATGAAAATAAAGAAAACACATTGAATGAGATCGACAGGCGGATTGGTTCAGCGTCTGCAGTGATGCCGGACGCTGAGCCGATCTGTTGTGGTGAAGAGGGAGCTGAGCCAGAAAGCCAGGCTCTCGATTTACCGGTCGATCTACGTCCCAATCCTCACCTATGGTCATGAGCTTTGGGTAATGACCGAAAGAACGAGATCGCGGATACAAGCGGCCGAAATGAGTTTCCTCCGTAGGGTGGCCGGGCTCAGCCTTAGAGATAGGGTGAGGAGCTCGGACATTCGGGAGGGACTCGGAGTAGAACCGCTGCTCCTCCGCATCGAAAGGAGTCAGTTGAGGTGGTTTGGGTATCTGGTCAGGATGCCTCCTGGACGCCTCCCCGGGGAGGTGTTTCGGGCATGTCCTGCCGACAGGAGTCCCCCAGGTCGACCCAGGACACGTTGGAGAGGTTACATCTCCAATCTGGTCCGGGAATGCCTTGGGGTCCTGCTGGAGGAACTGGTGGAGGTGGCCGGGGAGAGGACGGTCTGGAGCTCCCTAGTTGGGATGCTGCCCCCGTGACCCGGACCCGGATAAGTGGAGGAAGACAACGACGACGACATTGAATGAGACAGGTGTGTCAAAACTTTTGACCGGCACTGTATGTAAGTATAGAATAGAATAGAATGGAATAGAATATACTTTGTTGATCCCACAGTGGGAAAGTTCAAAGCTCACAGCATTAAGCTACTATTGTAACCCTCAGCATTAAAAAATGAAAAAAAAAAAGAAATCCAGTTTCCAAGAAGAAACAGCATAAAGGACACATGCAAATGTGCATGCAGATGTTGCACACATACTGAATATAGCGCTTTAAGGTCTCAGTTTAGTGTTTCCTCTACAAAGAAACATTATTTCAACATTATTCCAAGATTACTGTGTTGTGATTTGTTCTGATGGAACCATAAAAACAAAAACAGGCTTTGTTTTTGTAAAATTTACTGTGAGAAAAATCAATACTTTGTTATTATTACTTATGACACAGACACACACACACACACACACACACACACACACACACACACACACACACACACACACACACACACACACACACATTTGAGACAAGTGCACAGCTGCATAACTTATATATCTTTTGTAATAAGACAGTTATAACAATGATCACATGTTTATTTATTTATTAACATAAAATTCCTGAATACATTGTTGAATTTGGCTTTTAAATATCATCAAAGCAAAGTAAAGCTTATGGTGTAATAAGACAGTCATTTTCACACATACGAGTCAATAAGCTGCAGTTAGCGCAATGCTAATGTTAAGTCTTCAGTAATGCTCACAACATGAAGACATGTCATCGTCTCCTCAGTCTCAGCTCCCCTTCATCATCTGGCACCATCAGGTGGTTCACTGAGAAGTGAGCATCATCTCCTATACTCTGGAACAAGTGCTCCTCACTTTCACAGCTCTGGGTCCCATTAACACAGTCACTGGTTTTGATTTGCTGCAGCTCGGAGCTGTCACTGGCGTTACTGTCCTCTGTGCTCCTGCTCACGCTCTCGCTGCTGTTCTCTTCACTCTCAGGGCTTTCATGGCTGATGCTCTCGCTGCTGTTGCTGGTGGCAGCTGTGATGTCGCTGGTGTCGGTGCTGTCGCTGGTGGTGTCGCTGCTGTCCGTGGTGGTGGTGTCCAGCAGCGGCTGCTTTGTGTGACTCGGAGCTTTCTTGGTGGATGTGCGAGTTGGCTGTTTGTCAGCCAGCTTGGTGTTCAGGTATTCTGGTTGACCTTTAACCTCCGTGCTGCTTGAGTTGTCCTCTGCACTGAGGGTTTTGACCAAACCTGGGAACACTCTCACCCAACTCTGCTGTGGAGAGGTGTAAAAAAAAGTGTATTTTTACTAACTTTTAACATCTGGTGAGACAAAATTGGATCTAAAATTAAGTGAAAAATATTTGCCTTACCTTTCGGATGTTTTCCTCACTGCCCATGCTGTCATCCTTGGTTTCAGGCATCGAGTCCATCTGAGCAAGAATAATAGAGGTCAAGATCAATCATCCATCCATCTATTTTCATCCGCTTATTTGGAGTCGGGTCGCGGGGGGCAGTAGCTTAAGTCAAGAGGCCCTGACTTCCCATCTCCCCAGCCACTTGGGCCAGCTCTTCCGGGGGAATCCCAAGGGGTTCCCTGGCCAGGTGAGAGACATAGTCCCTCCAACGTGTCCTGGGTCTACCTTTAGGTCTCCTCCCGGTTTGACGTGCCCGGAAAACCTCACCAGGGAGGCGTCCAGGAGGCATCCTGACCAGATGCCTGAGCCACCTCAACTGGCTCCTCTCGATGTGGAGGAGCAGCGGGTCTACTTCGAGCCCCTCCCGGATGACCGAACTTCTCACCCTATCTCTAAGGGAGAGCCCAGCCACTCTTCGGAGAAAACTCATTTCGGCCGCTTGTATCCACAATCTCGTTCTTTCGGTCACTACCCAAAGCTCATGACCATAGGTGAGGGTAGGAACGTAGATCGACCGGTAAATCGAGATCAATCAATCTACCTCTATTTATATAGCACCTTCCACTGGCTTTGCAGGAGGCGCTGAACATAAAATACACTAAAAACACAGAGAGCAATAAAAAAACATACAAAATGTATAAGCATTAAAAGCATAAAACCAACTCAAAAGCCAAATGATAAAAAAGATTTATACATTAGTAAATGATTTGTGAATTCATTTCCTCTTACCCCGTTATCCTCGTCTGATTGGCTGTTACTCTCTTCTGAGGTCTGTTTATAAGAATGGATAAGCACAACAACTTAGTGAAACACATAAAAGCTCTGGCAAAACAAAACAATTTCCTATAAATGCATGTATACTTGTAATTTAGGAAACTGACAGTTTATAGCAAATATGCTTGTCGACGCAACACACCTTGTCTTCTGAAGTGGATTCTGTGGACTCTGACTCAGAACTCTGTTAAAAAAAGAATTTGTTTTTAGCACAAAACAGTTTTTTTCCCCAATCTGTGACTGAAAGATTCAGAATAAAAACAATCTCACTTGATTTGAGACGTTCTCTTCTGAGCTCTGCATCACAAAGAGAGAAATTCACCCATTTATTAAAAAAAAACACGCATTAATATTAAGCTAACCACTAAAATGAATCCATTCCTTACCTGAATCTCTGAGGTGTTATTTTCAGCAGATTTTGAAGCCGACAAACTTTCAGTCTGGAGAAAAGCAAAAAACAAATGAAGCTCACAGCTAATTAGACTTGATTACAGCTTTAGACTGCAGCAGAAACAACAAACATGTTCGCATCAGATCCACTCATGTCGAGTCCGGTGCTGCAGAAACACAAACATTGCAAACAATCGTCTCTGCAGACGCGCCCATTGTTAGGTTTTCTGCTGACGCCATCAGAGGAACAAATAAAATCCTGCACACCGTTCAGATCCAAATGCAGTTTATCAGCGTGACTTACTGAGTTTGAGTCGAGCTCACTCGATACCAGGGCATTGTGTAAAATCTGCCAGAATGAAACAGACACCATTGTTACCAGAGAAGAGAACACATCCAGGGTGATGATGATTTATGGTAATATTCATTTTTATGAAGGGAATAGTGTACAAGAATGGTATAGTTCTTTGATGAAAAAGCCTAAAATATTCTTTGTAAACATTTAAAATGATAACTTTCATAACTATTTCAAGATTCAAGAGTTTTATACTTACTGGGTTGGCAAAAGCTGCTCCAAAAAGACAAAATGTGATGAATGCAGCCTTCATTCTGTAACATAAGTTTCACTGCAATTAGTTCAAGTCAGTTCAAAAGTTTAGTGACAAATTATTATAAAAAGCATCCATGCAAAAAGTGTGGCAACATCAAATTTAAAAGGTTCATGAATGCAGAAAAGGCTTTTTTGCACTGAAGGTAGTGCAAACATGAAAGGTTTACCATGCATCCACCCAATACTGCTGTCAGACGAACATATAAAGAAAACTCCAAACCTGGTAGAGAGGATTCGTTTATATCCCGGTGGTTCAGAGTGTGTGCAGTTACAGTCTCTGTGTACCAGCAAGAATCCAGATCCGGGTCCGAGCTACGTCTCAGCTGTGTGGGGATACGCTACACGCCGCTGTATATATGTAACCTCATTTAAGACGATTGCATCACTTCCTTCCGGACGTCTCCCTCTTGCCGACACACGAAGGTGTATTTGTCCCAAGAAGGGAGCCTAAAAACAAACTGGTGATGATGATGACTGTAGGCGAACACACACACACACACACACACACACACACACACACACACACACACACACACACACACACACACACACACACACACACACACACAAGCACACACACAAGCACACACACACACAGAGCTTCTTTCAGTCTTGCATAAATTTCCTCCACCCCCTCACAAGTCTTTAGAGGAATATAGTTTATGCCGCTAAACCATAGGTTTGTGGCCTGTTTAAAAAAAAACAACACAAAGTCACCCACTCTGAGTGGAAAGGAGAGGGCCAGACAGGTCTGAGCAGCACAGCACGGGCTTGTTTCCGGTGAAATTGGGTGTTTTTACTTTTCTTTCACAAGGAAGAAAAACCTTTAATTACTTTAAACATTACTTAAAAAATCTAACTTTCTTTAAAACATATTTTGAATAATATTCCCATCAGTGTTCAGCTTGTTCCAGGAAACATGGCTCAAACCTGGCCCTGTACAGTAGGAAGTCTAACTTTAAACTTCTATATTTTCTCCCCAAGGCCCATAATTGCTTCCTGGATGTCCTTATATGGTCAGAGCCAAAATAGGGTTACAGAATTCCTTGTTTCGCCCTACTTTGGATTTCTACTGAGCAGACGAAAGCAGCAATTAGCCTGGATGTTCACCAGTCTGGAGTTCACCGCCAAAGCCACAGGGCAGGAGTGGGGAGGGGATGATTGATGCTTGAGGGACACAGACAGTCTAAATATCTGCTCACTGCAATCTCACCCAGGTTTTGCCCTCGTTCTCCAGCCGCACGCCTCGTGCTAATGCTCGCAACATTTGAAATAAAGTTCAGATTAATGTAAATAACGGCGTCTCAAGGATTTTCCTCCATGTTTTCACACCTCTGGATGATTTGAGAGTTTTAAAAGTAAACTGAGTAAACTCTCAAGATAAGCATAACCTTAAATATTAAGTTATTATTTAAAAATGGGCTGATTTTGATGTGATAGCTTCTTCAGCTTGCATATTGTATTTTAGGAGCAGCTTTAGAGGCCAAGACTGAGGCTGACCTCAGACTCAGACTGGATCTGGTTAAGTCTGGTTTTTCTATGTTTGAGTTAGTTATCATTTCAAATCCAATTTTGAAGCAGTTCAACCCCAGTATGTTAGAAATGCAGGTTCAACTGGATGTAAAAACCAAAAAAATAAATAAAAATCAACTTTTACAACAAAATCCGACTCAAGTTTGGGAGATTTAAAGATGTGGATCACTGAAAAAACATTTTTAAAGATTATTTCTGATTAGAATGGGTCACTCTGACTTTGTCATGCAGGCTGCACATAAAAATAGTCTCCTACACCTATCTCATTAGCTTCTGATAGAAAATAGATTAGAAAAGCCTGAAAGATCTACATCACACTGTCATTCGTGGACTCACCCATCTTGACTTGAGACGGGGAAGGCTGCTGTTGGTTTAGTGTCCAGTAAACAGCAGAGAACATTTCAGCTAATAGAAGCTAACTGTTAGCATTAGCAACTCCACCACATATCAGAACTCCTCCAAGCTTGTATTATTTGTGGAGATAAAACATCAAAGATGCAAAGTTGTGTTGCTGTTAGCCAATCAGAGACGAGATGTCCAAATATCAGGAAATAAGAGTCCAAATCCTGCCGTCTGAAGCTCAACTCTGATATGACTCACTTCTAACTTCTGTAACTGGTGCTTTGTTTCCCCAGAGTATGACTTAGAAGGCATTCATTCCTACTAGAGATCACTGCAAATGTGTTAAATGAATGAGTGTTCTTACAAAACAGACTGGCTGTAAAAAGATCCATTTCTTCATTTTCACTGTTAGAGCTCATGGTGTGTGTTGAAGCTGAGAATATATAAAATATTTTTAAGCATAAGTCAGCTAGTTCCCAATAATAACGAATCTAAAAAAACAAAACATGAAGTAATCTCACATCTATTGTGGCTGTTCTGCTGAAACGCCTTCGTCTTCGTCTTCGTCTTCGTCTTCCTCCGCTTATCCGGGTCCGGGTCGCGGGGGCAGCATCCCAATTAGGGAGCTCCAGGCCGTCCTCTCCCCGGTCTTGTCCACCAGCTCCTCCGGCAGGACCCCAAGGCGTTCCCGGACCAGATTGGAGATGTAACCTCTCCAACGTGTCCTGGGTCGACCCGGGGGCCTTCTGCCGGCAGGACATGCCCGAAACACCTCCCCGGGGAGGCGTCCAGGAGGCATCCTGACCAGATGCCCAAACCACCTCAACTGGCTCCTTTCGATCCGGAGGAGCAGCGGTTCTACTCCGAGTCCCTCCCGAATGTGCGAGCTCCTCACCCTATCTCTAAGGCTGAGCCCGGCCACCCTACGGAGGAAACTCATTTCGGCCGCTTGTATCCG
This sequence comes from Nothobranchius furzeri, assembly GCF_043380555.1. NCBI lineage: Eukaryota > Metazoa > Chordata > Actinopteri > Cyprinodontiformes > Nothobranchiidae > Nothobranchius > Nothobranchius furzeri. The sequence goes on along the minus strand of NC_091746.1, from coordinate 79,980,614 downwards.
CAATCTCGTTCTTTCGGTCATTACCCAAAGCTCATGACCATAGGTGAGGATTGGGACGTAGATCGACCGGTAAATCGAGAGCCTGGCTTTCTGGCTCAGCTCCCTCTTCCCCACGACAGATCGGCTCAGCGTCCGCATCACTGCAGACGCCGAACCAATCCGCCTGTCGATCTCCCGATCCCTCCTACCCTCACTAGTGAACAAGACCCCGAGATACTTAAACTCCTCCACTTGAGGTAGGACCTCTCCCCCGACCCGGAGGTGGCAAGCCACCCTTTTCCGGTCGAGAACCATGGTCTCAGATTTGGAGGTGCTGATCCTCATCCCAGCCGCTTCACATTCGGCCGCGAACCTACCCAGCAAGAGCTGAAGGTCAGAGCTGGATGAAGCTAGGAGGACCACATCATCCGCAAAAAGCAGAGACGAGATTCTCCTGCCACCAAACTCGACACACTCCACACCACGGCTGCGTCTAGAAATTCTGTCCATAAAAGTGATGAACAGAAACGGTGACAAAGGGCAGCCCTGGCGGAGTCCAACCCTCACTGGGAACAGGTCCGACTTACTACCGGCTATGCGGACCAAACTCACGCTCCTCTGGTAAAGGGACTGAATGGCCCTTAACAGAAAGCCACCCACCCCATACTCCTGGAGCGTCCCCCACAGGGTGCCCCTGGGGACACGGTCATAAGCCTTCTCCAAATCCACAAAGCACATGTGGATTGGTTGGGCAAACTCCCATGCCCCCTCCATCACCCTTGCAAGGGTATAGAGCTGGTCCACAGTTCCACGGCCAGGACGAAAACCACATTGCTCCTCCTCTATCTGAGATTCAACTATCGATCGGACCCTCCTCTCCAGTACCTTGGCGTAGACCTTTCCAGGGAGGCTGAGGAGTGTGATCCCCCTATAGTTGGAACACACCCTCAGGTCACCCTTCTTAAAGATGGGGACCACCACCCCGGTCTGCCACTCCCTAGGAACTGCCCCCGATGACCACGCAATGTTGTAGAGACGTGTCAACCATGACAGCCCTACAACATCCATAGCCTTGAGATACCCAGGACGAACCTCATCCGCCCCCGGGGCTCCGCCGCTGTGTAGTTGTTTGACTACCTCAGCAACTTCTGCCCCCGAGATCGGACAGTCCATCCCCAGGCCTCCCAGCTCTGGTTCCTCCTCGGAATGCGCATTGGTGGGATTGAGGAGCTCCTCAAAGTATTCCTTCCACCGTCCGACTATAGCCTCAGTTGACGTCAGCAGCTCCCCATCCCCACTGTAAACAGTGTGAGCGAGTTGCTGCCTTCCTCTCCTGAGGCGCCGGACAGTTTGCCAGAACCTCTTTGGAGCCGATCGATAGTCTTTCTCCATGGCCTCACCAAACTCCTCCCACGCCCGAGATTTTGCCTCGGCAACTGCCACTGCTGCACCCCGCTTGGCTATCCGGTACCTGTCTGCTGCCTCCGGAGACCCACAGACCAGCCACGCCCTGTAGGCCTCCTTCTTCAGCCTGACGGCTCCCCGAACCTCTGGTGTCCACCAGCGGGTACGGGGGTTGCCACCACGACTGGCACCGGCCACCTTACGACCACAGCTAGCAACAGCCGCCTCGACAATCGCAGAGTGGAACAAGGCCCACTCGGACTCAATGTCCCCCACTGCTCTCGGGACGTGGTCAAAGCTCTGCCGGAGGTGGGAGTTGAAGACCGTCTTGACAGGTTCTTCTGCCAGGCGTTCCCAGCAGACCCTCACTATGCATTTGGGTCTGCCAGGTCTACGCGGCATGTTCCCTTGCCATCTGATCCAACTCACCACCAGGTGGTGATCAGTTGACAGCTCCGCCCCTCTCTTCACTCGGGTGTCCAAAACATACGGCCGCAGGTCAGATGATACGACTACAAAATCTATCATCGACCTGTGACCTAGGCTGCCCTGGTACCAAGTGTACCGGTGGGCATCCTTATGTTCGAACATGGTGTTCGTTATGGCCAAACTGCGGCTTGCACAGAAGTCCAATAACAAAACACCGCTCGAGTTCAGATTAGGTGGGCCGTTCCTCCCAATCACACCCCTCCAGGTCAAGCTGTCATTGCCCACGTGAGCATTGAAGTCCCCCAGCAGGACAATGGAGTCCCCTGATGGAGCACTATCTAGCACTCGTCCCAGGGACTCCAAAAAGGGTGGGTACTCTGAACTGATATTTGGCCCATAAGCACAAACAACAGTCAGGACCCGTTCCCCGACCCGAAGGCGCAAGGAAGCTACCCTCTTGTCCCCCGGGGTAAACCCCAACACACAGGCAGAGAGTCTCGGGGCTAACAAAAAGCCAACCCCAGCCCTCCGCCTCTCACCCGGAGCAACTCCAGCAAAGTAGAGTGTCCAACCCCTCTCCAGGTCTCGGGTTCCAGAGCCAATGCAATGTGTCGAGGTGAGTCCGACTATATCTAGCCGGTACCGCTCAACCTCTGCCACAAGCTCCTGCTCCTTCCCCGCCAGCGAGGTGACGTTCCATGTCCCAAAAACTAGTTTTCTTGTCCGGGGATTGGACCGCCAAGGCTCCCGCCTTGGTCTGCCACCCGATTCGCATTGCACCGGACCCTTCATGTTCCTCCTGCGGGTGGTGGGTCCACAGTTGGACGAGACCATGTATCCGGTTCGGGCTGGGCCCGGCCGGGCCCCATGGGCGAAAGCCCGGCCACCAGGCGCTCGCTCACGGGCCCCAACCCCAGGCCTGGCTCCAGGGTGGGACCCCGGTAACCCTCCGGGCCGGGTACTCCGACTCTTCGTTTTAACCGCCATGAAAGATCCTTCGAACCGTTCTTTGTCTCACCCTTCACCTAAGACCAATTTGTCATGGGAGACCCTACCAGGGGCACTAAGTGCCCCAGACAACATAGCTCCTAGGATCATTAGGGCACTCAAACTCCTCCACCACGATAAGGTGACGGTTCAAGGAGGAACAGGAACTGTTCTGCTGAAACGCTCTCATGTTATCCCCTGATTTCTCAGCAGATATACTCAAGTTTTTTTTAACTCGTATTTGCTGCTATGAGTTTTTTCAGCCTGAAGTGACCCAGACACACACAGCTATATGTGGGTCTTAAACTGTCACTATTTGTGTAAACAGACCTTTCTCCCTCCCAGAACACACACCCCGTTTCATGTAAACACACGCTGACCTGAGGCATGATTTCCACACACAAGATTATTATACTTGTAGCTCCTGTGATGAGAGAGGGGCAGTGAGAGTCACTGACTCCTTGCGTTTGGTTTACCCTCATGATGCAGTGACATCTAGTGGTCAAAATTACAAATGACTGAGCAACAGCCACATAAAACCAATTTCAAAATTTCATTCCACGTGAAACGATTACATGTTGATGAATTCATGATATTATCTGCGAAAGGTAAATACTTTTGTTTTAAACTTTGTGTTTGAATGTTTTCTTATTTTCATGGGGAAACATTCCCATTCCCAGGCAGTCCACCCAACTGAAATTCAATGTGCCTTTGTGGCTCTCCCTTTATCTCTGCACCCCACAGACCCTCCCCAGATCAGTGGCACCCCGGATCCTGAAAACACCCCCACACCAGTGTGTGTGTGCCGGATGCCAGTTTGCATTAGTGCTGTCTTGAATACAAAAGGACATTTTCACAGGTCTGACTCAGGCCCATGCTGGTGATTCAGAGGGATTGTCAATCTTCTAATGCAAGCAGCAGGTAAGGTCTGATACATGTTTAAACATTCAGCTGTGCAGCTTAAAAGCACAAAAAACATTTTTAGTCTGCTAAAACGTCCCCGGATGAACCTGAAGGGTAAGTTATACAGATGCTACACTTCAGATATTGATTTTAAGAAAGTAAGAAAAACCTATTTTAAAAGAAATGTTAGCTTATGTTTTGCCTAAAAAGAAAATACATCTGATCTGCAAAACAGAACTAATCAAAACAAGGTAAATTTTATTAAATATGATAAACTTATCTGGTTTTGAGTAAAACAAAAACATTTGTTTTAAGAATTCCAGCAAATTTTGTTAACTCCGTTGAGAGATTTTATTCTACCCAAAACACAAACATCTGATCATATTTAAGAACATTTACCTGATATCAAGTAGCTCTGTTTTTGCAAATAAGGCTTTTTTCCCTTTTAGACAGAAAAATAAGATCAAATGTCTAAAAGCAAGGCTTTCCTTTTACTTTTTTGAAAATCAATTTTTGCAGTGAACCAACTTTGTGATGGTGCTTTATAAAGGTTTGCTATTAATTCTTTTGTTTATGACTCATTCGATTTTGTTTTGCTTAGATGAGAATTGGTTTACAGTTGTTTTTGCATACTTAGACACATTAAAACACTGCACATTCACAACTGTACACAAACGGATCAACAACAAAATGTTGTTAAAATTCTTCAAAAATCATGTTAAGTTCAACTAAATTGAGAAATGATTTGTAATCAGGGGTCAGTAATTTCTCACACTGCAAATCAATACCCTTGCATTTGAGTGTGAGGAATCAAAATCTGACAAGGAATGAAACGTGTTTGTTTAATTTCCAAACGTACAGCCCTGCTGTCTTTGTCAGGCCCGTTTTGGCGAAGCGTGAAGCCGTTATTCCACCAGACGGATCCGGTGATGTCTCTGTAGAGTCGGATTGTGGACTTAGTCAACTTTTTCCAGTCTGGTAGCTTCCGGTGTTTACTTTAGTCCTGAATGTGACTTTAGAGAGCGAGGCGCATCTCAGAGGCTTATCACCATGGCAACGCCGGAGGCCAGTGGAGCTCTGCTTGACACAAAAGTGTCGGCTGCATTCAAATGCATCAGTCTGCTTTATTTCAAAAACATGCACCCAGTTCACAAATTAGGAATTAATTTCCATAATAATAAGATTTAGAGTGTTTAAATGAAGTTTCTTTTGGGTATTTTTTTTTACATTATTTGTTTTATTTTTAGATATGAGGGCCTGCTTCTTCTTTGTTTTCTTACTGGCAGCAACATTTGCTCTTTCTGTAAGTAGTGAATGTGATTTTTCTCACTTTATTGTATACACATTTAAACAAGCAAAGGCAGCTACAAAAACTGATGCTGTTAATCGTTTATTTTATATCTAGGTCAAAAGTAAACCTCATGGCAAACACCACAGACCTCTGGAGACTTCTCACTCAGCCAAAGGAAAGGTGCCTAACACTAAACACATGTCTGATATTATTATTATTATTATAAAAATAGTTTCAGATAATTAAAAATCACAAGTAAAACATGTATCTTCTTGTTTAAGGATTTAATCACAAAGGAGGCCTACAAGGCACAGTTGTTGCCCACTTTGGCCGCGTTTGAAGCTAGCAACCACGAGCAGCAAGATGGAGAAATGATCTCGGAGGACAACACCAACACTGAAAATGAAGATGACGAGGTGACTGAAAACAAAAAGAAAAGCAGTGCAGTCCTGTTGAGTGAGGAAGAACTGGTAGATCTCCTAAAGAAAGAGACAGAAGAAGAGGAAGAAGCAAAAGAAAGTGAGGTGGAGGATGAGGAAGCAGAAGCTGGAATGATGGAGAATCCCACTGACAATGATGGGAATAAGAATGTTGGAATGTTAGAGGAAACAGAGGGCAGCACAGAATCAGAACTTCCTGCAGATCCTGATTATGCTGCTGATGGTGAACTTCTACAACCTCTACAGACTGAACCAGCTGCTGATGACACTCCGTCTGATCAGAGTCAGGATCTTCTAGATGCTAAAAATGAGGATGATGATGAAAAGACTGAGGCCATGCAAACCTCAGAGACAGGAAACACTGTAGGAGCCCCTGATCAGGACAAAGATTCACTGACTGAAAAAAAAAGTGTCAGTAATGAAGAACTGGAGGCAAATGATGATCCTCTAGTGTCAAAGAGCCTCAAATCAGGTTTACAAATGTCTCAAAAGGAGGAGAAAAGTAAAAATGAGAGTGGAACTTCCACCAAGAGAAATACAAGAAAACCAAAGAAAAACCAAAGAGCCAAGAAAGACTCTCCTCAGAGAAATGAAACACGTTCTACGCAAGAACCGGATCAACAGGACCGCCAGGAGCCAGAGGACGCCGGAACAGAGAACATAGCCCAAAAAGCAAAGAGAGGACGCGCGGGAAAATGGGTAATGCACTTTTACATTGGATCAGTCTTTCAGTGAGTCACAACAGAATTCACTAACCATCTGATGAACTGTTTTATCTTTGTACTTTTGGCTTCACATCCCAAAACTACGATTTTGGTTGTCATGCATCAAATTTTATGCTTTATTGTTTTCTACCACACCAAATGAAAAAGCAACAAATCAAGAAACAAATATTTTCCTCAGCAAGCCAAGCAAGCAGGCAAAGTTATACAATTTTTATGAGCTTTTCACTGCCCAGATATGCAAATCCTTTGGGAACGTCAATTAAAGTTGAAAATCTGATTAAGATAAATGAAAAAAAGCTTTAAACTACTATTTGATGAATAATAATTTGGAGTTAAAATAAATTGTGCTAGTCCTTGAAGCTCATTAAGGTGTCATGTATGTTTAAATAGAATATAAAGCTGGTTGGCCTTAGATAAAGGATCATGATAAGTACCTTCACAAAACTTGTCAGAAATCAAGAAGAAATAAGTGACAGAATTAATGGTGCTACATTTACAACTTGCAAACACTTCTTCCAAAAGCAGCAGATAAACAAGAACAGCGTCCCGAGAACACATCCCTGTGGAACACCACAAGTCTGTGGACAAAAATCTGATATAAATCATGTGAATGAACCATAGACATTTCTGGAATTAGGGATGTTGTTAAGTCTCAAAAACAGAGAATATGTGAACATGTCAGCAGAAACCAAACTCCCAGTTAATACTGGTCTTGCCCTTTAACTGCTGCGATTATCAGCAGCGCCTCCAAGTGGCCAAATTTCTAACAAATCTGTTATGATTACAGTGAGCTGACATTCTAAAATAAACTGAAATTGTTTCCATAAATCCACAAAAATCATGTTTCTTTTTCATTTTCAGGGTCCTTTAGTCGGTGTGAATCCAGTGCAGATTAGAGCTTCAGCAGAACTCTATCCCAGGTCCAGGTCCTTACTTGGCGGAGACATCCATCTTCTAAAAACCCAGTCTGGTTAGAAATTATTTTCATATTTTAACTTGAGTTGAGTAAGCAGCAGAAGAAATTAGAAGTAGAAGAAGGCTCAGCTTCAAAGCTACGTAAATAATGTTTTAATACGGGAGCTTTTTGTTGAAAACCTCTGTAGAAAGGCAGCAGTGAAGAGATATTATGGGTCTTCAACTACAAGCTACAAATCAAAGTTTTGACTGAAAAAAAAATACAAACATTCAGCAGAAATAACATATTATGATTCGATAATCACAAAACAGAATCTACTCTGTAAAACTATATTTGATTTACTTATCTCAGTACAGGCTCAATTGTTTCCCAGTTTAATGATGATTTGTTTGCAAGAAAATACATAAAAGAAGAAAGAAATACAAACATTTACATACAAATTGAAATGTTAGACGTTTAAATCATATCTAAGAACCTGAAAATGAGTAAATAACATTTTCAAACCTTGCAAACTGAAAACAATGAATATTTGATGCTCACATGTTTTCTGAACAGTGGAGTGTTTTTTCTAAATCATTACATTTTAACGTTACTTTAGAGCCATAAAAACCCTTCATTCTCTCTGGTCAGGAGTGTTCATAAGGACTAACTCTATACTAACAATGTCTGAGTGAGAGGAATTTGCTGACTGGGTCATTTTGCACCAATTTCTGCATGAATAGTGCCCACATGGCTTCACGGTCCCAACCAAACAGCCCTGCAGGCTTAGTGAGTGAATACGAGGTTGAATGAGATCCCACCACCAGCTCTAATGGTGGAGGAATGATGTGATGTAGTGTGTAGCTCAAATAGGGCAACCCATTCTATATTTTGTAATTCTAACTAAATACACAATTGGGAAACTTGTGTTTTGTTCTGACTTTTAGATCCATGTGAAAATTTCCGCTGCAAACGTGGAAAAACATGTAAACTCGACACAGATGGTAAACCAGGCTGTGTGTGTCAGCAACCTTCAGAGTGCCCAGGCAGGACGAATGAATTTGATCAGGCAGGTTCTTGCAATATGAGATCAAATTTCACCTGAAAAGGTTCAAACAATAAACGTTTTATTTTATTTTCAGGTTTGCGGGACAGACAACAAAACATATGACACGTCATGTGAGCTCTTTGCGATCAAATGCAACTTGGAGGGCACAAAGAAGGGCCACAGACTTCATCTGGACTACACCGGTCCCTGCAAATGTAATTCACACAAACTGTACCAGCTTTAAAAAAAACTACTTTTAAAGGATGGATGGAAGGTTTAACTCTGCTCTCTCCTTCAGTGATCCCTCTTTGTGTGAGCAACGAACTGGTCCAGTTTCCTCTCCGAATGAGGGACTGGCTGAAAAATGTGCTGCTGCAGCTGTACGAGCATGACTCGGCATCACCAGGCTTCCTCACTGCGAAGCAGAGATTTAAAGTAAGATACAAGAACATCATGTTATTGTTGCTGAGCAAAATGCACACTTGTCTTTGGAATGTTTAATTACCATTTTGTACAAAAATGTAGTTTATTGCATATTAAATCACAAAAGCAACATATTATTCTAATTTTTATCTTAATGAAGAACAAGCTAAAGATGGTCAACAGGTTCAAATTAAAGAGTGAAGTACCACCTTAGTGTATTCCTCAAGAAACTGAATTAATTTTTCTGAGGTCAACGTTTGAGAAAATGTTTGAAGGAAGACATGAAAACACCTCTGTGACAAATAATCCTTTTTTAAATTTGACTTTAAAACCCATACTTTACATAAAAAAATAGACATTGATGTATGAAAGTTTTAATATGGCCTCTTTAACAGGGAATCCTTATTTAGGAATTAGTAATTTAAACAATAACTGATGTTTTATCCTCAAGCGTCAAAGAATGAATGAATGAATGTTAAATATATTTGTAAGGTTTTAAGCAACAGCAGATGCATCAGAATTTGACTTTTTTTCTACAAATGAGATGAAATTGGAAACAAACGCAGAATGTAAAAATGAATGAATTAAGCTGGTTTTAAATAGAACTGCACATGTTAATGACTTGTAAATGTTGTAAAAGACATTTTTTAAAGAGAAAATTAGATTTTTATTTTTGTTTAGGTCAAGAAAATCTTTGAGAATGAGAGGCGACTTCATGCTGGAGATCACCCCCTGGAGCTTCTTGCACAGGACTTTGAGAAGAACTACAACATGTACATCTATCCAGTGCACTGGCAGTTTGCTCAGCTGGACCAGCATCCCTCTGACAGGTACATTTTAACAAAGTGAACTGCATCAAAATCTGATTTCGGCAATAATTTCCAAAATACTCTCTTTGCAATTTTACCTGCTAAAGAAAAACACAAAAACTGTTTAAATATGAGATTATTAACTTAAGCTCATTTTTATTGCCCTCTATGAAACAGTCACAATTTAACATAAAGCTTGACTTGTTGTAAATTTTGTTGTTTGACAATCAATGTTAGAGAATAATTTATCTGATTCATTTAAAGCAGCTTCTGTTTAGCCATCAGGTAATCTTTTCAACAACACTCCTGCTGTTGGTTGCAACCTCTTGTTTGTCTTATTCGTAAATTATAATAAAAAGTTGATGCCCAAAAATAAAATAATAAATAAACCTTTGTTTAAACACAGAAGGTGGGCCATAAATTCTGAGCACAAGTGGGCCCAACAGAGAGCCCTGTGGAACGCCATTAGAAAAATCTTCATACACATGAACAATGATTGATAAAGAATGTAAAGGAGGTGTTAACAGAATTTATCAAGTTTGATAAAACTATATGTGAAATGAAATGAAAAATATTCAACCTTGAAATTGAAAAACTACCCTGTGTCTTTTTCATGACCATTAAAATAACACTTCAAAAAACATATTTTATATTTTGTTGACAAAATTCAGCTATGTTTCTTCAATTGATAAAAAGTACATTATTATTTTGTTAAGGATCTGATTATTATACCATAAAATCCCTCAAATAATTTAGATACCTTGGAGAGAAATTGTGTCCCATGAGCTTAAACATTTTTTTGGGGAATTATTTTTAGCTTTGTATACATATGTACCTTGTTCTTAAGCAAAGTATTTATATTTAACATTATGTCTTAGTATACTTCGTGTACCCTGTGATGACGTCTCAGTAATAAACATCCACTCACTGCTCATTCTATGCAGATTCTTGTCCCACTCAGAGCTGGCCCCGCTCAGGGTCCCTCTGGTGCCAATGGAGCACTGCACTTCCCGTTTCTTCCAGGAATGTGATGCTGACAAGGACAAGCAGGTGTCATTTAAAGAGTGGACCTCCTGCTTTGGTATCAAAGACGGTGAGAGCAACGCCACGTCTTATCGACCTAAAAATACTTAGCATTTATGTTAAAATTCAACATGATCACATGATGAATGCATATAAAATATTCTATCTGACATGTCTTTCCACAGATGACATGGACATCAACCTGCTATTTTGAGCTTCATCTTCTCCCTCCTCGCCATCACAGAGATTTGGAAACTTAAAAGAGAAGCCCTCAAGAATTTTTTTTTTGATTTTCTATCAGACTTGAGTTTAGATTAAATATATTTACTGTACCTCCACCTGTAAAAGACAAAGTTAGTTATCATTTATCTGTTAGAATACACGTGTGCTTTTAAATTAGGGAGCTGTGACTTCAGTTCAACTGATAGAATTGTGTATCTTATAAACTCGTGTACTTATCTGTTTATATTCTGCATCTGTTTTCAAATGAATTCCAAACATATAGATTTTAGGGTTTTTTATTATTTAGAGTAATTTAGTGGTGAGTAAATATAATTATATATAAGCCTTTAATCTATGAATGTTTACATTTTGATCAATTTCAAGCCTGTATGTAATACCTCTGTCGTAAATCACTAATTGTTTTTCTTAACTATGAAGCTAAGGTCTTCTGATTTCATGTTTTCTTTTAGAATGACAATTAAAATCTTGAAGAACTCCAACATTACTCATCAGGCTGTGGTGTTTTATAAGTTCCTGTGTACTTTTGTGACTTGTCCTCTGCACGTCACTCATATGTGGTTTTGGTTTGCCGCTTAATCCTAAATAATAGCCGTGTGAGAGGCAACAAAGCAAAAAAAAAAAAAGACAGAGAAAAGAAACAAGTGCAGCCAAGTCATGATGATTATAGTAACTTGTTGTTTTCAGAGGTGGATTCTGATTGGACCTTTCTGGAGGATCATTGATTTTGGCTCTGTATATATTGAGGAGGAAGCAGCTGGTCACCTGTAGATCGTCCGCTGATATACAACATGTACTGCATACTGTGGGTCATCTTTCAGACTCTAGCTTTTGTGGTAGAGGGTGGTGTGTCTTCAGGGAGTGCTGAGGCGCTTCTGAAGGGGGCAGCCAAAAACAATGGAGGAGGAGGCGCTGCAACTGCTGGTAATGCTGCCAATGCTGGGGCTCAAAATGGAGTTCCGTTGGCTGGGGGAGCCATCGTGGCACGCTTAGTCCAAATAGGCGGGTCACTTTTTATCCAGCCAGTGGGGAACCCTGCAGGTCAGGCTCCGGTGCAACAGCAGCTGATTCCCATCACCGCTCTCCAACAAGGTGGGACTCTTCTGGTGGGACAAGCAGGCGCTGGAGCCAATGGAAATCCACAGGGGCCGGTGGCTCAGCCAGCTGGGGGTGGGAGTGTGATTCTGGTTCCTGTCGTTCCACAGAACAACGCTGGAGTGGACCCTCAACTTGGCATGTTGAATCCTGGCCAACTGCAGCTGATTCCTGTAGCCGGGCCAAATAACCAGCAGCAACTGGGAGGTGGGAATGGTGGGAGAGGACTGAGGTTTCAGCGTTCAGTGACTGCGCGTCTCAGGAGGACACCGTCTCCAACAATGAAAGCTGTGGCTGCTGAAGAGGAGGAAGAATGTTCTGGGATGGACACAGAGGAAAGCAACTGAAATTAAATGATACCCTGCGGTTGAGAAAGATGATTTATTCTAACATCCTACTCACAGACCCTGCGTCATAGCATTCCAGACTTTAATATTGTCATTCAGTCCAAAAACCAATAAATCAATGAGTTATTTTAACTGCCAAGACATTGTTGGTTTCTTTATTTGAACACAGGCATCACCTGCGGCCAAATAGACATCTAAGCAAAACATTACATTAATAGTATTTAGAGCAACGTCTAAGATTACTGTTATTTTTGTGTGACAGAGAGACTGATAGAAAATACTCAAACATCTGTTTATAGTTCAGTGCCAGGTTGCAGCATGGTAATTTGGGGTTCTTAATTTGAAAAACATGTCAAACTTTTACATCACAGCTCGATTCATGGAGTATCTTCTTGCTGCTGAAAGCTTCTGGCAAAAATAAAAAACAATTCAATTATGTATTATGTAGGAATTAAATCATCTTTATGAATCACACCAAGAAATATAATTTCTTTCAACATAAAACTTCAAACAAGAAAAAATGTCTAAATGTGAAAGACATGACAGTGCGTAATTAAATGTCCAGACCAGACTTCCCACATGTTGTTTACCTGGTATGCTGTGAGCTGCTCAGTCAGCGGCAAAGAAACTGTTCCCAGACAGCATGAATCTGAGAAAAAATGAGCCGGCTACCCAGGGAATGAATTTAATGGCTCCAAACCTATAGAGAAAAAGAGCAGCCTAGACATACTAAGTCAGTTTATTTGTATTTGCTTCAGGCAAATGGAAATGGAAAATATAGATTCAAATATTTTTTGAGTCAGAGATTATGCTGAAAAAATTTAAGATACGATAAGATAATTGTACCGCACCGCACCACAATTCACCACACCACACTACACTGCAATACACCAAACCGCACCGCACTACAATACACCACACCACACCAGATCACACCACAATACACCAAACCGCACCACACCAAACAGCACCACACTACAATACACCGCACCACACCACACCACAATGCACCAAACCGCACCACAATATACCAAACCGCACCGCACCGCACCACAATACACCAAACCGCACCACACTACAATACACCACACCACACCAGATCACACCACAATACACCAAACCGCACCACACCAAACAGCACCACACTACAATACACCGCACCGCACCACACCAGACCACACCGCACCACAATACACCTAACTGCACCAGACCACACCACACCACAACGCTTATTGTTTCAGGCTGGAAGTGTTCCTCATGTACACTCGACCCGCTTCCAACAAAATTAGTCAAGCAGGTTTTACCTTCCCTATTACCAATTATTACTAACATCCTGCATTCTTCACTCACCTCTGGTGTGATCCTTTTAAAATTCAAAGTAGTGATAAATATAATAATCTCACCGGTTCTCAAGAAGCCAGGTTATGCCCAAATCACAGTACTGAAACTGCCATGGTTAAAACTACACATGATCTCCTAATGGCAGCCGACTCTGGCCTATTTAGTTTACTTCTTCTTCTCAACCTAACAGCAGCTTTTGACACAATTCTCCACTGTATCCTCCTAAAGCGTCTTCATTCTATTGGCTTTCGTGGTGCTGCATTATCCTGGTTCATCTCCTATCTATCTGATCATTCACATTTTGTCAAAATAAAGTTCTCTCAGTCACACCACTCACGAGTTTCATGTGGCGTACCACAGGGTTCTGTCCTGGGCCCTCTCTTGTTTATCATCTATATTCTACCACTTGGCAATATTTTTCGGAGTCACAATGTTAGCTTTCATTGTTATGCAGACAATACTCAACTATACCTTTCTTCTTCTCCTGCAGAATCCCTGCCCACCTCAATGCTCGTACACTGTCTCTGTGACATTAAATCTTGGTCCTCCCATAATATGTTAGCACTAAATGTTGAAAAAACTGAATTACTCATTATTGGAACGAAATCCATAGTTACTAAACTTGGCAAATTTTCATTCAAAATTGATGATTCCATTATTTCATAGTCTTTGCAGGTAAAAGTAGCCTGTGCTCTCATTTACAGCTCATTTGAACAATGTAATCTACTGTGCTTATTTTCATCTTCAGAATATCAGTTGGGTTTGTGCATCTCTTTCTACAAATTATATGAAGACCAGTGTTAATGCGATGGTTACCTCCCGCATTGACTACGGCAATGCACTTCTTGCAGGTCTTCCACAAAAATGTGTTCACAGACTTCAACTGGTACTAAATGCTGCAGCCCACATCATCACCACAACAACTTCCTCTCAACATAATACTCCAGTTCTTGAAGAGCTTCACTGGCTACCATTGCAATATCGTATTGAATTTAAAATTCTCCTTTTAAAATACAAAGCTCTGAATGCCATGACTCCTGTTTATTTAAGTAACCTTCTTAGCCAATGTAAAACTTCCTCCAGCAATTTGTTTAGCGACCTCTGTTCAATATTTTAAATCTTTGCTCAAAACACACTTAGTCAGGTAAGCAATTTCTGTGTGAGTGGCTGAACGCACCCACGGGCCAGGGAAAACATTAATTAGTGCCTAACGTGATTATATTGATATTGTTGCATTTACTGAATGCACCTGGGCGAAGCGTTTGACTGTTGCCTAATATTTTATCTATATTTTTTCCCTGATTCATCCAGTGATCCTAGATAACCTGTATTTCACTGTTGTAAATTGTTTTTACCTAAGATTTTATGATGTTGTTGTGCCATGTAACCTTTGTTAAAGTGGCCCTGCTCTATTATGCTGAAGTACTATGTACCCCTTGTCAAAGGGACCTTGAGAGTCCTGAAAGGCGCTTACAAATAAAATGTATTATTATGTGTATGTGTATTATTATTATTATTACAATAATTAACACACCTGACCACACCACACCATACCATTAAATTATATAAAATATATAGCTTGTGTCTTTCTGGAACTAAAGCAGGACCCTACAGTACTTGAGTCAAAGTCCATAGGAATAGTCCAAACTATACTGAATACTAGCTATTCATACAGTAATTTTAGCGATAGTATTAGCTACCTTTGATGTCTTCATTTACCTTTTCCTCTATCCAGCTGCTGCCTGTTGTGGTTGGTGCTATTTTACCGTATACTGGGAAGCTTTATTTCATTTTTTAATTTAATTTAATTTAATTTTAACAAAAATGTATCTCTGTGAGTCTTCATTTCAATATATTTTCAAATGTCCCACAGTTTATTGCTTGTAAATTTGTACAATAGAAGTGCACTGTTATATTAACTCAACATTATTATTTACTGGTAACCAACTACTTGAGTGACAACAGCCAATCACTAAACAGAATGATGTAAGTATATAAATGCTAAAATCAACATGATTATTTTACAATGACTTTTCCTTGAAATTACATCATTTACAAGGCACTACATTTATAAGCAAGCAAATGTTGAAACTGATTGAATTGTAGTAAGTATTTATCACACATAAATGTAACATCGAGCCTTTCCCTGTTGTACTTTTATTTCATCTAAGGAAAACTAAATGCTAATACAGGCTATCTGATAATGACTGAATAATAATGTTTTTTAATGGGTGGGATTGAATTTCACGATCAGTTCAGCTCCATCAATAAACATACAAGACACGAATCAAATCAGAATGTGCCTTCTTTGCTGTTTCTCTGCAGTAATTATGGTAATTTCATGAGCACCGTGTTACACGTTTCATTTGATCACGAGCACAACATTTGTTGTTCACGGTCTGATCCACTAAAGCACTTGGTTATGAGGTCAGATGTTTGCCTCCTGCAACCATAGCCCTCAAGATTTAAAAGGTTCTTACTGGTTTTGGGTGAGCGGCTTCCGCAAACCTCCACAGACTCATCCCCAGGGGCTGAATCACTCACTTATTTATTTGAGGTCATCTTGAGAACAATGAGAAAGGCCTGAATGTGTTTTTTTTAAATGTCAGCTTTACAGATCTTTACAAATCTTTTGTTCAAAACGAATATGTCATATTTACACATTCCCATGACACACAGGTGACAAGTCTGTTCTCATCTCTAATTGGCTCTAAATAATCTCTGGGGCTGATAAAAAGGTGCTGTAAATGCACAGAGGTACAGATCTTCTGACATTTGTGGAAAGAACACCTTTTACAGGCTTTGCGCTGCAAAATGAAGTTCCTTCTCTTCACGGCGTTTGTGGCATCCATCTCCTGTGTGAGTACCATCTGTATCTGATGTATCTACGCCACTAGACAGAGCTATCTTTTAACGCATCGTCTCCTCATTCATTGCAGGTCAATGCGGGCAAGGTGAGAAACAACCTGTGAATGTCTCATGTTTGAACAATGGTTTTAATTAGATCAGAGTAAGAGAAGACATCTTGTTCTTGCAGACAGCAAGGCTGTTGGCTGCGATGAATGCTGGGATGCTCAATGGGATGATAGCTGGTGGTCTGAACCCATCTTTGGTCGCCGGTGGAGGAGTAGGTCTTCTTGGCCAGCCCCAGTTAGCTCAGGTGAGTTTCTCGGGTTGTTTGGAGTTTATTCAAAGGAAATGAGATGACATCCTTCTCCAATGTGTTTTTACAGTTTGTTCCTGGACTTCCTCCTTTTGCGCTTCGAGCTCCTGTTGCTAATGTCTTCCCTGCTGCAGTCAATCCGGTTTGTGTTACTTTATCTGTGGCAACATAAAACTTGCAACGTTCATTTATATCCTAAACAAAAGCGTCTTTTCTTGTATAGTTCCAGGTTCCTGTTTTTGGTGTTCCCCAAATGGCTCAAATGAATCAGCAGCCTCAGATGGTAACCACCTCTTTCACGTTAGTTCCTGTTAGCATGTCAGAAATCAACACAACCAGCTGATCTGGTGTTTTATTTTGTTTAGGGGATGGCAGGTGGACCAATGCAGCAGCAACCTCTAATGGTAACCACTCACCTCTCTAACAGCTTCACTTTAATTCCTGGAAGCTTTTCCAGAAAAATGACTATCATGAAAATATTTTTGTCTTTGTCCAGGCTATGGCAGGTGGACCAATGCAGCAGCAACCTCTGGTATCAGCTTATTTCTACTCTTCTTTTTAGATTTTTTTTGGTAAAAAAATCATCTAAAATAAGTTTGTTTTCTTTGTTTAGGGGATGGCAGGTGGGATGGCAGGTGGGATGGCAGGTGGGATGGCAGGTGGGATGGCAGGTGGAATGGCAGGTGGGATGGCAGGGGGAGCCATGCAACCACAGGCTCAGATGGTAAATATAAATAACCAAATCACTAAAGGACAGAAATTCCATAACAAACAACAAACAACAAGATGAGGCTTGTTACCTTTGTTTAGGGGATGGCAGGTGGAGTTGGGCAACAGCAGCTTCCAGTTCAGCCTGACCCCCTCAGGAGATTCAGGGTAAGATATTTTAAACAGAACTATCTGGACAACAGAAGAAAATGAAACTGGCTTAAAAATGTCTTTATTTTTTATCCTCAGCGCCAGATCATGAAATCTGCAGAGGCTGTGAAGGCTGGTGTGGACACTCAGGTGAGTCAGTCTAAATGATAAACAAAGATCTAAATGTTTTAGCCTTTTGCTCTAACAAACTCTGTTCCTATGTCCACAGATTCCAACTCCAACTGAGTCAGGAACAACACCGTCTCCATGTGACAACAGCATTAATTAAGTAGATGTTAAAAGATCAGAGTCTTTGTGACACGATGAGACGTGGTTTGACTTTCACATTTATTAAAATTAGCTTATAAATTCACATTTCTAATAAAAAAATGTGATCAGACAATAAAGCTGACTCTTGTCCTCCTTCATACCCGTTTGTAAGTAGATATATGTTTTCATTTGCTTTAATTTCTGTGTGAAGTGCAATAGATCTTTGCTGCCATCTAAAGGAGACATGAAATATTTTCAAACACCTAATAAATATGAACATAATGCAGAATCAAACTCAGACACCTCCCTGTTACATTAGAAAAGGGTTTTGTATGTTTGAAAAAATCTAAAATTTAATTGAAATTGTTATCTTTTCACCAAAGCAAATTGAAACTCTCTTGAATGACAAATAAAACCCCCAATAAGTGGTTTTGTGTGGATTAACAAAATAAAATATGTCCTACTTATATAAATAGTCAGAAGCTTCACAGATGTTATAAATTCAAAATAACCTGAAGCTGGGCCACTCAAAGACTTTTTCAAAGTTTATTCCAATAGCCACCTCTGTGGAATCTGAAACACTGGTGTGTGTGTGTGTGTGTGTGTGTGTGTGTGTGCCTATCTCCAGCAGGCTATGGGCATACATGTCTAATTCAGCCACACTGAAGATTTTTCCAGCATGACTTACATGTTTAGTATCATGAAAGAACCTTTTAACTGACTAGGCCACACTGAAACTTTCCTTCTGATTTTTTGAGCCATTCAGATGTGGGCCTGCTGGTGTCCTTTCACTGTCCTGATGTCCAGACTAAATGTGATTGAGCTTAAAGGGACTTAAAATGATGGATGGACATTCTCTTTCAGGATTTTTTGGCAGAGAGTAGAATTCCCATTAATTACAGCAAACCATGAAAGTCCTGAACCAGCGATGCAGCCCCAGATCATCACATTACCTCCACCATGTTTGACTGTTGGTATCCATGTTCAGGAATGTAATTTGGTTTTAGTTCACATCTAACAGGACACATTCCTTACAAAAAGTTACATTTTTGCCTCATGAGTCCACAGTTCTCCTGTTATGCGTGAGGATTTTAAGTTAAAATAAACATATTTTATTAATCCGAAACAGTTTGAATGCTTGATATGCTCTGATTTTAAAAATAAATCTTCAAAATAAAAAAAATAACCTTCTGATTTTTTCAAATCTCAAAAGTGCCAGAGAACATTAATGATTGATAAGGATAGTGATTTATATATATATATATATATATATATATATATATATATATATATATTAGCCTTCTCAGTCCACCCATTCATTTTTTCTGTACCCACTTATCTACACAGGGTCGTGGGGGGCCTGTGCCTATCTCCAGCTGTCTCTGGATAAACAGGCGGGGTACACCCTAAACAGATTGCCAGTCAACGTAGAGACACACGTGACAAACAACAGATAAGCTCACACACACACCTAAGGATAATTTAGACGTGAGTGTGTTTTTTGTTTTAAAAAATTTGAATGGGTTGGCTCAGCGGTATTTGTCAGATCTGATTCACCCATGCATTCGGATGCAGCCCTTTCAGTCAGTGTAGCTGGGATTGTTGGCGTCGCCCAAGCACAGACTCAGATCAAGAGGGAGTTGTGCATTTTCAGTACTGGGGCTAAAGCTCTGGAATGAGTTGCCTGCAACTGTGAAGCAGGCTCCTTCGTTCAAAAATTTGAAGAGTTGTCTGAAAACACATTTTTATCCTTTGGCGTTTGCTCACAATGAGCTGTGGTAAGTGGCGGTTGTTGCTCGTGTGCTGGTCCCAACCTTTATGGGGTTTTTTCTTGATCTCTTTTAAATGCTTTTAAATGTTTTCTATGTTTTGATTTCATTGTATTTATTTATTTATTTTTAATCAGATTGTGCTAATTTGTGATGTTTGTTTGTCCCTTGGTCCATGTGAATGTGCTTTACAAATAAATTCACAAGGGTTCAAATAAAGGCAACTGGACTTCTTTGGTCTATTGAAGATGTTTCGCTTCTCATCCGAGGAGCTTTGTCAATTCTGACTGGAATATGGGAGAGTCAATTTTATCAGCTAATGAGCAGAAACTACTCTGAATGCCCCTTATTTCTACCACTGATCAGTTGTTATTCACTATTGTGAGGGAGTTCTTGTGTTGATTATAAATATATATATATATAATATAATATAAACGTATAAATAAACTTGAACTTGAATTTAGAGAGACCAATCAACCTGACAGTCATAATTTTTTGAGCTGCACAATGGTGCAGCACTTCTATTCTATTTTGAAGCTGACAGCCAAGACAGACAAAAACCGAGCCTTTGGTGCCAGTTTGTTCTTACATCCTTCCTTAATTCTGTTCCTTTTACCCAATCCTGTTTTTCAGGACTTTATAATCCCCACCTCATTGTTTAGTTTTTAGTGGCGTGCAATCAATTGTGAGACATAAACATACATAATGAAGCGCTTGCTGCCCTGTTATGACCAGGAAATCCAGACAGCACCCACATCATTTCTTTTTACTTTTCATAACCTTATAAAATAGTTCAAATGTAGCTTTGTTTGGATATGGATGTGTGGTAGATAACTATTTTACATTTTACAAAGACGTGGAACGCTTCAGTTGCACCCTAAATTGTCTTCATTGCTGCTGAAGACAATGTGACTGCAATTCAAACTCACTCACAAACCGCTAAGTCCAGCATGGAAGAGGTTTAAAGATAGTCACAATGTTTCTAATTAAAAATTCTTACCCAGACTCAAAACTCAGGAGGCAAACAGGTAAAACGTGCTTTATTGACAATTAACCAGAAGACACTGCTGTGGCAGGAAGTCTATAAACAAAACCAAACTCAGACTGTAAACAGAGGAATGCAGGAAGAAACTCACACAAAGAAACAAAGAATAACTAAAAACCGCCGCTCATAAACAAAGAATAACTAAAAACCGCCGCTCATAACATCGGGGTGCTGATGACTAATGACTAAAGTCCACCTCTCCTGGGCGGTGGGGGTAGGTACGCTAACTCAGTGCTAATGTTTAACAGTTCAGATGTTACATCGATACTGACAAAGGATGAATACCTCAGCGCAACGCTGACAGAAAATCACTTATTGCTAGAGGATTTTTTTAATGGTGGCAATTATTTGTACAAACTAAAGAAATAACAACTGTAATTATAATAACAACTGTAATTATCTAACCCTTTAGAAATGTTCAGAAGTTTTATCGTAAATACAGCTCAAAGGAGCCAGACCATTTTAGATGTCTCTCATAGCTGCAACCAGGGGAACTGTTGGCTGACACCAGCAGCGTTGATGTGAAGAAGGAAATCTTTACGACTTGGCTTTTCAAGACGACCCCTGAAGTAGCCGAGGCATGGGGGAACTTTTGAGAAGTCACGGAGAAGAGTGTAATAGAGATATTTTCGGGCAGTAGAAGGAAGCTTTTAAGGCTCTCCTGTAGGGTGAGTGAGGATGTGAGCTGAGTAAATTGCTTTGGTTGTTTCCAGTAAGTCCGTTGGCCAGGGCAATGGGATGGATGAGTCTCCAATGCCGGCTGATTCTGGTTCTGGTGTTCATGAACAAGATCTAAAGGCATTGGTATGGAGAAGCTGGTGTTTGGTTTGGGAATCTATGTCTCATTTTTGCTTTCTGTAGATGTGGTTTTGTTGGGTTTTTCAACTTACGGCCATCAGTGTGCACTGGGACAATTCACTACTATATGGAATGCTATCTCAAATGGAGTCTAAATGTCTTGACTTGTTTGTAAGTGATGGTAGGATGGAGTGAGCGATGGACTGATTCATCAGGGCTTCATCAGCAGTTATGAAAGGAAATGACCTTTCTCTGGTAAGTTGCTGGTCTCAGTGTTTAAGTTAAAGTGAGTTATAGTATCCACAGGGAGAACGGAGCAGCACCACTGCTCCTCTTTATCACCAGAGATGGTTCTCACACATGGATGTGACCCACCTTGTCACCTTCCCTTGAAAGTTTTCTACATCCCGCTGTGGGGAGACCCCAAGTTCTTTGCTGCTGCACATGTGTAGTTGCTCTAAAGAAAGATTATCCTTGAGCCACAAAAGAGAAAAAAGGAAACATAGTAGAACATCCATCCATCCATCCATCCATCCATCCATCCATCCATCCATCCACTGTCTTCCACTTATCCAGTCACAGCAGGAGCAGCCTAAACAGAGAGGCCCAGAGTTCCCTTTCCCCAGCCACTTGGACCAGCTCCTTTGGGTAAATCCCAAGGCATTCCCTGGCCAGATGAGAAACATAGTCCCTCCAGCATGTCCTGGGTCTTCCTTTGGGTCTCCTGCCACTTGGACGTGCCTGGAAAACCTAACCAGAGAGGCGTCCTAACCAGATGCCCGAGCCACCTCAGCAGGCTCCTCTTGATGTGGAGGAGAAGCGGATCTAATCCTAGCCCCTCCTTGGGATAAAAAGACAGGAATTTGCAGGACTGAAAGTTTGCAACTTATCACTACCTCATCAATCCCTTGTTAATTTAACCAATCAATCAATCAATCAATCAATCAATCAATCAATCAATCAATCTATCAATCAATCAATCAATACTTTGTTAATCCAAGATGGAAATTAGAGTTTCAGTACACACAATTCAGAGATCAGACATACATTGGCAAGACACATGACAAGAATTGGTGACTGTGGCCATTCACCACCCGAGTCGCGCTACCTTAATAGAGAAAAGGAGTTAAGCGCTCGCCCCGTAATCGGAAGGTTGCAGGCTTGAGCCCCGCTCAGTCTGTCGCTGTCGTTGTGTCCTTGGGCAAGACACTTAACCCATGTTGCCTGCTGGTGGTGGTCGGAGGGACCGGTGGCACCAGTGCTCGGCAGCCTCACCTCTGTCAGTGCGCCCCAGAGCAGCTGTGGCTACATCGTAGCTCATCCCCACCAGTGTGTGAATGGGTGAATGACTGATTGTGTTGTAAAGCGCCTTGGGGGGTTCCAGGACTCTAGAAGGCGCTATATCAAATACAGGCCATTTACCATTTTACCATTTATAAGAGGGTTACATGAGGATTGGTTCAGGTGGAGGGGGAAAAGAGGCACTTCAGAGTTACCCTCCTACCAGGGGGGCAGCTTTGCTCTGCAAAAAAACAACAACAACACGTCAACCGATATGCAACAGACTTCAGACAACACAACATAACATGAGACTCCAATAGGAAGGTGTGTGTGTGTGTGTGTGTGTGTGTGGGGGGGGGGCTGAGATCCTGTTTTCCCCAGCGAGAGCAGCCATCTACGGCGCTCATCTGCTGTAGGTCGGGTTTTCACAGCATCTGTCTGCATTCCTTCGTGGGGGTTTGTTGCTCGCCGCTCAAGGCTACCAGGGCGTCAGATTCAGATAACAAGAATTTGTTTGGGTCAGGCTGAGATAATTTTCCTCTCTGCCTTCAGTCTTTAAACTGATCATTCCAGTCCTTCAGTGAAGCCAATTTTGCGTTTTTTAACCTATCCATACGTCCGGTGACCCTCTCCGAGATGACATCCATTTTGCGCACTAACACCGGTATCGCAGCTAGAACATTGTCCAGCTTACGATTCACCTCGAGTAACGTCCCAGTCTGTGAGGTCTCCACACGGACGGTGCTTTCCGTGGGTGCGGGTCGCCCTCCAATTGCTCCCGTCTTCCCAAATTTCCAGAAAACCAGATATCCTCCCACACCAATCAGGAGAAATCCAGCGATCATCAGGCTGAATATCCACACGTCTTCGACATCCTCAATGGACAGCTGGCTGAGGCATACGATCTTCCACTCCTTCCAGGAATCCAAAATATGCCCCACCGGGTGTGTCCCCTGTGGACATGTGGGAGCCCCCTGCTCCGTTCTCATTGTTGAAAAAATCTTGTCGATCACATTGAATGACCAGTTTATCAAATCCATGGTTAGTAAAAAATAGAGTTTTTCAGAAGAAATGCAGAGAAGCGCTCTGTGGGCAGACAGGACAAAGAGCCTTGGGGAAAAAAGATAAGGGAGCGAAAGAGGGAAGCGTCTGTTCTCCTCGAGTGCCTTGAATTTAACACTCACATTTCCCAGATTTTCAAAATGTTTTCCTAGAGAGGATCCTGAGTACAGATGAGACCCAAATGCTGTCCAAAACATAAAAAATGTGCACAAAAATATCACAGCACCCTAATGCACTTTAAACTAAATTAGGAAATATAATAATGCACAATAACTATTCTTGAAATGAGTTAGTTTACCGTGCTTTATAATTGGAAAACAATTTAGATTTTTTGCAGCCCGTTAAACACCACCATGCCTCTGTCTGATTACCAACTTATGACAAATGTCTGATTCTGCGCTTTCTCAGTCTGCTTTTCCTCTTTTTTCTCCTGACATCCTCACATTCCTGTTGGTTCATGATTTTCCTAATTACACACTAAAGAGTTAACATATGCGCTTAATCTTCATTCAAGAAACCTTCCAAGTCGGGTCTTGCATAAAATTGACACATGCACAGCAAAGAATCGAATGCAAGCAAAAAAAGTGACAATTTGGAGATTTAATTAAGAATCTTTAACAACCCAACATGCAGCATGACTTGATGTTTAGAGACATGACTTATACTTAATGACACACTTAGCAGTCTTGTGTTGTAAGTGTCTGAGTCGGTTGTCATGAGAGACGTCTGTCACTCTGACCACACATTGTCTGAGTGGGCTGTTGGTGGACTATAACAGCTCGGATCCAGCGGATTTAAACCGCATCTGGACGAGGAGGAGACACAGAACCGAGCAGGTAAAGAAGAGAGGAGCAACGTTAAGGTGGAGCACTCTGTTTCAGTAAATGGTTTTCATTCATATTTCATATTAAATCTTTATGTTTCTCTGCAGGACACCATGAAGCTGCAAGTGGTCTTTCTGTTGATCTGTTTGTTCCAGTCAAGCTTCACTTTGCCTGTGAGTTTAAACTTTGAGCTGTGTTATGCACAAAGTTTGCATCCTTTGCCGATAGAATAACTGTTTTTGTGATTGTTCCTTAAAGTTGCAGATTGGACTTATTGCAAGCAACAGCAATGAGGTAAAAACAAAGTAGAATATTTGTTTCTCTGCTGAATCTCATTCATATTTACACAACCCTAACCCTAACCCTTTTATTGATCAGATCCTGAGACTGAATGGGTTAACTCTTGCAGCTCTTGGACAAACGCAGGTACAGGCTGTGCACAAGCACTCGTGCTGTATAGTGGTGGGTTGTGTACACCGCATTTCACTGAAAAAAATAACTCACATTTCCTCCATCTACAGGCATCTTCGTTATTCCCTCAGTATGTTCTGCAGCAGCAGACTCCTGAGGTCCTGCTTACACCACAGGTGGTGAATCTGAACCCTCAAGTTGCAGGTCCATTCGGTCCCCAGGGCCCACAGCTGCTGCTTCCCAATCAGGGCAACCCGCTGACTCCAGTGCTTCTTCCCAACGGGCAGCAGGAGCCGCTCGGGCCTCCACAAGACCCAAACAATCCTAATGTTCCTCAGCAGACCCAAAACACTCCTCAGGTAAGAAACAATAAAGCCAGTGAATGTGTCATTATTTGAAATGTGGCAAGACTGAATAAGCTAATGAGGAATTTAACATCTCCATAGATGTATCCACCCTTTCAGTACCCATCTTTTGGATTTCCTCAGTTTCCCAGGCAGCAGGTACGGAGTCAGACCTTTTGAGCAGATTCCTAAAATATTTTGAATAAAATTTCACTTTTTTTATGTGTTTCTACAGGGTTACCCTTACTTTGTACCACCTTACGTCTACCCCCAGCGGAGGAACCCTATTGTACTGCCTAACAACGGACAGCAGAACCTGGAAAGAACCACTCAAAGACCACAACTCCCACTACAGGTTAGTTTAGCGATCCTTTCAAATTCTGTAAAAAATTTCTGGGCTGAAATTTTTTCTGTAAAATGATCAAAAAAAAAATAGAAGAAGAAGCAGGTAATCTGCAACTGATGAAATGGGGTGGGATTAGGTGAAGGGTTAGGCGCAGCTTCTTCTGGGACAATGACTCAATAGAAGGACTTAATGTTAATAACACAGCTGCGGATGTTGAGCCACGGCGGTGTGGAGGAGGTGAGCATGCTGTAATCATGTCTGGTGTCCAGACTTGTTAAATGTTTTATTAGTGGACGGCTGGTGGCGCTGACCGCTGAAAGAAACGTCTGATTGCACTTGAATTCAAGTTTCTAAGCTCAAGATGCTGCTGATAATATGACATTTTCCTATTTCAGCAGGGCTTTAAGCCAAAGCTTCCAACAGAAAAAGTGAGTTCTCTCCTTTGTTTTGACTTTGTGTCAATAATCTGAGATTACAGTGAGTGGTGTGCAACACTTTGTATCAGAGAATAACTTTCTCCGTGTTTCTTGTCAGACGTGGGCCGCGGGGACACAGAAAGAGTCCACCACCATCCCTCCTGATCCTCGTGGTGACACGACTGGCCCTGGGATTGATGAAGTACAAGTTTAAACATAAACTTTGCATCATTTACATCTTATATCAGTTTTTTTGACGTCATCATTTGTGGAAGCTAATTTTGCCCACTTTAACAGCTGCTTCTCGGTTTGTCTTTTTCTTGTCTCCCTCCAGGCTAACGGCAGCTTCCCTTTCCTGTTCGAGCCTTAGATCTCATCTACAAAATAAAAGCACCAACTGAGGCAAAACTGCATGAATGTGTTTGTCCCAACCTAACTGAAACTTTATTATTACTCCCACAAACATGTTAAATAAATAATTTTGTCAAATGAATAGTATTTGTTTCATTGCAACTTCCCTCTTCAAACATTTTCTTTAATTTCCAAAACAGGATTTACATCTTTAACCCTTTTAAAGACTTTAAAATGATAGTTTAAGGTTTCGAAGACAAACTCAAGCTTATGAGAAGAAAATTAGATGAGAAAATCTGTCAAATATTTAAATTCTGTCTTGGTCTTGTTTTAATTGTTTTTTTTTTTATTTTAATTGTCTTTTATTACTTTTGCTGCCTCTTAGCCAGGACTTCCTTGAAAATTAGGTTTTTAATCTCAGTGTGACATTTCAGTTAAATGAAGAATAAATAACATTTCTGGCAGACAAACACAAAAAAATGATCATTACAAGGAAATCAGTTTCAAATAAATCCTAAATCAGTTGGAAATATGAGTTCAACGGGCAGATTTATTTCAGGTTTCAGTCAAAATAAACAGTTAAAGCTGCTTTAGCAAATTTACAGAACAAGCAAACACTCACCCCTCCCCTCAGGTGTCTTCCCTGTGATGCTTTTGCCAGAGTCGGAAAGCCACACTTCAAGAGGAATAGAGACAGCGCTACACACCAGTCACTGTTATCTAGTTCCAAACGTCTTTTGTTGTCTGTGAATTCAAATGGCGTTTTTCTTTTTGGGACTCTGGTAGTTTATCCTAAAGTTGAAGCGGTAGCAGCTAGCTGTTTCTCCTTCTCTGATATTATTGAGCCGAGAACCTCTCACACCTGTGGTCTTCCGTTGGTAAACACACGAGTGTGTAGTGAGTGGAGGACCCAGTGAAGTGTAGGAGTGCTGCAGTTTGGCGAGACCGGCAGCCGGACTGTCCAATGGTTGCCTTCGGTCTGCAGCATGTCATTGGTTGAGGTTTTTAGACAAATGCTAGAGAAACACTTCATTTTTAGCAATCTTTTCTTATTTCCACAATGTTTTTATAGCTATATGTTAGAACATTGCTAAGAGGTAGGAACATTTATTTAAGCTCACTTGATTTCCAAATTTGCCATTGTAGCTTTAAGAATGCCCCCCCCCCCCCCCCCCCCCCCATGAACATGACATGGGATAAAGTTTAAATGGCCACATGCATGGGTTGGTCACCCTGAGCCCTGAATCTTACATAGTTCATGTTTAAACACAAACATATTAACACAAATTTGAAGTTTAAAGACATCCTTTTAGCTTTAAAAACCCAGTAGAGAATTAGTTGAAAAATGAAATACTTTGAATCTAAAACTGAAATACTGAAAAGAAAACATGATTGAGCAACAACATAGCAGGTTTTAAACCTTAACTTTGAACACGTTGTGCAGAAACGTCAGCTTTCCTTCTTATGACAGAGGAAAATTATAAAACCCACCGGGTGTTATAGCTTTAAGTAATCCCAGCAACACTAAAGATTAGGTTGCTAAATCCCTACAATTAGGGATTGGTTGTCTTGGACCAATATAATGCAATAATGACATCAGAAATCTTATTTACTCAATCATTAGCAACGCCTAAAAAGTGCAATGGTGGGAATTTACCTGATGGTACCGTTGCTTAACAGCTCAGCTCCTGGTCTTATAAATAAGAGAGATCCAACATTCAGACCAACAATTCAACAAGCTCTCCATCAGAGGAACAGTTTACTGAAGCAGAGAAGACTTGACGGTAAACATTTCCAACAGATGCAGGAGGTTAGCTTTGTTTTTCAGGTGAGACATTTTATTTCTTTTCCCTCCAGCAGGTGAGATCACTACAATCATGCTGAAGGTTGCCCTGGTTCTTGGATGCCTCCTGAGCCTCATTTTGGCTGAAACTGTAAGCGTGACTTCATTATATAACCAATTTTATTACTCTGAATATTTAATGCATATTATATCAAACCTGTTACAGATGGATCATGAGCGCTTTGTCAGCTCTAACGATAAATATCAATCTAAACGTGGACCCAAATTAAGCGAGGTGAGTTCTTTTTATTTATTTTTTTACAACCTAACCAGGTGTAAACACCTGTTGGTGATCGCTTCCTCTGACATTTGCCTAGTGTACGTTTGGTTACGTTGCTCAGTTATTTTTGTATATTTTAAATATAATTTAGAATGTATCCATTCCTTCTGGCAGCCTTTAAAATGCATTTTCATTTAAAAAAGCGAATCCACATCCCTTTCTATGTGAAAGACTCTGCAATACTATTTTTGCACAAAATGTGTTATTCTATGGTCTTTTTGGCATCATTACTATAAGTTTGACAAATTTCTTGCATTCTGCTTTTACATTTAAAGTGTTTTTGCACAACCAAATTACAGAAATAGATTAACAAGTATACAATTATACAGGAAATACTAGATTGAGTGTATTTTATTTTACTTTACATTCTGTTTTCTGAAGTGGGTGCATCAGCGAGTCGCCCGCTCACGCTCTGGTTCCAACTCCGTGGAGAGGGTAAGTGTCTTTTCTGTCCTTCACAACCAAATCACCCAAAATGTCTTTCTCAGAGGTTCCTCTGCAGAGTTCCTGACATTGATGCTATTTTTTCTTGAAGGCCATGGGTCCAAACAACGGTCTGAACAATGGTCTGATTAATGCGCAATACCTGCAGGCTCTTCTAACCTTGCTTCAACAAGCTTTGGCCACAGCTCCAACAACGACTGCAACCACAGCTGCAACTACCACCGTTGCCGGACTGGGATGATAGTTCAGCCCTGGAGTAACCAGGTGGTGTGCATCAGCGGGGTTGGGGGTCTGCGCAGACAGTGACCCAGAGCACATCCACTGGCCATCTGGGATTCCCCATAACTCACAGATTGCCAGTCGGCCTCTGACCACCACTGTTACTGCATCTACCAAATAAAGTTTGAAAATGAAAACCTTTTGCAATCTTTTCTTTAATTCTGCATCACCATAAAGAACATGAACAATGTAGCACCTTCACACTCATTTCAAGTCCAGGGCCCCTCCTTTGTTAAAATTTGAACAAGTTCCTCTGTAAAATACCATACGATGATGAGCCTCTTCCACACACCACTCATCTAAGACTTGCCTGCAAGATGAACTGGAAATTAGATTTTAACATTTGGAGATGATCCTGCTTATGAGTCTATGAGTAGCAAGGAGGTGGAGGAGCTCAGTTATGGCGTCCAGCAAACAGCCTGAGCATTAATGTTTGCCCTTCTTTAAAATGAACTAATAAATCTAAGGAGCTACATTTTCTGGCTGACCTTACATGAGTCACTAACAGGGCCAGCAGAAGTAAAAATGATAACCAATGTCAACATATTATGAGTAAGCTGATAAATACCAGCATAAGTGCTGCTTAGAGCTCCTGGCGCCCTCTATAAAGGCTTGGTGTAGGAACTGTTCGAGAAGGCGGTGCAAAAGGTCGATGGATTTTCAGTGTCCACCAGCAGCATCCTTTCTCCAGAGGGAGTTTATTTCTGCAGAGACAGATCCAGAGCATGAACATTACAGGCCTCACCAAACCAGCTCATTAACTATTTACCCTCTGTCCTTCAAGCAGAAGCCTGAGCAGCCTGAAATCACAGACAGCAAAGTTGACGACCCGTTTCGTTTTTGAGATGCCGTCCAGTTTCCTTATGGTGTAATTTACAATGACTGCAGTTCATGTGCTCATCATCTATGGATATCTGCTCTCACGACAGCACTAAAAGACAAGCTCAGGGG
Source organism: Nothobranchius furzeri (assembly GCF_043380555.1). NCBI lineage: Eukaryota > Metazoa > Chordata > Actinopteri > Cyprinodontiformes > Nothobranchiidae > Nothobranchius > Nothobranchius furzeri. Next base: position 79,950,500 of record NC_091746.1, on the reverse strand, counting down.
CCTAGTGGTATGGATGTGTGCTCTGAGACTGGGAGATCGGGGTCCAAATTCTGGTCAGGTCACACCGAAGAATTTAAAAATGGGACCCAATGGCTCCCTGCTTGACACTCACATGAAAAGTTGAATATGGAACATGGACACTCTGGCGAGCTCTGGTGTTCAGAGATGGTATTGCAACAACAGGACACATTTTCCAGCCGTTGGGATGTTGGTTCACTGCTGACACGTTCCAGCACCATGTTGAGAGACAAATTGTACAGGATAAGGACTAATTTCTACTAAAGAGTTTATTTTACATCAATATGTACCATTTTACACAGTCCCAACCTTGCCTTGCTGAGTGGACTTTTTAGTGCAACGGTGCCCTCTAGTGGCTGCCAGATGTAAACATAAACCCAGTGTCGTGCCCGACAAAATAAAATTTGAATTCATTATTTATTTAAATATAGCTTTTAAGGGAGTAATTGTACATTCACTCTGCACACCTCTAAATGCCCAGTGAGGTATCATTATAGCTTTTTATTAAAATGCTCCATATTCTAACTTTAAGGGGTTGGATTGGGGGGTTAAATCACCTAAGGGTTCCCAAGCACATCTGCCTCTGCAGCTCACCGCACCCCCAGGGGATGGGTCAAATGTGGAGAACAAATTGACAACTAATGGGACTTTAACTTAACTTTAAAGATTGAAATGTGACATGATATGTTTAAAAATACATCTGTAAAAGTAACGTTAACTATCATTCTCTGTGAACTGATACCGCTGTCAATATTAAAACAAAGTAGGCAGAAATACTGCCACACAGGCTTTATTTTAAATTTGACCAAATGCACCTTGCTGGTTCGTGTATCACTTCCTGTCTGGCTGACATGATTTCTTTAGCTTCATGACAGTCCGTATACTGAGTCCTGAAAAAATTGACTCCATGCTCAAACTTTCTAGAGTTCTGCATCTGGATACTTGTCAGACCGCAACTGGTGTAAATGCTTTGATTGGACTTGATGATTTTTGATCCATGGTGCAAAAGCTGAATGGAAACCAGACCACATTTTTTCCGCATCCTCCGATTTTTCTTTTACTACAGAACAAATTTCATCACGAACTGCAAGGTGTGTTGACAAGATGTTGGTGTCGTCAGGCTGTTGAACAGCTTGTCCCTTCACCTGCAAGCAAACCAAACACGTGGAAATAAAGATATTAATCCTTAAGTAAGGTCACATAGTGATTTACAAATGACAGGACGTCAGGTGCTTTATAAATTAAATAGATAAGTGTATTCATTAAGTTGCATTTATACAAAGAAAATATCTACATTTTCTGTAATTAATAACAAATGAAAAATAACAACTACAACATATCAGTGTGTCAGAGAAACAGACATCTGGTAAACTGCTCCAGGGTGGTGTTGGTGTGGGTGTTACGTCAGAAGAATGCGCTCCAACAGCTTTTAGGGGCGTCAGTAAGTATTTTCTGAGCAACTAGACAGATATAAAGTTATACATGTTTGTGGAGGTTCCTCCAGCCATTTCTCAGTGTTAGTATTTATTTTTTCTACATGCTGGTTTATTATTTCATTTTGTTGCAATATTGTAAGATACTTACTAATGGGTGCACACATTTAGTAATTTATCTTATATATAGTTTATGTGATCATTAACTATTTTCATTTGTATTCTGAGATTGGATGAACTGGCAGAGAGAGGGGACACGCCCAGTGTAACTCCATGCAGGAAGTGGAACATTCCATCTGGCTCCTGGAAGCAGGGAGCTTGATAATGAAGAAACCAGAAACCAGACGTTCTGAAGCTCCATTGAGTTTACCAGATTTTGTTAGGATGTATTAGTTAAACTTTTTTTGTGGTAGTTATACTTTGTTGATTTAGTTTCCTAGGTTTATTTACTGTTTGTCTTAGTGTTTCCCCTGTCTCTCCCCTCCTCGTTGTCTGTAGGCTAGCCTGTGTGCATAAATTCCCCTGTGTGTCTCCAGTGTTGCCAACTCAGCGACTTTGTCACTGTTCCTAACGACTTTTTGACCCCCCTCAACGGCTTTTTTTTTCCCAAAAAGCGCCTAGCGACAAACTTAGCGACATTTCTCAGGACCCGCTGCTACTTTCTGTAGAACTTTCATGTAGATATTCCACACAGATTAGCAACAAAGAAACCATTTGCACTCTGAACCGTTCTTCCGGGAGAAGAGAGAACGATAATCTGCACATGTGCAGGATTGACCAATCATAAACCATTTTCGGCCGGGCCGATCTGCTGAAGACAGAGTACAGCTGCTTTCATATTGCTGCAGGCTCACGCTTCTACTAGAGACGGCGCGGGCGTCAACCTGCGATCTCTGGTTCTGCAGCCGTCAGACACTTTGGCTTTTCCTGCATTTGGCAAATACAGTCATCGGGAGTTTCAACTACCGTCCCGTTTACACACGCAGCTCTGTGGCTCATCTGAATTTCCTTCAGTGACACAGGGATGGTTCTACTATGAGACACGCGCTCCCTTTTGCTCGGTGCGCCGTTATTATGACGATGGAGAGAATACACAACAGAGCAGTTTTAGAAACTATGAGGTGTAAAAAAACAGCTTTTTAGGAAAATGTCTGTGAGAATGAGGAGAGCAGGAGGTCTGAGTTATATCCTACAACAGAACTGTTTGGATCACCACACCATATCTGTCTTAATGTCACTTTATTAATACTTTTGGAATTTATTGTACATATCAAAGCAATTTGGGCCATTTTAATCATACTAATTAATAACTGTAACATATAACATAGTTTTTATTTTCCTCCCTTTTAGTCCTTATATATATATATATATATATATATATATATATTAGATGCTATGGGGAAAACGAACGCTAATGTGGCGTGATGACGTCATCAATATGTAAAGTAGCACGTGACGTCATCTGGCGACATCCAGTGACTTTTGGGGGGAACTTCAGCTACTTTCAGTCAAAAACAGTTGGCAACACTGTCTCAGTTTTAGGAGAGTGTTGCTTGTTACTTTTAGTTAAGGTTATTTTTGTGGCCATTTTTTCCTTTGGGCCCGGTTTTTGTTTTGACTTTGTTTCATTCTTTATGAAATAAATGGAGAAGATATTCTTTTTATACTACTGTCCTGGAGTTTTACTGCTCGGTCCCTGACAATGTTCATGTACAATATCAAACATAGTAAATAAGTAAGTGATACATTATTCATATAGCACCTTTCAAGACAATATTGTTACAATGTACATATAACAGAACAGAACTGAATAGAATAAAACAGAATCGACTCGATTAATCCCACAGTAGAGAAATTCACTCGTTTACAGCAGCACATACACTTAGGGGAAAAGGAAGAAGAAAAACAATAACAAGATTACAGGTAAACACACAAGGACAGTAAGCTATTATTGTAACCTTCAACCAATAAAAACAATGCATGAAAAGGAAACGTGTGTTTTCTACACTACGCAGCATAAGGGACACGGACATATTCATGTACCTTTCTGGTATTGCACAATATTGAACACATACTGAGTATTGCGTTGTTGTCATTGTGTAACATGATAATGCCAGTACCAGTTCAACTGAGGAGTTACACATTCTTACTGCAGAGGGGATGAATGACCTACGGTAGCGTTCTGTTTTACATCTGGGATGTCTCAGTCTGCCTCTGAAGCATGCCGTCCATTTTGTCCACAGTGAGATACAGAGGGTGGAAGGGGTTTTCCAAGATAGAAGTCATCTTCACCACCATCCTCCTTTCACACATACACAAATTCACGCAATAAAAGTGTATTATCCTACAAATCAGAAAGTTAAGGGTTACACGTCTCATATAGCAAAAGGAAAAGGTGAAGAAGACAAAATAGCTCTGTATACATAGCAATCAAACAAAGTTTGTATTTACAGAAAATGTACAAAAATGTATAAAAATATGCCACAATGTATAGACATGTACATATATATGTACTCAGGTGTGGGGTGTGTGTGAATGATCCTGCAGTAGACACCATACCACCAAGCTACACATGAGTAAAAGCAGTTTAACAGATAATGTCAATTAAATGGGTGATGTGTAAATTTAAAATTCATCATTCCACATCTTTTGGTTCAACCAAAAGCCTAAATATTATTCTCTTTGTACTTAATCTAACTTCTTCAGACTGAGAGAACGCTTCACCAGTCAGGACAACAACTGAGCTAAAACTCTAAAATCTCACTTATCGGTGCAACAAACCCACAAAATCTTGAACAATGTTTACCGCCGCTGTGTCAAAACTATTTGCACATGACGGCACCAGGAAAGATTTACGGCATATTTTACCATCTACCTATTTTTTTTATTATCTTTCATGAATTTCATGATATATTTGTATTTTGATTAATGATCATTGTATGATTTTGTGACTTTACTATTTTATCTAAAACTGATTTTTAACAGTTTTTTGGTTTCTGACTTTATCTTTCATTTTTATTTTATGATTTTGTTGTTTAGTTTGTGATCAATTTATTGCTTTATGATTTGTTTTGATAATCATTGTGATATTTCTTTCTAATATGTGTGGTATAAATAAACTTTACTAATACTAACATTTTTCTTCATATTTCAGTGTCAGTAAAGGATATCAGTGACTGCTTCCTGGAAAATTCTTCCTCTTCTTCTTCTTCTTCTTCTTCTTCTTATTATTATTATTATTATTATCATCATCAGTGATACACAGGTTGTAAAGAATTTTTAATAATAAAATCAAAGGAAATGTGAAATAAGCTTTCTGCTTCTTTTTAGGATTAATCCATCAGTAATGGAAATGTGCTGTATGGTTTAAATTTTTTTAAAGCATTGCATAAACAAAACAAACAAAAACAAAAGGAAAAAACAGAAGTAAAAGTTAAAAATTAAAATTTACATCTGGGAAAAAAAGGTAAAAGTTAAAAATTTTAAAATATCCAGAATAAATATTACATTTACTTTCTGTCATGCATCGCAGTGAAAATGCTTCAGAGATATTTTCATTCATTTAATCAATGGCTGAACATTTAAAATGATGCTGATTATAAACATGATTACATTTAAATTAGGATGGCTGTGTGAACCAAGTCTCACTCCTGTGTAAAGAGCCATAATGCAATTCTCAGAAATGTTCCAGCGTGTTAGTCACTCTGAAATAGGTTCAGAACAAGTTACTTCACATGTTGTTGGCTAAGTCTGTCTAATTAATTTTGTTTTCTCTGCCTGGTAACAAAACATGATGATGACAATCTGACTACCGACGACTAAATACAACTCCAGCTTTGAAATGCTGTCCCATCGTTATGTGACCCAAATTATGCTCATTTATCAGTGCTGTTGCTTTCTTTGTAATCACAGGATCAGTTGTGCTTAATAAGCTACATCTGTTTACAGATTTGATCATACTAAGGGATGGAAAAAGAGCCAACCTAATCAAATGCGTGTGTTTTCAATAGTTCATCAATATGATTGAAGGGTAAAAATGTATTTACTGTTCTTGATGAAGAGCTTGTTATAAAGTTCAACAAACTTACATCCTCCTGTCCAGGTGTGGTTTCTGTTGATAAACATTAGCCAGACACTGAAATCCAAAGGTGGAAAATCTCTTAATGCGAGCAGTTTCCCAACACTTCAGCTCATGTACTATATATAAGAGACGTCCGACACTCACAGCGGCATCACAACTTCCACATCCAATTGTGAAGCAGTTACCTGAGGCTGAGACTACTTGAAGGTAAAGACTTTGAATGGATGCTAGAACTTTTCAATTAGGTTTAAAAGTAAGTTTACCGAAGGCAAATGATTTCTCTTTGATTCCAGACGGAGAGATGTCGCTGAAGGTTGCACTCGTTCTTGGCTGCCTCCTAAGCCTCATTGTGGCTGAACCTGTAAGTCAGACTTCATCACAAAACATACTCCTCCTCAGCTGAAAGACACATTTATTTAGCTAGAGTTCTGGACAAGCTGTAATTTATTATTAATAATAATAATAATAATAATAAACACTAAATTACTTTAATTTAACATTTATTTGTTTGTTTATTTCAGACATGAACTTGTAAAATCTCATGTTTTGTCTCTATAACTTTGTCTCTTTTGATTAAATGTACTCCTTGCAAGGCTTGGATCCTTCAGGACATTTCGGCAAAAATGATGAAGTTTAGGCATAAAAGTGAAACACTTCATAATTACAATCACTGCTTATTTAATTGCTCATATTTATTTGTCCTACTAACCCCTTTTTGCATACTTTTCAATTTTTAGAATACTGTCCAGATTAAGGACAAATACCCAACTTAGATTAACAAGTAAAACTGATGTGGTAACACAAAATTGGTTCATGCTTCCTGCAAAGAATAAAACTTTCAACTGTTGCGTTTTTACAGATGAAGCACCAGATGGAGCACCAACTAGAGTACGAGGTGGAGGACCAGATGGAGGACCCGGTTGAGGACCTGGTGGAGGACCAGATGGAGGACCCGGTTGAGGACCTGGTGGAGGACCAGATGGGGCATCAGCGAGTTGCTCGCTCACGAGAGCGGGTGAGTGTCCTGTCCTCTGATATCAACCCACAAAAGAACCTTTTACACTCCTAACTTCATGAGTCACCAGTTGTGTCTCTGACAATATTTCTGTTTTTCTTCAAGGGTTTTGGTATGGGCATGGGTATGGGGAACCGTTTTGGTTCCTTGCTCAATCTGATCAATTTAATAAAACTCATTAAGATGACTCGGACTACAACCACGGCTGCCACAACCACCACTACGGTTCCAACTACAACTACTACTGCAACCACCACTACGGTTCCAACTACGACTACTACTGCAACTACAACTACGGTAGCCACTACAACTACGGTTCCAACTACAACTACTACAGCAACTACAACCGTGCCAACGACTACTACCGTCAAAGCTGCAACATAAAGTCTTAAATGGAACAAACCGCCAACCAGTGGAGTCATGACATCAACACTATATTTTACATGTGTTACATGCGCTTTCTCTTCAGTTTTAAATAGTGTTGTCTTAATCTGAGGTTTTCCACGACAATCATACTGGTTGTTCCAAATGTGGTTAAAAAAATATTGTTGAATGTATCTAGCAAATAAAAATTCTAAGTGGAATGTTTTGCGGACTTCCTTTTTTAAAAATCTGTAGCTTTATTTCCGTTAGAAATTCACTTTAATCTTGAAAAATGGTTTGGGTGAAATAATCCAGTATGGAGTAAAAAAAATTGCAACAAAACCAAGAACGTAAACTAGAACTGAGCACATCACTCCTGTTCTCTACACTGGCTACCAGTAAACTACAGAGTTGATTTCAAAGTGCTTCTACTGGTTTATAAATCTCTCCATGGCTTGGGACCAAAATACATGTCAGATCTCCTTGCAGCGGGGGAGGCAACTCCGGTCCTACAAAGTCACGATCCAGCATGCTTTACAGGTTTCTCTGCTTCAAAGCACCTGATTTTATTCAACAGGTGATTAACAGGCTTCAGCAAAGCTTCATGCGTTGCTGAAAAGGTGAATGAAGCAGGGAAACAATTAAAACATGCTGAATAGTGGTTATCTAGGACCAGGACTGCCTTATACGCCCAGCAGAGCTCTGAGATCCTTAGGAAACGGTCAGCTTATACTCTGGGTCAGAACCAAACAGGGTGAAGTTGCATTTAGCTAATGCGCTGCACATAGATGGAATCAGCGTCCTCGTGACCTCAAATGTGGCCCAACTCTAGTAACCTTTTATCTGATTCTTAAATCTGAATTTAATTTGTGCATTTAATCTGATGTATATTTATTTGTGTATTTTAATCTGGCTGTTCTTGCTCCTTAAAAAGCACATTGAATTACCGTTGAAAAGTTAGGTAATTTTTAAAACGAAAGACTATTGCAGCAATACGATATCCTATTTGTTCAAATCATGTCACCTAATGGCTTCTTTATTCCCACTTTTGAGAAGTGCAACAGTGTGTTTTTCATGGCTTTAATCCTGGCAGTGGAGAGGAACATTTTACACAGCATCAAACAGTGATATAAAATGCGATCTCCATCTTCTTATTGGTTAAATGGTGGGTGACGTAAGCAAACTGTGACCTTTGCCGTCTCGAGGAATTTTGTGATCTCGCAAGTCCAGTGAGGAGGACAGGGAAGGTTTCACGCCGCGTCTGAGATTCTCCACGGTGCGGATTGATGCGCCGCAAAAAAATGCGGGTACTGTACTTATATCGCATCAACTGAAAATCTGTCTAAATACTTTAAACGTACAGTGTAATAACAGCGAAGAATGCAAGTAAACTGTCTTGCTGCCGTTCCGCACCACTGATGCCCCCAGTGTGGTTTCCGGGTCAGCTGCAAAGAAAATAAAAACAAAACACGAGAATAAAAATGATTCAGTGAGCCTTAAAATAAACCACACACACTCACATTGGCACATCAAAATAATAGATTGAGTCCAAAGTGACATACATGCATGTTTGGGGACACACCCATGCAAAAAGCATGGTTGTATCGTGTTAAACCACACACATCACACATGTTCTTCAGGTAAGAATCATAGCTTGATATGGTTGAACCTGCTTCCCCTTCAGGTGAATCAGTCGGGGCAAAAGTAATCACAGTTCCTCAGAAGCAAAGAGCAAATTCTGCAATAAGGTGGAACATGCAAAGCAGAGTATTCTAGAAGGTTAAACAGGAACTTCAAAAGGGCAAACAGTGGCAGTGTGGATAAGATTACTAGGAATTTGCATGTAGCCTCTTAACAGTGGTGCTTACAGCAAACCTGGCTCAGATTCTGCAACACTAGAGCAAGTTAAAGCAAAGCTTGGGCATCTCCTGTTCTATTTACTAATGCCGCTGTGACTTGAAATGACTAAATCTATGAGCACTGCCTTTGTCTGCTGTTTGTCAACCACCACGATGTCTGATTGGTTAGCCATCACCTGTTTTTCAGTTTGGATTAGAAACTCCTACAGTACACTGTAGCTATTTTTTGAATCAGCCATAAAAGAGACACCCACTTTGATTGTGGGACCTCCAGGCCATACTTGGCTTACATGTCCATGTACACTATCCCTGCACGTAGTTTTGGTCTTAGCCACGCTTTGCATCACCCTGTACACACATAGCTAGGTAAGCCACGAAATGAAAATGTTTTTTCTATGATCTGGCCCATCATCCTCATGAAAGTGAAGATGAACAACACCAAAAACGATTCTTTCCAAAACCTCCGACCAAAGGGGAGATTTAAGAATTCTCCAATTTCAGCATTTGCTTGTGGACGTAAATTTACGAGGTTTGTTGTAATGTCACTGCCCGGGACAAAAATGCTCTGACATCACATGTACAACCTGTTTTTACTATGTAGAAGACCACAGGTGAAAGAAGATGTTAGGGGTGGTTAATGTTGCCACTTAGTTTTTCAGCAAGGATGCTGATGATTTGGGGAGCCACTGCCATTTATACCTTTGGGCAGCCGTAGCCCAGGAGGTGGAACGGGTTGCCCAGTAATCAGAGGGCAGCAGGATCGATCCCGGCTCCCGGCAGAGAATGCTGCTGTTGATGGTGGTGGTTGGAGCAAGGCCGGATTATAATACGGACAAACTGGGCACAGGACCAGGGGCCCACAGCCACAAGGGGGCCCACGCGAGCTGCAGTCTTTTTTATTTTTATTTTTTTGTGCAGCAGTCAAAGTTGGAGAAAAAAGTTGACAAGTAATTAAAATTGCACCCATGTTTTCTAAGTTAACACAATTCTTTTAACAATGGTAGATTTTGCATCTTTACTCCACCCCCCCACCCCCGGCCGCAAACTCACTGGTGCGCCTGCAAACTCTCAGAGTTCCTGCTGCTCTAAACATTGTATATGCTCCCCTTAGGCTCTATTTTTGAGAAGTATAAAATAATTTTTCACTGTTTCGCTGATGACCTTCAGATCTTTTTGCCACTTATTGATGCCAGGTCAATTGGCTCATTACTGGAGTGCTCAAAATGTGTCAAACATTAATTTTCTTAAGATCAACAACCAAAAAAACTGAAATTTTACTGTGTCGCAGTCCTAAACAACGCTGTTGGTCCTCTTGGTCCTTGTTCTGGTTTTCTAAAGCCCTGTGTTAAAAACCTTGGTGTGGTTTTAGACGTTTTTTTTAATCTTCACAGACAGGTGAGTGCAGTGGTCCAATCAGGTTTTAATCATTTAAGGCAGATAGCAAAGGTGAAGCCATACCTTCCTGCTAATGTCCTCGAACATGTCACCCACCTGCTCGTGTCTTGCCGATTGGATTACTGCAACTCCCTGTATTCTGGCCTGGACCAGTCCTCCCCACACCGTCAGCTGGTCCAAAACGCAGCGGCCCGCTTGCTGGTGCCAGTCAGCAAGCGGGACCACATATCTCCAGGTCTGGCCTCTCTCCATTGGCTTCCTGTCTCTTACAGGATCCATTTCAAAATTTAACTTTTTGTTTGTAAACCCCTTCATGGCCTGGCCCCAGTTTACATCTCTGAGCTGTTGTCCGTTTACGGCACTGCCTGAACCATGAGGTCCAGCTCTCAAGCTCTTTTAACAGTTCCAAAAACCCGCCACAAGACTCGCGGCGACAGAGCTTTCTCTGTGGTTGGTCCTAAACTGTGGAACAAGCTACCTCTCGACATCAGGACCACACAGAATCTAGAGCATTTTAAATCCCTTCTTAAGACACATTTTTTTAATCTGCTTTTAATGCAGGTTGACTTGAGCATCATAATAGTTTAACAGTTATTATTATAGATTGTGACTGTTGTGTGCTCATCTTATTTTAGGTTTTTATTGTTGATTTGTTTTACCTTGTACAGCGCTTTGGGTGTAGCTTTGCTGCTGTAAATGCGCTCTATAAATAAAACTGACCTTGACCTTGAAAGAATCATTTCATTTTCTGTTCCTCACTTCTGATTATTTTCAGTGGTGTCTGTTTGTTGCAACCACCAGGTACAATAACTAACTTGTTTTTATTTGACTATTTATCAGTCCTGTCTCTATTATCGTCCTGCATCTCCTCTCAATCCTAAAGAAAAATACCTGGCTTCAAATTTTTTCACCTTATGAGTTTCCTTTAAATTGCAGTTAAAAATGATCTATCAACTGAAAAAAATTGTGGGAGAGCGCGCTGCGCGCACCAGTGAGGTGAACTCACCGGAGGACGAAACAGGTGATGCGCTCCGCAGCAGCGAAACACATCCGGCACAAATAAACGACAGAAAGCATGAAAGGAAATGAGCCGACATGAACGATCGCGTGTTGGGGGTGGGGGCAGCTGTGGCTACATTGTAGCTCATCACTACCAGGGTGTGAATGTGTGTGTGTGTGTGTGTGTGTGTGTGTGTGTGTGTGTGTGTGTGTGTGTGTGTGAATGTGTGTGTGTGTGTGTGTGTGTGTGTGTGTGTGTGTGTGTGTGTGTGTGTGTGTGTGTGTGTGTGTGTGTGTGTGTGTGTGTGTGTGTGTGTGTGTGTGCATGCATTGGTGAATGACTGGTTGTGTTGTGAGCACCTTGGGGTTCTTGGACTCAGGAGGGGGCTTTTTCAAAAACAGGCCATTTACAAGCTTTGAATGCTGATGAATGCGCTTCACAATGCACTGGATTTGTTTATTTATATTTATGCTGAAAACGAGGTGGTGTGGGCCCAAATTTGTTTGGTAACACTTTACAGTGAGGGTCCCTTTATTAAAGCTACTTGGTGCGTTATTAAGCATTGATTAATTATTAAATAAAGTTTAACAACAGCTTTATATTAATGTTGCTACTAAGTAATGAATAACTAAACCGACACTTCCCTGGCCCTTTGTGCTAACTTTAAGGACATATAGGAATATATTATTACTACTGTAAAGTGTTACCTTTGTTTCCTAGTTGGACAGGGGAAGGATATTCAGTTTTACATAAACTGACTACAAGAACATGGCCTAACTAAAACCTATTACAAGATGGATTGTCTCAGGAGCATCTCTAGAAACCTGAATCAGGTATTGAAGACCCTTAAAGGAGTTCCCCATTTTATGCCTTTATTGATTTTAAGCTAGCGTGATTAGCGCCTCTGAAACAATGTCGCTTTCTTTAGCCAAAAGGAGGACGCAGGCCCTCACCGCACTAGAGAACTTCCAGAAAACCCTAAAAATGCAAATTTTAGAAACTGAAAAATACATAATACTAACAAACTTTTATTGATTCAGATACTTAATCTTCTGTTTTTTTGGCAACGTGACCACATCCACTGGTCTCTTTGTTCCCATATTTTTCTGGACCTGTTTGGAAACCTAGTTGGGTAAGACTCACAGGTGTGCCTTCTTATGTAATTATTTTGCTGACTTTTGTTTTTGTCAACAACCACAAAATGATTTCAAGTGGGAACAAAAATAAAAAATAAAAATACATAGAAATGCCATTAAGTCATGACAGTGGATGAAACTCTTGTAAGAGCACAAGCCATTAGTCCAAAACTTGAGAAGTTATGCAGAAATATCAGCTAATGCATCCAACCACAATGGATAAAATGATTTGTCACACTGAAGCGTAACAAGTTGATTTGCCTTCCAGGCGTGGTATCTGTGTCAAAACACTCTGAAGGGTGAAGATGGAAAATCTTTTAATGCATGCCGTTTCCCAACAGTCAGGTTGCAAGTACTATATATATGAGACGTCCAGCATTCAAACCAACATGAAAACAACATCCTGGTCCTCTTGACCCTTGACAGTTCACTGAAGCCAAACAGACTCAACGGTATGTATATTATTTTATATATATTATTTTATTTACTTGAACCTGAATGTTCACTTCAATTTCTTTTGGTCTTTGCAGCTGAGATCACTGCCATGATGCTGAAGGTTCTGCTTGTTCTTGGATGCTTCCTTTGCCTCACTATGGCTAAACCTGTAAGTTTGACTTTACCATAGTAAATGTTAAGAGATTATTTGGCAAAATAAATAAATAAATAAATAAACCTCCTGAAAAATCAGGTTGTGTCAACAAATATAAGCAAGTTTTTAAAACCACCATCATTTACATGATGACTTTTATGTTTGTTTTATTGCAAACATAACAAACTGGTGACATTTAAGTTTTTTTTTCTCAAATGATTTCTCATACTTATTAAAATACATGATTTGCCAGCAACAAATTCCAGAAATGGTCCGTGCAAAAGATCAGCAACACTGGATAAAATGCAGAATAGATTTTATCATACATTTTCAATACAATGACAATGTCTAAAGTTTGCACAGTCACTGAGAGAAATAAAGATCATGGTAAAAAGGGATTCATCATCTCTATGTTTACATCCTTTCAAAATGTTTGAAGTTTTTCATTATGAATGTTTGCTTTCATGACTGAAACAAAATCCTTGCAGATCCCGTTTAACATCTTGTGTTTTCCACAGCTGGAACACGAGCGATTTGCCCGATCCAACTCCGGGGAGAGGGTACATGTTCTTTCCGTCTCTTAATCTCAAATCAGGATGTCACTTTTACTGTATAATTCCAGAAGGTCATTTGTCTTGTGTCTTACAATGTTCTTTTTATTTTCTATGAAACAGTGGAACAGGAATATGGTGAGTAAGAATTTATTAGATGCAAATATAAAAACATTTTTGACACCACATGTCTCTTCGTCATGCTAGTCACTTGTATTGCATAATTCCTGAAGGGCTGTTGCTTTGTGTCTTACAATGTTTTTTTTTTATTTTCTATGAAGCAGTGGGGCTGGAACCCTCAGGTGAGTAAGAATTTATTAGATGCAAATAAAATAAAAAAACTAAAAAATTTTACACCACGTGTGTAGCTGTATGATTCCTGAGGCTCCTCTGCCTTGTGTCTCACAATGTTTATTTATTTTTTTTTTTCAGTTCATGGGGGATTCACAGATGTTGCAGTACTTTCTACTTTTACAACAACTACTAACTACAGCTGCTCCAGCAGGAAAATAAAATCTGAAATTGAGCAAGAATAAATGAAAAAATAAAAGCACTCTGTGTTTGTTTCAGCTCTGTTATTCATGTGTAAACTGTTCTGTTTCCTGTCTCCTAAATTCATATAATATTGTTCTACTTGATTGTGTTTACTCTAACTTTAACATTTCTAAAAACACGCATGAAGATTCCCTCTTGCATGTAGATTTAGATGAATAAAATTAAAAAGTGAAAAAAAAAAGAAACATGGACTCTTTCTGTTTTCAAAATTTAAGGTTTAATTTGGAAATCAATAAAATGATGAATTAACCCTTTGATGCATAATGGTCACTACAGTGGACAGGTACTCAAAATTGTTATTTATTTATTTTTTGTTATTAAGCACAGCTGTTGAAGACTTGATTGCATTTGAGCCCCTCCATTTGGCCTTCAGTAAGTCAAGCCAACATATTTCATGTTCAGAATGCACGCTGTCCACTGAGGTGGGCATGTAATAAATTATTTGTAAATTATTAAATGTTACAAAAAATATTTGTTGAAATTTGTTTCATTCACACCTAAAGATGAATGAAAAAAAAATCATTGAAGATTTCATAATTCATGCATCAAAGGGATAAATGTTACTCTGAATCATTGTAACTGTTTTAATTACACTGATCACATAACTAAATATTTCATTTTTCAAGCGTGACATTTTGTAATTCCTTTGTATATTTTCCTTTGTATATTATTTTCACATTCACAGACGTGAACAGCTGTGTTACTGCTGACCTTTCGGCCAATCTAATGGTTCAAAATCCAAATGATCAAAGTAGTTCACTTCCTGCTGAATATGAATGTCATAAAAACTGAATAGAAATGAGCAACAGAAGTTGCACAAGAGCAAGCTTAATGGGTCTTGTACAGTGGCGGCTGGTGAAAAATATTTTTGGTGGGGCTGTGCTATTTCTTTTTAAACAAGCTTGTGCTTTCTGAGCTTTGTGCACAACTTCACTATTTCCTGAATTAAGCACAGCTCTTTTATTTCCTGTCTTACATCACTGGACAAACTGATTAATCCAGGTGTGTCTGACTATTGGCACGCTGCCTTGCGGACCAAGGTTGAAAAATACTGCATTACTGTAAATTGCACATAAAATAACATGACCATAAATGGTAAATAGGCAATGCAAGAGGCAAGTAACAAAAACATTTTGTTTAATTTCAACATTTGAGTGAACACCAAAAATTATGAGCAGGTCACTGTTACAGTAATGTTAGTAAACACTACTTAGACAAAACGCCAGAAATTTACACTGTTAGGACTTATGGAAAGTCGAAACACTTTCATAGGAAATAATGTCATCAGTATCCTCTTACAAATGTCATATTTCCCACTTTTTGGGACAATAAAACATTTCTGGTTCTCAATGAGATGTTTTTACTTCAAATGTAAAAACATCTCATTGAGAATCAGAAATGTTTTATTGTCCCAAAAGCTGGGAAATTTGTTTGCTGCAGCAGAAGTGTAACAAGTAAAATGGAATCAGATTGATGTATGTACAAATTTACTTGAAATACACATTTACATGATTAAATATGTATAATAGGTATGTGTGTTGAAATTAGTTTTTACAGTTATTGCACATTAAACAATGTACATGTTATTAAACAAATGTCCCGGTTTGTGGGACAACCAAGGATTTCTGATTCTGATTGTCTTGTTCACAGAAATGTAATGTACAGCTTACCTCTGCACCCAGCTGCTGCTGTTCTCCCTGTCCAAACGTCCTCCGTTTCTTTGTTGGCTGCTGCACTGATGCGCTGCATTCCTCAGTCAGAGAATGAATGGAGTCCCTAATGAGACACAAGTTCCACATCCACATTACTGTGGATCCCAGCCGTTTTGAATAACAAACACAGAAAGCAAAATAACGCATTAGCGTGATTGCATCCAGCTAGCCAAGCCTTCCTGGTGTACCAATTTTGGGAGAAGCGTCGTGTGTACAGTTTACCCTTCTCCTTGTCCTGCTGGCTTATCTTTACATCAGGCTGATCTGGTCCAAGCTCTTTGACATTAAGTTTTTCCACCATAGTTCTCCTCTCGAACGGATACTGGAGAAGAGACCGAACTGAATTCAGTGGCTGCTGAGATCCGGTATCCTGATTGTAGGCTCTGCGTCACGACCAAAAACGTGCTGGAGTAGTCGAGACTTCCGAGTTCTACCGAACTCCAACGAAAGCCTTTGGCGGTAGCTCTATCGCCCATCATGCTTCTGAAACAACGTCGACGCTGATTGGATACATTCCCATTCCTACCGTTTGACTTTCTTGTCAGCAATTGGTCGGCTGGTGCCGTCCTGTTTGGGCGATTGAAACACAGTCCACAGCCTTTCTGTCGCCTCCACAGCTCGGCAGAGACCAATATATATATATATGATTTGTTTTTGTTACAAAACACACAATTAACTTAGAATATGTGATTATTGTTAATTGTATTTATTTAATTTTTTAAAATAAAAATTAAAAACGCTGGGGAAAACTGGGAGGGCGGCACCCTATCGCCCTCTACTGGCCAGCCGCCACTGGTCTTGTACTTGTTCCACCTGTCACGATCTGCCCCTGCCTTCCTGACTGTGTCTCTCTCCTGCCCTGATTAGCCCTTATTGTTCTCACCTGCCCCTCGTTAACCTGCCCATGTGTTCCTAATTTTCCCTGTGTAGTTATACCTCCCTTCTTGTACCAGTCTTCGTCGGATCATTGTATGTGCATGTGCTTGTTTTGTCCTGTCGCTCCCATTCCACCATTAAAACCATTTTTATTTTTCATCCGTGCCTGCTCTCCTGCCTCCTGAACTCTCCACCGTACATAGTCTACCATCTCCACTCCTCCCAACATGACAGAATGATCCGACCAACCTGGACCTGTGGTGAGCGTTACATTCTGTTCTGGAGGATTATTTTTATCTTTTTCTCCCGTTTCAGCGGAGGGAGATTTCGGCCTGGAGTTTTGTTTTTCGGCGCATCCTACCTCTTCTCGGGGTGGTCGAGCCCTCTGGGAGATCCTGGCGCATCCTATCTGTTTTCGGGGTGGTTGGGGTCATTCTCCTCTCCTGATGTTTTGCCCCATCCTGTTTTTCACAGAAGCGGCTGTTTCCTGGAGCTTTTTGATGGAGGTAAAACTCCCTACGAACGCCAACATTCTACGGGGTGGTAGGGCTGGTCTTCCTGTTCCATGTCTGCTTCCCTTCACCCGAGCCTCCGCATGTGGATCCAGTCGAGTCGTGATGTGCACCTGCTCACTGTTGTCGAGTATCTGCTGCCGTTCCTGGTTTCCTCGCGTCGCTCCTGCTGTTCTTCCTTCTTCCTGGTCCACGACTGCAGGGTCTATGCCTGCAGGTCCTCCATGCTGCGGTCTCTGCTGGGTCCCACACCTGCTGCTGCAGTCTCTGCTGGGTTCCACGCCTGCTCCTGCAGTCTCTACTGGCTCCCACGCCCGGCTGCTGCAGTTTTTGTGTTTCTGTGTCAAGTCAAAGAGTTCCTGTGTCCCGAGTCAAAGAGTTCCTGTGTCCCGAGTCAAAGAGTTCCTGTGTCCCGAGTCAAAGAGTTCCTGTGTCCCGAGTCAAAGAGTTCCTGTGTCCCGAGTCAAAGAGCTCCTGTGTCCCGAGTCAAGAGTTCGTGTTCCCAAGTCCGAGTTTCCTGGTCCTAGCTCAAGAGACCCTCGTAAGCCGGAGTTGTGCCGCCTAACTGAGAGGCCCCTGCTCTGCAACCCCGGACTGAGTCAAGTGTTCCTGTTCCCATGTCTCGTGTTTCCCGTGTCCCCGAGTCCAGTGTTCTGGTGTTCCCTAGTCTCCTGTGTTATGTGGCCTTGTGGGCGTCTGGTATCCACCCCTTGGGGGGTGGGGTGGGGGTGGGGGTACTGTCACGATCTGCCCCTGCCTTCCTGACTGTGTCTCTCTCCTGCCCTGATTAGTCCTTATTGTTCTCACCTGCCACTCTTTAACCTGCTCATGTGTTCCCAATTTTCCCTGTGTATTTATACCTCCCTCCTTGTACCAGTCTTCGTCGGATCATTGTATGTGCATGTGCTTGTTTTGTCCTGTCGCTCCCGTTCCACCATTAAAACCATTTTTATTTTTCATCCGTGCCATCTCTGGTGTCTCCTGAACTCTCCACCATACATGGTCTACCATCTCCACTCCTCCCAACATGACACCACCAAGTCATGTCATTTGCAATTTAAAGGTCTGTTTTTTAGATTTAACTTGGAGCTTTGTCAAAACAAACAGTGGAAACTAGGCATTGGTGACACCTCCCCAACGGTAGGATGAACACATTAATCTAAACCTTGGATAAAACTCACAAGGCTATTTGAGCAATTAATTTTATGAAACAAATCCATGTAATCTTCTACCAGTGCCGTTTTAAACTCCACCTCCAGGTGCAAAGGCGGGAGATTGCTTAATGTATGACATTTCTCAATATTTCGCTTCCAGTTACTGCATATATAAGGAAATCCCACCATTCAGAGCTACAAAACAACAATCCACCTGTAGGGAAGTCTGAAGCTGTGAAGGCCAAACGGTAAAAATCCTGTTTTACTTTAATTAGATTTATATTGTAAAAGTTTTATTTATCAGCAGCTGTTTTTAAGAGAATACATGTTTTGTTTTATTAGGTGAAATCATGCTGAAGGTTGCATTTATTCTTGGATGCCTCCTGAGCCTCACTGTGGTTCAATCTGTAAGTCTAGCTTGACTTTCCTCTGATTCAGTTTAGTGATAACAGATTCTTTAGCATTTTTCATGATATTGTAAAAAAAATGTTATATGTGTAAACTGTCTGCAGGCGGAGCCTCAGCGATTAGGCCGCTCTGACTCCAACTCTGGTTCCAACTCCCATGAGGTGAGTGTCGTTCCATCATTTTTAATCACATCAATTAGACACATCAGGCACTGTTCTGCTGTATGTTTGACAATATTACTGATTTCCTGGTAGGCTCGTTTGGGAAATGCAGCAGCAGCGAGGCAGAAGTTCCTTCTGCAACTCATCCAGCTCATTCAAAGGTTAAAATTAACTACAACTACAGCAACAACTACAACCCCAGCTGCCACAACTACAACCCCAGCTGCCACAACTACAACCCCAGCTGCCACAACTACAACCCCAGCTGCCACAACTACAACCCCAGCTGCCACAACTACAACCCCAGCTGCCACAACTACAACAGCTGCCACAACTACAACAGCTGCCACAACTACAACAGCTGCAACAACTACAACAACTACAACAGCTGCGACGACTACCACTGCAGCTGCAACTACAACCTCAACTGCAACCATTGTCACCACCCCTGGAGCTGGGGGAAAGTAAACAAATGGATAATTGCATACAAAACCAAATAATAATAAATATATATTGAAACCTACCTAAAATCTAAAATGTATTCACCAAACGAGAGCAAAATCAGTTCTGAATAAATGTTCAACGACAAAACTTGTGTTTGTTTTTCTGCAGGCGCACTGCCCATAAAATGCTTTTGCATCGAGTTTCAGGTATGACGTTTTTCAAGGCAAGGCAAGACAGCTTTATTCATTCAGTACATTTCATACACAGAAGCAATTCAATGTGCTTTTCAGGAGCAACATCAGCAGAATATAAATAAAATTAGATTGCAAGAAAGGAAATAAAAAGGCAAGGTTAAAGGGTGAGCAGTTACAGTGCAGAAGGTGCAGCATAAGAACATTAATTCAAAGGCTGATGAATACATGAACGTTTTCAATATGGATTTAAAAGGTACAAGATTTGGTGCACATTTGAAGTCATGAGGAAGCTGATTCAGCAGCATAGTAGCTAAAAGCAGCTTCACTCTGTTTGGTTCTGACCCGGGTTTCTACCAGCTGACCGCTTCCTAAGGATCTCAGAGCCCTGCTGGGTGGGTCCTCAGTGACCAGAATCTCATATTTGCGTCTTATTGATGTTTTTTTTATGAACTTTTTTTAAATTTCCTTGTCAATGAACTCTTTGTTAACGTCACTGGACTTTTATGTGACAACCATCCCGGGACTACAGATGGAAATTAGCCCTAGGCTACAATCTGGCGTGTTTACATTCATGCTATCCCTACATGTTTGTTCATTAACATGCACTGTCCCAAATAAAATATTCGTTCATTCATTTAAGATTTGACATGTATTCTGGTCCCATGCCATTGAGTGATTTATAAACTAGTAGTAGCACTTTGAAATGGATTCTGTCGTTTGCTGGTAGCCAGTGTAGAGATTTAAGAACAGTGATGTGCTCGGTTCTCACGGTCCTTGTTAAGACTCTAGCAGCAGCATTCTGAATTTGCTGCAGTTGCTTTAAAGCTTTTTTGTGAAGACCAGACAAAAGATCATTGCAATAGTCCAGCCTAGATGAACACATGAAAGAGTTTCTCCAGATCTTGTTTGGACATGAGACCCCTGAGTCTTACTTTTTAATGAAGATGATAAAACGTAGATCTAGCCAAACCAGTGAATCTCAGGTCAATATATTAACAATGTATCATTTTACTGAGGCTCTATAACAACATTTTCAACAAACCACAGTTATTCAAAATGGACTTTAAAGCAATCTCTAATAGTCACCTCAAGTCAGATTGTTCAAAAACTCCTGATGTCGACTCTAGTTTGACTCCTATTTTGGTCACATGCTCTTTTTCACTTTTTAGGTTCATCACATAAAAGTTTTCTTGGTTCCTTTGAGGCACTACCATGATGAACATGATTAAATAACCAGCAACCAGGTATAGTTTGTTCTGAGGTGGAAACATGGAATACCATGAAGCTGGATAGTTGACTTTACAAGACTTCAAGTCACTGGTCTGAGGAGCATTTTGCCCATGAGGAGCAGAGAGACCATTCACCCTGTAAAGGGTCATTTTTGCATTTTGATAATAATAATAACAGCAGGTGTCTGTGGGATGAATTAGGATTTAATGATAGCCACGAATCTCCTTGACTAACCAGCTAACTACAAACTTCTTCAATGTCCTTTGGGGACATGCTGATGTTTATCTCCTGAGTCCATTGTGCCTGAAGAGGGAGCAGAAATAGAAAAGCATTTACTGTCATGGAAAGTAAACCATCGTTTCCTCCCAACTGTCTTAAAGTTAAATTTACCATGATTTAACGTCACCTTGGCCCAGTTTAGCCAGAACTTCTACAGGCTGACACAGCAAGTTTTTGTTGAGACCTGATCATTAAGATCAGTTCCTGACAGCCGCTGCTTCTCACAGCTGATGTCGATCCACCCCTGCGCTGCTCTTTAACAGCATGCCACACAATAGTTCTCCACTGGCTCAAAAACTCAACCCTAAACCAGTTCTCCCAACATGATCACACCCTAACCCAATTTTTTTTCAATCAGCCCTTCTTTACAACACAGAACACACCATGAAGGAATATTAGTGCATCCACGGTGTCTGAGTTGAGATGTGTCCTTATCTCCTCGGTTGTGCGGCTTCTCTCTCTCTCTCTCTCTCTCTCTCTCTCTCTCTCTCTCTCTCTCTCTCTCTCTCTCTCTCTCTCTCTCTCTCTCTCTCTATATATATATATATATATATCCTGATGCTCTGGATGGCCAAACTCCCAAAGCCCCAGTGCACTCCACCAACAGAACCATGGCTCCCCCTGAACCTGAGATCCATAAACTCAGTGGTCTCCTTTAACTCATTTACTGTCATTGACGACAAATGTCGCCATTTTGAGTCCAACCGCTCGCTGTCATTGACGACTTAAGTCGTCATTTGCATTTTTTACTGTGTGGGCATCAGAACAAGCCCCCGCACAGTGAGAACAAACATCAGAGCTTTAAAGAAGATCTTACACGTACATCACACGTCACGTGATCAGGAAGCAGAAAATCCATGTGTTAGGAGAGTTTTGGGCCGCTGCTGTGAAAAAAGTGAGGAGCGAACCGAAAAAGCTTCTGCCAATCACAATTCGACAACGGTTTATGAAAGAACAGATAACGCTCCAAACATGCGGATTCTTCCTGATATAACAAGTGAGTCTACTCTTTGTTTTGGTTGTTTTGGTAGTTTTGGCGCTGACATCATAGTGGAGCACAGCATTCTGTGACTCTTCAAAAAAACAGTAAAACACTGAAAAAACCGCTGATCAGCTTTCTGATCAGGAAACGGCAGTTAATGAGTTAAAAAGCATCAGAAAACTTATCTGGCTTTCACACGACTTCCTGTTAACCCTCTTCTTCCTTACTAGCTTCTTTTACAGTTGTTTCTGTATTTTTTGGGTGTGTTCACAAACATCATATGTTAAATCCGTGGCGCATATCAAACGGAACAGGTTTTGTTGTCCCGTGGACTCCCATTCATTTCTTTTGGCAGTAGGGGACCCACGGACTGGAAGTAGATGGGCATGACCTAGGCTATGATGATGGTCATTTGGAAGTCAAAACAACCTATTTATTTAATTTCTTTTTTCAAACTATTAATTTATTCAGGCCAACACAACCATATCACAACCATACTAAACTGGCCAACAAGAGAAGAAACAAAGGCTTCCCGGGGCGGTACCTAAACCTCTAAAGCTCTTGATGTGTAACCATCAGACCAGGTATTGCAATGCTACACACTGTTTGAAATAGGAAAGCTCTATTCCAAGACAAACAGTTAGTAGGTCTCACATAAGCACAGGAAATCCAGGTAAATCTAAGTTTCTGTCTCCAGCCGCACCTTAAAACGGAGATGTAAAAGATATCCTAACTGTATGTGTGACAAATCATTTGTAATTGACTAAACAAATCGCCTGTAATTATACAGCGCCTTCTAGAGCTCTACAACTCCCCAAGGCGCTTTACAACACACCAGCCATTCACTCATTCGCACACATATTGATAAGCTACATTGCAGCCAGTTGCCCTGGCACAGGTGCCTAAAATCCCTCAGACTACCAATGGCTGGCAAGGGGAATGGAGTGCCTCACCCAAGGATGCAAATATACATTTAGCACATTTGAATTGCAGTTTTCTGAGTCAGGCACTCCAAAAGGCTTTACAGTCATGCACGTCAACATGCTGATGGTGAAAAGCCTCATTGCGGCCACAGCTGTATTTGGACACACCGGCTGCCACACAGGAATCGACTGGCGCACCAATTCAGGCCAGGACAGTACAGAGGTGGAGTGGTTTCAGTACAGCTTCCTGATGGACACTGAGTGTGGCACGAGTGCAGCACGTCTCCCGATATCTGCTCCCACAAGAGAACCAAACAATTAGAAATTTGAAATCAGACACAGGTTTTATTTTGAAATATACCAATTCAACTTGCTGAATGACGTCTCATTTCCTGTGTGGCTCATGTAATTTGTTCACTTAATGACAATCTGCATGCTTTGTCCAGAAACAATAGAATCCATGTGGAAACTTTCCGGAACTCTACATCTGGATTCAAACCGCACTGCAGCAGGTGAGAATGCACTTATAACGACTCCTGGATTTCTGAGAAACTACTCACTCTCCTTTTTAAGGGCCATTTTAGCGTTTAATGGCTCAAGAAAATGCTTTAAAAATGAGAAAATTTGTACTTAGACTATAAGCTTTATTAATATTGTGCATTTTTTGGCCACCATAGAACAATCTTTCAATGTGAACAGAGTTGTGATGAAAAACAACGGTGAAAAGAATGCTGTACGCAAGTGTGATTCACAGGTCTGTGGCCCACTGGCTGCTTATTGAGCATTCTCATGATCAAATCCAGCCTCAGACAGTCTTCAAGCGATGTCAGCAACTGACCAATGAAAATACAAGTGATGTGGAAAACAAGTGAGGAGAGAACAATGTGATAATAGCTAGCAACAAGACTCATCTTCCTTTTTTGAGTTTGGTTCAGCGTCTAATAAAAGAAGTTGAGCCCTGCACGGGCCTAAAATCTGAGCCCGTGTCCGGCCCGGCTCGAGGGGGTGGAGCCCCAGCCCGACCCGGTCCGAGAAGGTTTTCAGGATTCTCTGGCCCGACCCGAGCCCGACTTTTTTTTAACCTTTCATAATGTTTTAGCGTGACAGAATGCTCAGCATTCTAATTATCTCTGAGAAGTGTTCTGCAGTAAAAAAAAAAAAAATAAATAAAAGAAAAGAAATAAAAACAGCATCAATGCAGCCGATTTTTCGAGCGGCAGATGAAATTTACGAACACTATATTAATTGGATGCGTTTGTAAATTTAATCTGCTCTGAAAATGCGCTCTTGTGCAATTAGAAAAAAAAGCAGCATTCTAATTAGGGATGAGCGAGTACACCACTATCTGTATCTGTATCTGTATCTGTTCAACCAATTAAATTATCTGTATCTGTATCTGTACTCGGAATGGGCGTGGCATAACCCGGAAGTGGGCGTGGTTTAACCGGAAGTGGACGTGGTTTACATCAGTGTATTATTTTAAGTCTGAAATTGATAAGGATTGATCAGATGTTGCTATGTGTATTGTTTATTTGAAAACTATTTACAGAGCAGCCTCAGAATTGAGATTAAATATTTTTGATCACAATAGTAAAGAAACTATTACAGAACAAGTGTTTCAATAAAATCAGAAAATTAATATTTGAGTGCATGGATTAATACATCTGAACTCATGCAGTAGGAACTAGGAAATATGAAATGCTAGAACCAGACACAACTTTCTATATATATTTTTTATTTTAATTTGATTAAACTGATTTATTTCTTAACGTTCTTGGCATTTTCCCACACAAAGTTAAACAAAGAAATGTTGATTAATGTGTGTGTGTGTGTGTGTGTGTGTGTGTGTGAGAGAGAGAGAGAGAGAGAGAGAGAGAGAGAGAGAGAGAGAGAGTTCAAAAAAATAAAAAACCCGACCGGAGCGGAGGTAGTGACAACAGCACGTCAGCTCTGTCTTGTCAAATGCACCATGTCAGTTACGAAAAAAGTAACTTTAAATATTCAACCGAAAAAGAGGAGAGCTGAAGAAAACCTGGGGAAAACTGAAGAAACGTGAGAAACAGTGAAGCAATCACAGCGAGATCCGTTACTGTGTGTGTGTGTGCGTGGATGAGCCGGCCGGACTGCGCTCCCGGTCGGCTAGAGAGTTTTGTAAGTAGGGAGGGGCGGGCGCTCTATGTGACTGGCCAATCACAGAGCGTGAAGACAGTCAGTTACCCAATGAAGATTTTCCTTCAGCACGATTACAGATAATGACTCGTTTTACTCGTTTCATGCTCGTATTCGTCAAAAATGCGTTATCCATACCGGATACTCGTTTGAGTATCCGGCTCATCCCTAATTCTAATTATCTAACTGCAGAGCGCATTTTCAGAGCGGCAGATTAAATAAACGCTCCCAATAAATAAAGCATTTGTAAATTTAATCTGCCGCTCTGAAAATGCGCTCTCCAGTTAGAAAACAAACCAGCCATGAATGCTGTATTTTTTTTAACTGCAGAGCGAATTTATTCACAGAAAAACAGAACGCTGCCGTTTTCATGAGAATAAACAAATGGTTTCTGACATATCAAAGTGGACATAAAATGGCATATTAGAATAGGGGCACATGTTTCAATCAGCAGTTGGAGAATTCGTTTATATAGGCGCATTTATAAACCACACAGACCTTAACTGAGCTAACGGGTGCCGGTGCGTGAGAAGCAGGCAGGTGCTGCTGCGTTTAAGTGTTTCAGTTTTTTTTATGAATTTGAATTAAAAAAAAGGCGCCCAGCCCGTGCCCGAGGTAATTACACAGTTGTTGGCCCGAAGCTCGGCCCTCGGGCCGTCGGGCCGGGCAGACCCGCGGGCCTAGGGCTTCAGTGCAGGGCTCTAAAAAGAAATGTAGCTCTAGCACTTTCTCCCTTTTCAATGTTCACATATTGAGTGTATAAAAAAGACCTGTTTTTACATCGGGTCTTCTGGAGCCCTTTGTCACACCCTGTCCTGTCTCTCCGTTTAGGTTCAGCCTCGTGTCTCGTTAATTGCTCCCACCTGCCTCTCGTTTCCCAATCACCTTAGCTCCCTGCCCTCGTATTTAAGCCCCTTCTGTTCTGTGTCTTGTGTCGGTCCATTGTTTCATTGTCCAGCGTGTTCGAATAAACCAATGTTAAAAGTTCTTACCTGTCTGCCTGTCTTCCTCCCCGCATGTGGATCCTCACCTCCGCTCACCTCGCCCACACGCCGTGACACCCTCGAACCGTGCAGAGCATTACCCATGCACGCATTCACACTCCGGAGTGGTGAGCTACAATGTAGCCACAAGCGCCCTGGTGAGAGAAGCAAGGCTGCCACACAATCTCAACACTGGTCTCAGAAGATTGTAGACCGATTTCAGCATTTCAGAAGAAAAACTCATCATTGAAATATTTTGCATCAGCTTTACGTGTTTTTTTTCTATAAAGAGGTATTCTTGGCTATTGTTTGAAACTCTACCCTGAAACTGAACCAGCCCTTTAATCCCAAACCCCACAAAATTAATCAATCTCATGACAGATAATTCAATAGTTTCACAAACATTAATTCCATCTGGTGTTTTTTTCATGGATTTCCCACATTAGCTGAGTTGCATGAGTAACGGCATCAAATGTTATCCTAAAACATGCACGAGCAGGAAGACAGGGAGTTTTGTCGAGTGTTTGTCGGTAACCAAGCAAAACCACTAAGTCCCTTGACTTGTAATCATAAGACAAGGTATTTCCTCTTTTTAAAATCTGCGTAATTTCTTACTCCCAAACAGAATCCACACAATCATTTCTAATTGGCCCTTTACGTCTAATAAGAGCAGTTAAATTATTGCAACATGTCAACTGTAATCCTGAAGATTTCTTAAGTCAGTATTATCCCAACATCTCAGCTCCTGACTCTATAAAAGAGACGTTCGGCCCACAGAGCAGCACCGTCACAACCTCCCCGATCATCTCTGAGACGCTCTGTTCAAGTGGTAAGAACAACAACAACAAAAATATGATCATTGCATTCTATAATCTGAGAAGAGTCAAATGTTACCTTTTGCTTCAACAGGTGAGAACCCTGTAACCATGCTGAAAGTAGCCCTTGTTCTTGGATGCCTTCTGAGCCTCATTATGGCTGAAACCGTAAGTGTGGATTACTGTTATCACTAATATTACAATCCTAAAAAGTACAATGCACATCATATCAAACCTCTTACAGATGGAGCACCAGCGATTTGCCCGCTCCAAGGGTAGATTTCATTCTAACTCACATGAGGTGAGCCTCCTTTCTTACAATCAAACTACATATAAACACCAATCACTGATCACTTCCTGTCCCACTTGCCTGCTGTATGTTTGATGAGTCTGTTATTGATTTCTTTTTTGAAGTCGATCGCCACTCCCACAACCACAGCTGCAGGTGCAACCGCCTCAGCACAAACTCTGCAGCAGATTTTAGCCCTTCTCCAACAACTTGGCATCAAAATCTAACATCTGAAATGCGACCAGCAATGAATTAGTGAGTAAATTTTTGTTTTGAAACCACTTTAAACATTTATTTCTCACGACTGTCTTGTTTCTCGCTGAAATCATAATCCTGGCTCTTTTTTCTCTCCACAGACTTACAGCTTGCAGTTTCAATCAGAAGACTTCTTTATCCAACATTTGGTCAAAAAAGCATTCGTCTTTATCTGTTAAAGCTGACAAATAAAACTGTTTCAACTAAAGCCATGCCCACACTGTGTTTTATTTTTCTAAAAGTAAGAAAATGCCATAAAAATCATCAATTGTTTTTTTTTTACCTTTTTAAATATAAAGGTAAAGACGCTCTGTTTTGTAAAACACATTCTAACTGTGTTCCAACACACTATAATTCATCACCTGCTGCATTTGCTTCTACAGTAGAATGTCACTAATATTATAAAAGAAACAGTTGCTGTTTGAAAAAATTGAATAAAGGAGACTACACTGAACGTGGAATGCAAGTTTATTTTTATGATTCAATGTTTCAAAAGAAAAGTCTAATTGACTGAGGATTTTTGCAGCTTGCTGCTCTGGAGTATTTATATGTTTTCTCCAAAAAGAAATCAGTTAAGTGGATGAATATTAGCAGTTGGGCCAAGGACGAAGGGTTTTCATGGCACAGCTGTCATTTTGCATCTCCAACCAAACTGTGCCCTACAATAAACAGTTTGTATGACAGCCAGACTGTTACTATTTGGCATTCATACACTTACCTCATGCACATATATCCATGCGTAAGTTCCCGTTTGTCACACAAGTATCATTGTTCCATGTAACCTTGCACATGGTGAAGCTGTGTATATTTCACACAGTGTTGTGTGCATCATGTTGGGATTCTAGGCAACGACTCAGTCATGGTGCATCCTGTCAACGGCATTTTAACCCTTTGATGCATAATGGTCACTACAGTGGACAGGTACTCAAAATTGTTATTTATTTGTTTTTCCTATTAAGCACAGCTGCTGACGATTTTATTGCATTTGAGCCCCTCCATTTGGACTTCAGTAAGCCAAGCCAAGATATTTCATGCTCAGAATGCACGCTGTCCACTAAGGTGGACATGTAATAAATTATATGTAAATTATAACATTTTACAAAAAATATTTGTTTAAATTTGTTTCATTCACACCTAAAGATGAATGAAAAAAATTGTTAAAAAATCATGGTTGAAGATTTCATAATTCATGCATCAAAGGGTTAATGAAGATGCTGGTTGCATGAAATACAAAAAAAAAAGCACAAGTCAGCATCACCTGTTGTCTTATTGAAGTCAAAGGATTGCTGAAGTGTTTGAGAATCCGGATAATATGTATACTTTTTACTTTGAAAAAGACCAAATTTTAGTAATTTCTTAATTTAGTAATTACTTCTTAAGAGGTAACTGTAATATGCTGAATGTAGTGCTTGTTCAGTAACTCTCCTGATGCCTCATATGGTGAATATGTATGGCTAAATGCATGTGTTACACGCTGTGACTGTCACTGAAATAAGATGCAGTTTGGATGATAACACTTTTTTTTTTAGATTTTCCGTGATAGACCAATGCAATAGCACATAATTGTGAAGTGGAATAAAAATGACTGATGGTGTAACATGAATTTGTATTCAGACCCTTTTACTCTGATATAAATATAAATACATCTGTTCTGCGAGAGCTCTGGTTGAGTAGAGAACATTGTTAAACGAACAGCATCATGACGACCAAGGAGCTCACCAGACAGATCAGGGATTAAGTTGCAGATAAGTTTGAAGCAGAGTTGAAATAGAAATAAATATCACAAGCTTT
This sequence comes from Nothobranchius furzeri, assembly GCF_043380555.1. Taxonomy (NCBI): domain Eukaryota; kingdom Metazoa; phylum Chordata; class Actinopteri; order Cyprinodontiformes; family Nothobranchiidae; genus Nothobranchius; species Nothobranchius furzeri. The sequence goes on along the minus strand of NC_091746.1, from coordinate 79,921,328 downwards.
AAACATTTCAACAGAAAATCTTAAATCCATCGTCCACAGATGGAATAAAGCATGCTACAACTGCAGACCTACAAAGACAAGGCCACCCACCTAAATTCGCACACTGAAAAAGGAGAACATTGGTCAGAGAAGCTTCCCAGAGGCCCACGGTCACTCTGGAGGAGCTGCAGAATCCTCAGCTCAGGTGAGATAATCTATCCACATGACAACTGTAAATGGTGTACTCCACAAATCTGGTCTTTAAGTAAAAGTGGCAAAAGGAAAGCCATTATTGACAGAAAGACATATAAAGTCCTGATTGCAATCTGCCAGGAGTCATGTACGGAACACTTGTGGAAGAAGATGCTCTGGTCACACACACACACACACACACACACACACACACACACACACACACACACACACACACACACACACACACACACACACACACACACACACGTCTGTCCTTCTATCATAGTGAGGACCCGCCATTGACTTCCATTCATTTTTGTGATTCCACTGTGCCTCACCCATACCCTAATCCTGACCCTAACAAATGCTGAGCTATTCCTAACCCTGACCTTAACTAAAACTTAATTCATACTATACCTCTAACTGGTATAGTAAGCTTCTAAAAAAGAAGTGAGGACCCAAAAAATGTCCACTTTGAAAAATGTCCTCAAATTGTAGGGAAAATGGTCAAAATGGTCCTCAGTTTGTAGTTTGTCCAAGAACACACACACACACACACACACACACACACACACACACACACACACACACACACACACACACACACACACACACACACACAGTGAAACATGGAGATGATAGCATCACACTGTGGGGATGCTTTTCTTCAGCAGGGACAGGGAAGCTGGTTAGAGTTGATGGGAAGATGGATGGAGCTAAATAAAGGGCAAAGAAGAATACCTGTTGCACCTCATGATACACCTCATGATCACACAACACTATATTGGAGCAGGTGGAGGGAGACTAGGGGTCTTAGCCACCTCTGTTGTTGCTAGGCCTCCTGGGGCTGGAGGCTAGGAGGGAGATCTGGCCGTCTGGTTGGGGTCTGGGGTGGTGGGTTGCTGTGCTCAGCGTTGGGCGGGGGAGCCTGCTCATCAGCACCCCAGCAGAAAGAGTCAAACTCTGGTTACCGGTGATGGTTGTACCCCATGTGCAGCAGTACCGGGACCAGAGTGAATAGGGTGTGTATGGGGAGCATGAGTGGGTGTCCGGCGTGCATTTTTGTAAGTCTTGGGTTGTATGTGCATGTGTGAGCATGAGGGAGGGAGTGTGTGACTGTTTTTGTGTATGACTGTATATGTCAGGTAGGGCCTTTGACTCCTCCCCTCTCCTGGAACCTCTCTTGACGATATAGATCTTTATCTCCCCTCCCCCTGCCACACCTGGTGTGAGGGGTTGTGCCTTGGTCTGCCTGAGTGTTCGTGGCAACCGGGTCTGGGGGTTTAAGTTTCAGGCATCTGCCTGATAGATCCCGGTGGCTGCCTGGTGGGGTCTGGGTCCCTGGGCTCTGCTGGGTCCCCGGCGGGGGTGGTCGCCCCTGGGTCCCGGGTCGCTGGGTCCCGGGCTCGGCCGGCTAGGGGGTGGGAGGCTGCGGGCGGGCCTGTGGGCTTGCCGCTGATATCTCCCGGGACTCTGCCGGCTGCTGGTTGTGGCCCCCCGGGGCGATCCTCTGTGCCTCTCGGGGGGGGGGGGGGGGGGGGGGGGCTTCCTGGTTGCAGTCTCCTTGGGGTTCCTGTGTTCTGGGGCCCTTTTTTTTTTGTCTTTTTCTGCAGGTCTAGAAGCAGACTCTTGTTCATTGTTTATTTTTGTGGACCCCCCCCCCCCCCCCCCCACACCTTTTCTTTTCCTTTCTTTTTAACCTCTGTCTCCGTGTCTGGTCGGAATTACAAAGCATTCAACAACAGTAACAGTAAAGTTTTAAGTATCAGGCGTGACATTAAAAGCAAACGCTTTGATGCTCCACCTGAGAGTAAATCTGTAAGGCTTGTCACCAGCATTCAGACATCAATTCTGCTTGCTTCACAGCCAGACAGGACACGGTAAAAAAATAAAAAATAAAAAAAAGAAGAAAACCTGTTGGAGATTGGGACGGAGATTTAGCTTCCAGCAAGACAATGACCCTAAACATACAGCAGGAGCTGCAGTGCAATAGTTTATAGATTAAAAAATGTTCATGTGTTAGAATGACTTAGTCAAAGTCCAGAGAAAAATTCAGGTTAGCAACTTCGGCAAGACATGAAAGTTGCTGTTCACAGATTATCCAGATGTGCAAAGATGGAATTGCAGTGGAAAATGGCTCTAAAAGGTATTGATGCAAGGGGGCTGAATGCAAATGCACGCCACACTTTTTTTTATTTTATTTGTTTAAAACTTAAAAACTATGTCTCAGTTTCCTTCCACTTCACATTTATGTGCTACTTCGTGTTGGTTTATCACAGAAAATCTAAATAAAACATTAACATTGTAGTTGAAAGGTGTACAAATATATAAAAGTTCAAGGGGTATTACTTTTGCATCAATTTTTAACAACCACCTGCATTCTCCTGTTTCACTGATCTGGATTGTAATACAATTCTCAAGACCAAATGAATGAAAAGAAGTCAGAAGACTCCTGAGTGATGCCTTGTCTATTTTTATCTCAGGAAAAGTTGCACACACATGCTCCACTGAGTTTAGTAAATTTGTGCATGAAGCAGCAGTGCTGTGTCTGTGAAGGAACATTGAAACTTACATGCAGAATGTCCACCATTGTTTTTATGCCTATGAGCATCAAATTAATGACTATTTAATTTTCTCATTTTAACTGAGAATGTTTAGTTTTCATCTAGTCTTTAAAATTGAATTGAAAAATAACAGATGCTGCATCTAGAACGTTGTAACGCATGCGTGTTCAGATGTGTCACGTAAGTTTGAGATAAAGTTATCTGCTTTAGGAGTTAGGAGAACGATGGCTGAAATAACAGCTGTGATGATGTGCTGCTTTTTCAGACTTGGACAAGTAGCAACAAACACCTCGTCTTATGAAACGCTTTTCCTTCCAACCATTTAATCACCTGACTGTAAACATTCTGGAAGCAATTTCTTCATTTTAAGTTTCCTCTAAGTCTGTCTATAATTCGTAGACAGTGTGAAACTGTATGATTTAATATTTCTAAATAATTATTGCACAACTTTTCTGCTCCAGCGACTTTATAAAAGAGAACTTGAGCTGTCGGACAGGAACTCAACAGCTTCTCTGCTCGTCTTTGAGAGAACCCGCTGAAGGTGTGACGGCTCGACTTCAAACATGAATCTTTAGCTTCTGTATTTTCTGTTTTTCTCATATGTTATTTGTTTTATATTTCCTAATTTATCCGATTGAATTATTTTTGCTTCAACAGGTCAGATCACCATTATCATGCTGAAGGTTGCACTTATTCTCGGATGCCTCCTGAGCCTTATCATGGCTCAACCTGTAAGTGTCAATTATATATATTACTAATAACCATATGCATAGAAACTATAAATATCATTACTGTAATAAAGTATAATTTGTCTAATGTTAAACCTGCAGGTGGAGCGAGAGCGACTTGTTCGATCCAGTTCCAACTCCAATGAGGTAACATTTATTTTCCTTTTCTACATTTGAACCATAAATTAAAAGCATTGGGAATCAGATTTATTTCTAAGTGCATTCTGATCTCATGATTTGCTGTTTTTCTTTTTAAGGGATATAGATATGGAAATGGCATGATGAACCCTTTGACGAATATTGAAGCAATCCTTGAGAACCAGCTTTTTGCCGCCATTTTGCAAAAGTTTATAACAGGTTAATGATTACAGCTGAAATGTGACAAAAGAAACAAAAAGTGAGTGCAAACTAACATTTTATTTGTGAAATAGTAACTAATGTATTCAATGTGCTTTCACATTATGAGCATTCATTGTTCCCCTCATTTCAGATTCTCGTGACTTTTTCAACGGGACGTCCTTCCACATGGACCGTGGATCAAAGCTTGATATTGTTTCTAAAATCTAATAAAGTTCATAAACAAAAATAAATGCTTTTTGGTGACATTTTGATACAAATAGATTTTAGCATGCAGGTATTGTGATGAAACTCATTCAAGCAAAGGTGTCAAGTAATAAAGTACCAGTGGCTAAATAAATAAATAAATAAATAAATAAATAAATAAATAAAGTACCACTACCTTACTTCAAAAAAAGAAGAAATGTTCTGGTTTCGATTCTGTACTCTGAAACACAATAAAACCAAAAAACTGATGAACCTTCATCTGTGTCTCCTGAGGGAACCAATTTAGTGGAGCCAGGAGATTGGGTTCTGATAAATAGCATCAAAAGGAAACACTGGCATTCTCCTAAGGGCCTTTTCAGGTTTTGCTGATCACTCCCACTGCATGTAAAATAGCAGAACGACCAACTTGGATTCATTTAAGTCACTGTAAACGTGTGGTGGCAAAACAAGCAGACACCTAAGGATGCTGCTGATACTACTTACCCTGTCTGTGGGAATAACTGACTCATTTCACACCCCAGTGTCTTACTATTATGCAAATACAGAAAAACAGACCCCGCTGTTATCTAATTTCTCAAAGCCTTGCATGGAACAGAGGCAAGGAAATTCTCCTGATCCATATTTCTGTTACAATGGGACCAGTACAGATGCCACGGTTTTGTTTAACCTGGCTGACATAACTGTAGGAGGCTATAGAGGGAACATCTGCTGGTGGTGTGGAGACAACAACCTGACAAATTACCTATGAATGTCACTGGAACCTGTGCTTTGGTATCATTGCTGTTACCTGATCTGGATCCACTGATTTCCCACTTATCTATTCACTCTCTCTCTTCCTTTACATTTTTTAATCACAATTGTCTATTTTTTGCTCATTTTTAATATATTTTTAATAATTTTCAAAATTCTTTTTTATATTTTTACATTTTGTTTTTGTGAAGCGCCTCGTGAATTTAATCTTGAGAGGCGCTATAGAAATGATATTTTCTTCTTCTTCTTCTTCTTCTTCTTCTTCTTCTTCTTCTTCACCATTCAGGGGCACGCCCACTAAGCCAACCTTCCTGGATGAGGGTGATGCATTTCCCATGAGCTGGGACAAAGTGATAATTGCTATCAAAATTGATCAAAAATGACCAGAAATTAACTTTTAATTTGCTGACACAAACATCCCATCCGTCTGGCCTCCAAACAAGAAAAGCACTTCACAAGGCCTTGCCACCGGATAAAGGAGCCATAATAAACCTAGCTACCTTATCTTGGCTGGAACAAGTCATGCGGAAGACGAGACTATTTTTGCACTTTCACTCTGAATAAAGTTCATGTGCCTTGAATCATAAATGACTTTTTAAAACTTGAGAATTGCATAAGTGTCAAATAATCATCTCTTGTTAAATCCCAACATGTTTGAATAATGTGTGCATTAATCAACGATGAATGTTTTTCCTGCAATGACTCATTTCAGACCTTAAACTACACCAGATCAGTAATTGTTGATTTAACAAGTTAATCCATTACATCATAAGATTAATATTAAGGTTTTAACTTTCACTTCACATTGTCATGTCGGAGTTTAGTTTTCTAACCCACATCCAGAATCAGAGCCAGAGACGAAGGTAAGAGAATTTTTTTTTTATTAAACAAAGATGAGAACGGAGAGTCACTCTCGAGGAAGCTCTGACGTTAAAGGGCAGAATCTGACAGGAGAAATTGATCAGGGTGATGAGGAGCTGGTAATGGGAGAGGAATTGATACAAATTGAAACAGTCTTACTTTCGAGAGGAGATCCGTAGATGCTGAGGAGGGAGTGGGTCAGGCCTGAGGTGGAGGGGAGCTGAAGCAGGGTCCAGATGAAGATAATAGACCTGGAGCTAGAGCACTTCCTGGTCTAGCCAGTCTTTGCTGTTCACTTGACAAGGCCAATTGGGTGAACAAGAGTTTTGAGACCATCCTCTCTTTTGACCCCAAGGTCAAAGCCTCTCTGCAACGCTTGTGAGAGATTACAGACGTTCTAACCTGCAGACCCTGGTTGCACCTCATGGCTGGACTAGAAATCTGAATTCAAAAGGGACCTACATCTCTTTGGGATTCCTGTGGCCACAACGTCCGGTAAATCACCACTCTGGCTACCTTTTGTCTGGACCGCCGATGGGCAACCGTCACACAAAGGGTGCGTAGACTCTGCACGACTGCGTCAGATGGTTTTATAAACAAACCTCTAGCTTATCAAACCATACAGCCAAACTGATTTTACAACCCAGACGCCACAAGCTCTCTCAGATACTTCTAGATGGAATCTAGCTTACATTCCATCATTTCATTCACTATCTGTTATCTGTACAACCATCATTTCATTCGTAATTTGTCATGTACAATCATTTAGTTTAGGAAAATAGAATTAAAGTCATTTATATAACTATATACTTGACTCTGTCTGAATTAATATGAAGTGTGTGTTCCCTGAATAGTCAAAGAAAAAAAGTCTTCTGATTAAACATTCAAAGACCAATCAGACTGATGTATATACATACATACATATACATATATGTGTATATATATATATATATATATATATATATATATATATATATATGTGTGTGTGTGTGTGTGTGTGTGTGTGTGTGTGTGTGTGTGTGTGTGTGTGTGGTCAATCCTCAAAGCTACAGAGGTCTGCAGAGAAGTTGAAAAATCTCTGCCACCTGTTTCTAGTGTGGAGCCGATAGCAAGTTCAAGCTGTCGTCCTGCTATGTTCAGAAGAATTTTTCGAAACACAGCCCATCCTCTCTCAGACGGCCGGACAAAGATATTCCAGAGCTGAGCTATCATTCCTGCCCAAGTGAATTAAACTCAGCAAACGAGACATATTTGAGTTGCACTATTAGCCCATCAGTAATGCCGCAGAGCACCATTAGCACTTCAGAGGGAATGTTTTATTTTGTACTTAAATTTTTTTTTCTGTAAAATTATCTCGTTATTCCGGAAAAACAGAGCTTTTTATTTTTTTGCGGCTGAATGCAATAAGCTTCCGTAAACTAGCACCATGTGATTTATACAAATAAATGTGTCTACTTCATACAATGTCGATATAAGATTCTATACTGATGTTCCAAAACAACAGTCTACACACTTTTTTCCCCTTAATGGTTTATGCTATAGTGTGGGCATGGATTATTACATTTTGGGGACAGCTGCTGATGCTCAGAGACGTTTTTAGCTTTTGGTTCATGCTGGATGGAGAATATTTAAACCTTCTGAATGTTCCTAACAGTGACAACATTTTGAGTGCTCCCTCTTTCTCCAAATAAAACCCCATGCTTTGAATAATAATAATTATTATTATTATTTTTAAGTTGACGTGTTCTGGTGTAAATCTTCTCTGTGTCTCAAAATCAGATTTGTTTCTACGATAATTACCCTACTAGTTTCCTCATATTTCCATCCATGACACATTGTGGCCAAAGATTTCCCAATATTTCCAATGTCCCAATAATGCAACATGCTGAGGAGCTTAGACCCACCCATTTGACTGTGTATAAAAAGCTCTACAGGGCAACGCTATCACAGTCATCTTGACCAGCTAGGAGAAGGATTGTGGAGACGTAAATATTCTTTAGTTCATTTAGTTAAAAATTTATGATAACTTTTATGCTTTATGTTGTATTTTCCAATTCTACAGGTGATCAGTGAAACCATGCTGAAGGTATTATTACTGCTGGGATGCCTCATGTGCCTCACCCTGGCTGATTCTGTAAGTGTAATGTTGTCAGAAGGTTTTGAAGTTTATTAAGATCACATTTAATTTTCAGTTTTTTGCAAATTTTTAAAATGATTAGATAGCTCAACGAGGGAAACGCCCACAACATGGAGGCCCCCCAAATGGAGGCCCCCCTCATCGAGGCCCCCCAAATGGAGGTCCCCCACATCGAGGCCCCCCAAATGGAGGCCCCCCTCATCGAGGCCCCCCTCATGAGGTATCTTGCTATTTTAAAGTGACATCACATTTTGCTACTCAAAGGTTTTTAGGAAACCATTTATTGTGCATATTATTATATTTATATAATTATAAATATTCCTGGTTTTGTCGCAGGGCCATAAACACCATCACAGCAATGAGGATCCTTCTCTGAACCAACCATCTACTACAACAACTACAGCTCCAGCTACAACAACTACAGCTCCAACTACAACAACTGTGGCTCCAACTACAACAACTGTGGCTCCAACTACAACTACCACAGCTGCTACTACAACTGTGGCTCCAACTACAACTACCACAGCTGCTACTACAACTGTGGCTCCAACTACAACTACCACAGCTGCTACTACAACTGTGGCTCCAACTACAACAACTACAGCTCCAACAACCACCACTACTGTGGCTAAAACAACATAAAATCAAAAATTGAAAGTCTGGAGGCATAAAATCTAAATGAAAATCTACAAATCTTAAAAACTATATGATAGATGAAATGTGATAATCAAGAAATATGTGAGTCAACATATTCTTGATTGCTGTACCATCTCAAATAAAACATGTGGAAAAATATCTGGTCTTAATGTGTTTGTTTGAGCTTCTTGCCAGTATTTTTTAATACCAACTTGTGAACCTGATTCAAATGAGCTTTTTAACAACAGACATATTTGTTGATGGACTCAAACTTGTAAGAGTAGTGTAGCAATTTAAACATATCAATTATGACCAGTAAGATGTGATGACTCCATATTAGGGGTTGCATGACTTAATTTTTTTAAACGTCGACAGTCAAGTTTTGAAAATCGAGTCGACCTCTACATCGGGGAAACCAAACAGCCACTTCACAAGCGCATGGCACAACATAGAAGAGCCACCTCCACGGGACAGGACTCAGCAGTTCATTTGCATCTAAAGGACAAAGGTCACTCTTTCGAGGATGCCATCATTCACATTTTGGACAGAGAGGACAGATGGTTTGAAAGAGGAGTAAAGGAAGCCATTTAAATCCACTGTGAGCAACCATCTTTGAACAGAGGCGGTGGTTTACGACACCAACTGTCTGCCATCGATACTCCAGTTTTGAGATCCCTTCCCAGATGCCTCAACGCCCACGCATATCCTGGGCCATCTGGCCTCAGGAATTCACATGATAGGGTGGGGCCAGGCTTCACAATGAGCTCACCCGAAACTCTGGCTGAATAGGACCCACACTCACCCTCACACCTTGGCTCATGTGTTTATGTAGAAGATCATCAGGGGGTCTTTTGTTCCCTCTTCGGGGGGAAACTCCCACTGGGTTTGAATCTGGGACTCTCCACCATTTGACCTTAGAACTGAAGAAGCCTCTCAGATGAGAGGTGAAACGTCTTCAAGCAACTCAAAGAAGTCCAGACACTTTTCTTTCAAAGCTCCTTCGACGACCAGTCGACTAGTTCATACAACCCCTTGTCAGAGTCCAAGCCCCCAGGCCGGGCTCTCCCAGCTGACCGGCTTCCGTCTTGGACCACATTACCCAGCATGCCCCTCTCGGGGATTCCCTCCACGTTGCGCCTGCGTCAATCCATGTCTATATATGGAAGATGCCACACTGGCTCTTCACTCAGTCATCGTTCCACCGTGATCCATGATCAGAGTATTCCAAAGCTACTACAGCTAAACCTCCACCTTTCCTCCTCAGACCTCATCCGTCAGCCTTTCCAGCACCGCTTTCAGCCAACCGTATGTGTAATAAAAGCTCTTACTCCCGAACCCAGTCTTCGAGTCTGACAGGATGACTGAGTCCATTAATCCAGCGGAGTTCGAGCAGGTGAAGAGAGAGATGGAGCAACTGGTGAACGAGAACGCTCAGCTCCATGCCCTGGTCGACCGGCTTAACACCAGACTGAACTCCCAGACCGATCTCTCCATGCAGTTGTCTACTGCCGTCACGGCACTCCAGCAGCAGGTTCATGCTCTCCACCTGCAAGCCCTCACTCCACCGACGGGAGAGCCACACTTCAGTCTCCCGGAGAAGTGGAATGGAGAGACGGGAGTCCAGACGGTCTGCTCGCTACCCTCGAGATGCAGTTCGAGTGCCACCCAGGACGCTTCCCCACTGCGCGCTCTCGGGTGGCACAGCTCACCTCCCTACTCACCGGACGCGCTGCAGAGTGGGCCGCTGCGCTCTACAATTCCATATCACCGGCCTGCAATGACTACGCTGCATTCGTGGCTGCCCTCAGAAAGACGTTTGTTCCAGCCAGCAGCGAAATGGAGGCAGAGGCACGACTCCTAAAACACCGCCAGAAGGAGCGCTATGTGTGCCCTTATGCGTCGGAGTTCCGCACCATCTCCGCCAAGCTGCGGTGGGATGACTCTGCCCTTCGAGCCGTCTTCTTGGAGGGACTGGCAACCTACATCCGGGATGAGATGGCGGGAAAAGAGCTGCCCCAGAACCTGGATGAAGTGGTGGATCTGGCGTTGCGCATGGATCAGCGGGTTCTGGTTCGGCCCAAGCCCTTCACTCGCCAGGGCGCCTGGACCTCTTCCTCGTTCCCCCACACCTGCTCCCGGACCCGCTTCTACTGATGAGCCCATGCAATTAGGCCACCTTCCTCCAGAGGAGAGACAGCGACGGTGGCGCGAGGGTCTCTGTGCCTATTGTGGCTCCTCCCACCACACACGCCTGAACTGTCCATTACGTTTGGGAAACGAAGGAACCCACTGAGTATCGGGGTCGCTCAGCCTGGGTCACCTTCAGCCCCCGCCTCTTCAAATAGACTCCTTCTTCATGTTACCCTCCTTCATGGTGAGGCCTCACTCCAGATGCACGCGCTGGTGGACTCGGGGGCCGCTGACAATTTTATGGACATGGCTCTGGCTAAGCGCCTACGGATCCCCATGACCCCCTTGGAGAGAGTAGTGCCAGTGACCTTGGTGGACGGTAGGCCCCTCCAACCCTATCCGGTCCAAAACCGAACCCAGCCACTCCAGATGATTGTCCAAGGCCACAGAGAGACCCTCCAGTTCCTGATCATATGTGCTCCCTCCTCCCCTCTAATCCTGGGATTTCCCTGGCTCCGTCTCCATGACCCCCGGATTTCCTGGTCCCAGGGCCGCCTTTTGGAATGGGGGACCCAGTGCCAGGCCCACCTCTCTCCTCCTCCATCCATGCCAGACTGCCCGGCCGGTGACCCTGGCCCAACACCGCCCAATCTGCCACTGCCCTACCGGGACCTGGCTGCGGTGTTCGACAAGCGACGCGCCACCACACTGCCGCCTCACCGCCTGTACGACATGGAAATCAAGCTGCAACCAGGAACCAGTCCACCCCGGGGGCACCTTTTTTCTCTCTCTCCCGCCGAGTCCAGAGCCATGGAGGAATATATTGACCAGGCCCTCCAGCAGGGTTTCATCCGACCCTCGTCATCCCCAGGTGCCGCAGGCTTCTTCTTTGTGAGGAAAAAGGAGGGTGATCTCCGCCCCTGTATAGATTACAGAGGACTGAACAAGATCACAGTCAGAGATCGCCATCCTCTGCCGCTCCTCACGTCCGCCCTGGATGCCATCTCCCAGGCGCGGATTTTCACCAAGCTGGACCTCCGGAGCGCCTACAACCTGGTCCGTATCAAAACTGGAGATGAGTGGAAGACGGCGTTCATCACCCCCCACCGGTCACTGGGAGTACCAGGTCATGCCCTTCGGACTGTGCAATAGCCCCGCCATTTTCCAACGCTTCATCAATGATGTCCTCCGTGACATGTTGGGACGGTGGGTGTTTGCCTACCTGGATGACATTCTGATCTACTCCAAGTCAGAGGCCGAACACCACCGCCATGTTCGCGCTGTCCTGACCCAGCTCCTGGACAACAACCTGTTCTGTAAGCCCGAAAAGTGCTCCTTCCACCAGCGGTCCGTTTCATTCCTGGGCTACCTGATTTCGGACCAAGGTCTAACTATGGACCCTCAGAAAGTCCAGGCGGTGAAGGACTGGCCCCTACCAACCAGCCTGAAGCAACTGCAGAGTTTTCTGGGTTTCTGCAACTTTTACCGTTGATTTATCAAAGACTTTAGCACCATTGTAGCACCTCTCACCTCTCTCACCCGACCGAGCCCTCCTGGTCAGCCTTTCCAGCTCACCCTAGATGCCGTTCGGGCCTTCCACTACCTAGTCGCTCATTTCACATCGGCTCCTATCCTGCGCCATCCGGATCAGGCAGTCCCTTTTGTGGTCGAGGTCGAGGCTTCGGATGTCGGCGCCGGCGCCATCCTGTCCCAAGGCGGCCCAGATGACAGGCTACATCCCTGCACCTACTTCTCCAGGAAGTTTTCCACCACCCAGCAGAAGTACGGCGTAGGGGATCGCGAGCTGCTGGCCATAAAATGGGAATTGGAGGAATGGAGGCAGTGGCTTCTGGGCACCACTCAGCCGTTCACCATCTGGACTGACCACCAGAACCTAACCCACATCCGGTCCACCAAGCAGCTAAATCCTCGCCAGGCTCGCTGGGCCCTCTTCTTCGAACCCTACGAGTTCCATCTCGCCTATCGCCCCGGGACTAAAAACCAGAAGGCGGACGCCCTCTCCCGCCAGTTCACACATTCAGCGGCCACGTCTGAGCCGGCGCCCATCCTCCTGGAGCACCGTTTTGTGGCCCACCTTGGGTGGCCGTTGGAGGAGGCCATCCAAAACGCCCTCCGGGATGACCCAGCACCACCAGAGACCCCCGCCGGTCGACTCTACGTCCCCGCGGCCTGTCGCAGTGAGGCATTGGCCTGGTCCCACTCATCATGCCTGTCTGGTCACGCGGGCTTCTCTCGGACTCTCAAGTTCTTGAAACGGGCTCTCTGGTGGCCACGTATGGAGAGGGACGTTAAGGAATTCACGAGCGCCTGTGACGTCTGCGCCCGCTCTAAGGCATCCACCCAGGCTCCGGTTGGCACCCTCAGACCTCTTCCGGTGCCCAGCTGCCCCTGGTCCCATGTGGGGCTGGACTTTGTCACAGGTCTCCCGCCGGTCAACGACCTCGACACCATCCTAACGGTCACTGACCGGTTTTCCAAAGCTGTTCACTTCATCGCCCTCCCGGGCCTTCCCTTGGCCCGACGCACTGCAGAACTGTTTCTGGAGAGTGTGGTGCGTCTCCACGGGTTCCCGGTTGACGTGGTCTCAGATCGTGGTCCCCAGTTCACGGCCCGTTTCTGGAAAGCCTTCTGCCATCTAGTGGGAGCTTCTGTCAGCCTGTCTTCTGGCTACCACCCACAGACCAACGGTCAATCAGAGCGGGCAAACCAACAGTTGGGCCGGTACCTCCGCTGCTTTGTCTCGGCCCAGCCCTCGCAGTGGCCTAAGTACCTCCTCTGGGCGGAGCTGTCTCATAATCTCTACACCTCCTCGGCCACTCAGATGTCCCCTTTCGAGGTCTGCTATGGCTACCAGCCCCCAGTCTTCGCCCACCAGGAACCCGAAGTTGCGGTGCCAGCCGCTCAATCCCTGGTGAGGCGCTGCAAGAACGCATGGATCAAGGCGCGGGCCTCCATTACCCGGGCCAACGCCCGTTACTCACACCAACACCTCCGTAGGCACCGCCCGGGTCCCTCCTATGCTCCAGGGGACAAGGTCTGGGTGTCCACGGCAGGCCTCCGGGTCCGCGCCGGTTCCAGGAAGCTCGCTCCCCGGTTCCTCGGGCCCTACCCCGTGCAGGAGGTCATCAACCCGGTCACGTACCGGCTGCGGCTGCCTACAAGCCTTCGCGTCCATCCTACCTTCCACACCTCCCGGCTCAAGCCTTACGTGGAATCCCCCCTCCTGCCACCTCAGGCTCCAGCACCTCCGCCGGCCCGCTTCCTCGACGGGGAGCCCATCTACACAGTCCGGCGCATCCTGGACGCTTGCCGCCGGGGTCGGGGCTGGCAGTACCTCGTAGATTGGGTGGACTACGGCCCCGAGGAACTCTCCTGGGAGCCGGCCTGCTCCATCTTGGACCCTGGCCTCATCTCGGACTTCTGGGCCCACCGAGGTGGCCCGGGGACTTCTGGAGCCGTCCCTGGACCGGGGGGTCCTGTCAGAGTCCAAGCCCCCAGGCCGGGCTCTCCCAGCTGACCGGCTTCCGTCTTGGACCACATTACCCATTATGCCCCTCGCGGGGATTCCCTCCACGTTGCACCTGCGTCAATCCATGTCTATATATGGAAGACGCCACACCGGCTCTTCACTCAGTCATTGTTCCACCGTGATCCATGATCAGAGTATTCCAAAGCTACTACAGCTAAACCTCCACCTTTCCTCCTCAGACCTCATCCGTCAGCCTTTCCAGCACCGCTTTCAGCCAACCGTATGTGTAATAAAAGCTCTTACTCCCGAACCCAGTCTTCGAGTCTGACACCCCTACTCCATATAAATATGAAAATCAATCTGATTGATCTTTGAATGTTTAATCAGAAGATTCTAGGGTTCTTTGCTTCTTTAGTGACCATAAACACACTTTGTATTAATTCAGACAGAGTCAAGTATATAGTTTATAAAATGAATTTAAATATTTTTCCTAAACTAAAATTGTATACATGACAAGATATGAATAATGAGATGTGGTGTGGTTGATGTGAGGTGTTGTGATGGAAGCTAGATGTTGTAGCAACTGTTCTTTGTATCTGAGAGAAATTGTGAAATCTGGGTGTAAAAGAATTTGTTGTTTGGTTCTAAACTAGAGAGTTGTTTATTAAAAACAGCATCAGATGCAATTTGTCGTGCCAAGTCTACGCACCCTTGGTGTGGAAGTTCTCGTTCGATCTGGGGGGTCGATGGTCACTGCCGGTGGAGTGGACTCTGATATCAGGAACCCTTAGATAGCTCCTATGAGACCCGTCCAGTCTGAGATCCCTCGAGGTGAAGGCAGGACTCTGGAATGCTTATTTGCGTCTAAGGTTGACACAGGCTCTTTGAAGAGCCGGTTGTCTGGTGTCAGCCGCAGTGTTGCAGAGAGGCTTTGACAGGAGGTCAAAGGAGAAAATGGTTTCAAAAATGCTTCTTTCCCAAATTGGCTGGTTCGAGGTTCAGCGAGAAACTGAATTACTCGGGAAGTAATTCTTGTTATGATTTCTGGCCAAGTTTGGCAAACCAGAATTTGACACGTTTCTGTGTATTTACCAACATCCTTCAGAAAGTCGTGCCTTCTTGCAGACACGAAGATATTTTTAACACTGTGCATGAGAATGTCTTAAAACTCCTATGTATGGTGCATATTAACCTTGATCTGTTTCTTATTGTAATGTGTATGAGTGTAAACAATGATTAAGTTGTTAAATCAAACACAATGTGATTTGTGAGATAAATTGATCATTGTAAGAACAATATTAATTTCAAATTCATTGATTTAAGCACAGATTATTCAAACATTTCATTTAAACATCTTGTTCATTAATCACATATGATTATTGAACTTATAACTATAAAATCATGGAGTCTTCATTTATTCAGAGTGAAGAATGTTGATGTCTGGCTTTCATGCAGAGAGTGCAGGAACCTTAGGAGAGAATGTTTGTTTGAATGTTTTGTCTTCATGGCATGTCAACCTGCACTCAACACAAACTTCTGGATTTGGAAGGCCACCTAGAAAGTGGATTTACTTCCGTAAATGAAAGGTTATTATGTTGATCAATATATAGGTGAAAATTGACCCTTTTGGTACGTTACAGTAGGGTACGTGGAATTCCACGTGTGCATGCTGTCTGCTCTGTAAAACAATGCTTACGATGAGAACATCCTCTAGAATACACCTGGGCCTTCGCTGCTCTCTCAAGTTTGTATATTTGTCATGAAAACAGTCTCAGTTCTTACCTCATTGCTTTCTTTTACAGGGTGTAACCAAATCAACTGTGAGCGAATAAAATGGTTGTTATGAATGAATTTAAGTTTTAAAAGAAATTAGCAAATACTTCCCAAAGTGTTTTTAGATTGTTATTGTGGACAGTTAAGATTGGTCCCTCAAAATAACCAGACTTTGAGACGGGACTTTAATTTGTTTTGGTATTTATCAAATATCTTTTCTTAGGTTAAACACAATGTTTGTCCCTTCCGGTCTCCTCAAAAAAAAAACCTCCTGCTTCAGCTGTCAAAGTAAATCCTTAAATTATTTTGACAATTGATCCCAATATGCTCATTACGGTATTATTACAGTATTATTTTCATAAAGCACCGAGAACTTAAGGAAGCTCTAACTTCCAACACCCTACAACTACTTTTTGTCATCATCAGAATGTAATTATTTTTCACGTCTGATCCTTTTCATGTCTTATACCACCCCTTGTGGTTGGGTATACAAGCTGGATATTTGAGACACACTTTAGATGGCCAGTTTTAAAGATAGGGTTTGATACAATAGTGTGTGTGTGTGTGTGTGTGTGTGTGTGTGTGTGTGTGTGTGTGTGTGTGTGTGTGTGTGTGTGTGTGTGTGTGTGTGTGTGTGTGTGTGTAGGGGTGGTTGGGAACTTTTTTTGGGGGGAGGGACGCCAATTACATGTCTGCATACCCCTACAAAATTAGGTAGTTGCGCCCCCTACTGAGAAGGATAACATCTGGGCTCAGAAGCATCTGCTTGACTTGCCGAGTGCGCCATTTTCCACAGTCTTGTGGTGCCGAGCGGACTGTTTGGCAACCCACAATGGTGCCATCTACTGGCTGGTAGATGTAACCATAAACCCAGTGTCGTGCCCGTCAAAATAAAATTTTTATTATTTTTAAATTAAAATATAGCTTTTAAAGGAATTGCTGTACCTTCATTCTGCACACCTCTAAATACCTCGTGGAGGTATTATTTTTTAAAACATAGCCTTTTATTAAACTTTTCCATAGTCAACCTTTAATGCCGAGTAAGCAGGGAGGCATTGAGTCCCATATTTAAAGTCTTTGGTATCATCCGACTGTAGATTTGAATCCATCTCCCCGTCTCAGGGCAGACACTCAAACGACGAGGCCACTGATCTGGAGATATGTTCCTTAAGCTTGAGATTATGCTGTCTGCTTTAGGAGTTAGGAGAATGGTGGCTAAAATAACAAACGTGATGATGTGTTGCTTTGCCAGACCTTCACAAGTGACAACAAACAACTCGTCTTATGAAATGAGTGTTGTTTGCAGCCGTTTAGTGAAAACATTCTGGAAGTTGTTTCTTCATCCTCGAAGTCTGTCTATAATTCTTAAACAGCTTCAAACTGTTTGGTTGAAAATTTCTCAATAATTCCAGTTTCACAACTCTTCTGCTCCTGTGACTATAAAAGGCATTGTGCTGTCAGACAAGAACTCGACAGCTTCTCTGCTCGTCTCTGAGAAAAACCTTCTGAGGGTGTAAGACTGCTAAAAAATTAATCTTTAGCTTTTGTATTTTCTGTGTATCTCTTTTAAATTTCACAACAATTTATCCGCCTGAATCCTTTTTATTTCAACAGGTAAGATCACTGTAATCATGCTGAAGGTTGCACTTATTCTTGGATGCCTCCTGAGCCTCATTGTGGCTAAACCTGTAAGTGTTACTTAATTATATATTACTAATAAACATGTGCATAGAAATAATAAATATCATTACAGTATTAAAGTGTAATTCAGTTAATATCAAACTTGCAGGTAACAAATGAGCGAATCGCACGCTCCAGTTCCCATGAGGTGAGAATTATCAACATTTATAACTAAAGACATTAACAATAGAATAAGCCTTTATTAAAAACCAATTATAATCCCATTATTTGCTGTTTTTCATTTTAAGGGATATGGATATGGAAATATGTATGGATATGGATATGGCAACTCTGTTATGAGTTTGGACGCAATGCTTCAGAACCAGCTTTTTTACAATCTACTCCAAAATCTCATAACGGGTTAACAATTATGGCTGAAACGTGACAAAAGGTGAGTGCAAACTAGCATTTTATAGTTTTAATGTGATTTGAATGTTAACTAATATGTTTATGATGTGTCACATTTAACCAACAATTAATTATTTCTGTCATTTCAGAATCCTGTCACTGTTGTAACGGGACATCTTTCTCTACGGATCATGGATCAAAATGTATTTCTAAAATCAAATAAAGTTTACCATAAAAAACGAGAAACAACCTTTTCTTTCTTTTGTATACTTACAGATTTTGGGTTGGGGGTGGGGGGTGGGGGGTGGAGTGTCGTAATAAAACTCACGACAAGTACATGAAAATTAATGTATAAAAATCTATCAATATGTACACCATAAAAATGAGGGGCATCGATGGCTCATGGGTTAGCAGGTTGTCCTGCAAATGGTGGGTTGTAGGTTCAAACCCAGGCTCCCGCATTTATTTCAGTCTTTTTGCAAAATCAGACTTTTTGATGTCTTGGCATAGAAACTGATGCCTGTTTTTCTTTCATGCAGCATGCACATGCTAGAAGGCACAGCAGTGCCTCCATTTACAGTATTTTTCAATTACTAAAACTCAAAAAGCAAAAATGAGGGAACATTTTCACCACCTCTACTTCTGTTCCCAATCGCTTGACTCAGGCCTAGTCCACATGTAGCCGGGGTTTTTTAAAAACGAATATCCGTCCCTCCAAAAACTTGCATCCACACCACCGCGTTTTAAAAAGAAAAAACTCTGTCCACACGTACCCGGATAATAACGTTGTTAAGGACATGCCAGACCTGTAGGCAGCAGTACTTCCCCCGTTCTTAACCTCGTCCTTTGTCTGTGGTCTTCCACAAGGAGCAGAAATTCCGCTTGCAAAAGCAAACAAGCAGAAAGCGCTTGGACAATTGATAAAGCGAGCGCAGCTCTGAGGGCATCCATGCTGTCGGCTAGTGTAAACACAGGTCGCACACGTGATGTCAGCATTTTTTTGTCGCGGAAAGTGACGTTGCGGACCTTAAAACTCCGGTTTTGTCCGTCCACACGCAGACACCCAAAATGGAGAAAACGCAGATCTTCACTTTGGCCGGAGTTTTTAAAAAGATCCGTTATCATGTGAAAAAACTCAGTTTTCGTGTGGATGACAGGCCAAAACGTAGAAAAATATCTACGTTTTGGCAGATCCCCGGCTACGTGTGGACAGGGCCTCAGTTTATCACTACTTAAGATTTCCTTATCAAATTAGAACTCTGATTTTCCTCTTTTACACTCTAATGTCAGTTTCACATTACCTTGCTGTCAAAACACAACACACAATTTTCAGGTTTACACACACTTCTCACATAAATTCTCAAAGCTTCAATCAACAACACACAAATTTTCAAATCTCTAAACTTTCGGGTCTGGCGAGCAATTTGCAATCAGGGACTGCAGCATAAAAGTAAGTTTCCACAAGGCTACCCAGGTGTGTGAGTGGTTTCAGGACCACCCACGGTTTTCCATTTTATACCTTCCACCTTATTCCCCCTTCCTCAATCCCACTGAGGAGTTTTTCTCAGCCTGGAGGTGGAAGGTGTACGAAAGGAATCCACAGAGCAAGGTCCCACTGCTTCAAGCCATGGAGGAGGCTTGTAGAGATGTGGCCTTTGAGGCCTGTCAGGGCTTCATGAGGCACTCGAGGCGGTACTTCCAGCGCTGTTTGGACCAGGAGGATGTTGATGAGGCCCTCTGGCAAGACAGAGGTCGGAGGCATGATGCCCCATGATTATGCTTGAATGGGGGTGGGGGTGGGGGGGGACGACTGTAAAAATAAAACGTTTTGTCTCTAAATTTGTGTGATGTCTACTGTTTATCTCAGAGAAAAGTGAGCACTGTCATACATTCGGTGTGTAATTCATTGTGTTCCATTTAGACGGTTGTGTTTTCAGTTTTGCTCTTCAGTGTTCTTTCCATGCTTGGTAGTGTTCACCCAAAGGCTACTCGTGTCCAAGCAATGAATGGTATGTGTGTGTCATGTGAAAATGTGGCTGTGTTTACCAAATGAAAACATGTGTTCCATTTTGGGAACATGTTACAATATGTGATGGCAGGGTTTTGTTGCAAAGGGAAGCCACGGTTTAGCATTTTGTGTGTTATGTTTGGGGTTTTGTGTGTGCAGTTTTGAAAGAAACGTACAGTTTTGAAAAACGTGTTTTAGCAATAGAAAAAAACTGTAACATGGAGCACATAAGTGTTCTGCTGGTTCTTATAAATGTCTATTCATATGATGGTTTGTGTGTGTCATTTGACAACAAAATCACATTGTGAGGAGAAAGTACATTGTTTTGAATGTGAGGTTTCATTTTGCAGGTTAATTGAGGGGTTCGGCCCATTGTGTGTGTTTTCTTGGATTTGTGAGTAGAGTTCTGAGATTATGAGGCATGCTTTCAGAAAATGTATGTAAACAATTGAGAAAAACTGTAAGCAATGATTGGTATGTGTGTGTCATGTGAAAATGTGGCTGTGTTTACCATATGAAAACACATGTTCCATTTTGGTAACGTTACGATATGTGGTGGCAGAGTTTTGTTGCAAAGGGAAGCCACGGTTTAGGGATTTGTGTGTTATGTTTGGGGTTTTGTGTGTGCAGTTTTGAAAGAAACGTACAGTTTTGAAAAACGCATTTTAGCAATCGAAAAAAACTGTAATAAGGAACCTCAGAACCTTTCAAAGATGTTTTGAATCACCTCAAATCCCCCAGTGAATTGCACAAATGCTCAATGTTGAGGAAGACAACCATGACTTCGAAGGATGTCTTTCACCCACTTTATGCATACAGTACTTTATTTTGCTGCCATCAGGCAGTGTAAAATCCCATTGGCTCAGAAGACTGTATACAAGAAATCTTTTGTACCCTCAGCCAACCGTCAGCAGTATCTGTTCTAAGTAAAGTGAAGTAAGTTTTTATTGGAGTATATGTTTCATGGTCTGTTTGTATTTATTTGTATCATGAGCCGTGTCAAAAGAGACATTTCTGTGACACATTGGGGCACAGACAATAAGGTTTTACCTACCGACCTACCTACCAACCTACATATCACGAAGTGGAGTTGACATGACAGGAAGACAAGATGAGTATCTGACAAAGACAAGTACAAACAGGAGGTTTATAAACTTTGTTTGATGCATATTGGATTTAAACTGGCATTTGGTGGTCTTTTCCCCATCTGCTAATCATTAAAGGCTTCGTCTGATCTTGGTCCAGCTTTACAAAAATCATAACTTTTTTATTTAACTGCAAAAGTACTACAGAGTGACCCCAAACATACAGCCAGTCATTAAGAAATATCTTCAGTATACAGAACAAGAAGTCCAGGAAGTGATGGCCTGGCCCTGACTGATTCCTGATCTCAACATCATGGAGTGTGTCTGGGATTACATGGAGAGACTGAAGGAATTGAGGAAGCCACACTCACAGAAGATCAGTGTTAGTTCTCCAAGATGTTGAACCTACCAGCCCGGTTCCTTCAACATCTGTGTTGTAACTAGAAGAAGTGATGTGGTTTTGTGGGCAAATCTTGTTTGCTCATTCACTGCTTTGTGTTGACTGATGAGCATTCTTTGTTTACGGTAATTTTTCACACTTGCCTAAAACTTCTTAAATAAATAAATAAGTAAACAAAAAAAATGTAGTTACATTTATTTATTGCTTTGAACACTTGTGTCTTGATTAAAGAAGATGAATGTAAGGTTTCTGTTAACATGACTGTGATGCTATGGGGTTGGTCTTCTTTTTTCCCACACACTCGTTTACTATTCTTACTTTTATATTTACTGCTGATAATAGTCACCAGCTCCTCACAGCCTCACTACTGAAGAAGGAGTGGAAATGGTTAGGAAGAACATTCACTGCTATTTTTCACAGGCCTCCAATCAATGGCGAAGAAGCCATTTAAAACTCCTTATTTTGGCTTTGTGAATAAGTGTAGTAAAACTGTAAATGGTTAACAGATTTTTTAGACAACATTTGTCATTTGAAATTTTGGAATACACTTTCTCAAAAAGGTAAATGTAAAAGTAATCTGCCACTGATTTGGAGTGACCGTTTCTATACCTGCTAGCATCAAATTAATTACTGCTTAATTTTTTGTTTGACTAGTTTTGTGCACAAAGCTCTACTGATCAACAGTTCAAAAATGATATTATTATCATCTAGGGTGAGTGCAGCCAGCCGGTCGCTCGCCATTGGCCTATTACCCAGAGGTAGGGTTGGGCATTGAGAATCGAGCATCGATTGGAACCGGTGTTCTGGGAATTTCTCCTACCCGGTAAACCGTCCTACCCATTGTTCCTGAGCATGTGCGTGCATGCGCACAACACAAAAAGGGAATGCTACTCAGTTGTCATATTTGCAGGAAAATAGGTAAGTAGTAAGTGTTAGTACTTTTTTATTGACGTTGATACTTGATTTTTTGGGTTAGGGTTAGGGTTTGTGTCATGTCAAACACCGTAAAATTATCCTATGGGTAGGACGTTTTGCCAAAGTAGGACATTTTTTCCCAGAATCGCTCAACGTTTTTTAATTCAATTCCTAGTTTTGATTCCCAGAATGCCGACGGAAGAGGAATCCGTGATTGATCTCCGTGAAAAATAAACGTGATCTGCAAATTGTGATCAACGCTTTTCGAGCTGATCTCACCAGCTGTCTGTCTGCAGCACCGAGTCCCCCCTCCCTCGCCCAGATATAAACAAACGCGTCTGCCGAACTTTTCCTCTGTAATGTAAACTTTGACTCTTGCAGCGTAGAGGAAACTTGTTAAAATACGTCAACACGGTGGATTTACTAGGAGTTTTAAACAACAAACTCTGGACGGTGTGAGGTGAGTTTGTCTCACTGCAGAAATAAAAACACACACGGAGCATCAGCAGTCAGACACGTGAGCTGAACAATAACATCATGCTAGAGCAGCTTCTGCCACAATAAATAATTAGAATAATAATAATAAATCACACACAAAGTTGTGAACATTTTAATTTCCTTTCTGAACTATTTCTGTTGAGAGTTTTAATGTTTAAAATCTGTTAGGTTGTTACTGACAGCAGCTACGTTTAAGTTTCACTTCCTGTTCTGACTGATCGCTGCTGCAGCATGGAGGTGTAGTTCTCAGTCATCCTGGACGTGATCATCCTGAGAGTTTTAGCTGAAAACAGCTGGATGTTTCTGGACATGTTGGAGACATTTAGCCTCTCATCCCAGAGGCTGCTTCCAGACTTTGGTTGTGGTCAGAAACAAACACACTGGTCGTGCTGCAAGTCTTTTTCGTTTTTTCTCCAAAACACGTTTTAGTCTAAATGAAGGTGATGTTGTTGTTCATAGAGTTAAAATTCATGTTGAAGTTAAGATTATATCATCAAGTGGGACCTGTGGTTAGCTGGCTCGTGTAAAACATGTCGTGTCTTCAAAGAATCGGAATCGGGAATCGATAGGAACCGGAATCGAAACCAGGAATTGGAATCGGAATCAGGATCGTTCAAAATCAAATGATGCCCAACCCAACCCAGAGGTGTGTACTCGAGACACATGACTTGGACTTGAGTCAGACTCAAGTCATTATTTTAATGTGAATGTGTGTGTGAATGATACACTATAGTGTAAAGCGCTTTGGAGTACTTACTCTGAGAGGCGCTATACAAGTGCGGGTCATTTTTCATTTATCATTTATGACTTGAAAATTCAAAGTTAAGGACTTGGACTTGACTTGGACTTCCACATTATTGACTTTGGACTCAATTTGCACTTGGTTGTCTTTGACTTGACTTGAGAATTGACTGGAAAGACTTGTGACTTACTTGTGACTTGCAAAGCAGTGACTTGGTCACACTCCTGCTATTACCTGCCCTGGCTTATTACGGGATTTCTATTTTATTAGTAGTCCTTTAGACTGTATTCATTTTATTCTGTAGATTTAATTTACGTATGAATATTCTGTGATTTTATGTATGATTTTATGGTTGTTCAGCACTTTGTTTGATTAGATCGGTCGTGTGAAAATGCTTTATAAATAAAGATGATGATGATGATGATGATGATCTAAATCTTTGTAATGCAGGTGAGTCCAGATGTGTCCCTTAAGCTTGAGATTATGTTATCTGCTTTGGGAATTAGGAGAACGATGGCTGAAATAACAACTGTGATGATGAGCTGCTTTGCCAGACTTGGACAAGTGACAACAAACAACTCGTCTGATGAAATGAGTTTTGCTTGGAGCCATTAGTCAAAACATTCTGGCAACAATTTCTTCACCTTAAGTTTCCTCAAAGTCCGTCCATAATTCTGAGACAACGTGAAATTCCTTGGTTGACCATTTCTCAACAATTACAGTTTCACAACTTTTCTGCTCCTGTGTCTTTATAAAAGAGAACTTGAGCCGTAACACAAGAACTCAACAGCTTCTCTGGTCGTCTCTGGGAAAACCTGCTGAAGGTGTGAAGGCTTGACTGCAAACAAGTCGTTAACTTCTGTATTTTCTATGTGATTATTTTATCCTTCTTAGCAATTTGTTCTTTTTGTTTCAACAGGTAAAATCTCTATAATCATGCTGAAGGTTGCACTTATCCTTGGATGCCTCCTGAGCCTCATTGTGGCTCAACCAGTAAGCGCTACTTAATTATTTATTAATAATAAACATATGCATTAAAAATCATAATGATCATTACAGTAATAAAGGATAATTCAGGTAATCTCAAACCTGCAGGTGAAGGAAGATCAAGAGCGAATTGCTCGCTCCAGTTCCCACGAGGTGAGATTTCATTTTCCTCTTTTACATTTGAAACTAAAAACCTTAACTATAGAATAATCTTCATTTATAATAAATGATGATCTGATATTTGCTTTTTTGTTTTTAAAGCAAAATGGATATGGATATGGGAATGGATATGGGACTGGATATGGCATAAACCCCGCTTTGGTAAACTCACTAGCTCAGAATCAGAATCCGGCTCTACTCGCTCTTCTCCAAAGTCTCATAATGGGTTAGTAGGCACAGCTGAAACGCAACAAAAGAATCAAAAGGTGAGTGCAAGCTAACATTTTGTAAGTATATTGCGATTAGAAATGTAACTGATACATTTAATGTGGTGTCATATAATACTGAGCATTTATGTTTTCTCTCGTTTCAGATTCATATTTTAACGAGACGTCCTTCCACACCGACCATGGATCAAAACTTGCTGTTGTTTCTAAAATCAAATAAAGTTCATAATTAAAAACATACTTTTCTTCATCTTTCATTGTTATGCCTTCTATATTTTTGATAGAGGACACATTGTAATGTAGCTCACCACAAGTATTCATTACATGAATCTTTAAATTAGTCCGTTTTTATATAATATAATATTTAGTGTATTAGTAGTTGAGTCTTTCACAACACTCACACTGAACACTAACCAGCCTCATGCAATCAGTCCTTTGAGGCTGTAGTCAGCACTGCCTGTCAAATAAATGCTTGTTAACCACTGAAATGGTTTGCATTAAAGGGGTTCTAGAATAGAAAAACCACATTTACCTTGTTGTTGAACACAGACATCTTGGGGCGTTAAATGTACCACAGCAGAAACTCAGTGCCACCTCTGACATTCATTCCTATGCAAATTAGTAATGGCAAGGCAAGGCAGCTTTATTTGTATAGCACACTTCACACACAGAGGTTCTTCAATGTGTTTTCCATTAGCGAGAATAGCATGAACATTAAAATCAATGTGACAGCACAATTAAAAAACACAAATAAATTTAGACCAAATTCAATTCAGATTCAGAAAAATAGGCAAAATTATAGGGTGAGCAGTTACAGTGCAGAAAGAGCAGCATATGGAACATTCATTGAAAGGCTGATGGAAACTCAACTTTGATTTAAAAGTTACTAGAGTTGGGGCGCATTTGGGTTCATGAGGAAGCTGATTCCATTTGAGTGTATGTAATGTTGTAATGGCCACAGAGAAACGGTTCTGTCTGGGAAAGACTGGTATAGCATGATAGAAAACAACCACTCTGCAAGCTGAGGATCTATCTGACATTCAGTCAAATTAATCCCAGTACATCCTGGTATGTGAGTGCTCCAAAATCCTTTGTTTCTTTGTGCTTTGTTGTTTTCCTCTTGTTCAGCGTTAGCTGTACCTTGGGCTAGTGTTAGCAGTATCTCAAGCTAGCATTATTTTGCGGCTAGCATCATCGCTATATATTGCTGACGATGAAGCGGGTTGATACATGCTGCTTTAATGAAGGGTGTCTATGCTCATGAAGTGGTATAGCAGACGTTTCACAACAAACTGTTTCACCGTAGCTAGTACATTATTACTAATTAGCAAGGGAAGTGCCCTGATGAGAAAAAGTGATGTACACTGTAAACCCAAAGTTATTATGCACACACAATTAAACTATAAAATAAAATGTTGGACGCAGTCAGGCTCCAGGAGAAACTATCAATAAATATGTTACAGACCTGAAAATGCTGGCAAGCAACAACAACTTCGATCGATTAAAAGACTCAGCGATCAGGGACAGAGTAGCCTGTGGCACATGCAGCGCTAGTTGGAGAGGATGGTTGCTCAGAGAAGAGAACCTCACTTTAGATATATGCCAAGATATTTGCAGAATGATGGAGATTTCAAAAGAATACAACAAAGCCATAAAAGGACAGGATTTAGAAGAACTGCACGTAATAAATCATAAATAAAATAAAATAAAAAAATAAAAAAGAGAAAGGGACTGGATAATGGGATAACCTGCAGAACACATGGAAGACTCAAATCAATATGCCCAGCCTATCTCCAGTGGCCAATGGGCAATCAGGAGGGCTACACCCTGGACAGAGAGCCAGTCCATCGCCGGACAACATAGAGACACAAAGGACAAACACACACACACACACACACACACACACACACACCCCTAAGGACAGTTTAGACAGACCAATTAACCTAACAATCATGTTTTTGGACTGTTGGAGGAAGCCGGAGTACCCGGAGAAAACGCACGCATGCAGAAAGATCCCAGGCTGGGAAGCGAACCCAGGACCCTCTTGCTGCAAGGCAACAGCTCTAACCACAGCGCCACTGCGCAGCCTATGTAATATCATTGTCATTAAATTGAAGTTAGACAGATGACTT
Organism: Nothobranchius furzeri; assembly: GCF_043380555.1. Lineage (NCBI taxonomy): Eukaryota > Metazoa > Chordata > Actinopteri > Cyprinodontiformes > Nothobranchiidae > Nothobranchius > Nothobranchius furzeri. The sequence goes on along the minus strand of NC_091746.1, from coordinate 79,894,340 downwards.
GATTATGACTTGAAAAATTCAAAGTTAAGGACTTAGACGTGACTTGGACTTCCACATTATTGACTTTGGACTGGACTTGGACTTGGTTGGCTTTGACTTGGACTTGTTTCGAGACTTGACTGGAAAGACTTGTGACTTACTTGTGACTTGCAAAGCAGTAACTTGGTCACACCGCTGCTGTCACGTAAAAATCAATCACAACACAACATATTGAATCTTGTCAGCTCCTAAAATGCACCCGAGGAGATAGAAAAGAGGAAGCTATGTGGAATACTAAGGGAGGATGAACATGTAACTTCAAGAAAAAAGAAAATCAGACACATTATTGTCTTATAGGTCTTTCTTACTGTATCAAGGGAACACCACCACAGTTTTACTGTTAATCTGAATCAAAATGTTTGAAACACAAACTTAAAAATACCTTAGAGGTCCTAATTGATGGTGTGAGAAAATGCTCCCCAGCTGGACCTAATAAGGCTCTTAGCAGCTCCAGTTTGCTTCCATGTTGAATGATGCATCTTGAAAATCTTTAAAGTATGTGAAGAGCATTTTAAAATTTGGCAAAAAAAAAAAAAAGCTCCATAAAGCCATCTCCTGCTACACGTTTAAATAAACACAATTAAGTTATTATCTTTTGAATTATATTCTTTTATTACCTTTTTTTATTTATAATTGAGTTTGTTTAATAGCTTTTGGCTTAGTAATTACACTATTGTTCTGTTTTTGATGCAGAGCTTCTTTGGTGGAGTATGTTTGTTTTTTAGAATAGAAAAAGAATTTGATTTGCATTAAACTATGAAGTTGGTTCTTATCAAAACGGCATCAGACGCAATCACGTGTGTCTACCTCACCCTTTCTTTGGAGACCCTCTTCGTGGATCCGGAGGTCAGGGAGGTCGGATGACCTCTGGGCACCGAGGTTCAGTAGATTAACCGCAGCGCCGACGCTCCAGTCCAGAGATGTCACCGGGCACACTGGTTGGAACTAGTTTGCATCTAGAACAGCTGTTTCTGAATAGCTGAAGGAACCGTTTTGCTGTGTCAGCTGTAGCGTGTAGGTTCTTGACAGCTTGTCAAGAGATGCGGTGGCTAGAGAGCTCTCCTCCGATGGCCAGTCAGAGTTAGCTCAACTAACAGGATGCTGAATCTCACAGAATGCTGGAATGATGGAATGACGAATGATGAATCACTCCCCAGTGATTCTGTTTTAATATTCTCATATTATGGTTTACTTGGCCAATAGGAACGTGCCATGTTAGGAGGTGTTAACAACAAACCTCAGAACATCATGCCGTCTTTCAGATACAGGATGCTCTGATTTGTGGGTGAGAAAATCTATGTGCAGAAATTACTTTAACTTTAATTTATCTCTAATGAACATTGTGTCTGAGTGTAGATAATGATTCACTTGTTAAACCAAACATTACTGATCATAACATCATAATATTCACTTCAACCACAGTAAGTTAAGCACGGATCAATCAAAACCTTATTATTATTCATCAACCATTTTTCTTCATTCGACCATATGATTATTTACTATTATAATGGTTTAGTCCTTTATTCTGTGCAAGACAGCTTAGATAAGCAGACAGGCTTGGCAGAGAAGAACCTAGAGAAGAGAACATGATGTTGACAATACGTTATCATGTGTTCAGAGCTGCAGAGAGGCCCGGACTCCAGCTGATGGAATGGAAGGATCCGGCAGATTAAAGGCAACAAATGTAGACTCCTGTCTCTATATGACCAGATACTGAAGAGGTCAAACTGTACATGAAAAACTGACCATTTGTGGATGTTACACAAACAATAAATGTGTGGATAAATAAATAAATGGCAGAGTACTTACAGGGAATGTGAAACACGGCTGTGACGCTCTGCAAATGCCATGAGTGTGAGGTTCTGTGTGTGTGTGTGTGTGTGTGTGTGTGTGTGTGTGTGTGTGTGTGTGTGTGTGTGTGTGTGTGTGTGTGTGTGTGTGTGAGTGTGTGAGGTTCTGTGTGTGAGTGTGTGTGTGTGTGTGTGTGTGTGTGTGTGTGTGTGTGAGGTTCTGTGTGTGAGTGTGTGTGTGTGTGTGCGTGAGTGTGTGTGTGCGTGAGTGTGTGTGTGCGTGAGTGTGTGTGTGTGTGTGTGTGTGTGTGTGTGTGAGGTTCTGTGTGTGTGTGTGTGTGCGTGAGTGTGTGTGTGTGCGTGAGTGTGTGTGTGCGTGAGTGTGTGTGTGTGTGTGTGTGTGTGTGTGTGTGCGTGGATCCTCACCTCTTCTCTTCAGGTGTGACAGGCAGGCTGCACCAGTTGCCATCAATCAGAAGCTATTAAGGTGGAGCACTTAAAAGCAGGCCGGAGGAGGAAAACAGATGCCAGATGATTAAGCCACACAGGTTGCCATCCCAACCTTCTGAGTTCCCAGACCTAAGGATCTCCCAGCGTCTTCCCTGAACCGCGGTGCCTGCTTCACCCTGGCTGCAGCGCTTCAGCTCTGTCTTCTATGCCCTGTTGGATCCTCCTCTTCTCCACCTGCCTCTCCACCTAGGAGATCTCAACCACAGCCTGCCACACTCTCACTGGACTTCACCTCCCCTCCAAACGCTCCTCGCCACGCAGACCAGTAAGCTCTCCCCCTTCGTTCTATTATCAGAACACAGCCTCCTTGCTCCCCGACTCACCTTCTGTTTCCCCTTCAGAGCCGCCTCTGCGAACCCGTCCAGAGTTCCTCCACCACACCGAGAACCTGCTGAACTTTTAATAAAACTTCTCTTTGAACATCTTAGGTGTGTTCTTGCTGTGTCTTTGTAAATCCATGCTTTCGTTCTTTTTAAAACACAGAAACAGTTTTGTTTACCTGTTTGTAGCTACGGTTTCGCCGACAGCTGCCGGCTTCTTCAGGCTGACGCTGATGGTGGCGCGTCACTTCCTTCTCCGTTTATCTGCGGGCAGCAGAGGACGTTGTCGCCCTCTACTGCCCGCTCTCCCCTCTCCGACGATGCAGTCCCATGCGTGGTCCAGCGTGTAAACTCCGTCGTCCCTGTTCATGGGACAACGTCCTCTGCTGCCCGCAGATAAACGGAGAAGGAAGTGACGCGCCACCATCAGCGTCAGCCTGAAGAAGCCGGCAGCTGTCGGCGAAACCGTAGCTACAAACAGGTAAACAAAACTGTTTCTGTGTTTAAAAAAGAACGAAAGCATGGTTTTAATAAAACTGTTAACCTTTTTCCTGTGTCCAGGTGTGTTCGCTCCAGAGTCTCCTAGAGAACCTGACAATGAGTCTGTGCAGGTGGAACAACAAAAGAAAAATGCTTAAATCACAAAAAGCAGCAGGAATGAAGGGATAGAAATGAGTTTATTCTCTTGGTTTGTTGGGGCAGCGGCCGTAGTATGATCTAACAGCTGCTGGAAGGTAGCCTTCCTTTTAAGTGCTTTATAAATAAATGACAAATACATCTTTTTTTGTTGCTGTCTCACATGTCATTTGTTTATCTGATAATTACCCTATTAGTTTCTTCACATTTCCGCCCATGACGTGTTGTGGTCAAATATTTCCTAATTCGCAATGTCCCAATAATACATCAGCTCATGCCTGTGTATAAGAAGCTCTACGGGGCAACACCATCACAGTCACCTTGACCAGTTCCCAGACAGATTGTGGAAACATTACTGTAAATATAGATTTTTGGTGTGTGAGTTTTTAGTGTTGTAATATTTCTGATCACTTCCTGATCTATGTTGTATTCTCTAATTCATCAGGTGATCAGTGAAACCATGCTGAAGGTAATATTACTACTGGGATGCCTCGTTTGCCTCGCTCTGGCTGATTCTGTAAGTGCGATGTTGTCATTGAGTTATTTGTGTTGTTAAGCTCCCTGGAACAAATTTACATTCATTTTTATTATTTTGCTTTTTAGCAAAATGATCAGATACTCCAACGAGTTGCACGGTCACATCGTGGACACCACTCCCCAAAGGTATCTTGTTTTTTTTTTAAAGTAAAATTCACATTTTGCTTAAAAAAGATTATAATAAAATCATGTATTGTATGTTTTTATGAAAGGATGCTATTGGTTTTGTTGCAGGGCCATCGACATCATCATGGCAACAACAATCCATCTGTGAACCAGCAGCTGCAAACGTTGCTTGACCTCCTCAAGCAGATCGCTTCAACTACTACTACAACTACAGCTCCAACTACTACTACTACTACAGCTACTACTACAACTACAGCTCCAACTACTACTACTACTACAGCTACTACTACAACTACAGCTCCAACTACTACTACTACTACAGCTACTACTACAACTACAGCTCCAACTACTACTACTACTACTGCTACTACTACAACTACAGCTCCAACTACTACTACTACTACAGCTACTACTACAACTACAGCTCCAACTACTACTACTACTACAGCTACTACTACAACTACAGCTCCAACTACTACTACTACTACAGCTACTACTACAACTACAGCTCCAACTACTACTACTACCACAGCTACTACTACAACTGCTGTTCCAACTACTACTACAACTATAGTTCCAACTACTACTACTACCACAGTTACTACTACAACTGCTGCTCCAACCACCACTGCTGTGGCTGCAACAACATAAATTCTAAAATGAAAGCTTGGAAACTAAAACTCTGACAGAAAAAAAATCTACAGATATCTAGGTTTACATAGTTTTTGAAATATTACATGATGTTATTATCTGTACGATTTCACAAATAAATCAGAATTGAACAGGAAAATCTGTTCTAATTGTGTTTGTCCTGTGAGTCAGCTGTGTAGGACAACTAGTCTTAGAATAAGCACCAAAAACAAACAAGCACTGGTGTGAGATGAGATCTGGACTCATGTCAAGCATATTCAGCTACTGAGGCGTAAGGGTTCTGTAGGTTTGTAATAATGATACTAGTGTCCTCTGCTGGTGAGGTGTGTGTGTGTGTGTGTGTGTGTGTGCGTGCGTGTGTGTGTGTGTGTGTGTGTGTGTGTGTGATGCTAACATGGAAGTGAGAAAATGTACAGTTCCATCCTCATCCACTAGGGGCTGGCACTGCAAACGAGTAAATCCTCATTGACTCCCATTTGAAAAATGCCAACCTCACAGCAGGAATAAACATGTTTACAGCCTGGTTCAAAAACATTTTAGGTTTAAAAGATCTAGTTCACAGTCATGACAACTCTGAGCAGGGTGATTTTTTTGTAACTCTTCAGTTAAGGTGCAATCAAAGGCTTTAATTATGAATAATTAGATTTGATTGACAGGTTGCATTAGTCGTCAGAGCTAGACCTAGCAGGAAGGTCTCAGCCTCGGCCTCACGTTAGTAGATGTTCTGCCATTTTGACTCTGAAATTCAACTGTGTCCTCTCTGTGTTCGTGTTTGGATGTTAAAGGTGCATTATGTAGAACTGAAGTAAAAATGACATCATGTGGTAAAATTTGGTTACTGCAACCACTTTAACCAGCTGGAGCTTTTCACCAGCTGTTGTCAAATTACAATTGTCGGCGCTGCAGTATTTGCTTGCAGGAGACACAACAACCCCACACTCACTGATGGTAAACAGTAGTTACGTCCCTCCTTCCTTTGTTTTGAAAGGAGGAAAACTGACAATCCCCGAAGCCAGCTGGATATGGAATATGTTTCAATATAACTATTTTCAGTCATTTTGGAAGGACGAAATGACTGAAACATTAGGCTCTTTTGGGATTTTCTCTGTAAAATTCTCACTATATTCTTACATAGTGAACCTTTAATCGTGGCAGAGAGGGCAAGCTGTGGTATTGATTGCACTAACAAACCATCCAAAAAGTCTCTGCTTCATTTTTTAAATGATGTATTGGTAAGGCTGGGTACTGAGACTCAGACGGATCTCCAACTGCGGGCGCTGGCTCTGACCTCTGCTGTCTGAGGCTGTGCTTGTCACCTGTGGAGCTCTCTGAGGAAGACCACAAAAATTCTGCAGCTCATGAGTTGATGGATGCTTCAAGTTTGAATCGCTCAACCACGTTTTTCTGGCTAAAAGCGTCCATAAACCACCGTTAGTTTAGTTTAGCTTGTAGCTGGGAACCATGTTGGAGTTAGATCCTCATAGTTCTGCTCCCAGCTCCACCTCTTTGCCCATTTTTGGATATGGTGTTAGTGATGACACGAGTTACACAGGCAAGATAGTAGTGGTGGGAACCGCCCATCTGGCTTCAAATAATTATTTTAGAAAACGATGGGTGACATCACGAAAGGTTTGTCCATCTTTTTTTTTTTTTTTTACAGTCATTGGTAATTGTTACACAGTGAAGTGTATTGAGGACAAAAGAAGCATGATGACTTGGTTGATAAACAAGGAAAACCAATTTAATTTCCTCTGGTCCAAACAAAAATCAGAAAATCCCAGCACTATTCAAAATGGCCACCCATCCAACTCTCCTCCAGTCTCTGTCACTTTCAGAGAAAAAAGATCCTTTGCCACACCCAGCAGTCCACCTATATACTCTCCGACCCCCCCTCCAATTCAGGTCGGCCAATCACCTTAGTCCACTCAGGCATTTCACTGTATAAAGGCAGCATTAGAGGCGGGCTTCCTCTTTAGCTGCTTCAAAATGGCTGCCACACAGGACACCTCCTGAGGGTAACAAACAAATTCATGTTTAACACAGATTACATTTGTCCTGCATGAACACTCTTTAGTTAAAGAAAACATGTTGCTTCTCAACAGTAATATAAGGGCCAAATTAAGACAAGCTATCTGAATTTGTTGTTAATATTTTTTCTTTTTTACAACAATAATGTAAATTCAACAATTTATCTAAATCCTGTCTCAGAAATGGTAAAATGGTAAATCAATCAATCAATCAATCAAAGCTTTATTTATAAAGCGCCTTCCGCAACCCTGTCAGGAAGCCCAAAGCGCTGAACATGGTACAGTTGTAAGTAATTATACTGAATAAATCAACAATAAAAGAAATTCAATTACAAAATTCAACTAGAACTGCAAGCAGTTATCAACGGGTTCCAAGCCCCCAGCGCCAGTCGCCCACCCGCCCCGCCCTCAACTTCGCCAGTCCTCACGCGGTCCAGCCCCAAAAACACGTTCTCCCGCCGGCGTCCCGTCAGCTCACTTCAACCGGCGCAATGAAACTAACACTCAGGATACGTCATTAAACCGGCAAAGCCTATACACATATCTTTCAGAGGCATGGCTGACTTCTCAATCGTGGTTACAATGGAATTCCACTGTTTCCTTATTAAAGAACGTGAAGATTTAATGAGTGAGATTATCAAACAATATCTATACATCAACGGAATATTACAAATAGCATAAATCCTTGATAATGTCTTTAGATTTAAAAGATTTTCAACAAAAACTATGAGTTTCATTTTGTGACTTACTGACCAAATGTTTTAAAAAATCATGAAAAATACACAAATCATCCTAAAATTACCAAAATATTCTCACATGGCAGTGTTAACATGCGGAATACTATGATGTTGTTTTTAAATCAGTAGACTCAAAGCTTTTTTGAAGAAAAAATTGGGAAATATAACTATAAAGGTCACAACAAAAATTAAAATATTCATAAAAAAATAGTGCTACTTTCTAAAATTAGGAGAAAAATCTCAGATCACCATAGGTACATGTGGAATGTTGTAAATGGCTTATATTTACTGTATACCTAAAAAGCTTTCTAAAACAAATATTAATTACTTTGTTGTCCAACTATACAGAAAAACTGGTAAAAAGTTAAAAATTCATTAAAAATCTATGCTTTTGTATAGAAATCTCAAAATATTCCCAGGTTGCTTCTGTGATGTGAGAATTCTTCTCATATTTTTGATGGGGTCATAAATGTAAAACTGTACTTACAATAAAATAATATTTGCATTAGTGGCTGTAGACAAAAATATGTCCTACAATTAAACACTAGGGGGAGCTCAAATCAAGACGACATTTTTTTTGTTTCATAAACCACCTAAGAGTGAACTTTTTGGCAAATTACAAGAAGATTGTGAGAACAGAATTTGCGCTACAATTGCTAGCCTAAAAATTTATTTTCGTAAATATAAAGCGCACACCTCTTCGTGGAGCTGCGGCTTTCGTGACCTAAGCTCTAGCCTATCCAGTTAAGACAATCTGGAAATCTTAGCCTGTTACATGCAAATAGTGATTTTTAGGAAATTTTTCAAATTTGAAATTTTAAATGATCATAAACCACGCCCACTTTGATCAATCATTACCATATTGATATTGTGGTCTTAAGACTCTATAGTGATGATAACCACTAAGTTTCGTGCAGATCCATTTAGCCAGTTCAGCAGTATAATTTCTTCCCAGTTATAGCGCCCCCTATTGTTTAATCAAGTTGAAAACCAGGACATACACTTGAATTGACCTTAGGTATGGCTGTTATGAACAGCTTTGAAAATTGTCAAAATCTTTTGAAGTTACGCTAAAAAAACTTTTTCATTCCCAAAAAATTATTTTAAAAAATCATATTAAAAAAAATAAGCAAATTATCCAAAATCCCTTCACAACTTTTGGTCAGCCGCTCCTCCTCTCTTGTCAGGGAAAGTTGTGATGTGATTGAGTTTGACGGCCGGGAGGAGTTAACGAAAGTACGTTTGACATACTATGCAAATTTCTACTAATTAGCATAAGTTTAAAACACTTTTTAAAATACTCATCTAAATTTGACTGACTCAATGAACATACTGGATGAGATCATTTGTTTGTTTACGAAAAAAATGGGGAGAAACATGCCAAAAATATTTTTGGGGTACCACAGCGCCACCTATTGGACAAAATTCAAAAAATTTTCTGTGATTGTAGATGTCACTATGACTGATAAGAATTGTAATTTTCTGTTTAGAATATATATTTTTCATGAGTAAAAGGGCGAAAAATTTTAAAGCCTATAAGCCACGCCCACTTTTTAATCATTTTCAAAATGTAGCTTAAGGGTCCGATGACTAACATATGTGCCAAGTTCTGGGGAAATCCATCAAGCCGTTTAGCTCAAACAAACTTTTTGACTCTTTAGCGCCCCCTATTGGTGAATCCAAACAAAATGGGGTAGATAGGGCTTACCGCTCATACTTCATAAGGGTCTAGAGTCTCATCAGTTTATCTTGAGAAATGGTGAAGATATCATCAATTACCACATGTGCTAGCTAGCGCGCTGATTTTGACATGGTGTCATTAGCCCAATTTTCAATATTTCTGCATTTTTCTTCATCACAACAACTTAGCTTAGTCCATAGATCACATGTACGAAGTTTGAAGTTGATTCGACAAAAAATGATGAATAGGTGATTAAAAGTAAGTTTTGCGTTTTTTGCGATCTAGCAAAAAATCTAGTTAGGCGGAAATGGGCGTGGCCAATACAAAAAAGATGGAGAATCATCCAAGGATCATGGACATATGAAGTTTTTGACTATAGGACCTACGGTTTGGGAGCTAGTAACTAAAACGTGTTGACCTCCGCAATAGCGCCACCTAGGTGACGCGGGGTCCAAATTTTCGAATCTGAGTAGCGGTCAGGATTTTCTATCAGACTGCCATGTCAGATTTTCCCTGGCAATTTCAGGCTCTTGCGCCCATACAGACACAGCGGAGAAGAATAATAATAATAAATAATAAATAATAAATAATGAAAAATCCGTAGAAAAACAATAGGGTTCCCTGCCCTTTGGGCTTGGAACCCTAATTACAAAATACAAAATGGAAATAACAAGATAGATGAAACATTCCGGTAAAATACAAATGTGTGAAACACAATTGGATTGAGTGGATGGATTGAGTGTACCAATTAAAACTTTGGAATGGATTCAACATAATAGAGGGCCATAATCAAACATGTTCTGGAAACGCCAAGCGGAGGAGGTGTGTTTTTAGGTGATTCTTAAAGACTGGCAGAGAAGGGGACAGCCTGACTGAGGGTGGCAACTGGTTCCAGAGTAACGGTGCTAGGACTGAGAAAGCCCGGTCCCCACGGGTACGACACCTAGACCGAGGGACAGCGAGCAGGCCTTGGTCAGAGGAGCGCAGAGCGCGTGATGGGGAATGTCTGTTCAGGAGTGTGGCCAGATAGGGGGGAGCACCACCCTGGAAGAAATGATAAACAAAGACGAGTATTTTGAATTGTGAGCGATAGCAAATCGGAAGCCAGTGCAGGGAGGTCAGAACTGGACTGATGTGGTCCCGTTTCCTGGTCCCAGTCAGGAACCTGGCAGCGCTGTTCTGCACAACCTGTAGGCGACGCAGTGTTGACTGACACAACCCTGCATAGAGAGTAGTCAAGCCGAGAAATTACAAAGGCATGCAGTACCCGCTCCAGGTGGGCTCTCGACAGCATATGCTTGATTTTAGCAAGGCGTCTCAGGTGAAAGAAACTGGACCGGATCACAGAATTGATGTGAGCGTCAAATTTAAGTCCTACATCAAGTTTCACCCCCAAACTGGTAACAACTGGTTTTGAGTATGGAGAAAGAGGGCCAAGATCAGTATAACGATCCACATTCCTGCTGTTGGGGTGAAAAACAATGAGCTCTGTCTTTCCCTCATTCAGATGTAGATAGTTGGACATTAGCCAAGACTTCACCTCATTAACACAGGAGACAAAGGACTGAATAGAGTGACCTTTCTCCTGACACAATGGAGAGTAAATCTGGCAATCGTCAGCATACAGATGGAATGATAGGCCATGTTTACGAAAGATTGACCCCAGAGGTAGCAGATAAATGGCAAACAAAAGTGGACCAAGGATCGACCCCTGCGGGACCCCCCACCGGAGCCCCTCCCAAGAAGAAAAAACATCACCCAGTTTAACACAGAATGTCCTGTTTTGGAGATACGATCTAAACCAGTCCAGAGCTGACCCTTTGATCCCAACCCAACGTTCCAAGCGATCGAGTAGAATCGCGTGGTCAACTGTGTCGAAGGCTGCTGTCAGGTCTAATAACAGAAGCAGCACAGATGTTCCGTGATCTAGTGATAGATAGATGTCATTTAGGACCCTCAGTAGAGCAGACTCTGTGTATTATGGCCAGACCTGAAACCTGATTGGAAAACCTCAAACAGATCAGAGTCAGCTAAATGTGAGACCAGCTGCTGATAAACGACTTTCTCAAGCAGTTTAGATGTAAAGGGCAGGGTAGAGATAGGCCTGTAATTTTCGATCACAGAGACATCAGCACCAGGTTTCTTCAGGGTCGGCCGAATAACTGCTGCTTTCAAAGCAGCTGGGACCACACCTGTGCTGAGGCTCCCATTGATAATCTGACCAAGTGAAGGGCCAAGGCACGGAAAGGCAGCCTTCCAGAGACGAGGCGGCAGAACGTCAAGTGGAGAGCCAGATGGCTTCTGCCTCGCAACTAGCTTACTCAGCTCAGAGTATGAAACTGTATTGAGGGAGCTCAGGGTGGGTGGTAATGGATGAACTGGAACAGGGTCAACAGAGTTACCAAAAATGACTGCTCTAATGCCCGACACTTTATCAACAAAGAATTTGTGAAAAGCTTCAGAGTTTCCAGCAGCTGTAGGAGACATGGAGCTAGGCTCCTGATACAACAGAACAGAGTTTAGCGTTTTGAAGAGAATCTTAGGATTAGTGGAGTTTGTCTCAATGATGTCTGCAAAATAGGCCATTCTGGCGGCCCTCACAGCATTCTGATAAGCAACCAGAGATGCTCTGAACAACTCACGCGAGACCTGTAGGCCATCCTTTTTCCACTTTCTCTCAGAGGATCTACACGCCCGCCTACAAGCCCGTGTGACATCAGAGAGCCAAGGCTCCCTCCTAGGCCGAGACTTGCAAAGCTTGAGAGGGGCAACCACGTCCAGGACCTGATTACAAAGTACATCAAAGTGTTGTGAATAGTGATCAACGTTAGATGGATCTGGGTTAAAGGTCTCTAACCTTACAGACATACAGTCCACAAACTTTGAAATAGTTTCTGCATCCAGGGCTCTGACCCTAGTAGCTGGAGCTTCACACACAGGGACAGGACATGGCAACGTAACATCACAGAGTATCGGAGAGTGGTCAGAGAACACAGGAGGCAAAGTCACAAGGTTCATGATGGGTAGACCATAAGAGATAACCAGGTCCAGGGTGTGACCCCTGGCATGAGTTGGGGATGATACCCATTGAGTTAGATTGAATGAATCTAGCAAATTAAAAAAACCTTTAGCAAGCACATTGTCAGGACAGCAGATATGGATGTTAAAATCACCAAAAAATAGGACATAATCATATTTTAGGATGCAGTCTGCCACAAGATCACAGAAATCATTAAGGAAGTTAGAGTCAGTCTTTGGCCTGCATTTGATATAGCGCCTTCTAGAGTCCTGGAACCACCCAAGGCACTTTACAGCACAATCAGTCATTCACCCATTCACACACACGCTGATGTGGATGAGCTACGATGTAGCCACAGCTGCCCTGGGGCACTCTGACAGAGGCGAGCCTGCCGAGCACTCGCACCACCGGTCCCTCTGAACACCACCAGCAGGCAATGTAGGTTAAGTGTCTTGCCCAAGGACACAATGACAGCGACAGACTGAGTGGGGCTCAAACCTGCAACCTTCCGATTACGAGGTGAACACTTAACTCCTGTGCCACTGTCACCCAACCAGACAGTGTGAACAGGTTTTCTGTGAGAAACGATGTAATGAAAAATGATTATCACTGATCTACTTCTGACATCTAAAATCACTGAAGCTGAAGTGGTTGATGATCAGCAGGAAAACAAAATCCCACGTAGGATCAGGAAATAGCCACACCTAACATAGAAAACGTAAACTAAACTACAGTAATCCAGAAAGTAGAGGAATAACTTTTATTGGGGAACCTTTTTGTCTAAGAGGAGTGAACTGTTTAAGCAGGAAACTAAACCAGAACAAGAATGGGAGACAACAAAACAGATTCAACTTATTAATCATAAAAAGATTAGTATCTCCAAATCAACAGGTTAGGTTTCTGTTAAAACAAATCACTGCTTTTGTGAAAGAAAGAAGACCAAGGATATGTTGGTAATATGGGTTTATTTCCCTAGTAAAACCGCCTCCTGCCTGATTCTTTGGTTATCTTGCTCACAATGGACAGAATTCCTTTGTCCGCATCATATCCCCATTTTTAGCTGCATCAGCCTTGTGTCATAATTAGGGCTGGGGGTAAACGATTATTTTTAAAACGATTATTCTGACGATTATTTTATCGAATAGTCGACTATTCTAATGACTATTTAGAAAATTAATCTAATGATTATTTTTCTATTGCACAATTAACAAAAACCAGAAAATCTCAAATAAATTCCTCAAAAAAATTGATAAATTCTTACTGTAAGAGAATAAACACTACAGGCCTTCCATGCTTTTATTGTGTTGCAGTTGGTTATGTTCTGGTGACATGTAGAACTTGGGAGTGCAGGCTGCTGCCTGAGAGGTGGTAGAAGATGGAGTGTCTCCATGCTGCTTTGTTTTGGTCACTTATGTGCGTGAGGCGAGTGGTCTTACGGGTTAAACCAAACTCAGGTGATATTTTACACTAAACCGAAAACCCACAACACTCTAAATGTAATAAAAGGGAGATCTACACCACAAAAAAGATGAACTCTAAACCAAAACGTAACAGCTTATCCCAACGCAAGAAGCTGTTAGCGAAGATGCTAACAGTAGCTTTACCAACATTAAGTTCAAGTTACCAAGTTTAAATAAACCAAAAAACACCCAGCAGCAAACAGACCAGCACGGAGGAGAGACTGCTACCACCAAAACAGCTCTCCTAATGTCTGAAAGAAGCTCCTTAATGAAGGGAGAAGCGCTCCCGGTGATTTTCTACATCTGCGATAGACACGAAGCAGCGCATCTGACCCCGGAAGTTGTTGTCCGTTGCCGGGAGACGAAGGGGCAAAACAGGAAAATAATCTAGTAGTGGACGGACATTGTTCCGGGTCTTCGGTATTTGGCGGAGATGTTAGTGAAGGCGGAGAAGAGGGCGAACTAGAGGAAAAACAGGCAGATTCCTCCTCTATTCACAAACTCCTGGGGATGCAACAAATGGGCGCGGTGCGTCGACTTCTGGATCTGACGTCGACAAATTTTTAGAATCGAGCCGTCGACTTCGTCGAGGCTTCGCTACAGCCCTAGTCATAATAAAACTAGAGAAAGCAAAAAGAAAGAAAGAAAGGAAACGATCTTTTCTATGGCGCTTCTCAAGATACAATTCAGGAGGTGCTTCAAAAATGCTAAGAAAGAGAGAGAGTGAATAGGAAAGAGGGAAATCAGTGGATCCTGAGGAAGACAGAATAAGGAGAGGGTGGTGATGAAGGTCACACCAAAGCCAGCCTGAACAGGTGAGTTTTCAGCTGCTTTTTGAAGGAGACCACTGAGTCCACTGATCTCAGGCTCAGGGGGAGAGCGTTCCAGAGAGCTCATTTTACCATTTGATTGAATATTTCTGGACTTGTTGCATCTTTTGCTTGCCTCAGCCTGCTTTTAGGTCCTAATCCCTCACCTCCCTGACATTTTGTCTGTTTACGTGGACACCATACAAGGCACAATATTAGGAAATAATATTTTCATAATGACTCAGACTTATTACTCAGAATCACACAACATGCAGAGAGTCAATTAGCAACCCCACATTAAAATGTCACAATGCTAGTGAGTTGGTATTAAATAACTTAATCCTAACAGACTTGTTCTGCAATCAAGACATTTTATTAAAAAACATCCCCCTCAATTCAACTTTAAAAGCAACTGTGCATTCAAAAAGTATTATTCCTTATTCTCTCAACAACAGCTGATTATTGTGAACACAATACAAAAAACCCAGATGTATTAAGTTTGTAAATAAAAAAATATTGTGAAAAAGAACCTCAAATTAAACTTTGGCAAGAATTTAGAAAATGACACGTGTTGGTTTTCATTAGGTTTGCTGCTTCGGGGTTCTTGCTAAATCATTGTCACGATCAGTGTCTAAGTCGTTTAATAAAACTTAAACAAAGTAAAAGTCCAAATTTTCTGTGTTGGGCTTTCTTGTTCAAAACTTGTGCAATTCCTTTTGGCATGCTGTTATCAGATTATCTAAAATCCTGACTGATTGAAGCCCACTCCATCCATTCTGGGAATTTTTCAAAATCTTTGGGTGTCTCTCTGTCCATGGAGGTCTTGAGGATTTCCTGTAAGTTTCCAAAAGTTTGGAGAGGTTTCTTGTTTGTGGACCCAAAACCTTGATGTATTTTACACCTCAGACATCTTAGTTATGAGTTTACACTTTTTATGGTGCTGCAAATTGGAATTCTTCACCAAACTGGTTTCAGGGGAGTTCCTCTTGGAGGATGTTTAGGTACTAATCTTAATTTATGGTTCTGAGGGTAGGGGCTCGACACACAAGAGGTGACGAACGAAAAAAACTTTTCGCTGTTGCTTTGATAACCTGACTCACAGCATAAGACATGTGGCTGTGGCCAGCGGCAAAGCCAACAACACGCTCTGTTCAAGGGCGAATAGCGAGTCTTCCCTAGTTCTGATTGGTCACCAGATTGGAGGGAATGTTGGGTTATTAAAGCAGTTCAGAAGCGGTAGATATGAAGTCTCACAAGGTTTTTGCTAGAGTTAAGTGAAGTCTTACTTCTGACTTTACTGTATAAAAAATAAATATATGTGGGTTCATCCCATATTACAAACAGAAAATGAAACGGTGAATATGAGACCACACCAACCACCAACTGACCAACAATTTCCCATGCGTCACCTTTTTGTGAAGACCTCTATATTCTTTTGTATGTTGTAATGTTGTAAAGCTCTTGGAAATCTGACACAGGAAGTATTACCTTTTCCTTCATGTTTGCCCGGAGATGTACCGAGAAGCATCCTGTCCGCTCATTGGTCAGTCAGCAAAACCTCTGCAGATTGGTCCTTGACCGACGGACAGCAATGAAAAGTTGAAAATGTTCTACTTTCTTGGATCGCGTCGCCGGCTCGCCTGTGCACGACACATGCACGAGCGCAAAGTTTCACATGCACGTTTTTTGCATGTAGCTTAGCAGGAGGGAAACCTGCGATTATCGCTTTGTCGCGCATGTCTCATTGAAAATGAATTGAGGAGAGGTGATGTCACCTTTCGTGTGTCGACCCACTTGAAATGTGTTCACTCCCTGGAATGAAAAGCACCTCCTCACATAAATGATCTCGAGATTTATTTTTGTTGGTGGGAAAAATAACTTTTTCTCCTCCAGACAATCTTTTTTCCAGATGCATCAAACAGTTGGAAAGATAATTCACCCGTCTTTTAGAGTCCAATCTCAAGTTAACAAGTTCAAATAAAAGAAATGTGTTGCTAGCATAATGAACTCTCCCCAAAAACTATCAATCAAGATCTTTTAATTCTTCTGAGGGTAAATATTAAGTAATGAGAACCCGTGACAAAATCCCCAAAAGACAGTGGTGTATAAATGAATAAGTACTGCAGAAGAAGAACACTAGATCCACTGAAAACAATACAGTCCCTGGAAAGGAATGAGCAAGTATTGTTTTGCAGGTAGAAACTCATCTCTGGGCAGCATGTTACTGTTTCACAAGTTCAGAAACCTTCAACAACATACCAGTCTTTGACTTTGACAGCTCGTAAATTCCTACGCAAGCATAAAGTCATAAACAATAACTATTACAGATCATTTTCAGAATTTTTTTGGCAACAAGATCAAAAATCTGGATTTTGAGGACATTTTCTTAAATTATTAGGATTAATAAGTGGATGTGGACACTTACGGTGAAAACATCCTGATCTATTACGGTTCACACCTTTGTTGGTTTTGGCTAAAGCCTGCCACATCATATCTGAGATGTAGTAACACCTGTGATGTGGGAGAGCAGTAACAACACACAGGAGCTGTTTAAAAGCTAATTGTGCTTCCTGGGGGAAACATCTAAAGAGAGAGGAGCTTGATATTTTATTCATTAAGCTTCTTATTCTTGCGTCCCGCTGTGACACGAAGCCTCTTCCAACTACAAGGAGATTTGAGTATCAAGATGAAGTCCAAGCTGGTGGTTTTTCTTTTTCTGACTTTTGCTTTTATCAGTTGCCTTTCAGCTGTAAGTACACGAATAAACATTACTGACTGATACGTTTTAAAACCAGGACTTTAAGTATTATGTTTTTGCAGCACCGCCATCGCCGGGGCAGTCACAGCAGTGAATCTTTCAGCTTTGAGGTGAGAATCTCATCATTTGTGCAAAGTACAGCGCTTTGTTTGTCTGCTTTGGGCATGTGAAAGCGCTTTATAAATAAAGTTGATTTGATTTGATTTGAAAGTAAAGAAAACCTAATCGACGATCTTTCATTATTGTTTACGATTTTGTCTTTCTCCAGAGAAGGAAACCATTCTACGGGTTTCCTTCAATTTGTTTGCAGTTACCTCGTCTCTGCATGCCATCTCTTCCTGTAGCACCAACAAAACCCACAACTACCACAACAACAACACCCAAAACAACAACAACTACTACCACAACAACAAAACCAACTACAACAACAAAACCAACTACAACAGCAGCTCCAACTACAACAACAAAAACAACTACAACAACAGCTCCAACTACAACAACAGCTCCAACTACAACAACAGCTCCAACTACAACAACAGCTCCAACTACAACAGCAGCTCCAACTACAACAACAGCTCCTACTACAACAACAGCTCCAACTACAACTACAGCTCCAACTACAACAACAGCTCCAACTACAACAACAGCTCCTACTACAACAACAGCTCCAACTACAACAGCAGCTCCAACTACAACAACAGCTCCAACTACAACCACAAGCACTCAGACCACTGACAATCGAGGAGACAACAGGTTGATTGGATTGCCCTGACTGTCCAACAACAAGAGAACTGTTCAGAGCAAAAGGAAATGCTGCCTATTTGCTGTTTTCTGCACTAATGAAGCCACAGCTAAAAGCAAATCTGCACAGCTTTAGAAATTGATTGTTGAATAAATTGTAGAAACGGTTTAATCGGCTTTCTGTTTTCATTTTTTGTGTTTCGCTCAACTTTGTGAAAAATGAATTTTTGTCTAAAATAAACAAGGAAAATGCTCTTGTATGCATGTTTAGAGAAAAGTAACATTGAGACAAGCACTTAGGGTGTAATGAGAAGTTGTGTGTGAGAGAGTGCTGACACACTCCAGGGATGAGTGTAATCTGGTAATCCGACCTTGGTGCTTCATCAGGGAAGTCTGTCATACCATCCACCTTCTTACTGATGTGTTCATTCACCTCTCTGCACTGTTAGCTTTTCACACGATGTGGAAAAGAACATTTATCTACAAAGAATCAATTTATGTTTTTGATTTTAAATGTTTGTGTCAAAATAATAGAAACAATTGACAAATCTTTTATATTGAATGTCATCTTTTTTTCTAAGTGTGCTCTTTCGGGCTTACTCTACTAGAAAACTTATTTTCCTTAAAATGTGCACAGAAATAAGTTTTATTTGTGTTAATTAAATACAATAAAAGTAAATGCAATTAATTTAAAAACATTAATTGTGTTTTTATCTCCTTGGTAAAATGGAAAAAATAAAATTAAACAATAATTATAATTATGATGATGATGACAAAGGTAATATTTTTCTTATTTTTTATTATTATAGATCCCAGTCATTTGTTGTTGGATTTGTTTAATTTTATGATCATCAGGATAATAATTGGGAATGGGAAATTGTCTTTGGTCTTTACATTTGTCTACTCTTTACGTAGAAAACCAGATACAGTAGCTGCACTTGTTTGTCATTGGTTGCAGTCAGTTTAAGGTTTTAGTGACTATTGCCTAAAGCACACATCCACCTTGTGGTCTCTTCAGTTTTTCTTTGTTTCTTTTTAGTCATTTTTGTATACATGTACACTTATAATATCCAGGCAAATGAACTAATATGGAAGTAGAAGTAGTGATCTAATGGCAGATTCAAATAAAAATACAAATTTTAACTCCTTGTAGACTAAAATTTTCTCACAAATTAGCACCAAATCACTGCCTTAAAGCACCCAGAGGGCATACAGGAAAAGCTGCCATTTCCATTCCTGTACATTTCTACTGGATCTACATGTGGCTAGGGGCGATTTTATTTGTCTTTTGTGGCCCGGTCCGAACTGCGGAGGTTGATTCATTCTGGAAGCATAGCACAAAAAAATAACCTGGAAGCAAAAGAAACACGTTCCTGCAATTCAGAGACTCTTCCAAAACCCTTCAAGGCCATTGAAAACACACCCATCCACTTTAATGGAGACAAATTGCTGTTGTTTCGCAGACATTATGCAACGCTAAAGGCTAGTTTATATTTCTTCTGTGTCAGTACGGAGACACGCAATGCCGTTATCTGTCATCACAAAGGCTCTCCAACTGACCCGCAACGTCAGACGGAGTAGAGCCCACTTTTCTAACTGTTCGTCGAAGGTGACAGACTGCATGTCTGTGATTGGTCAGGACGCAGCTTCCTCGACTCACTTCATCAACAGCACCCTCATTCCATACTACCAAAACGAGGTCCAAAATCTAGCAACAGACACGGAGCAGATCTCACGATATAAGTCAGACAATATAAATGTTTATACACCCGTGACTGAAGGAGTACAAAGCTAACTTTTTTTCGTGTCAGGAAATTACGGGTAACGTTAGTAGAAGCGTGTGACTGGATGGAGAAGTGGTTTTCATGTTAAAATGTCTCCGAAACACATAAACACATTAGAAACACATTGGAAACATGACTGCAATAATGGCAGGATACCCCAGAAGTGCCCTCTGCTGTCCTGGGGGAGAATTGCTTCACAACACAGAAACAGTATTATTGTAGAGAAGTATTAATGTAAAACCTTTACATTGATGTGTGTGTGTGTGTGTGTGTGTGTGTGTGTGTGTGTGTGTGTGTGTGTGTGTGTGTGTGTGTGATGTAGCGTATTTCTACATACTACAATCAACATTGTTTGCCATCAGTTGTTAGATTCTGAGAACGATAAAGCACATTAGCATATGACGCTTAGATCTTGTGTAAATATCCAGGATACTTACATAATCGATAGAAGTTCATACACACACCTGCTTGGTCTATATTTAATCCAAAGATTAATATTTAATTTAAGATAATTAAATTTAATAGCAAAAAAAACTTTTTTATCAGAATTTAAAGGAATCTTTGCTTTTTCAATAACCAGAAATATACACCATTCTGTGTTTAATTTCAAGAAGAGAGTCAAGTTTTTAAAGTTAAGAATTTATTACTAACAATTTTAAACTTGACAATTTGAAACGACAATTCAGAAATGACAATTTAAATGACAATTAAAAATGACAATTCTTGGAGGAACATTTACCAGCTTTGATATTAAACTTGGTATCAAAAGTTTTACCTTTGTCTGGATGGAAATCTAAAATGAAATGAGAGCTTGGACGTGTGAATGGATTCTCAGAAGGTTTATTTCAGAGAAACGCATTCTGGGTTAGAAATGATGGTTTGCAGCTAACTGAGTCGTTTCTTAGAAGAACAGCATCAAACATCATCTGTCGAAAGTGTCTACCTCACCCAGTTTCAGGAGACCCCCTTCTGGATCCGAGATGTCAGGTGGAGATGATTTCCTCCGGGCACGAGGCTGGTAGAAGGACCTCAATGCGACCAAATCAGTCCTGGGATGTCTCCGTGGGTCCCACGACTGATGAAACTATTTGCGTCTCAAAATCAATAACTATGAAGGAGTTTTGCGTCTTACTTAAAAATCAATAACTCTGAAGGAGTTTTGCGTCAGCTGGTTACAGGTGCGTTTATTCAAAGCTATTCTATCGGCGTGACAGACCAGCAGGTAGAGGCTTCAGGGCGGCCGTTCCCTTATCCTCAGGATGGTGGTTGGTTCACGAACTGAAGTTTTGCTGCTGGAAATTTAGTTTTGACAAACCCCTCAGAACATGCCCACTCTCAGCAAGAACGCTTTGGTCATGAGTCAAAGACATGTGATGGCAGTTTGCTTTTACCCTGGATACCCTCTGACTGAAGCTGGTTACGTGCGAGATGACCTTCTGGTTATTATACCCAAAGCATAATAATTCATTTCAGTAATTAAAATACATTTATACTGAACGAAGAGATTATTTATGATGATTATAATGAACAGTAATAAAGTCAAAGAGTTTATTAAAATTATTATTTAAATTATTATTGTGATCTTGAAGTGTCCTTCAATCTGGGACGGAACAGCAGCAGATAAAGATGATTTTCAGCAGACATCATGGCTCCTGGGTTAATCTGTGGAGCCAAAAGTTACAGTCTGACCCAGCTTGACCCAGCTGGGAAAATGTGACCTTTGACACAAATTAGAGGACCTTCGTGACGCTACAGACCCCCCTGGTCAATGGTAGGTGGTCCGCAGAAACCACCTGTCGTTGAGCACCGGATACATGAAGGGGCTTTCTTTCTGAAGGAGCTGTTGCAGTCCAGGTGAAGGCTGGAGTGAGGAAACGTTCCCCCACGCCAGTGAAGACAGGAGCATATCGTGAGAAGTTGGTTAAGTCAACAATTGTAGATCATTGTAAAGTAATCCTCATGAAGGTAGCTATTTCAATAGCAGTAGATTATCAATATTTAGTAATTCCAAAGGCATATGCAAAAGGATAAAGTAGCCTGTGTTCGCACACAGAGCAGAGCAGGATGTAGACAGACGACCAGCCGTCAGCGGCAGCAGGTTCCCAGATGACCTCCAGGCGACCTCTCAGCGCAGGGCACTCAGGACGTCTCGAACCACGACCGAAGCGGAGCTCCATGCGATAGGTGACATCAGGCGGGTAGCGTCAGGCAGCGAAGTCCCTCAGGCAGTAGGTCCCTCAGGCAGCATAGTCCCTCAGGCAGGAGCTCATGAGTGAGAAGAGCAGAGCATGTGCATGTGAGGCATGACACACGAAGATTGCGTCTGATGCAAATCATTGTTACGATCAGTTTCTAAGTCGTTTAATAACACTTAAACTAAGTTAAAGTCCACATTTGCTGTGTTGGGCTTTCTTGTTCAAAACTTGTGCAATTCCTTTTGGTATGCTGTTATCAGATTATCTAAAATCCTGACTTATTGAAGCCCATTACATCCATTCTGGGAATTTGTCAAAATCTTTGGGTGTCTGTTTGTCCATGCAGATCTTGAGGATTTCCTGTAAGTTTCCAAAAGTTTGGAGAGGTTTCTTGTTTGTGGACCCAACACCTTGATGTATTTTACGCCTCAGACATCTTAGTTATGAGTTTACACTTTTTATGGTGCTGCAAATTGGAATTCTTCACCAAACTGGTTTCAGGGGAGTTCCTCTTGGAGGATGTTTAGGTACTAATATTAATTTATGGTTCTGAGGGTAGGGGCTCGACACAAACGAAAACACTTTTTGCTGTCGCTTTGATAACCTGACTTGCGGCATAAGACATGTGGCTGTGGCCAGTGGCAAAGCCAACAACACGCTCTGTTCGAGGGCGAATAGCGAGTCTAGCCTTGTTCTGATTGGTCGCCAGATTGGAGGGAATGTTAGGTTATTAAAGCAGTTCAGAAGCGGTAGATAGGTTTTTGCTAGAGTTAAGTGGTCTTATTTCTCACTTCACTGTATGAAAAAATAAAAATATATGGGTTCATCCCATATTACAAACAGAAAAAGAAACGGTGAATATGAGACCACACCAACCACCAACTGACCAACAATTTCCCATGCCGTTGCCTTTTTGTGAAGACCTCTACATTCTTTTGTATGTTGTAATAATGTAAAGCTCTCAGAAATCTGACACAGGAAGTATTATATTACCTGTTCCTTCATGTTTGCCCAGAGATGTACCAAGAAGCATCCTGTCCGCTCATTGGTCAGTCAACAAAACCTCTGCAGATTGGTCCTTGTCCGACAGACAGCAATCAAAAGTTGAAAATGTTCCACTTTCTTGAATCGCGTCGCTGGCTCGCCTGTGCACGACACATGCACGATCGCAAAGTTTCACATGCACGTTTTTTGCATGTTGCTTAGCAGGAGGGTGTCATGAGCCGGGGTGAGTATTCTTCACTTCATTCACAACCTCTGAGTTCTGATTGCAGGAGAGGGAGCAACAGCTGATCCTCATCAGCGGGCCGGCTTTATAAGGAGGAGGGTGATCATGCTACGACGCCGGATGATTGTTACTAACTGGTAGTCACTAGCCCTTCGAGTTTTGCTCAAACCTTTGATTCAATTTTTGTGCTTGGATTTTTGATGACTCGCTTATGTGAATTTTTGGTACTCACCTCAGGTTTCTGCATCCCTGGACAACCCGCGTTCACTGGAAGAAGTTCTCCGGTTCGTTTTCTGCTTCACCTCTCTTCCAGCCGACCCGCTCTCCACAACACTCAACAGTGTGCTCCCTCTCCGAATCAGCCTCCTCACCCAAATCCTCCATACATTCATCCTCTTGGACCGCAGCCTCACTCTGGATATCACCCCGGCTCACTCCCCCTTCATTTTCCTGCTTCGCTTCCGCATAGTAAGTCCCAACTACAAACAATTCCCTCAAGACTACAGCTCCCATACTCACCTCTGTTTTCCCTGTAGACGCCGCTTCCTGATTCTCAGCCGCTGGACACCAGTGTGCCCTTAGTTTCTCCTGTTAAAAGTAAAATATTTTATTTTTTACCCTTCATACTTGTCTTGGTCTCTGATTCTGTATGTCTTGGGTTAAGCATCTACCTCTGAACATGACAGAATCATCCGGCCACAATTCAAACCCAGCAGAATCAGTTTTGTCTAATCTGTCTCAACGTTTGAGACAACAGGAACAAAATCTCCCTCTTGTCATGGAACAACTCTCGGCAGCTACAGGTGATCCCTCGTTTATCGTGGTAGATGCGTTCCAGACCTGGCCGCGATAGGTGGAAATCCGCAAAGTAGGGACACCATATTTACAGTACAGTACTATATTGAATTATCGTATGATCACATTCTCTTTTTGTGGGTAAAACTCAAGAAAACATTTTTTACTAGGTTTTTTTATAGTTTTATTTCAAAAAGTGCATTTTATGATGAAATTGATGAAAAAAAACCCAGGAATTTCTTGATATTTCGCATAGAAAAATGTCGCGAATCGGTGAAAAATACAGCGAATCGGCGAATTTCCCTTGAATAAGGCTCCAAAGAAAAAATCCGCGAAGTCGTGAATCTGCGATAAACGAACCGCGAAGTTGCGAGGGATCACTGTAATCAGCAATACCAGCAACTGGAAACACTAGTTCATCAAATTCATGACACCCTTTCCCAAACTAATCACCCACCCCAACCATCAGTACCGCCATCAGCAGCTTCAGCAACAGTAAGCCCTTCCAGTCAGGAGCAAGCTACTCATATGGAGAGGTCTCATTTTCGTGTGGCACCCTCACCACAGACTGAAACTTTTGGGGGTGAGTTTGATGACTGTAACAGTTTTTTATTACAATTTAAGCTTGATTTCGAACGTTGTCCCTCTGCCTTCATCTCAGACTCAGCTAAGATCTCTTATATAGTAGGATTGTTAAGAGGAAGGACTCTTAAGTGGGCTGAGGCAGAGTCATGATGACTCGTTTTTACAAGGACCTAATAATGCTTTCCTCTCTGATTTTAAACTCCCTTTTGGCGGACACGAGTCCATCTCTGATATAAGGAAGAAGCTCTGGACACTTTCTCAAATGAAAAGAACCGTGGCGGAGCTGGCCGTGGATTTCCGCATTTTAGCTGCCAGAACAACGTGGAATGAAGACGCCCTCATAGGAGTGTTTACAGAGGCTTTGAGTGACAAGGTGAGGAACCAATTAGCCTTGTGTCCTGAACCCAGTACACTGGAGGAACTCATCAAACTAGCTACTTCAATCGATAAACGTCAACAGGAGCTCAGTAGACACGCCTCCGTACCAGTAGCAGCCGCAACCCATGACCAGAGCCCAGGCACTTCTAGTCGCTTACAACCTGACACAGAGGAGCCTATGCAGATGGGGAGGACTCGTCTCACACAAGAGGAGAGAGAGCATCGCCAAAGGTCAGGACTTTGTTTGTACTGTGGAACTACTGGACATTTTGTGAATAACTGCCCGAAACTGTCAAAAGGCAGAGTCCGAAGGTAAAACTGGGACTACTGGTGGGTGGAGATTCAAATTTTTCTTGTTCCCGGTGTTTTTTCCCCTGTGTTTTGTCCATAAATTCTAGACCTGTCACACTTGAAGCTTTATTGGACTCTGGCTGCGAGCAATCACTCTTGGACCAGGGGGTGGTGGAAAAATGGAGGATTCCAACCACCAGGCTACCCACACCTCTCTCAGTCTCATCATTGGATAATAAGACCCTCACTACCATTACCCATCAGACTATCCCTCTGTGCCTCATGGTCTCAGGTAATCACTCTGAGATGATAATATTCTTTGTGTTTCCTTCTCCTCAGTTGTCATTGGTTCTGGGTCACTCCTGGCTAGTTCAATATAATCCCTCTTTGGACTGGAGAAAAAATCAGATCTTGGGTTGGAGTCTGGAGTGTTCGCTGAGTTACCTGCCGGCCAACCACCACCACCTTCGCCCCCAGAGGACATTGACCTCACAGCAATCCCTCAGGTCTATCATGACCTCCGCCAGGTATTCAGTTAAGACCGTGCCTCTTCTTTACCTCCCCATAGGCCCTACGATTGTGCCATTGATCTTCTGCCGGGAGCCCCACTGCCATCGAGCCGGTTGTACAATCGCTCCGAACCTGAGCGTGAGAGTATGGAGAAATACATCCAAGATTGTCTGGCTTCTGGTACCATTCGCCCCTCTTCGTCTCCTCTGGGTGCAGGTTTCTTTTTTGTTCCAAAGAAGGAGGGAACTCTCAGACCCTGCATTGATGATAGAGGCTTAAATCAGATCACTATCCGTAGTAAATATCCCCTTCCCCTTCTTTCTTCCACTTTTGAACCTATCCAGGATGCAACCATCTTCAGCCGTTTGGATTTAAGAAACGAATCAGCCTCCTCAACCAAATCCGCCATACATTCATCCTCTTGGACCGCAACCTCACTCTGGATATCACCCCGGCTCACTCCCCCTTCATTTTCCTGCTTCGCTTCCGCATAGTAAGTCCAGACAACAAACAATTCCCTCAAGACTACAGCTCCCATACTCACCTCTGTTTTCCCTGTAGACGCCGCTTCCTGATTCTCAACCGCTGGACACCAGTGCACCCTTAGTTTCTCCTGTTAAAAATAAAATATTTTATTTTTTACCCTTCATACTTGCCTTGGTCTCTGATTCTGCTTGTCTTGCGTTAAGCATCTACCTCCGAACACGACAGAGGGAACCCTGTGATTATCGCATTGTCGCCTCTCATGTGTCGACCCACTTGAAATGTGTTCACCCCCTGGAATGAAAAACACCTCCTCACATAAATGATCTCGAGATTGTTTTTTGTTGGTGGGAAAAATAACTTTTTCTCCTCCAGACAATCTTTTTTACAGATGCATCAAACAGCGTCCAATCTCAAGTTAAAAGGTTTAAATGAAAGAAATGTGTTGCTAGCATAATGAACTCTCCCCAAAAACTATCAATCAAGATCTTTTAATTCTTCTGAGGGTAAATATTAAGTAATGAGAACCCGTAACAAAATCCCCAAAAGACAGTGGTGTATAAATGAATAAGTACTGCAGAAGAAGAACACTAGATCCACTGAAAACAAGGTAATTACAGTCCCTGGAAAGGATTGAGCAAGTATTGTTTTGCAGGTAGAAACTCATCTCTGGGCAGCATGTTACTGTTTCACAAGTTCAGAAACCTTCAACAACATACCAGTCTTTGACTTTGACAGCTCGTATTTAAAATTCCTACGCAAGCATAAAGTCATAAACAATAACTATTACAGATGATTTTCAGAATTTTTTGGCAACAAGATCAAAAATCTGGATTTTGAGGACATTTTCTTAAATTATTAGGATTAATAAGTGGATGTGGACACTTACGGTGAAAACATCCTGATCTATTACGGTTCACACCTTTGTTGGTTTTGGCTAAAGCCTGCCACATCATATCTGAGATGTAGTAACACCTGTGAAGTGGGAGAGCAGTAACAACACACAGGAGCTGTTTAAAAGCTAATTGTGCTTCCTGGGGGAAACATCTAAAGAGAGAGGAGCTTGATATTTTATTCATTAAGCTTCTTATTCTTGCGTCCCGCTGTGACACGAAGCCTCTTCCAACTACAAGGAGATTTGAGTATCAAGATGAAGTCCAAGCTGGTGGTTTTTCTTTTTCTGACTTTTGCTTTTATCAGTTGCCTTTCAGCTGTAAGTACACGAATAAACATTACTGACTGATACGTTTTAAAACCAGGACTTTAAGTATTATGTTTTTGCAGCACCGCCATCGCCGGGGCAGTCACAGCAGTGAATCTTTCAGCTTTGAGGTGAGAATCTCATCATTTGTGCAAAGTACAGCGCTTTGTTTGTCTGCTTTGGGCATGTGAAAGCGCTTTATAAATAAAGTTGATTTGATTTGATTTGAAAGTAAAGAAAACCTAATCGACGATCTTTTATTATTGTTTACGATTGTCTTTCTCCAGAGAAGGAAACCATTCTACGGGTTTCCTTCAGTTTGTTTGCTGTTACCTCGTCTCTGCATGCCATCTCTTCCTGTAGCACCAACAAAACCGACAACTACCACAACAACAACACCCAAAACAACAACAACAATGACAACCCCAACAACAACTACTACCACAACAACAAAACTAACTACAACAACAAAACCAACTACAACAACAGCTCCAACTACAACAACAGCTCCAACTACAACCACAAGCACTCAGACCACTGACAATCGAGGAGACAACAGGCTAATTGGATTGCCCTGACTGTCCAACAACAAGAGAACTGTTCAGAGCAAAAGGAAATGCTGCCTATTTGCTGTTTTCTGCACTAATGAAGCCACAGCTAAAAGCAAATCTGCACAGCTTTAGAAATTGATTGTTGAATAAATTGTAGAAACGGTTTAATCGGCTTTCTGTTTTCATTTTTTGTGTTTCGCTCAACTTTGTGAAAAATGAATTTTTGTCTAAAATAAACAAGGAAAATGCTCTTGTATGCATGTTTAGAGAAAAGTAACATTGAGACAAGCACTTAGGGTGTAATGAGAAGTTGTGTGTGAGAGAGTGCTGACACACTCCAGGGATGAGTGTAATCTGGTATTCCCACCTTGGTGCTTCATCAGGGAAGTCTGTCATACCATCCACCCTCTTACTGATGTGTTCATTCACCTCTCTGCACTGTTAGCTTTTCACACGATGTGGAAAAGAAGATTTATCTACAAAGAATCAATTTATGTTTTTGATTTTAAATGTTTGTGTCAAAATAATAGAAGCAATTTTCACATATCTTTTATAATGAATGCCACCTTTTTTTCTAAGTGTGCTCTTTGGGGCTAACTCTACTAGAAAACTTATTTTCCTTAAAATGTGCACTGAAATAACTTTTATTTGTGTTAATTAAATACAAAAAAAGTAAACTACAATTGATTTAAAAACATTAATTGTGTTTTTATCTCCTTGGTAAAATGGAAAAAATAAAATTAAACAATAATTATAATTATGATGATGATGACAAAGGTAATATTTTTCTTATTTTTTATTATTATAGATCCCAGTCATTTGTTGTTGGATTTGTTTAATTTTATGATCATCAGGATAATAATTGGGAATGGGAAATTGTCTTTGGTCTTTACATTTGTCTACTCTTTACGTAGAAAACCAGATACAGTAGCTGCACTTGTTTGTCATTGGTTGCAGTCAGTTTAAGGTTTTAGTGACTATTGCCTAAAGCACACATCCACCTTGTGGTTTCTTCAGTTTTTCTTTGTTTCTTTTTAGTCATTTTTGTATACATGTACACTTATAATATCCAGGCAAATGAACTAATATGGAAGTAGAAGTAGTGATCTAATGGCAGATTCAAATAAAAATACAAATTTTAACTCCTTGTAGACTCAATTTTTCTCACAAATTAGCACCAAATCACTGCCTTAAAGCACCCAGAGGGCATACAGGAAAAGCTGCCATTTCCATTCCTGTACATTTCTACTGGATCTACATGTGGCTAGGGGCGATTTTATTTGTCTTTTGTGGCCCGGTCCGAACTGCGGAGGTTGATTCATTCTGGAACATAGCACAAAAAAATAACCTGGAAGTAAAAGAAACACGTTCCTGCAATTCAGAGACTCTTCCAAAACCCTTCAAGGCCATTGAAAACACACCCATCCACTTTAATGGAGGCAAATTGCTGTTGTTTCGTGGACATTATGCAACGCTAAAGGCTAGTTTATATTTCTTCTGTGTCAGTACGGAGACACGCAATGCCGTTATCTGTCATCACAAAGGCTCTCCAACTGACCCGCAACGTCAGACGGAGTAGATCCCACTTTTCTAACTGTTCGAAGGTGACAGACTGCATGTCTGTGATTGGTCAGGACGCAGCTTCCTCGACTCACTTCGTCAACAGCACCCTCATTCCATACTACCAAAACGAGGTCCAAAATCTAGCGACAGACACGGAGCAGATCCCACGATATAAGTCAGACAATATAAATGTTTGTAGACCCGTGACTGAAGGAGTACAAAGCTAACTTTTTTATTCGTGTCAGGAAATTACGGGTAACGTTAGTTTAGAAGCTGGTGACTGGGTGGAGAAGTGGTTTTCATGTTATAATGTCTCTGAAACATATAAACACATTAGAAACACACTGGAAACATGACTGCAATAATGGCAGGATACCCCAGAAAAGTGCTACGCCTTCTGCTGTCCTGTGGGAGAATTGCTTCACAACACAGAAACAGTATTATTGTTGAGAAGTATTAATGTAAAACCTTTACATAGATACATGTGTGTGTGTGTGTGTGTGTGTCTGTGTGTGTGTGTGTGTGTGTGTGTGTGTGTGTGTGTGTGTGTGTGTGTGTGTGAGCAAATTGCTATTGGAGACGTGTAAACTAGCGTTAGCATGTCCGGTGGAAAGGCCTGGTCCAAGCATCAGCCTCACATCTCAAATCAGAAGACACATTCCAAAGCTACAACATGGCAGTGCCTTTCAACCGGATCCACTGACTTAACTTTTGAATATTGAATTTAGATGAAAACACTTTGTGCACATTTCTTTACAGTCTTTGTTTCTAGACACAGAAAACAACCACACAAGTTAAAAGGTTCTGCACATGTATTTCCTTTGTATGGAACCATTTTCTCACTTTATATCTGAAAGATGTACAAAATCCATCCATCCATAATCAGCCACTTTCTGGGGCCGAGTCACAGTGGCAGTAGCTTAGGTAGAGCGGCTCAGACCCCAGCCACTTGGACCTGCTCCTCCCGGGCGAATCCTGAAGCAAAACCTCACCAGGGAGACATCCAGGAGGCATCCTAACTAGATGCCCAAGCCATCTCAGTTGGCTCTTTAAGGGGGTCCTGGAGGGTGCGTGGGAGTTCGCTTAACCATTTGTGGATTTGGAGAAGGCATTTGATCACCACCTCCTCCTTGAACCATCACCTTGTCGTAGTGGAGGAGTTTGAGTGCCCTAATGATCCTAGGAGCTATGTTGTCTGGGGCACTTTGTGCCCCTGGTAGGGTCTCCCATGATAAATTGATCTTAGGTGAAGGGTGAGACAAAGAACCCAAGTCCTTGAGAGGGGTTGGACACTCTCCTTTGCTGGAATTGCTCCGGGTGAGAGGCGGAGGGCTGGGGTTGGCTTTTTGTTAGCCCCAAGACTCTCTGCCTGTGTGTTGGGGTTTACCCCGGGGGAGAGGGTAGCTTCCCTGCACCTTCGGGTCGGGGAACGGGTGCTGACTGTTGTTTGTGCTTATGGGCCAAATATCAGTTCAGAGTACCCACCCTTTTTGGAGTCCCTGGGGCGAGTGCTAGATAGTGCTCCATCAGGGGACTCCATTGTCCGGCTGAGGGACTTCAGTGCTCACGTGGGCAATGACAGCTTGACCTGGAGGGGTGTGATTGGGAGGAACGGCCCGCCTGATCTGAACTCGAGTGGTGTTTCGTTATTGGACTTCTGTGCAAGCCGCAGTTTGGCCAAAACGAACACCATGTTCGAACATAAGGATGCCCATTGGTACACTTGGTACCAGGGCAGCCTAGGTCGCAGGTTGATGATAGACTTTGTAGTCGTATCATCTGACCTGCGGCCGTATGTTTTGGACACTCGAGTGAAGAGAGGAGCGGAGCTGTCAACTGATCACCATCTGGTGGTGAGTTGGATCAGATGGCGGGGGAAGATGCCGCGTAGACCTGGCTGACCCAGACGCTTAGTGAGGGTCTGCTGGGAACGCCTGGCAGAAGAGCCTTTTAAGATGGTCTTCAACTCCCACCTCCGGCAGAGCTTTGACTGCGTCCCGAGAGCAGTGGGGGACATTGACTCCGAGTGGGCCTTGTTCCACTCTGCGATTGTTGAGGCAGCTGTTGCTAGTTGTGGTCACAAGGTGGCCGGTGCCAGTCGTGGTGGCAACCCCCGTACCCGCTGGTGGACACCAGAGGTTCGTGGAGCCGTCAGGCTGAAGAAGGAGGCCTACAGGGCGTGGCTGGTCTGTGGGTCTCCGGAGGCAGCAGACAGGGACCGGATAACCAAGCGGAGTGCAGCAGTGGCAGTTGCCGAGGCAAAATCTCGGGCGTGGGAGGAGTTTGGTGAGGCCGTGGAGAAAGACTATCGATCGGCTCCAAAGAGGTTCTGGCAAACTGTCCGGCGCCTCAGGAGAGGAAGGCAGCAACTTGCTCACACTGTTTACAGTGGGGATGGGGAGCTGCTGACGTCAACTGGGGCTATAGTTGGATGGTGGAAGGAATACTTTGAGGAGCTCCTCAATCCCACCTACGCGCATTCCGAGGAGGAACCAGAGCCGGGAGACCTGGGGATGGACTGTTCAATCTCGGGGGCAGAAGTTGCTGAAGTAGTCAAACAACTACACAGCGGTGGAGCCCCGGGGGCGGATGAGGTTCATCCTAGGTATCTCAAGGCTATGGATGTTGTAGGGCTGTCATGGTTGACACGTCTCTACAACATTGCGTGGTCATCGGGGCAGTACCTGTGGAGTGGCAG
Organism: Nothobranchius furzeri; assembly: GCF_043380555.1. NCBI lineage: Eukaryota > Metazoa > Chordata > Actinopteri > Cyprinodontiformes > Nothobranchiidae > Nothobranchius > Nothobranchius furzeri. The sequence goes on along the minus strand of NC_091746.1, from coordinate 79,862,237 downwards.
ACCGGGGTGGTGGTCCCCATTTTTAAGAAGGGTGACCTGAGGGTGTGTTCCAACTATAGGGGGATCACACTCCTCAGCCTCCCTGGAAAGGTCTACTCCAAGGTACTGGAGAGGAGGGTCCGATCGATAGTTGAATCTCAGATAGAGGAGGAGCAATGTGGTTTTCGTCCTGGCCGTGGAACTGTGGACCAGCTCTATACCCTTGCAAGGGTGATGGAGGGGGCATGGGAGTTTGCCCAACCAATCCACATGTGTTTTGTGGATTTGGAGAAGGCTTATGACCGTGTCCCCAGGGGCACCCTGTGGGGGACGCTCCAGGAGTATGGGGTGGGTGGCTTTCTGTTAAGGGCCATTCAGTCCCTTTACCAGAGGAGCGTGAGTTTGGTCCGCATAGCCGGTAGAAAGTTGGACCTTTTCCCGGTGAGGGTTGGACTCTGCCAGGGCTGCCCTTTGTCACCGGTTCTGTTCGTTACCTTTATGGACAGAATTTCTAGGCGCAGCCGTGGTGTGGAGTGTGTCGAGTTTGGTGGCAGGAGAATCTCGTCTCTGCTTTTTGCGGATGATGTGGTCCTCCTAGCTTCATCCAGCTCTGACCTTCAGCTCTTGCTGGGTAGGTTCGCGGCCAAGTGTGAAGTGGCTGGGATGAGGATCAGCACCTCCAAATCTGAGACTATGGTTCTCGACTGGAAAAGGGTGGCTTGCCAACTCCGGGTTGGGGGAGAGGTCCTACCTCAAGTGGAGGAGTTTAAGTATCTCAGGGTCTTGTTCACGAGTGAGGGTAGGAGGGATCGGGAGATCGACAGGCAGATTGGTTCAGCATCTGCAGTGATGCGGACGCTGAGCCGATCTGTTGTGGTGAAGAGGGAGCAGAGACAGAAAGCCAGGCTCTCAATTTACCGGTCGATCTACGTCCCAATCCTCACCTATGGTCATGAGCTTTGGGTAATGACCGAAAGAACGAGATCGCAGATACAAGCGGCCAAAATGAGTTTCGTCCGTAGGGTGGCCGGGCTCAGCCTTAGAGATAGGGTGAGGAGCTTGGGCATTCGGGAGGGACTCGGAGTAGAACCACTGCTCCTCTGGATCGAAAGGAGTCAGTTCAGGTGGTCTGGGCATTTGGTCAGGATGCCTCCTGGACGCCTCCCCGGGGAGGTGTTTCGGGCATGTCCTGCTGGCAGGAAGCCCCCGGGTCGACCCAGGACACGTTGGAGAGGCTACATCTCCAATCTGGTCTGGGAACGCCTTGGGGTCCTGCCGGAGGAGCTGGTGGAGAAGGCCGGGGAGAGGACAGTCTGGAGCTACCCTAATTGGGATGCTGCCCCCGCGACCCGGACCCGGATAAGCGGAGGAAGACGACGACAACGGCATTTGACCATGTCCGTCAGGGGGCCCTATGGGGGTACTTTGGGAGTATGGGGTACCAGGCTCTGATATGAGCTGTTAGGTCCCTATGTGACTGGTGTCAGAGCTTGGTTCACATTGCCGGCTGTAAGTCGGGCTCACTTCCAGTGAGAGTCAGGCTGCCCTTTGTCACCGATTCTGTTCATAACTTTTATGGACAGGATTTCTAGGCGCAGCCAAGGTGTTTTGGGGATCCGCTTTGGTGGCCTAATGATTGAGTCTCTGCTTTTTGCAGATGATGTGGTCCTGTTGGCGTCAACAGAACGTGATCTCCGGCTTTTGCTGGAGCGGTTTGCAGCCGAGTGTGAAGCAGCTGGGATGAGAATCAGCTCCTCCAAACCTGAGACCACAGTCTTGAGTCGGAAACGGGTAAAATGCCTTCTCCGTGTTAAGGATGAGGTCCTGCCCCAAGGGGAGTAGTTTAAATATCTCGGGGTCTTGTTCACGAGTGAGGAAAAGATGAAACGCAAGATCAATAGGCAGATTTGTTCTGCGTCTCTGAATGCGCTAAACCGGTCTGTCGTGGTGAAGAGAGAGCTGAGCTGGAAGGCAAAGCTCTCAATTTACCAGTCGATCTACATTCCTATCGCCCATGGTCACGTGCTTTTGGTAGTGACTGAAAAAACTGGATCTTGGATACAAGCGGTCGAAATTAGTTTTCTCTGCAGGGTGTCTGGGCTCGCCCTCAGAGATCGGGTGAGAAGCTCGGTCATCTGGAAAAGGCTCGGAGTAGATCCACTGCTCCTCCACATTGAGAGGAGCCAGTTCAGGTGGTTCCTGGAGTACCAGGAATAGAGAAAGCCTTTTCATTATTCTTTTGAGTCACTGAACTTCTGGATCCCATCAAGTCATTTGTCTACAATTTACATGTTTGTTGCAACTGTAGAGGAAATTCTTGTTTTTTGCATGTCACAGCTACATGGTTTGAAGATACAGTAATTACTACAGCTAGACGGTGACACATCAGCCGCACCCACCGGTGATCCGAGCAACAGGAAACCTGAATGTCTGAGCTGAGCTTGTCACTGTTTGTTTATCCATTTCTATAGACATTACAGCATCATAATTAGAGAAAAAGCTGCAATTCAGGAAATTCAGCAGAATTTCTTAGGTTTTAAACTCACTTCTTAATTTACAGCAGATAATTAGGTAAATTTAGTGGGTTTTTTTCTGTGATGTGATTGGTTGCTTCGTTCCATGACTGAAGCATAAGTTCATGCTCCTGTGCGGGTAGTTCCACTTCAACTTGTTCAGCGTGGTCAACTGAGTCTTCACTGGAAAATATTTTGTTGATCCATTTTAGAAACATTTCAAAAGAATAGAAATGTTTTATTTGTTTTCAGAAATGGTTTTCATACTTTTGTTTTTGTGTGGTGCTGCTATAGTGAATGGTGTCCCGGTAGGTAAACTCACATCACAAAATGTATGTTTATGATTTAATGTGCGACATGATTGTATATGTTTTGCTTTCAGAATAATCACTTATTTTTTGGACGCATCTAATTTTGACACTGTCTTTTCTTTTAAAGCTTAGTCCAAATGTCCAAAACCCTTTGCTGTTACACAAAGGAAATCCTCCAAGAGGTCAGAATGTTGAAGCTACAAACCAGAAATCTGAAGCTCAGATGGCAGATCCTCTTTCGCCCACCTTGGATCAAACACATCCCGGGATTCCCCAGCAACCAGACCTCCAGACCTCATTACAACATTACGCCATGCTTGCTCAGGGGGGCGGTCCGGTGATCTTCTCTCTGCCTCAGAGTGTCTACACATCCCGTCCTGGCAACCAGCTGACCCTGGCGCAGCAGCCTCTAGTAGGATATTTGTAGAAGAAATTTTGATGAGATTTCTGTCATTTTTTCTGCATTTTAACCCTCTGGAGGCAGGCGTTGCAGATTAGCAACAGTTAAAACCTACCTACCTGGTTACTCCACATATGTGTTTCATGGGCATTTTTGAACTCAGGAGTACCCCTGAAGGACTTAGTTGTTCGTCCTTTTATCAAAACTTATTTTGAGCCTCAGAGGGTTAATCTTTTAGTAGGAAATTTCAAAATGATTGATTTCTATTTTTTGTCACCGTCATCAGATTTTTCCAGCTTATGGATTCATGCCACTGTTCCCCTCACCCACTAGCAATCAGATGGTAAGATATCATTATCTCACACACACACACACACACACACACACACACACACACACACACACACACACACACACACACACACACACACACACACACACACACACACACACACACACACACACACACACACACACACACACACACACAACTACAAAGCATCATGAAATCACCATGAAAGATTGCACCTTGGGGTCTTCAACGCTTTGCAACAGTGAAATGAAGGCCTTTCCCTCTTTTATGTGCTTTCAAAGAAGCGAGACAGCCTTTCACAGGAGACTGTCGTGCAAATAAAGACATCTGTGTTTTGACATAATTATTGGTTGATTTTATGAGGCTCAGATGAAACAGTTGCTGTAAATGTGGCTCCTGTTAAACACTTCTTGAAAAAAAATCAAGGAAAATTGGGGGATTTTTAAAACTTCTAGGAATAATAATCAACAATGTAACATTGCATGTTATTTTTCTATCACAAGTTCTCTCCATTTGGATTCCCAATGGTCCCCCAAACTCTGACTCAGCAGCTCCTGAACAGTCCGGTGTTACCCTTAGAAACTGCCGCAGTGGCAGCTGGACCTGTAGCAGCAGCTGGACCTGTGGCAGCAGCTGGACCTGTGGCAGCAGCTGGACCTGCAGCAGCAGCTGGACCTGCTGCACCAGCTGGATCTGCAGCGGCTTCACCTCAGCAAATCCAGAACCAGGTATCTCCATTTGTTGCTCATAAAGCAAGATCTGAATATTAGAGCATCTTGATAAGACTATTTCTCATCCACAGAATCCCCAGGTTGTATACATGCTGCAACAACCCATGGTGAATATCCAATAATGCTCTTTGTGAACTTAGATTTGAACACAGCTTTTCATTGTTACACAACCTTTTTTTCTGAGAATATTTCATGTGCTGTCATTTATCTTTAGAGCCCTTCACTCGGCGGTCTTAGCTCGGAGGAACTTCAGGTAAGAGCCAAGATTTTTATCTGCTGCTCAGCGTGTTCAAACACCCTGCTTCAGTGAACCCAATGATCCTGTTGATAAAAAAATGGTTTCTTCTCCCAGGTCTAACAACACCTGTCCTTTTTTTCTTTCAGGCTGCAGCTAAAATGAGCCAGCTGGGTGTGTACGTGCCCTCTGTGCTCACAAACCTGCCTGCAGGTGCAGCAGCTCTTCAGCCTGAGAGCCAAGCAGCTGGACTCAAAAACCCAGATCAGCAGGCTGCCGGACAAACAGCTGGAGTCCCACCGTCACAGGGACTGCCTTGCTCTGGAGCACAGCCGAATGCTAACAGCTTCCCAGCAGGCCTGGAGCGAGCAGCGCCGGAGGCAGCCACAATCCCAGCACCTGGTTGGCCCAAACTAAAGCCAGCACGGGGGAACCACGTTTGAAACTGCAGCAGCAGTTGTAGTCATGGGGAAACTAAACTCATCTTTATCATAAAACATGGACTAACCAAGCACTAGTGGAGTTTCTTTACTATATATTTCATTATTTTTGTCATTTTTGCTTTTTGATGAATGAAAAATAAAACTATAACCATGTGTGCCTGTTTTGGTTCATTTTGCTGCTTTTCTACCATCCTACCACTAATCCTTCTTAAAGTTCCAGGAGTTTCTTACTGTAAACATGATACACACCTACAATAGTAATGGCACCCTCCATAACCTACAAAGAGATAATCCACACCAAGCCGTCACAGTTCAACAATAGCATTTGTTTGGAATATTTGCGTTTGTACTCTGTTATTTCCATTTGCACCTACTCCTAAGGGAAATCTCCGTCCCTTTTTGTGTTGCTCTGTGGTTCCTAGACAGGTACAGAAGTACTCTTTTTGCCTGACAGCTTGCCAGAAATCTAACAAAGACTTCAGAGCTTTTATTGTTGAAAGCTGCTGTTTTTTTGCTGATGAAGGTAATCTCCAGAAGCCGCTAGTGAACCATTATAGTTACCCTGTTACGGAAACACGTGTAAAATTTTAAATAAATGAAAAAATGCACTGGACTTAGAAAAGGTAAAAACAGCTTCCATCTTTAAGGAAACAATTCAGAGTTTTCCACTTTTCTGGAAATATCAGAATCTGAATCAGAAAAAGGTTTATTGCCATTGTCGGTGAACAAACAATTCACAAACTAGGAACTTGCTTTGGTTCTAATGTGCTACATATAACATGAACACACAATAAGAATAAAAATAGAATAAAACTTTCAGCTATAAAAATGGCAGGTAATGGTAACATGGCCGATAACGTGATGTTGTGTCGAGTACAGAAGACCAGCATGGTTGCATGTTTATAAGCTGTTCACAAGTCCAACGGCAGATGGAAAGAAGCTGTTCTTATGGCGGGAGGTTCTGGTCCAGATGGACCGTAACCTCCTGCCTGAGGGAAGCGGCTCGAAAAGTCTGTGTCCCGGGTGAGAAGGGTCAGCTGCTATCCGACCTGCACGCCCCCGAGTTCTGGAGACGTACAGGTCCTGGAGAGATGGAAGGCTGCAGCCAATCACCTTCTCAGCAGAGCGCACAATGCGCTGCAGTCTATGTTCATCCCTCACCGTGGCTCCAGCGTACCACACAGCGATGGAGGAGGTGAGGATGGACTCAATGATGGCCGTGTAAAACTGCACCATCATCTGGGCCGGCAGCTTGGCCTTTTTCAACTGCCGCAGAAAGTACATCCTCTGCTGGGCCTTTTTGATCAGGGAGCTGATGGATGGCTCCCACCTAAGGTCATGTGTGATGGTGGTTCCGAGGAAGCGGAAGGAGTCCACAGTGGTAACGGGGGTGTCCGTCAGGACGAGGGGGAGAGATGGGGCTGTGACTTTCCTGAAGTCCACAATCATCTCCACTGTCTTCTGAGTGTTGAGCTCCAGGTTGTTGCTGCTGCACCAGTACACCAGCCGATCCACCTCCCTCCTGTAGGCGGACTCATCACCATCAGAGATGAGCCCGATGAGCGTGGTGTCGTCCGCAAACTTGATCAGTTTAACAGAGTCATGGCTCGATGTGCAGCGGTTTGTGTACAGGGAGAAGAGCAGAGGAGAAAGTACACAGCCCTGTGGAGATCCTGTGGAGAAATATGTATTATGTTTTAGAAATCTTTAAAAGTCTAAAGCTTAATTTATATCTCTCCGTCTGCTCCATGTGGGAGAGACACGCACGGATGATGACGTTTTGCTCTCGGACTTCTTCGTCTCTTGGGGAGTGTTGCAAAGCAATTGCAAGTCGGGCTCAGAGTTCAAACAGAGTCATTTGCAAGAAAAAAATAACAGTGGCTTAAAGAACTTTCGTATTCTAATTACCAATTAATCTACAACAAACTTTGGCTCATTAAATAAATGTCATCAGATTTGAAACTGGATTTTTGTATCCAATCATCAAACATTTTAGCCGACTGTCTTTTTATACAGTTGATGCTAAAGGTCTGTACAACTGTATGTCACGTATATTCTGAAAAAAGTCAGCCTCCTCTTTCCATAAACTGTAGTCTGAGTTTATGCCCTGATGCACCTTATAAAATCCATCTGCAGGAGGATCATATGTCAAAAAAGATGAGCCCAAGCCAAAAATATACTGAGGGGTTTTGCCTAGAAAAGACTGAGCTGCCAAATTTATGTTCGTAAAATATAAAAAAATTGGCTTATCACCAATAACTGTCAAAGGGTTGCGCGTTCTTTGTTTTGTCGGCAAATAAATAGGAGCAGATCTTGTCTGACAGATCACAGCCCTCCTCGGGGATACCTTAGTACCCAGGTGCGTCCAGAGAAAAGAAAGGTATGAAAACAGCTTGCATCACGTCTAAGTCTATGTCTTCATGAAATATCTTTGTGGTTTTAAAGCTTTGCATTGAAGTTAATAACCAGAATATACTTTGTTTTACAGCTGATTTCAAAATGAAATTGATCCTGCTTGCAGCTTGCATCTTCGGGGTGGCTTTCTGTGCTCCTGTAAGGAAATGATTTTTGTCGTTTCTCAAGTTTGCTTTTTCTGCACCACCCACACACGTTTAATATATAGTTGTAACTTTTATAGAAGGGGCTTTCAGGAATTTTGATTTTATCTATTTTCAAAAAAATATTTTTTTTTCATTGTTTTTAATCAAATGCAACCAATGTTTTATGTTTGTAATTATTATAGCTTTTTACATCAGCTGCATTTCACAGAATCTGGATTTTTTTTGTTTGTCTAACAGCAACAGATGTACAAGGAGTTTGACATCCATCATGCTCCAGCTGAGGTATGAGGAAATAAAAGGTTGAACGAGCTGAAAAACAAAAGATCTATTATTAAGCATCGATAATTTAACTCGGCACCATAGCCTGCCTTTGGCCAATGTCCACTAATGGTCATGCAGCTGAGTGGATTGTTCACTCCTCCAGTCTCTCATGAGTGTAAATTATTATGAATCTGTTCTTGACAGGCAGCTCATGTGATCCCTGCTGGAGTCCCAGCTGGGAAACTGGAAGTGGTAAAAGTTTTTTTAATCATTTCCAGACATATTTATAGAGTATTTACACTTTTGTATGATAACTGGAGCTGTTTTTATTTCTAGTTGCTCCCAGTGGACAGTCAGAAACAGCCAATCGGAGTAGGACCTGTGAGTGACACATTTTCTACCTTCCAATAAAAAGACAAGGAGTGTAATGATTAGGAAAATACTATTTTAGAGATGCATGATTAGTTTATGTGCTCAAATGTTAATGCATTGTCATTAAAAAGGTCCGTGGATTCATCAAGCAGGAGATCCCTCAGCCGAATGGCAAAGACGAGGAGGTGGTAAGTGCTTTTAAAGTTTAATCATTTAATTTTAAAATTGTTGTTTAACTTTACTGAATAGATTTTTCCATTTTCTGCCTCTAGTTCTACCCTTTTGGGTTTAACCAGCCAGATCCTGCCCCATCTGCTCCCGGGGTCCCCGTTGCTCCTGCTGCTCCCGTGGTCCCCATTGCTCCTGCTGCTCCTGCTGCTCCCATTAACCCATTCCTTGTTGCTGCGATCCCTGTAAGAATAACCTTTCATTTCCAAAAGAACTTTGTTAAATGGAAAACAGTGACATGTTATCCAGATGCCTGATTTGTTCTGATAAATCTACTTGATGCTGCTGAAGGTTCTCAGTCATCCAGGTCATGGTAATCCAAAAGGGTTCAAATGAAGACAACTGGACTTCTTTGGTTTCTTGAAGACGTTTCATTTCTCATCCGAGGAGCTTTGTCAATTCTGACTGGAATACGGGAGAGTCAAGTTGATCAACTGTAGCTTCTTAACAAACTGAAACTACCTATGAATACCCCTCCTCCTTACCCACAGTGGGGTTGTTCATGTCGTTAAGGCTTATTGTGTTTGAATGGTTGTTTTGATTAGTTGCAGGAGGGTGTGACTTAAGCCTGAGTCATGCTTCTCCATCTGCGTCAGTGCGGAGACACGCAACGCCATTATCTGTCCTTGCGTAGCGCCCCGGCAGGCACGCAAGTACGGACGGAGTCGAGCCCACTTTTTTAAACATCTGTCTGTCGAGATGGAGAACGCAAGCTTGTGATTGGTCAGAGCGCCGCTGTTGTCTACACCGCCGCCATTGCGCCCTCAAAAACATAAAGAGAGCCGAGGATAACTAGCAGCAGACGCGGAGAAGCTTGAAGAATACCTCGTGAAAAAACTCTAAAATATGAACGTTTAATTCCCCCGTGACTGGAGGAGTGAAAAGATGCGCAGCAAGCGTTTTTATTTGTGGACGGAAATGACAGGAAACGTGGGTTTAGAGGTGGCGAGCGCATGAAGAGATGGAGGAGAACGAGAGACAAATTTATCAGTGTTAAGTCTCTTATATACAAAAAACACAATATAAACACACTATGTGGGACCGGATGCATGACAGGATACCACAGAACAGCGCTACGCCCTCTGTTGTCCTGCCGGGGAATTGCTTTGCAACGCTCTCCAGGAGACGGAGAAGTATGAGAGCAAAACGCTTCCGTCAACCCGTGCGTGTCTGTCCCTTGCAGAGCTGACGGAGAAGCATGAATCAGCCTTGAGACTGAAACTATTGGGGAATTAGATTTAATGCTGCATCGTAGGCACTGGAAAGATAAAACCTCAGGCCTCTTCCTTTGTTTAATGTAGGCTTTTCCCGTTTAACATAGACTGCTCCCTCAAACCATCTAGTCCACAATGTGCACTTTGTCATCTTCAAAAATATGTCCGTTGACCTGAAGAGGTGGCTCTCCTGTGTTGCGCCATGCACTTGTGTAGTTGTTGTTTAGTTCCCCACCGTGTAAAGGTTTGGTTTGTCTTTTGGATGGACCAATTTCTGTCTGAGGCTTCTTGGTTGAGACGTGAAACATCTTCAAGAAACCAAAGAAGTCCAAGTCTACTTGAATGAAGCGTGAAACAAGTTTATAAAAATGTATAAAAACTACTCAAGAGAGAAAAAAAAATCTACTCAGCTTTTAGGAAACATGAAGTCATCAGAAACATTTTGAAAGCTGTTCTTTATCCTGATTGGCTCACTGAAAGCCTCTGTCATTTCAGGCTGCCAAACCCAGGGGTGATGATGATGATGAAGACGACTAAATATGGTCTGAGTCAGCAACGCTCGTGTGTGCACAAACAGGTGCTACACTGACACACACACACACACACACACACACACACACACACACACACACACACACACACACACACACACACACACACACACACACACAAGGAAAAACCTGATGATTATATGTAATTTTCTCAGCTGACTGACTTTGTTTTCCTCTAAGGTGACCGGTGACGCTGAGAGCTGCAGCCATCTCTGACGGAGACCACCAGCCAGCTCTGCTGTTTTGCAAACTGTACAAAAAAGGAAAAAAGAAAAATGGTGCTGTGCATATTTGAGGAAATTCAGCCGGCAGACGGTGCTAATTTTTTTAAACAAAAACAGATAAAACGACGTTTTCATGCTTGTAATAAATGTGATGTCATGCTATAAGAAACGATTGTGTGTTTACATGGCTGCGTGTGATTTCCTCATCAGCTCTCTAAGCTTCAGAATAAATCAAACGATTGCATTAAATTGATCAGTTGTCTTATTTTTTAACTCCACTGAGTTTACATTATGAGGCCATTTGCAAACGCCTCCCTCTGCCTTCTGAGCCACATCGGCCCCTCACTTAAAGCATTAAACTGAGGTACGTCTCTGATATTTGGAGACCCGTCTTAAGACTGCAGACTGAAGATGCTGTGCTCCAGACTGTGTAATCAGACTCACTCTGCTATTAGTCAGGAGGTGGATGTGACCACTGGTCATTTAGTAAATCTGTGGACTAGATGCTCGCCCTGCCCACCCTCGTTGGGTGACTTCACTCCGTTTGACCGTAATTATCTGTTTGGTGGACGAGCAGCCCTATAAAAGTCAAAGTGTCTCACTGCTTGATCAGAAACGATCTCGCCGTCGACTTGAGTGTTTTATCTCCTCTCTCTGGTGTTTGTTTCGATCTCAGAGGGTGAGTTGATGCTCATTTGTCCAACAGGAAACCACCATCCAGTTTTTATTTTCCTGAATTTGTAACACCGAGTTTTGTCTCCCAGGACCACAGAATGAAGCTGGCCATCCTGTGCTTGTGTCTGGCTGGTACAGCCTGCGCTCTACCTGTAAGTGGTGTTACTTTATAGAGCAGGTAACGTCGTTTTCCTCGTTTTCATCGATTCAAGCATTTCTGTTTCTGCTTTTAGTATCAGTACATGCCACATTACACAGGCTTCAGGCAGCAGGAACCTCCCACACAGGTAATTATGCACACAAAGTATAGTTTTGCATCTGATTTCTTGTATTTTTTTATTTTTATTTTGATACACTGCAACATTAAACCCTCCTCCAGGTGAAAACACCCTTCACAGCTGGTTTCCCACAGCCTGCTCTTCCAGGAGCTTATAGTGTGGAATTTGTAAGCCTCATTCTTAAAGCACCACACGTTTTCATCTCACAGAAGTATAGCGTTAATAAAATGTGCCTCATTTTTATCTTTGTCTAAGATTTATCCACACAGAATCGTTGGTGGTGCAACTGGAACAAACCAAGCGCAGGCAAGTATCTGTTTTACTGCCTCTTTACTTTATAACAACTTATGATTAGAATCACTACTTTATAAAATATAAATATTTCTGTTACTTTCTTTTCATCAGACCTTCCCTTCTTATGGATTCATCAAGTACTCAATTCCTCAGCCACCAGGCAGGCAGAGCGTGGAAGTTGTACGTCTCATTCCGTTACTTTAATCAGATGTTTGTTGTAGTATTTGTCATTTTTACTGATTTATGTTTTTGTATTTGCAGTTCTACCCCTACGACTTCACCCAGCAAAAGGTAAAGCACTCAGAAGCTTTTGCATTTTGGCTAAAATAAAGATATAATGGGTCAAGACCTAAACGAGTGTTGTTTTTGTTGCAGATTCTGCCACACATGCCCCCTTTTTCAAATAGCCCTATGGGGCAAGATGTAAGACATTTAGTTTATTCTTTTAACTCTGAACCTCTGCTGCCAGTTCACAATTTCATATATTTCACTCATCTGCTTTATTTGTACTTTACAGATTCCTCAGTTTGGATTTCCACCCCTGAGCAATCCCCAGCAGCCCATGAACGTGAGATCAGAAACCTTTAAATAATCAAAGTAATAATCAAATCTTTGCAGGCTTCTCCTCATTAATTAATTCTTGTTTTTCAGATGCCGTCTGTCGATGCCAATGCTCATCCTTCCCAGAATCCTTTGCAACCTCTGCTGCAGGACCAGCCCACACAAACCAGCCAGGTAGTCAGTGCATCACTTTGAAAATAAGCATACACTTCAAATAAATGTGTTTTGAGCAAAATGTTACGCAATTACACTGCAAAAAATGATTTTCAATAATGTCAGAAATCCTTGTTTTTTGAGCACTTTATCTGATTTAATTCTATAAACAAAATAAAACAGTAGAAATTAGGTAAAATAAGTTAAAATTTCTTGTTTTGGGCAAAAAAAATAATGAAAAGTTTTATTTAATTGCTAGTTTGAAGAACTGTAGCTAAACTTTTCCTTTCCCCCGTGGTATTTTGTTTTAGTTAAAACAAGAAAATGTGTTTACATTTAAGAATTATTTAACCATTTCAAGTAGTGCTGTTTTTGCAGGTAAGAACATATTTTTAGACTAAAAATGAGAGAAAATAAAGAAAAAGAGGCTTTTTTACTTTCTTGAAAGTAATTTTTTGCAGTGTAGTGATATTTAAATCTGATTGGTGTTTTCTGTCATTGCAGGCACCTGCAAAAGCCTAAAAGGGCGACCATTTCCCCTCTTCAACAATCACCACCGAGTCTTTTTCTGAGTGTTCAGCCTAACAAAAATAAATCAAACTACTGAAAGAAATAGTTTTTTAGAATAAGAGCAAACTACATTATGACTGACTGCTCTGAGAAGAATGAGTAAAAAATCAGTTTGATTCCTTTTGCTCTTTCATTAACAACAATGCGTAGAAATGTAACCTTTGATAAGACCCCTGCATGCTGCATTTCCCCTTCCTGTGTTTATTTTGAAAAATAAAGATTTCAAAGCAGAACTTTGCAGTGATCTTTGTTTATTTGAAGCTTTCTGGAAAATGCACAACTTCAGTGTTTGTTTTATTACATTTAAACCAGTAAACACGCACAAAATGATTCATCTTAACATCTTCTATAGTTTATGTAATGAATGTGCATTCTTCGCCAGAATTACTAACACAAGAGAAGGAAAATCTCTAAAAAGTGCAGTTCAGAAAAACCCTTTTCCAAGTTCAACAAAGTAAAAGCACCACACTGCTACATAAATCATTCATCTTTCCTCCTGCAGGGATTTTATTAGATAAGTTTTATTAGTTATGTGAGAAGAATCAAACCTTCTTTATTCACATTTGAAGAACAAAAAGGAAACTGAGAACAATAGAGGCTTACTGATCTGTGTGAGAAACTGCAGAATGGAGAAAAAGAAATTGTACGTCGCTTTGGATAAACGCGTCTGCCAAATAAATAAACATAAACATAATAAACATAAAAAGAGGTGAAATGCATAAATGAAAATAAATTAAAAGGTATAACAAAAAAATCTATTTTTCATACAAATGTAAAAGCCTAAATCGAGGATCCTGCATTTGCAGCACATCCTCAATACATCAACTGTCTTGTTTTGCTGCAGGACATCATCTGAATTGCTCCAGTGGTTTGGCAAATTTCCCCAAAGTGAAATGTAATCATCGTACAACTATAAACACCACCGAGAACGATTCCTGCCCCCCCGGGGATGAACAGCCTGTTGCAACAGGAATTCAACCATTTTCACATCAAAGGTACGCTAGGCGGCCTCCTCTCATGCTGTCACCGTCACATCTTCACAAGTTAAACTTCTATCATCATCTGAGATTCTTCTACTTTATGTCAGCGGTTTCCAAACGCTTTAACTTCTGCTGCTCACACACACAAAAATAAGTTGCAAAGGCTTGCAACCCCGAAGGCTTAACGAGACAGACGTTAGTAATATTCTTATCAAATTAGAGCAGATTGGTACTTTTCATAAATGTGTTACAATTGTTTTATTTTATATGCAGCAAATAAGGTGAAAAAGTCCAATTAGCAGCATTTTCTTACATTTTATCTGATTTCTAGAGATTGTCTGAAGAGATGGCCCACAGTAGGTGGGGATAACTGCTTCATGGTGCAGTTTCTTAAATACCCCCCCAAAACTGAAAGGGTTGAAAGATGAAAACAGAAGCTGTGAATGAATGAAAAATGCTGTTATGGTGATATGTTGGCTCATAATGTTGAAAAAGCAGAGAATGGGAGCGACACAAAGAGGGCATTCCCGATGACCTTCATGGATGTTAACTTTAGGACTTTGCAGCCACTTGTGTTAATATTGCAGCTATATAAGTAAATGGAACTGTATTTCTACAGTAGCAGAATTATTACCTTAGTTGAATATTTCATTATACATATTTTTTTATCTATTTAATACAGAGTCTCGCAGCCTTGGGCCTCAGGACACATTGTCCTGCACGCTCTGTTTCAGCACACCTGATTTGTCATCAGGAGGATATCAAGTGCTGCAGACGCCTGTTAATCACACACTCATTTATGTCAGGTGTGTGGCAGCAGGGAAACACCGGTGTTTGAAAGGGCATCATGGTAAAACAGGACAGGGGGGGTCCTGAGGACCACGGTTGAGAAACACTGATTGTGAAAATGGGTCTTGTACTGATTATTTCATGTTTGTCCTAGCTAATACTTCAAGAAGAAGATTAATTCTGATTATAATTGGTCACTTTTCATGCAGGCTGAGCATGAAAATAGTTTCCTACTCCTATCTCCTGCATGAGTTTCTGATAAGGGTAGAAAATTCATCACACTGTCACTTAGTATTCATGGACTCACCCTCTTGGCTGGCGACAGGGAAGGCGGTAGTTGGTTTAGCAACCAGGAAACAGCAGAGAACGTTCTGACTACTCGAAGTTAACCGTTAACATTAGCAACTCCACCACACGGCAGAAGCTCCTCCAGGCTTGTGTTATTTGTGGAGATAAAACATCAATGTTGAAGAGCGAATGGAATCAGTGGTAGAGTTGTGTTTCTGTTAGCCAATCAGAGGTCCAAATACCAGGAAATAAGACTCCAAATCTTGTCGTGTTGCGCCGCTCTCCTCCAGATGATTCCACTGTGCTGAATCAGGCACCTCTGGGCTTTTTGTTACCCCCGATTATGACTTATAAGGCATTCATTCCTATAGAGACCACAGAAAATGTATTGATTAAACAAGTGAACAACACCTTTGAAGATGACAGCACAGAGACATGAGGAGTAGAGACACGTTTGGACACTGAGATGTTGCATAAACATCATCCTCATGTGTGCATAATTTCCACCTAAAAAGGCACGAAATCCAGCATGATTGGTGACTTGTTGGAGACCTGTTCTTCTCCAGGGATGAAGCTTTAACGTAAAGGATGTGAGGTTTTGGAAGGCATTTTTAGAATGATCATTATTAATTTAATTACAATTTCCTTTCTGCATTATTTACGTATTAGAAACCTCAGACATTGTTATTTTCCTGTCATTGACTGACCACCTCTCACTGAATTTAGTCAGTTTGGGTGGTTCTTACTTATGGGCCATTCCCATCTGTACCGGGTCGGCCCGGGCCGGGTAGCGTAGGTTGTTTAAGCCCCATTCCCACCTGTACCGGGTCGGCCCGGGCCGGGTAGCCCCAGTCGGCCCCAGCCTGGCCCGGTTGATTCCACACATCCTTGCCTTAAGCCCATGTGGGCTGATTCTACCCACCAATCAGAGGCTTGCTCTAATGGAAGGTGTGAATTTGCTGTCAGCAGTGGGTGTGTTGGCCCTGGTCGGCCTGAAGCAGTACCCCTCGGGAAGAGGGCCGAGAATGAGCCTTGGTTGGCCCGGGAAAATTCCAGGCCACCCAGATATGTAAACAACCTATGCTACCCGGCCCGGGCCGACCCGGTACAGGTGGGAATGGGGCTTTACATATCTGGGTGGCCTGGAATTTTTCCGGGCCAACCAAGGCTCATTCTCAGCCCTCTTCTCGAGGGGGTCTGCTTCAGGCCGACCAGGGCCAACACACCCACTGCTGACAGCAAATTCACACCTTCCATTAGAGCAAGCCTCTGATTGGTGGGTAGAATCAGCCCACATGGGCTTAAGACAAGGATGTGTGGAATCAACCGGGCCAGGCTGGGGCCGACCCGGTATAGATGGGAATGGCCCATTAGAAGTGTGGGGTGATGGTGGCACAGGAGTTAAATGCCTGCCCCGTAATCGGAAGGTTGCAGGTTCGAGCTCCGCTCAATTTGTTGCTGTCGTTGTGTCCTTGGGCAAGACACTTAACCCCCTTGCCTGCTGGTGGTGGCTGGAGGGACCGGCGGCGCCAGCGCTCAGCAGCCTCGCCTCTGTCAGTGCGCCCCAGGGCAGCCATGGCCACATCGTAGCTCATTCCCACCAGTGTGTGAATGTGTGTGTGAATGGGTGAATGACTGATTGTGATGTAAAGCACCTTGGGGGGTTCCAGGACTCTAGTAGGCCCTATATCAAATACAGGCCATTTACCTGTCTACTGCTCTGAATAAAAACATTTTTCTTTACGTAGCAGAAATCATTTCTCAGCAGAGCATTCAGCTGGCCTCCCACTCCAACAAAAACAAATCCTCATTCAGCCAATAATCCCATCAGTCCTGCTATTAAAAAGCATGGGTCAACAAACCAGATATATTCATTAGAAACTGTTTTAATTCTGCTAAATGACAGTTTAATTAGAGACGAGTATTCCTGTTGGACCCAACAATAATCACCCTTCAACCTCATTAACCTTAAAAAAGAAAAAAAAACTAATCTCATCGTTGCATCACAGCGTGGCTCTGAAGAATTAATGAACTGATTATTATCTCTGAGTGGAAACATTATCCCAGCTGATTTGGCTCAAGATTGTCTGGGAAGCAAGTTACAGCCTTTTACTATCAGAATAAACAAACCTAAGACACCGTTTTGTTTGACCGCACCAGCTAGAGCGAACACAACAATAGTAACGTGTATGGAACAAAAATATTTTAACAAAGGTGCAAATAACAGTTTGAACTGTTTTATTTTCTCAAGAAAAGGTGTACAATTCAAAAGTGACGTTAAAGTGCATAAAATGTTATTTAGGCTGAATTCTTGTGCAGAAAACCACACTTATGGGTACATAATATTTTCTGCCACTGCAACATGATCAAAAATGCACATTTAAGTAGCATTTTGTAGAGGAAACAACTGGATTTAATTAAAGTTGCCTCCATCTGCACTCCTGTCTTTGTGTTTAAACCGGATTTTGTTATCTCAGCAGGCTCTCATGTAAATTTATGTGGTATCTCTTTTTAATAACTGTAACCCACACCATGTTGGGGCCATTATCTACACGACGGCTCGTTTTTCTTTTCTTCTTGTTGCTTTTAAGGCAATAAAGATGAGAAGCATGCTGGCACAGCACGTAATTAACCATAACAAGGGCCTCATCCCCACATACCTGTTTTTCCCCTTAGTTTTGACTTGTTAGGAGCTTTCTGCTTAAACACAGAGCTGTGCACATTTTCCTGGATCTGATTGGCTATTACAGGATATAAAGGGCATCCGTGTGGGACAGGAGGTAGACTTGACTCCATCTCTGAGGAGAAACGTGCCGACGCTTCCTCTTGGATAGGAACAAACGGTGAGTCTTCTGTTACATGTGGGCAATATTTGGTCACTGGCTAAGTTCTGCTGCATCATAATCTTGAAAACAAATAGTCAACATCAAGTAAATGAATCAAAGCTCATTTTCTTTGTTGTTTTCAGAAGAAAAGAGTCATAATGAAGCGTTTTGGGCTCCTGATGTGCCTGCTGGTCCCAGCTTTTGCTGCTCCTGTGAGTCATAAGCTGCTTTTGTCTACCTCAACGTGTGCTAAAGACCCTTTTATTAAACCTTTCAAGTCTCTTGTTTTTCCAAACTGATTGTTTGTTCTCTTTATTTAAATTTTTATTTATTTATCTCATTCCTCAATTGAATGAAAAGGAGCAGAAAGAAGAGCGATCCTTTATGACTTTAACAAACACGTATGCTCTTTAATTTCAGTCTCTACAAATAAAATTAAGTTGTCCTCAGAGTTGCACAATTATATCAACCTATTACAAATTTTTACAAATGAATGATGTTCTTATAATTATTTCTTCAAAATAAAACTCTATAAATGTATTTTCAACTGTAACTTACATGTTGAATGTTCTAGTTTAGATTTGTTTCCTGAATGCTTTTTACTTTTTTTATTACCTTCTGCATATTACTCCCTTTCACCGAGACGTTCCATTCTCTTACTTCAGTTCTGAATCTGGGTTTATTAAATATGTCCGTTAATTTCAGATTATAGTGACTTTTTTCGTTTTTCAAAAATTTCTCAAATGCTTGCTGGTAACAGAAAACCAGAAGAATATTATCATCCACACTATCATTGATGTTTACCACCTTGCACTTGACAAAAAGAGGATTTGATGGATCTTCATATATTTTTAAATTCACCATTCACAAAGGCCTTTTTTTAATGTAAAATGAATATAAGATTCAGAGTCGTGTTTTATTGCCAAGAAAGTGACTTTCCCATTCCTAGGAATTTGCTTCATCACATCTCAACACAATCTTTATTTATATGGCGCTTTACGGGCACAAAGGTAACACCAAAGCGCTGTACGTTAAATTACATTGAATATAAAAGGAATTTGCTCATGTGCAAACGTGCAAGTGAAAAATGAGAAGCATAAAAAAAGATTGTGAACACTAAAGATATTGGCTGTGATTGAATATGTTTGTCCCCCAAATTTCTTCACAATAAGCTGGGTGAGGCATAATCATTGTGGTACGGTAAGCAATGCTGAGTGATTTATATAGAGATGTTTTTTTTTTATCTTTAGGTACCAGACAGTGAAAGTGGTGAGGTAAGTATTTCTTTTTTTTTATGGTTCTGCCACACGCTGTCTTTGTTTCTTTTTCGTCATGTCATCAGTTAAACAGCATGGCGGGCGTCTGGGAGAGAGAGATAATTGGCTTTCATAGCAGCTCATGTCTGGGATGTCTGGTGTATTTTTTAGCAGGTCGCAGCGCATGCTAACGAGGCCCTGAGGTTGATGGAGTTGTACAGACTGTTCCAACAGCAGGTTAGTGGGATGAATCAATTAAACTTAAGTGGTCTGCTCATCATTTTGGATAATCCTCCCTGTTTTACCAGGGAGTCGGCGGAAACCCGTTCCTTCCTGCTCCTGCTGATGCCCCTGTAAGTTTACTCTTTCAGAGTGTCACCGACACACACAACACTAAACCTGGAATGTAACACACAGTGTGTGATTGACCATATTTATAAATAACTGATCTGTTCAGGCTGATCCAGCAGCTGCAGCAGTGGTAAGTGTAGATCCAAACAACATCTAAAATCCCCAAACTCTTTATGCTACTTAGGTTTAAAGAGAGTTGTTGTTGCAGGTAAATCTTCAGGCAGCCCCAGTTCGTGCAGAAGACACCTCAGATGAGGAAGCAGAGGTAAGCAGCAGCCGTGTGTACTTATTCATTTACAAAAACAACAAAAATAAATGTTTGTTGATCTATATTTGCTAGTGCATAGATGTGTTTGCAGCTTTAATGATATAATGAATGTTTATTACTAAGGTTACACAAGTTTCTATACCCTCCTGAGACCAGCATGTTTTTGGTGTGATATAAAATGAAACAATATTTATATATAAATATATTTTTAACTTAAATTCAGTATCAGATGTTTCTAAATAATAAAGAAGGTCTAGGTTAAAGAGAATAAAATATTGGACACAGGGTTTTAGGAGAATACAGCTGAAGTGCAAAACTAACAATCAGCATGCCCACAGTTCATCGTTTCCTGTCTCTGTTTTCCATGCATTGTCTGATCTTCTAGCCTTTGCCACTTCCAGTCACTTTTCTGACTCACTGCAATTTATTTTGATTTAATCTATTTTGAAACAACCTTTTTAAGAAAACATCACCCTCCAGCTACATCTGCTTGTTATATGCTCAAGCCTGCTTATTTCTGCAGTGTTTGGTCTAAATTTAACAAGCCAATTTAAAATTCCTTCCACTTTTATGACAGGATGGGAATGTCGGTCCCAAAGCTGCAGCCCCCGCTGCTCCTACCGCTCCCCTAAACTCTGATGAGGCAGAAGAAGCTGAAGAAGAGGAGACAGCCGAGGCCGAGCCAGCTGTGGTGGAAGCAGCACCAGCAGAACCCACAGCGGACCCTGCAGCAGAACCCGGAGCATCTCTGGAGCCCGCTGTGGTCGACATCCCCGTGGAAGTCGCACCGGCGGATGGTGCTGCTGTGGATGTGCCTCCTGTTGATATTGTTCCTGTTGACACACCAGCCCCCGGAGTGGCTGTCGCTGCAGACGCTGGAGCAGACCCACTGGCTGCTGATACTGGCCTGACAGCAGTGGCAGATGCTACTGTACTGTAGTGACTCCCTGCTCCTCACCAGCCTGAGTACTCCTCTGTTAGCAGAACACTATAACTTAAAATAGCCATGAGTGATGTGTGGCCTTTAGGAGAGAGGACAAAGAAAAGAAAAAGCCACGGCAAAAACCAGAAACTGCATGCCTTCAGTACACAGAAACTGTTTTTACCAGTTTATTATTTTATTCTCAATTAAAGAATATTTACTTTTATATACTGAAAGGATAATTACTGTAGTAAGAATTTATTTTCGTATTTTCTTAATGAGCCAAAAACTGTTGATGGGATGAACTTTAAAAACATATTTTTTATGGTTTATTGTTTTTTCTAAACATCAGCTTCTTTGTAGCATGTCAACTGATTTTCAGATGACTGAGACACTGTACAATTGTTAAAACTGAAATAAAGAGCATTTAAATGTGCATGAAGTAGGAACGACCTCCTGTGGTCAAGTGATGGTACTGCAGGCCGTATTTCAAAACAAACAAGTCTGCTCTGAGCTGCTGTTTCCAGTTATGGATCAGCACCAGAAGTGAAGATGAGTCATACACATCAAGTTGATTAGTTGATAAATACATTTCACTGCAACATTGTTGGTAATTAAAAAAAATAGCTTCAGATATGTTTACAGCTGTCTATATTTTTTTCTAATTCACCGTTAGCGTTGTTAGATCAATGTTATCCTCCAGCCCGCTTAATCCCATATTAGAGTAAAACAAAAAATGCTTCTATGGCTTCTTAGGGGTACAAGAAATAACTTCTGGGTCGCTCCTCTTACTGGCTAACATTCTTTCCAGAACGCTTCTGGATTTTGTTGGTCAGGGTCAAATTACTAATGCACTAGGACTTGAAACCAGGAAGTATGGAGACGGGACCATAGACAATGTTACGTCCCTGACAGGAGGTGTTAAAAAGTGAAGGAGGGGGGTAACATAAGAAAACATGATAATGGGTTTAAGATGGGTTTAATTGTCATAAAAGGTTCTAAAAACAAGTGCAAACAGATGGCAAGCATTATTAAAATAACGCCAAACAAAAAACAAAACTCTCAAAAAGATTAACATTAAAAGAACAATTACCAACATTAAAATCACCTGGGTTAAACTTATTAAAAGTTTTACCAGAACAGAAGGCGTTTTAAAACCAAAATCAATTTTAAAAAAGCATCAAACCAAGTTTACCTTTTAAACAACAATATCAAAAGATCCCTCTGAATCATCTAAGAGCTTCAACATTTCTGTTAAAACTCATGAAACGAAGGGGTTGAAACCCAAACGCTGAGGCCTGAGGCCCTGCAGTGCTGCCTCCCAGATCATTGAATGCACAGCCTTTTTATCCCAGGTGTGGCTCATCAGAGGGATTCAGCTCAGCTGAGGAGGAGCCTCGGCAGTCTGGAAGAGAGGAGGAGGAGGGGTGGTGTCGGGCTGATCACCGGGGCCATAGATATGTATATAAACACTAGATGTCTCGTCCCCGCTGTTTGCCAATGGGATGCGACGTAGGAACGCGGCGGCCATCTTACCTCAGACAGCTGCCCCCTTTCTTGCCATTGGGGTGTATGGTGCATGTACTATTTAAATAACTCTAACTTGCTCAATTTTCAACCGATTTCCAAAAGGTTTTATTTGCTATAAACACCAGAGATGTGTTTATGAAATAGGATGGTTTTGACCCAGAAATTTCTGTTATTTCACTCCACAAAGCATTTAATCTTTCATAGATAACACATTTAATTGTAAGCTACAGTAACAAAGTATACAAAGCCTATTATTATATTATATCTATCTATCTATCTATCTATCTATCTATCTATATATATATATATATATATATATATATATATATATATATATATATATATATATATATATATATATATATATATCCTGGTTTGTGAAATGAAGCCCACATAAACAGAAAACAGAAATAAAATGTTCACCCCAACAAAAGACAACCAACACCCAAATCACATCTGCCAGCCAGAACCGGCCCGCCAGCAATACAATTTCATCCAGCAAATTATTTTGTATTTTCACTATTTCTTAACTTTTGTTTTCTTACTTATTGACTTTCATTTATTAATTATAAGCTCTTTGGAAATGCTTTCTGAAAAAGTTAGGAAATAATCAAAAGATAGTTTAGGCTAGTACGATAGATGGATAATGGATTGATCTTGTGAAGGAGATTTTCAACATTCATAAAACCAGATAAACAATGTATAGAAGAAGGTAGCAGCAGCAATGAAACAACAGTTTCAAATTATTTTATTTACATAAAAACAATTAACAGACTGAATAATGTACAAGTATAGGTTTTCTTTGCAACAGTTACAGATGAAATTTTTTCTCGACTTGTCACAGCGGCGATTCGAGCATCCGTAGGCTGCACGAAAGTCAGGCATGTTGACCCTCAAGCTTCACAATTAATAAAGGTGTATTTCTGCAAACATAAATCCAGAAATGTCCTGTTTGAATATATCCCAATATAAGTTTGTGTAACAAACCAAGATGCTTAAAAATCACAGGCAATTTAGCATTAACCCTTTGATGCATAATGGTCACTACAGTGGACAAGTACTCAAAATTCTTATTTATTTGTTTTTGCTACTAAGCACAGCTGTTGAAGACTTTATTGCATTTGAGCCCCTCCATTTGGACTTCAGTAAGCCAAGCCAACATATTTCATGCTCAGATTGCACGCTGTCCACTGAGGTGGACATGTAATAAATTATTTGTAAATTATAAAATTTTACAAAAAAATAGTTGTTGAAATTTGTTTCATTCACACCTAAAGACGAATGAAAAAAATTGTTAAAAAAATCATGGTTGAAGATTTCATAATTCATGCATCAAAGGGTTAATTTATCTAAAATAAAAGGAGCGACTCCCACTGAGGTAAATAGTCAACTTTGTTTTGCTAAACAGTGCACCCACCATAGCCTCGTCATCTCTAAGCCAAGTTAGACAGCTAATAAATACAAAAACATCCATAAACACAGCCACTGGGCTGTCGTAAAGTCGTTATCGGTTTTGTAGAACCACATAAAATATCGATTGTAGTCTCAACCTGAATAACATGCAGATAGCCTAGGCGGGATGCATGGTTCACAATTAAGCCACTTTCAAAAGGAAAAGTATGTGCAAGTATGCTCTGTCAAGCCCATGTGCTATAAGGTTTGTGATCAGGGAAACCGCTTGTAAATCTGTTAATATTTCATCGAGTTAAGGGTGTTTTTGTTTAAGCTGATCACTCAACCTTTCAGCTGCTACCATTGAGAGCGGAGGGGTCTGTTGTCTGAGGTAAGATGGCCACCGTTTAGCTATGCCCTTGACTCCCACTTTCGCCATCTAGTGTTTATATACATATCTATGACCGGGGCTGGGTGATCCTGTCTCCTGCACCTGAGGAGGCCAGGCTGGTGGCCATAACAGACAAGAATACGTAGACACCCCACTGGATGCTGGAGAGCAAAACAGCATTGCCGCCATATTGGGTGGGTTCCTCGTTCTCTAAACCCAACTGGAGTAGATGCAGAGGTGGAAACTATGTCTGTTTTGTGCAGTCCACGGTTACAACAACCGGTTTATATTGAAAACAGATCACCTGGAATAACTATTGACTTTTCTAACCCACCTGTTGGGATTTATATCCATCCATCCGTTTTCATCTGCTTATCCGGAGTCCGGTCGCGGGGGTCATTAGCCTTAGTCGAGAGGCCCAAACTTCCCTTTGATTTTATATTTTAATTTATTTTTACCTATTTTGTTTAATTATATTTCTATTTTAATCATCAAACCATAACATGTCTGATTTTGTTATTTATAATATGTGTTTTTTAGAAGAAGATGAAAAAATTATGTTTTCCATAGCACCTCTCAACGTAAAAAATCACGAGGCACTTCACAAGAACAAACAAATATAAAAATAAATAAAAAAATGTATACACTTTTTTTTTTTAAATATCATGAAAATGATAAAAAAAATGTGATTAAAAAAACTATTAGGAAAGGGAAGGGAAAGAGAAAATGAATAAGAAAGAGGTTATCAGTGGATCCCGGCAAAGGCGGAATCGGCAGAAAGAGCTGAATAAAGGTTAGTTGGGTAATCATCTTCCTCAGTACTAATAAATCCACTGGGGAAAAATGGGAACTCAACCAAGATGGCAGCCCATTGCATGGCAATGTCAGTCCACGTCACGTTCACGTAGATGATGACTGTACATGATGATGCCTGTACACATTGTAAACAATTACTATGTTCCTTTGAAGAAAAGAGAAAAACTGGCAACCCCCCAGTCAGCAGAGAAGGGAATTTGTTTCAGTGTAACCTTCATTCCAACATGACTGAGACATTAGAAAAGCCTTACTTATTGCACCTTTAATTCCAGCAAAGTGGGCAATTTTAAACAAACTTTGTTGTCAGAAGGCTGTAAAAACCACACGTGCCAACAGGGAGAGCCACTGAGCCACAGGATGTCTGTATTGTACACCTCTCTTCAGCACTGACTGAGGTTCAGCTTGAATTTCACCCTGATCACTCTCACGCATTTAAAATGTGTGAGCTCCACCTGATCTGACATCTGTTCTGCTGAGACTGATCTGATAGGATCAGAGTATAGCTGAAAGTGCTGACTAAGTATAGGGTGCCTAATCCTTCACTGTTCCACAAATACGTTGCAAAATGAGAAGTGCATTAGACATGTTTTATCGTGTTGTTAATCATCACTATGAGCCCCTCTAAGTTTTGTCCTTTATTGGTTTTAATTCATTTGGACGAATAAGGAAGGTAAGCAACTGCTTCTCTTGTTGTTGGCCGATGCTAATCCACAAATCCTTGTTTGGGTCACTGAGACACAACAATATGATTAGTTGCACTGAGATCGTGTAGGTGTTAGCTGCCTAATTCATTTTTGCCACACTTAAAGAAAATAATCTATATTTAAATATTCTGCAAAAATCTGGCTTTTGCATCGGAACAAATGCTCAGAAACCAAAAGACTCCTAAGAAAAGGTAAGACAAGTTTTACAAAACTAGATCAGTTCATCATCTTTCACGACCACAGCTGTGCAAAATGATTCTACGATAAATTATTAAAGGTTTCGCTACAAGTTATGAATTTGAACCTCAGTGTTGAAATGTTAAATCTTTGATTCAGCTTCTTTTCACTCACATAGCTGTGACTTCACATGAAAATTAGATGCGTGTCACTCTGAGTTTTCTGAATAATTTAGGGTGACAAAGCAAGACTTGAATCTGAAATAGATAAACATCTGTCCATATTGGAAGTGACAGGATGGATTCAAAGTAATAAACATGCAAATGCACTTTTCTGTTTTGGTTAATATTTATGAGTGCAGACGAGACCTTAGGATCTGAACCACTGTTGGGTATTAATTTGGGACACAAACACATTGTGTGATGATACAAGGTTCCGCCGAAGCTTCAGACCTCTGACATAAGAGATGCAGAGTCACAAAGCTGAGATGTAACTTTAATGTGTTTTTTTTCTATCTTTATGAAATATAAATAAAATTAATTTGCGGACAATGTAATGTTTCTGCACTGATCTGAATTCTCAAAAGCTTGTGTCTTAAACATTTGATCAACGGTGTTATGATCGGTCTTGGAGACCTGTGAGGACAACCAGACACAGTAAGAGCTTTAAGTCTTTATTTACAGAGACGTAGAGTTACCAGAGACTGATGGGGCTGAGGCAGGGTGGAGAGGAGGCGTGGGTCAGAGCCAGAGAGATCCGTAATAATTCTAAGGGGAAAGGCGAGAGGCCAAATCCAGAGACGGGTTGGCGTTCGGTAAACCAGGTAGACTGAGAGGCAGAGTCACAGACAGGGAGCAGACAGGAGGTGAGGTCGAGAAGCAGATCCAAGGTCCCTATACCAGTTAGGCTTGTAATCAAAACAAGACCCAAACTAGGGCGAGGCAAGGTGGAAGGTCTGTGAGACAAACAAGGTCAGGATACGTGGTTCAGGCAATACAGAAAGCCTGGAGAATTTCTTTGCTTTAGGCGTTCAATAATCTGGCGTTGGCTTCTTCCTCAATGGGTGACATGGCAGGCTAAACGCCTTCAAGGCGTATTGCTGCCCCAGCAGCGATGGCCAATAGCCCAAGATTCACAACCTCCTGTACACGCCAACCTTTCAAAGCGCCCCCTCTACACCTCGATCTTCCAACCCCAACAAACTATGCAGGCCAAACACAGTCACACCAACAGTCCCCAGGAAACCCAACAGGGCCCGCCGCCCAACCATGTAAAGAAGACAGTGCAGAAGGACATGAGCAACCATTTCCCGCTCCGCACAAGCACAACAACCATCCGGATGTTGACCCACCAAAAACAAACCTCCCCTAAGGCAGCTACGTCCCAATCTCAGACGTGTCAAAACCACAGAATCCCTCCTCCCACAGTCAAGGACCGGCCCACAGGCACATACACGATTCCGCAGCCCGTAATACGTCCGCCCGGCCATCCCCGCATCCCAGAAGGCCTGCCACATGTCGATGGTTTAGAGCCACTCAACCAATCTCAAAGCGACTCTCAGTAGACTCTCAGCGTAGACTCAACCCCACCCTCAGGTCCACGTTCTGATGCTGCAGCGCATCCTTCGCAACAGCGTCCGTCTCCTCGTTGCCCACCACCCCTACATGAGCAGGTACCCACACAAAGCTCACCATACACCCCAATACCACCAACCTGTGCAGCTGCATCCGAATCACCGCCAACAGGTCAGGCCTAGACCGGGACCACTGCCCCTTCATCACCAAAAGAGCGGCCGCAGAATCCGAGCACACAACAGAGTGTGACGGCAACTGATTGGCGCTGGCTTGGTGTTGGTCCAGGTGTTTTATAGGGAGGGTTGCAGGTGGAGCTGATGAGGGGTTAATGTGAGACAGGTGGTTTGGATGAGGTTGATGGTGAGCTGCTAGTGGTTGCTGGGGAAACGGGGCTTGGCTGGAGCAGGGGCATGACAAATGGTGCTTCAATCATCTTCTGGAGTTTAAAAATGGAAAAATTCAAAGATTCTGTCCCACACAATGTCTTGTTTTAAGTTTCTCCACTGATCAGGTTTGAAGTTTAGTCACCGAATAAATGTGTCTTCATCCTCAGATTTAGAGATGTTTGCCATTTTTATTTGTGAACATGTTTATTTTTAATTTCCACAGATTTCACTCTATTATCAGTATGCGTTACGTGTTCTTATGCAGACAGATGACTTGTTTAGTACTGAGATAGCATAGAAAGCTGATTTTCTGACGACCCCAAGTAAAGGTCAGGTCTCTACAGGTGCTGAAGAGTGCAGAAGCACTTGATAATCTACTGAGTGTTTTTTGCTGCTGAAAGCTGCTCTTTGAAAGTCCCCCCCCCCCCCCCCCCCCCATTTTTTCTTGCAAACACAACCTGCTAGAAGGGCGACATTATAAAACCTTACTGTCTTTTTTTCTCCAGCATGCTTGGCAATAAAATGCAGCCACGCTGAGGAGCTAGTGACTGTTTTAAAGTGAACCATATTAAGGAAGCTTATCGAGGTCTGACATCCTTCTAAAAATCTGACATTCTATAATAATTGTGTCCCTTTTAATTTCACAAATTTAATCAGGAGACTAGCTCCAGCAGTGACAAGTAGACCAGAATAAGGCCGCATTCACAAACGGGACAGAATACAGTCTTTGATTGGAAGTTTGGTTGATTTTGTTTGAACACACAGTTCAAACTAGTTTTCATTTAATTTAACAGTGCATCTGTGTGCGTCTGTTTGTGTGTGTGTTTGTGTGTGAGTGGGTGTGTTGAAATTAACTTAGCAATCGACTGCAAAATAATAAAAAGTGAATTAATGGGGGTATGAATACTTTCCGTATCCACTATAAGTGGAAATCTGTGGTTATTTACCATTGTAACCATCACCACCAGAACATCTGGTGCATCAATGGGTCAAAACCAGCAGGAACCTCTTGTATATTCTGACTGCAATAATGATATAATGGTATATTGACAGCAGTGTAAACGTTTCTAAAAACATCTAAAATTTGAAAGAATGGAGCACTTTTTTGATGAGAACAAGACACTTCTACTGTGTCTGCACTCAGACTAGCAGTTAGCTCATCAATTCTGGAAGACAGAAAATATTTCTTTGAAAAGAGGATAGTCAAGATGCTTTTTTCACATAAACTAAAAGTACTTTGTCTTTATACAAAGCGAAACACTTCAAAAGGAGAAAAATCCCTTTAATAAATGTAATATTATTTATATTTTAGGAATCTTGTGGTCATTTACTGTTTTACATTTACACTGAACTTAAAAAGCATGTTTGTCTTCTTTAGCTGGTTATTTATGATTCATCATTGTAATTTAATGTAGCGTGTTAGGAAGTTTGTAGAAGATCACTGACATTTGAGCTCTTATTTTTACAATTTTTCAGGTCAGACCTGATATCGGTCACCATGACGACATGTACCACCCTCCCCAGCATCTCTCCAGCTGCTCATGTAGCAGCAGAGCTAACAACAGACGGTGAAGAGCAAAGTGAAGATGATGACTTGTAAGGCACACTTCAAAGGCACTCTCAATGCTTATTTAAATGCAGACTTTATAATTCCTCAAACCACTAATGGGGAAAGACTTGTCACTTAATTAACTTCTCGTGTTTCATGCTGTTCTTGTTCCTGAAGGGCGCCTCCATCAAATCATCTGGCCAATGTGAATAACAGTAATAACAATGAAGAGTGAGTTGGATTTAAAACACCAAGATAGATGAGAGACCGTCATTTCTTCTTGATACACCTTGAGTCTTTTCAGTAAACCAAATAAATGTTGTTTTCATTCCCAGGGAAAAAAAGCAGAAAAAGAAAAAGGAGAAAAAAGAGAAGAAAGAGAAGAAAGTGTAAACATTTTTACATAAAAACCCAAATGTCAAAAATAATATTACATGAGGTGCTCAGCAATCCTTGATTTGTTGTTGCACAGAAAAAAGAAGAAGAAGGATGAAAAAGAAGCTAGAGAAAAGGAAAAAGAGAAAGAAAAGGAAAAAGAAAAGGAAAAAGAAAAGGAAAAAGAAAAGGAAAAAGAAAAAGAAAAAGAGAAAGAAAAGGAAAAGGACAAAGAAAAGTAAGTAAACACAAAAAACCACATTTTTTTGCCTTTCTACATTAAATTAAATTAACCTTTAATTGTGTGTGTGTGTGTGTGTGTGTGTGTGTGTGTGTGTGTGTGTGTGTGTGTGTGTGTGTGTGTGTTTTGTCAGGCCTAAAGAGGTTTTTGTCATCAATCCTGCTGGGAATTTATATTACAACTGGCTTTTCTTCATCACTTTACCTGTGATGTATAATTGGACCATGATCATAGCCAGGTGAATCTACTGATATTTTACCGTAGAACTGTCAAAAATCCTGATTATTCTACTACCATTAAGTAGCATTTTGGAATTGCGGACAAAAAAGGCTGAGTTCATTAATTTAACACTAGGTCTATGAAACAGTGAATGTGTGTGTGCGTGAAGTTCTGAGGGTTATACCTGCTTATTTCCTGTCAACAGAGCGTGCTTTGAGGAGCTGCAGCGTGACTACATCCTCTACTGGGTTCTTTTGGACTACACCTCTGACCTTATCTACCTGGCTGATATGTTTTTCAGGACCCGAACAGGTGAGAAATGGAAGGCCTCCTCTTTAGCCAGACACAAAAACTTTCTCCTATGCTATCAGGCGTTGCTAATCCTAAAACATTGCTTCAGCTGTTAATTAAAGACCAAGTTCACTGAGAAACCTTTTTTTTTTACTTTCCATTTTTCAAAAATGATCGACCACTCTGAGTTTCACATGCAAGCTGAATGTGAAAACAGTCTTTTGCTCCTATTTCCTGCGTTAGCCGTCAATGGAAAACAGATGGGAAACACGTTGATTAGAATGACCAGTCAGATCTACATCACATGACAGTTCATTCATGGATTCACCCATTTTGGCGTGTGAAGGGGAAGGATGTTGTTGACTTAGCGTCCAGAAGAGACCAGAACATGTCTTGACTAGTAGAAGCTAACTGTTAGTATTAGCAATTCCACAACATGGCAGAACTCCTTCAGGCAAACAAAGGATGTGGGAGAGTTGAGTTGCTGTTAGCCAATCAGAGGTGAGATGTCTGAATATCAGGAAGTAAGACTCCAGATCCTGCCACTTCCTGAATCAAGAGCCCCAGAGCTTTTTTCCCCACACTGGAAATTTAAATTTGGTCTTTGACATGGATGTAAACCATCGACTATCAGAACTGTCATCATAAAAAAAAACCTAGATGATAATCAAATAAACACACATTGAGAGATTAAAGCCTGCATGGTGCACACCAGAGATAGATGCATTTTGGGAAGCTAAATGGTCACACAGGATGCGCCGCGCCGCTGAGCGCTTCTTGGAAATACATGCGATAGTCACAACATCACGCGGGACTTGAGAACAGGAAGCGGGAAGTGGCTCTTGTTCATACGTGATCAGACTTGGCGTCGTGTTTTGTGAGACTCAATCCATCCATCCATCCATACATCCATTTTCATCCGCTTATCCAGAGTCAGGTCGCGGGGGCAGTAGCCTAAGGCAAGAGGCCCAGACTTCCCTCTCCCCAGCCACTTGGGCCAGCTCCTCTGGGGGAATCCCAAGGCGTTCCCTGGCCAGGTGAGAGGCGTAGTCCCTCCAATGTGTCCGAGGTCTACCTTTAGGTCTCCTCCTGGTTGGACGTGCCCGGAAAACCTCACCAGGGAGGCGTCCAGGAGGCATCCTGACCAGATGCCCAAGACACCTCAACTGGCTCCTCTCGATGTGGAGGAGCAGCGGGTCTACTCCGAGCCCCTCCCGAATCACCAAGCTTCTCATGATCTCTCTAAGGGAGAGCCCAGCCGCTCTTCGGAGAAAACTCTTTTCGGCCGCTTGTATCCGCGCAACTCTAATTCATAAAAAATGGATAAGCACGCTATTTATTAGAATATTTTAAGATCATTAGGATAAGTTATCAAAACTGCGGCTGGGTATGTGTCGTAAAGCCGTTCCACGTCATAATGTCTGTTGTAAAGTATTCCATAATGTAGTAAACGGCAGGGCTTGAAATAGAACTGGTGCCTTTCTTCAGCGCCGCAGCGCTTCTGGGATGCGGCGCTGCCCGTGTAGCCACTCTCATTAACTATAATGTCTTCTGTTTAAAATGACACGTCTGTCTCCGGGCCGCCCAAGGCTTTAGTTTCTTTCATGAGGAGCGATCAGCCTTAGAATGTGTCACATCTAAAATGGCCCTGGCGGAAACCATCCTTGAGCACACTTTCTCATCCCTACGGGCAGTCCATGGACCTTTGTCTTTCTGTTCGGCAGATTGTCAACACGTTCAAATCTATCACAATTTAGTGTCACCATGTTGACCAGTCGTTATTTAGACAATACTGCTCGAACATTTGTTGTGCTGCTCGTAGCAACAATGAAAAAAGAAACAGAAAAGTCAACACGTCAGAGCATTTTAACATTCGGACATTCAAATATGTCATTTTTATTGCAATTTTGGCTAATGCTAAACTTGAAAGTTTAGTTTCCTTCATGCACTAAACAGTTTATAAATCATATTCCCCATTACACTCACAGTTGTGTCAATAACAGGAATCAATCTATCCTCGCTTCAGTAGGCTCCATAAATGAGCACAGGGGATGTTCGAGAGGGCAGGTGAACAACTTTTTATGGACCTAAGTCATCATATTGATGGAAAAAAACACAATGTTTTTTGTTTTCTCACAGGCTACCTTGAGCAAGGCCTGCTGGTGAAAGATGAGAAGCTGCTTCGAGATGAGTACATGAAAAGCTTTCAGTTTCGTCTCGATGTTATCTCCATGCTGCCCACAGACATCTTCTACCTTATCCTCGGCCTCGACTATCCAGAGATCCGCATCAACAAGCTGCTGAGAATTGGCCGAATGATGGAGTTCTTCACCAGGACCGAGACTAAAACAAACTACCCAAACATCTTCCGCATTGCAAACCTAATCATGTACATCCTCATTATCATCCACTGGAATGCCTGCCTGTACTTTTCCTTCTCTAAATCCATTGGCTTTGGAGCTGATGACTGGGTCTACCCTGCTTTGGATAATCCGGAGGAACCTGAGTTTGGACAACCAATGAGAAAGTACGCTTTCAGCCTCTACTGGTCCACTCTGACTCTGACAACCATTGGAGAAACCCCACCCCCAGCTCTTGACTCAGAATTTTTCTTCCATGTTATGGACTTCTTAGTCGGAGTCTTGATCTTTGCCACCATAGTGGGAAACATAGCCACCATGATTTCCAATATGAATGCAGCCCAAGCCCAGTTTCAGGCTCGCATTGACAACATCAAACAATACATGCAGGTGAATATCCACTTCAAGTCTTTATCATACCTTTTTATTGTTAACACCCATAGACAGATGATGAGCTAACTATATTTTCTTGCCTGCGTCTGAATTTTTTGTTGCTGATTTTTTTTAATAAACCACAGGACAAATGAAGAAATAATCATGTACTTAAATAACCTATCAAGAATTCCACCAACTGAACTTCTAAACAATTAAAATCCGTCAAATCAGTCAGTTTTAAAGCTACTGAATAAAGGTTTGATGCTGTAGTATAAAAGACTCATCTCTGGTGTATCTATTTGGAACGGCTGATTTAGTAAGATCTTTGCTCCAAACCTTGGATGGTTGGTTGGATGGATGGATGGATGGTTGGATGGATGGATGGATGGATGGATGGATGGATGGATGGATGGATGGATGGATGGATGGAGTCTACGCCGTTTGACTATGTGCAAACATCTAACAACCCACTTTAATGACAACCTCAAAAATGAGAAACCACTGTACTTGCACAACTGTTGGAGTCAACCTGATGTAAGATGGTTGCCTGAGTAAACTGACTTTCAAAAAACCATAACAGTTGATTTATAAACATTGAACCAAAATTTGGTGTGATAATGGCAAAAAGTCAGCCCTGACTCTTCACTCAAACACTCTGTATTGTGAGAAACATTGATATTAAGCACTTTAAGTTCAACCTTTGAGATTTTCTGTTGCGTTCAACTTCATTTCAAGCCTTTAGGATTTGGTCCATTAACAGAAGCACATTAAAGAACCTCTATCATGTTAATCTACACTCCCCAGGGAAACGGTAGCCACCGCTGGCAATATTGAGATGTAATTTCTCATAAAAATGTAAGGTGTTCTCATGAGCCATTTGTTCAACATGGAAATAAAACTCCTGGATTAGGTAAAACTTCTAACAAATCAATAGAATTTAATGTTTTTTATAAGCAAACATTTGAGACCCTTTTTTAAAAGATCTAAATAATTTGTTTTATTTATTAATATAGTGCTTGTTTATTGCATTGTTGAGCAAAAATTATTTTGCAATTTCACTGGGAGACCAAAGTACCGGACACATAAGTATGTGTATGACAAAAAAAATCTACAAAAAACAGACAATTGTACTAAAAACTGTGAAAATGTTGCACAATTAAAGACTTAAGAGCCAAAAAAGCAATGAAAGCTGGTATGTTCAGAGATCATCTGCGTCAAAGGCTAGACAATAATAATTTTCAAATAGTGACTCAAACAATCTGAGGATAGGGGCCTGTCTAATGCTCTGATACAGCCTTATTTCTTACAAATTGTGAAACATCTTGCCTTACAGAATGCACTTGCAAAGGCCATTGAATTAACCCTTGCCCTAAATTAATTTAATGCTAGCATCTTTTTATTTTTTTCATTTTTTAGGTCCGAAGAGTCAGCAAGGAACTTGAGCTGCGAGTCATCAAGTGGTTTGACTACCTGTGGAATAACGGGAAGGCCCAGAACGAGAGAGAGGTGCTGCGGTACCTCCCAGACAAACTGAGAGCAGAAATAGCCATCCAGGTCCACATGGACACCCTGCAGAAAGTTCGTATCTTTGCAGACTGTGAGGCAGGTCTTTTAATCCAGCTGGTGCTCAAACTCCGTCCACAGGTGTTCAGTCCTGGAGATTACATCTGCAAGAAGGGTGACATCGGTCGTGAGATGTACATTATAAAAGATGGAAAGCTTGCGGTTGTTGCTGATGATGGTGTCACGCAATTTGTTGTGTTGGGAAGTGGAAGCTATTTTGGTGAAATCAGCATACTTAATATTAAAGGCAGCAAAGCAGGCAACAGGAGGACGGCTAATATTCGCAGCATTGGATATTCTGACCTCTTCTGCTTGTCTAAGGATGATTTAATGGAGTCACTGACAGAGTACCCAGATGCCAAAGCCATGCTAGAAGAAAAGGGACGGCAGATCTTAATGAAAGACGGTTTGATAGATTTGGATCCGGCCAACATCAAGCCTGAGACTAAAGAGCTGGAGGAGAAGGTCACCAAGTTGTACACAACGATGGAGCTGATGCAGGTGAAGCTTAAGAAGGTTTTAGGAAATTATAAAGCCTCTGGCCAAGCTCTGAAGCAACGAATCGCAGATCTGGAGCGTCTGACTGGAGAGGAGGTCGAAGAAGAAATGGATGAGGGAGAAGTGGTAAAAGAAGATGCAAAAGTTGATGAAGAAGGAGTGAAAGAAAAGGACAAAAAAGCTGAAGGGGATGGAGAGGAAGGAGGAGGGGGGAGAAATAGGTAAAAGTGACTAAGACAAACGAGGAAAAAGATGCAGAGGAAGACGTGAAAGGATGAAGAAACAGGAAAACATAAAGCTATGGTTATAGCAACATGCATTTTATCCATCCATCCATTTTAATCAGTTTATCTGGAGTTGGATCGTGGGGGCAGCACCCTAGGACAAGAGGCCCAGATCTCCCTCTCCTCATTCCCTGACCAGCTAAGAGACATAGACCTTCCAGCGTGTCCTGGGTCTTCCTTTAGGTCTTCTCCAAGTCGGTCGTTCCCGGAGAACCTCAGGGAGGCGTCCAGGAGGCATCTGGACCAAATGCCTGAGCAACCTCAACTGGCTCCTATCAAGATGCATTATATCATGTAGCTTTAACAGAATCTTTATCACTAGTAAATTTTTCAATTCTGGACATACTCATGAAATGACTCGACAACGGTAATTGAAACATATCTGCAGAAATGTTACTGTAGATATCTGTTACTGTAGATTAATCTTAGGTTGTTCTTGTTATTTAGGTAATTGCTCCATATGTGCAAAACGACTACTACTGGAAAAACCTCTGCTTTACCCCAAACTGCACTTTTCATGTGGTGGAGGTGGAGAAACACTCCCTAAATAATCCTCAGCAGACATATTTAAATAACACAAATGGTTCGCATTTTTTCATTTAAAATATCCTTTCATCTCAAGAAAATTGCAAGTTTCCACATCTTCATTATGTAATAATTTCTAAAATAAATATCAGTACTTTGTAGTTCTTAATAAAGCTCACTTAATCTGGGTTTGTCATGGGGAGTGGTTGTTGGCGCCGTGCTAAAATAGATATTGCTGGAACATAATTACAGTATCGGTTGACATGAAACCAAATGGATGCATGTGGCACTAGTGAGATGTTTTTAGTGCTTTTTATGCTTTGCTGCAGGTAAACTCTTGGATTAGAAAAGTCAGTCAATTCCATGTCAAAATGAAAATCAGCATTTATGGATTCACCCATCTTAGGGAAATGCTGCTGTTGCTATTTAGCGTTCAGCAGAGCCTCTCGGCTAGTTGAAGCTAACCATTAGCATTGGCAACTCCACATGGCAGAACTGCTTCAGACATACAAAACGTTACCACTGCAGTGCAAACTGAGTTTGTGGTTGAGGTGTGTTGTTATCAGCCAATCAGAGATGACATGTCCAAATATCAGGAAATAATACTCCACATCCTGCAACATTCTGCTTCCACCTGCTCTGGCTCAAGTTCCTGAAACACAAGCTGCAAATCTTGTTTTCTTCTCAGGAATCGACTCACAAGACATTGACTTATACTAGAGACCACTGAAAATGCGTTGGAGGAACGACTGAACTTGGTGTTTGAGACAAATGCTAATTTCCTTACATCCAGGAAATAAGACAGGAACATCTCTCTAGATCTCGCTTCCCTTATCCATTTTTACACAAGATGACATTTGTGACCTTGGGTGTCCTGAAAGGTGCTTTGAAATAAAATGTATTATTATTATTATTATTTACTTGGGCTACCATGTACGGACTTTAATGGAAATGTGTTTCAGGTAAACCGTGACAGAACAAATGACTCAACTGAATCAAATTACTGAAATGTATTGACACTAGAAGACAGATGTTAACCGTGTGTGGCAGCAGCATATACAAAATCCATTCATGTGCAGCTATGTGGCTAAACAGGTAAGCGTGGTTTTGCATACATAAAACGCATTGCCTCAAAACCCGAGCATGATTGATTCGACTTATTTCCCCTGGAGAAGATTAAAAAGGTCTATTTTAATATCAAAAGCACATAAATGTTCTGGACTCATGCATGTATTTTACATTCACATGCAACACATTTGCTGTTTGATCTACTTACCAATTTTGGATCAAAGCAAGACATCTGAGAAAACCTATTTTAATGCCACACACTTGTTCACACCTTTCAATCACAGTGTGAAAGGAACTAGAAGGAGGCTATTGATTCCTTATCGTGTTGTTGTCTCAGCGAAGCTGGCGACGTGGCACCAGGACAGGGTCATGTTCACAAACTCCTGTGGGTTAACCAGAAATTAAAAAGGTTGGCGATAAAAGCAACAGAAGGGGCATATCCTTTAGGAGAAGCAAAACCTCTGTGATAATTATCAAAGACATACTCACAGTAGATTCTGTATTAGTTATGCAAAGGCACAAATAAAGGAACAGTGTGATGCTAAAGGTCAGGGGCGTCAACTGGGGGGGGGGGGGGGGGGGGCGTTTACCCAGGGCCCACTGCAGGAAGGGGCCCTGAGACAGCTTTGAATAAAAATGTTTTATTGTTGTTGTTTTTTCCCCCCAACTTACTTAATGTCTTAATAAACTTCCCTTTACCTGGATAAAGAGGTTAAGAAACAGAATTTTGCCTTAAAAATAATAACTGAATAATCTCTGAGGCATCTATCACCCCTTAAAAATGTGCAAAGTGGTTTAGTCCACACCAGCGGCCAGGGGCTGCACGGCCGCATGTACAGCTAATGAGACATCGCAGATGCCACAGCCAGAGCTGGAGGCAGGAGAGTCAGTCATGTCCTTTCCCAAGAAAGGGAAATCTGGCTTCCAGAAAAGAAAAGAAAAGGAGAAGGAGAAAAAGTTAATTGAACAGAAGCAAGTAGAAGGACGGTGAGCAGCAGCAGAACACAGTTTTAGCTGATATTAGCTAGCTCTCAGAAGCTGCATTCATGTTAGGTGTTCAGTGTTAAATGCCTTTGGTTTCACCATCAAGATCAAATATAAATTAATTAGTGTTATCAGTGAAAACACTAATTAATATATATATATATATATATATATATATATATATATATATATATATATATATATATATATATATATAATCAGAATGCTTGAACCGTTTTGATCCAGTTGAGCTTTCAGAGTTATCAAAAATATTAGCTTCATCTAAACCTTCAACTTGCATTTTGGATCCAATCCCAACCAAATTAACCCTGATGAACCTAATAGGTTGGGTAGATTACAGGCTTGTCTTGAGGACATAAAAAATTGGATGACTCTTAACTTCTTGCTTTTAAATCAAGACAAGACGGAAGTTCTCATCTTTGGACCAGAAATCCAGAAAAGGAAATTGCATAGCCAATCGCCTGACCTGAATGGCATTACATTAATCTCCGAGAACAAAGCAAGGAACCTTGGTGTTATCTTTGACCAGGACGTCATTCAAATCCCAGGTTACACAAGTTTGTAGGATTTCCTTTTTCCACCTTCGGAATATTGCTAAGATTAGAAGCATACTTTCCAGGAGTGATGCTGAAAAACTAGTTCATGCATTTATTACATCAAGACTGGATAACTGTAATTCATTACTCTCAGGAAGTCCACAGAATGTAGTTAAAAGTCTTCAGCTTGTCCAAAATGCTGCAGCTAGAGTTCTGATGAGAATGAAAAAGAGAGATCATATCTCTCCTGTCTTAGCTTCCCTACATTGGCTACCTGTTAAATTAAGAATAGATTTTAAGATCCTTCTTCTCTGACGAGTCTCGGGGTCAAGCTGGATGCTGGACTCACAATGGCCCCACAGATAAACTCTGTAGTGAGGTCGTGTTTTTATCAGCTTCGCCGCCTTACTCACCTCAGACGAATCCTGAAACGGAGGCATTTGGAGTCAGTCATTCATGCATTCATTACCTCTCGCCTGGACTATGCAAACGCCCTCCTCGTTGGTGTTCCGGACTCTGCCCTGAATCGGCTGCAGGTTGTTCAGAATGCTGCTGCCAGGTTCTTGACGGGTACACACCGACGTAGCCACATTACACCTGTCCTGGCACATCTTCACTGGCTCCCTGTCATTTTCAGAGTGCAGTTTAAGTTACTGACTTTTGTTTTTAAAGCGCTCAGTGACCTGGCACCTTCCTACCTCTCTGCCCTTCTCACTCCATATGTGCCCACCCGCTCGTTGAGGTCGGCTGACCTATTGCTGCTGCACACGCCGCGGATGAGGCTCAAATCGCGGGGTGAACGAGCATTTATCCATGCTGCCCCAAAGCTATGGAACTCATTGCCCATTGGAGTTCGGCAGGCTCCATCTCTGGCGGTTTTTAAATCTCGTTTAAAGACCCACTTTTACACTTTGGCTTTTAGACAGTGACTCGTTTTAGTGTTTTATTGTGTCATTGTTTTAATGTGTTCTTATTATTCATGTTTTCTCTGCTTTTAATTGAGATTTTATCCTTAGTTTTAGCTCCTTGTAATGGGTGTGTTTTGTTTTAGCCTGTGCAGCACTTTGGGCAGCTCCCATGCTGCATTTTAAATGTGCTATATAAATAAACTATGCTATGCTATGCTACATATAAAGCTCTTAATAATCAAGCTCCATCATACATCAGTGATCTGATTGTTCCATATGTTCCTAACCGAGCACTTCGCTCTCAGACTGCAGGTCTACTGGTGGTTCCAAGAATATCTAAACTTAGGATGGGAGGCAGATCTTTTAGTTATCAGGCTCCTCTCCTGTGGAACCAGCTCCCAGCTTTAGTCCGTGAGGCAGACACTTTGTCTACTTTTAAGAATAGGCTTAAAACATTTTTATTTGATAGGGCCTATGGTTAAAATCTGATGTTAGCCTAAATCTGGACAAGTGGGGGAGTAGAGGGAGGTGGAGTGTACAGTCGGTAAAGACAGCTCTCCCTTGCCCTGCCTCCAACATGCCTCCATCTAAATAGGATAGGTTATCCAGAGTTAACTCTGTAGTTATGCTGCTATAGGCTTAGACTGCTGGAGGATACACTGACCACTTTTCACACTCTACTGCTTTCTTCTACAGTCTGCTCTTTAACTGTACTATTTTGTGCAATTTCAGCTGTTAACTTTATTTTCTCTGTAAGTGTTTTTCTCCCCAGAAGAAGCTACAATGACGTTCTGCTCAGCTGTGGTGGCCTCATGGAGGGGGCCATCGACTAGCACACTGCTGCTAACCACTTAAACATTCTCTCTCTCCTGATAATAACTTTTTGTTTTCATTGACTTTTGATGTGCTACTACTAGTTTATCCGTTTAATTATCCACTAGGATAAATACAATAAAGTTTATCTCTCACCTAATAGAATATTTACTAAGACATCACAATATAACTGTAGACACATTACTTGTCTTTGTGTGTGTGTGTGTGTGTGTGTGTGTGTGTGTGTGTGTGTGTGTGTGTGTGTGTGTGTGTGTGTGTGTAAGACTAGCACTTTTATGAATTTCTGAAAAGCTCACACGAGTCCTACGAGTCCTTGCTTTACTGATGGAGAACCCAAGTAAACACCAAATGGTCAGGAGTGAATCCAAAGTGAAGCTGCTGAACGCTTAATCTGATCCAGTGTTTTGTGTTCTGGCCAGCAGGGGGCGACTGCAGAAAGCCTTCTGTGTATCTCTCTCAATTTGTGTCCAACTGAATCAGCTGGGCAAACACGTCCTCTGTAAACAATAAATTGATCTCTGTGTGATGGGCTGCTGTTGGTCAATAGCCACACACTGTGACGTTTCACACACACACACACACACACACACACACACACACACACACACTCACACACACAAATCATCTGCAAAACAGAGCTTATACACGATAGTCCTCCACAATGAAGCCTCACTTTCAGTGATTAATGTCTGAGGTTTGAACTAATTAGGAAACAACTGAGGTGCAACATTCATTCATTAGAAAATAAATTGCCGTCCCTCGTCACATTTAGAATTAATCAAAGCCAATAGCCTAAAGCGCTGACCCGAATTGTGACTGAGCGGAGAAGCAACTGGGAAGAGAGCTGACAACGAATAGGTTGATCAAATATTCCAATCCATGGTGGTGAAATCTATTTAAGTAATATGCAAAATAAAAACATCTAAAGAGGAAATATAATTCACTTAAGGAAGTCGTATCTTTTCTGTACAGAAAAAATCAAACATGGGCAGTAAAAATCTCATTTGGTCTGGTCTCAAAAGAGCCAAACATTCAACTTCATCTGCAAAAATATTCAACAAATAATGTAAAATGAGGATGTTATCCTTTAAAGTGTAAGATTATTTTCAGCGGGGGTATGTGTGTGGACCAGAATGACAACAAAATAGTTTTAGTTTGATTTATTTCTTTTTCTGTAGGTGAAGCAGAAGAACACGAGGAAAGTGTTTCACCACCTTGGGAAGTCTGCATTTATCAAACAACCCAGAATGTCGCTTTCGCTCCTCAGAATGACAATCAAATCCAAAACCTCGAGAATATTAAAATTCTTTTATTAATTTGCGGACGGTGAGTGGCTGCTCATATCAGATGTTTAACAGGGCTGGTATCTCTTGAGCTTCTTTACAATCTCGGGTAAAAAAAATGTGCTAACCTGAAACCTGATTTATAATCAGGTGAAGGTTTTATAGGAAACTACTCGATAGATCATTTTTCTACGTGTGAGGGTACAAAAAAGAGTTTTCAGCTGCAATTTGTAAAAGAACACTGGGTGTTTAATAATAAATATGAACTGTTTTAAGAGAGCATAAAAATAGTTTCAGCAGACCTCAAAAAGGGAAGTTTTTAGATTAAATCATCTCTAAGCCATAGTATTTATATTATAGAGTTGTCTCTGCAACAAACGATTTGTTATTTTTCATCTTTGATTAATTCTGCCAAAGTAAAAATAAAGTTTGTTTCCTTTATGGAGATCTTTTACGTTATTTATGTGTTTTTCCTATTGGGAGGAAACAACTGAAAATGGCCCTATTGCACATAATGTAAACAAAGCCACAAATCAGCATCCCTAAAAGTGCCAAAGAGT
This sequence comes from Nothobranchius furzeri, assembly GCF_043380555.1. Taxonomy (NCBI): domain Eukaryota; kingdom Metazoa; phylum Chordata; class Actinopteri; order Cyprinodontiformes; family Nothobranchiidae; genus Nothobranchius; species Nothobranchius furzeri. The sequence goes on along the minus strand of NC_091746.1, from coordinate 79,820,247 downwards.
CCATTTCATTTAGATGACTGAAAACATTTAGACCATTAATTCAGCACAATTTGGTTTATCATAAAAACCTCTGACATCATTTACACATACTGGGAATAGAAACTGAATGCATGATATGAATTTCAATTTGTTTAAAAGGCCAAAATTCACTGAGAAACCACTTTTTACTTATTTTCTTTGAAATATGATCAGGCACTCAGAGTTTAACATGCACACTGAACATGAAAATAATCTTCTACCCCTATTTCCTGCATTAACCGCCGATAGAAATACACTGCAAAACGCTCGGATCAGAATAACCTGTCAATTCTATAGAAAATTAGTGTTCATGGACTCACCCACCTTAGCTCACGACGGGGAAGGCTGTTGCTGATTTAGAGTCCAGGAGAGAGCAGAGCGCGTTTTAGCTAGCTAACCGTTAGCTCTAGCAACTCCACAACATGGCAGAACTCCTTAAGGCTTGTGTTATTTGTGGAGGTAAAACATCAGTATTGCAAAGGAACAAAATCAGTTGTAGTCACATTGCTGTTAGCCAATCAGAGGTGAGATTTCTGAAAATCAGGAAGTATGACTCCACATCCTGCTGTTTTCTGTTCACCTCTGTTCTGGCAATCTTAAACTTCCTGAAACAAGAGCGCCAGAGCTTTTTCTTGCCCCAGAGATCGACTGACCGCAGCTTTCCGCTGAACGTGAAAGCACCGCCAAACACACTTCTCAGCAATTAGCCACAGTTGTAGTGGACTGGTTCAATTCAATTTTTGGATGATCCCAGAAGCAAACGGATGCTATCATCACCTTTTGAGTCAATTTTTTTAATGCTCTATGCTTCCAAAACACATCTAACTCCACAGTTTAGCTCGGGCCAGAAAGGAAGTCAAGTCACAAAGCAGTCTAACACATCAGGAAACTTTCAAAGTAAAAGTCATGTGCAGATAAATGTATGTATTTTCCTGTGAAACCCATGTATCTGATGTACACAGAACAGAAAATAAATCACAGACCATTTTGGATACATGCAGCTGTCTTTCTCCCTGCTTGTAATTGTGTGGACTTCTGAAATCACACGTGGTGATGCAATTCTCCTGTGATTTTTGGACTTTACAGGACCAGTGGCGTTGAACCCTTTCCCTCCCGTTTCGCAACTGAATTGCTTTCATTTGGAAGCTGAGGTTTGAAGGCAATAATTTATACTAGAGAACACTCCAAATGTATTGGAGGGAGTGAACTTGGTCTCTACTTAATTGTATTCTACAGTAGAGAATAATACTCAAAGGGGCAAATACACTGAACAAAAATATAAATGCAACACTTTTGTTTTTGCTCCCATTTTTCATGAGCAAAACTCAAACATCTGAAACTATTTCTGCATACATAAAACACCCAGGACTCTCAAATATTATTCTGAAATCTGTCTACGTGTGTGATAGTGAGCACTTTTCCTTTACCAAGATAAACCATCCCACTTCACAGGTGTGGCATTTCAAAAGGCTAATTAGACGGCATGAAAAATGTACAGGAGTGCCTTAGACTGCCTACAATAAAAGGCCATCCTGAAATGTTTACTTTATTCACTTGTTATTTTTCAGTTAGCTTATTTTATGTTTTTCCTAAAATGAACGTCATTTTTATTAAGAGTCACATAAAGAATTGTGTCGTCTCTACAAAATATTGGAAAAAGATACCATTATTTTACCATTAGCCAGCATATTTGTTGTAGAAAGAACTACGGTTCCTGCTGCATTTGAGTTCAGTTGTTTTAGTGGAAAAGTCACATTCTGATGGACAGATTAATAATCTATGTTAATAAACTGCATCTGTGGGGAGCTCAGACAGAAGCCACTGCTCCTTCACATTAAAAGCATGCAGCTGATGTGGTTCAAGCTTCTAGGACCCCTCCTGGTCGCGTCCCACTGGACGGTATCCGGTCGGCAAGATGGCGCCTGTGCTTGGCTTCGCCGCGGTCACCGGCAAACTTTTCTCCACCAACCTCCTCTTTTCCACCTTGCTCCTGTCTGCGATCCTCTTCAGTAGTGTCTCTGCTACCATCTCCTATGATCGCCAGACTCTTTTGTTCTTCCGTTTTTTCACGATCGCCCAAGATGCACCGAGGATTTACCATCTTGTTTGTTTACCTGAGCAGCACGCTGGCCCAGAAGCAATCGACGATCCAGAGCTGCGCACCTCTAGCGATGTTTGTCCGGTCCTGGGAAAACGTCGGAGGAAAAGAGGTAAACGAGCAGGAATCCAGGTGAGAATAAGACTTCTCTTAAAGCATGGTTTATCTGGTAAACATCGGCGAGATCTTCCAGCTTCTTGTCCCCTGTTTGGTGACCTGAGCGCCACTTCCGCATTACCGCTATAGGCCGCGTTGGGACGCGGTTCATCCATCCAAGTTTTTTAAGGTCGGTTTATCCTCATTCCTCAGTGGTTTCTCCTCCTGTTCCCTCCATAAGTGGTTTTTATAAACACCGTGGATCTAACCCTACTAATTTACGTCCACTAACTCCAGCTGTTTGTGTAGTTTCTGATTCCTCCTCCTCACTCAGCATGGCTCTATTAAATACCCACTCTGTTAACAATAAGTCCTTCCTGCTCAATGATCTAATTCTCTCTAAAATCCTGGATTTTCTGCTTCTGACTGAAGTTTGGCAGAAAACATCTGATTATTCTGCTCTGATTGAACTTTGCCCGAGTGGTTATTCTTTTCTTAGCCAGCCCCGGGGTTCTGGCCGTGGTGGAGGCCTAGCTGTTGTTTTCAGAGACCATCTTCCATGTAGCTCTATGACCTCTGGTCACTTTGCTTCCTTTGAACTACAGCTGATTAAAGTTGGGCGTAAAGACCCGTTCTACTGTGCTGTGGTCTATCGTCCACCTGGTCCAAACAGTTCTTTCCTTCAGGAGTTTAGTGACTTTCTATCCTCCACTGTGAAGCTGTCCAGACTGGTGATTGTTGGTGATTTTAACATCCACATTGATGATCCCTCCGATCTCTTTGCCATGAATTTCTCCAGCCTCATAGACACCTTCGGCTTTACCCAGCATGTTTCTGGCCCCACACACACCAGGGGGCACACTCTAGACCTTGTTTTTACCCTGAGTCTAAATGCTGACAGTGTTTGTCCTGAGGATGTTTATATTTCAGATCACCATTGCATTTTCTTTAACTTGTCAGTTTCTGCGTCCCCACCTCCTGCTCGCCGTATGGTTAGTTCTCGTTTTCTTAATGAGAGCACAGGTAGCAATTTTTCTGCTGCTTTTGATCCACCCTGTTCTCCTGATAACGACCCAGATTCCTTAACTTCTCAGTTTAACGAGCACTGCCTCTCCATTCTGGACAACATCTGTCCTGTCAGAACCAGATCAGTTCCTGCAGTGAACCCTACTCCCTGGTTTAATGACAGCCTTCGCAGCCTAAAGCGCCAATGCAGAAAAATTGAGCGCTTGTGGAAGAAAACCCATCTCCACGTCCATCTGCTGCACCTAAAGGATCTTCTGACATCCTTTAACTCTGCAGTCAGAGACGCTAGGGTTTCCTATTCCTCCAACCTGGTGTCCCAGAGCAAAGGGAACCCCAAGGTGCTGTTTAACACCATCAGCAGCATCGTCTCTCCTGCCACTCCTAAAGCCTCCATCCACTCTGTTACAGACTGTGAGAACTTTCTGTCTTCTTTGTGGACAAAGTCAATAAGGTTAGATCTAGCATCTCTCCTTCAGCCTTATCGCTGCCTCTCCCGACTCCAACCAGGCCCATCATCCTAGATAGCTTTGCTCCTGTTTCTTTGCCTGAGTTAACCAAACTAGTTAACTCTATGAGGACCTCTGCATGCCCCCTCCACATCTTACCCTCATCTTTGTTTAAAAGTGCTTTTCAGTCCATAGGTCCCATTATTATCCATGGTCCATTATTAATGCTTCTCTGGTCTCTGGTCAGGTCCCTGCTTACTTTAAGAACGCTGTAATCCACCCGCTTCTAAAAAAAAACGAGTCTCGACCCCTCTCTCCATTGCAGCTTCAGACCCATCTCTAAACTTCCATTCATCTCCAAGATCTTGGAAAAGGTTGTGGCTAAACAACTCACAGCTGCTCTTGATGAACAGAACATCTATGATAGCTTCCAGTCAGGTTTTCGTAGAGCTCATTCTACTGAAACAGCTCTTCTTAGGGTCTCTAATGACTTTCTGACTCACAGTGATGCAGGGGACTGTTCTGTTCTGGTCCTGCTGGACCTGACTGCAGCCTTTGACACTGTTGACCATCACCTGCTACTGGAGAGGCTGAGAGACTGGGTCGGCCTATAAGGAACTGCTCTGGAGTGGTTCTCCTCTTATCTCTCTGAGCGCTCCTTTTCTGTGGCCGTCTCCAAGTTTAGGTCCTCCACCACCTCTCTTACCCATGGTGTCCCACAAGGTTCTGTGCTGGGGCCTCTGCTTTTCCTCCTCTATCTGCTTCCTCTTCAGCACATCCTGAGCTCCTTCAAAGGAATCTCCTACCATCTTTACGCAGATGACATCCAACTGTACATCTCCTTTAAGCCCCATGAGATGTCTAAGCTGCAGCTGTTACACACCTGCTTAGACTCTATCAAAACCTGGTTGGCTGGGAGCTTTCTTCAGCTGAATGAAGACAAGACTGAGATCCTCATCTGTGCCCCAGACAAGCTGGTTCCCATGGTCAGAGACTCTCTTGGTCAGCTTGCTTCTCACACCAAACCTTCTGTCAGGAATCTTGGTGTGACCTTTGACACAGCGCTCACCCTGGATTCTCATGTCAGTTCTCTTGTTGGCTCTTCCTTCTTCCATCTCAGGAACGTTGCTAAGCTGAGTCCCATTCTGTCCCGCTCTGAACTTGAGACGGTTCTCCACACCTTCATCTCCTCACACTTAGACTACTGTAACTCTCTTTTCACGTGTCTGAGCAGAACCTCCCTGAACCGTCTACAGGTGGTTCAGAACGCCTGTGCTCGGCTTCTGACCAAGTCCTCCAAACACACCCACATCACCCCGCTTCTCCTCCAGCTTCACTGGCTGCCTGTCAACTCCAGGGTTCATTTCAAGATCCTGGTTCTGGTCTATAGGGCCCTACATGGACAAGCACCATCTTACATTGGTGATCTTCTTAGTCCCTACACCCCCAGCAGGTCCCTGAGGTCCAGTTATCAAAGCCTACTGGTTGTGCAGCACCAGGCTAAAGACCAAAGGTGACAGATCATTTGCTGCTGTGGCCCCCAGACTCTGGACCTCTCTCCCCCTGAGCCTGAGATCAGTGGACTCAGTGGTCTCCTTTAAAAAGCAGCTGAAGACTCACTTGTTCAAGCTGGCTTTTGTATGACCTTCTTCACCTCTCTCTCTCTTTATTCTGCTCTCCCCACCTATTCCACCTTCCTCAGGATCCACTGATTTCCCTCTTTCCTGTTCACTCTCTCTCTTTCTTAACATTTTTTCTTTTAAATCGCAATTGCTTATTCTTGCTCATTTTAAATATATTTTAAACATTTTCGAAATGCTTTTTTATATATTTACAATTTTTTTTATTTTTTGTTTTTGTGAAGCGTCTCGTGATTTTTATCTTGAGAGGCGCTATAGAAATGATATCTTCTTCTTCTTCTTCTTCTTCAGGCATGCCTCTCTGAGAGGAGACCCTGGGGTAGACGCAGAACTTTCTGGAGGGAATATGAAAAAATCCTGCTGGAGAGACTGGAAAGTGTTACTGAGGAGAGGAATGATGGGACCTCTCTATCTTGTTACATCTACATCTCCCTTGACTCAAAGAAAACCCTAAGTCAAAAATAGTCCAAAGTTGATGCCAAAGCCACTTTAAACAATCCACCGCTGGACTTGTTCGAGATGAGCCAGTTTTGCGCAGATTCGATCACCGTGATCGGTGCGCAGTGCTTCCCGGTTAGATTTGTGCCCGACTTGACGCAGATTTGCTCTGACGTCATGCATAGTTAGGCAATGATATCCTCGTGAGATCAAGGCAGCTGCAGATTTTGGAGCAAGGTGCTGCAGTTGCTCTCCACCAGCTGCAAAACCTAGGGGATGACAGGAAACGCCTGGCTCACACCTGATCTAAGATCTGATTGGTTCACATTCTGATCTAAACATCCGGTGGTAGAACTTGAAATGTTAGTTGTTCACAGGTATTCTGTAAATCATGTTACGTTGATGATGATGACAACTATATAGGCCATAAAGAGAAATGTGATTTATGTCATTTTCTCATGTTTCCTATGAGCACACTAAACCTACAGCTAATAACATTTACTTATTATCTTAGTCATATCTTCATATACAATATATGAAATCCACAAGCACGTGAGGGTGTGTTTCGGTTGCTAACAGGCACCAGAATTAAAATAAAACATTAAACAAGTATGAACACTAACGCCATGTCTTCATCCATCGTCACCTGTGAGCTACACGTGTAGGGAAATCTGTCCGACTTAAACGCCGACTTTCAGCCGCTCCTCCTGCTGCGTCCATCTGTTCTCGCCTGTTTTCCAGGCGAGGCGCTGCTCAACTCGAACAAGCCTGCTATCTTTATAACAGTAACATCCCGTCCACCAACAGAGCGCTGTGATTGGCCCACTTTCATGGAAATTTTATATTTCATTGCTTTAATCCTATTCACAAATGTCCTGAAGCATTCTCACACTCAGACACACCCACACACTGTTCTTCCCACACACACACACACACACATTCTCTCACACAATGACCTCACTCACATTCTTATCTATTTGTTTAAATAAACTCTGTCATCAGATGTTCGGGGCATTTTGCCTCATGCATGTGCCACAGTTATAACTGGTTGACTTGTCTGCTCATTGTCTCCTTCTCTCTTCACCACAGGAAATGGGTTTATTGATAAACATATTGATAAAATCCCTAACACCCACCAAACCAAAACAACGCTGTGATTGAACCACTACGGAGCAGCGGCCATCTTGGTTTGCTAACTTGCAGGTACATCCCGCCCATTTGGCTGACAGAGTGCTATGATTGGCCCATCAAACATACAGGGCGCTGTGATTTGACTGCTTTGCATGTCTGTCAATAAGGCAGTCCACCATTCCATCTTGGAAAAACCAAAAAAATAAAATAATACATCGGTTTTTTTTAAATAAATGCGCTGTGATTGGCCAGTCCCAATTATTTAGAAGTGTTTTGTCTAGATTACATTTTCTTGCAGACAGTAATGCTGTGCAATGTTCAAGCACTTTCTCACAGGAACAGAAATATACTTTCTATTGACTGTTTGATAAATAAAGTAACAAAAATAATTTAATTGTTTTCTTTTTTCCCCAGTCCGTACATGACATTTAGCATTAATATGCCCTGCTTTCCTGCGGGAGTAGCTATCAACACTAAATGCTGTTTTTATGGGAAAGTATTCAAAGTATTCTGAATACAGTACCAAGATTAAACAAAGTAACGTAATTCATTATAGAATACATTTTAAAGCAAGTCTTCAGTATTCTGCAACTAAATACATTCACAACGTATTCTCCCCAATACTGCTGACCATGGATAATCAGAAAATAGATGGATGGATAATTTTACATCTTGTAAAATTGCATGGTTTTATTAGATTTTTTAAGTCAGATATGTGAAATCTGTCGATGGGAAAATAAAGTCCAAGATTCTTTTTTTTTTGAGAGCGTAAGAGTAATTATAACAAAATTACTCAACACAATTCAGTAACCATGTCATTAAACATACCCTTTTTTTAATTCCTGATCCTCACAATCCCTTTTAATTAATTTGCTACAGTTAGTCTCTCAGTGTGAGTGGAATTAGAACTCCTAATTCAAACCAAGCAAGAGAGATTACATTGTTTAAAATAACATTATTAACAGTCTGAAAGCGTTTTTCAGCTTTTCCTCCTTTGTCTCTGCAAACTCCATGCATTCTAAAAGTGGGTTCACGTCAATGCACCAGGCCCCATATGATGGTAAACATCTCAGGAGACACCGCAGGTGATTGTTCCACTTCCAACAGACTGATCATGCAGGCTGGAGAAAACGTACAGGCTGCCTATAGCGCCACGCACCCCTCTGATTCCTTATTCACTGCAATCCCTTTAACGTTGTATTAAAAAGTTTCTGTTTGTGGAGTGTGGGCCAGCCTGACTGGATTTGATCAGAAATGCTTGGAGCCCATATGGAGGTTACAGCACTGACGGCTATGCAAACAGATGAAGGAGGTTTATCTAATGTGAACAGTCTGTCTGGAGGGCACTTCATCCTGATAGCTGTGAATGTTGGTGTGACAGAGAAGGAGACATCCTCTCCACCAGCAGCAGGGGAATGCCGTGAAGCTGATTCAGCTCTGCAATCAGAGCAACCTTATGACAGAAACGACAAAGCCAGCCACAGCCAGATGGGAACATTTAAATCATGACTTCCCACAGAACTGGACGGTGTGAGTTTGCTGCCTGCAGCATGTCAATATCCTGTTTGTGGCTCAGATCAGAGAAGATAAAGCTGTGCAGCGGACTGATATAGCAGAGAGAGAGAGAGAGAGAGAGAGAGAGAGAGAGAGAGAGAGAGAGAGAGAGAGAGAGAGAGAGAGAGATTGTTATTTATGAAGTTTAAAACTGCAGCTCGTCAAGTATCGATCAATCTGACTGCTCGTGCGTCACCCTGCCTGTTGCTGCTGCCGGAGGAGGCTGCGCATTCACACTCACATGCAACAGGCAGACTGTCCAGTTGTTTGTTTTATCACCAGAAGGTCCTAATGCAGACAGAGCCAGTGGAAGAGGAGTGTTTACCTTGTGCGTAATGGCGCCGGTGCGCAAACCCTCTCCTGCATCTCCAGCGTTGCGCCTCAGCAGATAAACCACCCCAGCGCTAGAATTCTTCACTCTGTTGGGACAGAAGCAGAAGAGGATGGCAGCTGTGCTCAACGGATCCAACATCACGTCGAACTACACCAACCAGTTCGTCCAGCCACCATGGCGCGTGGCGCTCTGGTCGGTCGCCTATAGCTTCGTGCTGACGGTGGCCGTGTTTGGAAACCTCATCGTGATATGGATCATTCTTGCCCACAAGCGCATGCGGACGGTGACCAATTACTTTTTGCTGAACTTGGCCTTCTCAGACGCGTCCATGGCCGCGTTCAACACCCTGATCAACTTTATCTACGCCGCTCACGGGGAGTGGTACTTCGGGAAAGCCTACTGCAAGTTTCACAACTTCTTTCCCGTCACGTCCGTGTTTGCGAGCATCTATTCCATGACTGCAATAGCTTTGGACAGGTGGGTTTGGGAAATACACAAAGAAAATGACACCAGATCTTCCATATCGCTCCAAAACTCCATCAGACACAGAATCATGCAAGCTTTTGCACTGAAATAGTTCATTAACCATTAAATAAACACATGTATTAATTCATTTTAGTGGAAATCAGCTAAACAAAGGTTTTGTTCTATTTCTGCCAAACATGGCCCATTTAACCTTCAGTTCAAATTTAATTACTTGGCTGGTTTCTTGTAATCTCCTTTCTTTGATGTCCTAACCTGTTTTTGCTTAGTGGGGTGCAGTATGTGGAAGAAAGACCTATTTACTTTACTTACTTTAACTTTAGATGCACTGCATCAATTGTTTTGTGAGTGAGTAGTTTGAAAGATGCCCCCTTGTCTTCCTTTTTCACGCTCTGGCTCTTTTGGTTTCTGTCACATGCACTCATCCTTTATGCTCTTTCACAGATTCTATTTTTGCTTTGACTGTTTCTCATCTGGCTTGGCTTAGATCTGTCAACCTTGATACGTCCCCCAATTACAATAATGAGCTAATGAGGGTTTAAACCAATAAAGTTAGCAACCTCAGGCTACACACACACACACACACACACACACTCACACACACATATGTAAATGCAGAGAGAAAAGCTGTGTTTGTGAGTGTCACAGTGGTTAGCGGTGAATCACAAGGTATCTTCTTTCTCCAGAGGTTCTCCTTGACACACAAAAAGAATAATGCATTGCTTTATTTTGACAGCGACTTCCATGCATTAGTATTTCTGGCCTCTGGCCACCCTTCAATCTTGTAAACTCTGTACAGTGAAAAAGAACATTGTGAAAGAGAACATTGCCACAACCTCCACGATGCTGACGTAACCTGCAGTGGTGCTTTTCGTAACCTCCGCATGATGCTGTCTCCACTCTAATGTCTGGAAATGGCAGAGGCCACAGTTCGTGATCATCTGAATTTGTCCTTCTCTCTTATTCTCAGCGGTGATTTCTGTCTGTAGGATGGGCACGTTTCAGCTTGTGCCTTAAACTAGAAATCTAAAACCACACACACGTTTTTATTAATGGAGTTTTGTTTTGCGCTGTGCAAGTTTAAGCGTGTTGTCCATGGACAGTGTTCTGGTTGCTCCAATGGACAAACCTAAACATTAAAAAAACCGACGTGTAAAAGTAAGTGACCATTTGTGTCTCTCTGTGAACTCTCATGTATAAACAAGCAAAAAGTAAAGATGGTTGCAAAGGGATTATCAGCCGTGTGCATCTGTATTCGCTCGTGCAGAACAACTCCAACTGTTGTGCACTGCTCGCTTCAGTTCCTCCCACAACCTTTACATCGGATTTAGGTCAGGAATTTTACCCGGCCGTTCCAAAACATTAACTTTATTCGTACTTGGTGGAAACACTTGGGTGCCAAGTCATATGGATCTTTCAACATGGCCCAATTTATTTTCAGGTCAACGCGATACAGACATGAGCAAACATTTTTCCTTTAATTCGCTGGTGTTATTCCATCGGTGCTGGGAAGTCATTCTGGTTAACCTTCTCCATCCCAGACCATGACTCTACCACCGTGTTTTTTGGTGAACTCATTGAAGGAGCACCCTCTTAAAACAGCAGACATGAAATAAGCAAGCTAAAGACACAGAACTAAAGAAAGAGATGTAACATGGAAGCTGAAGTCACAAAGGTTGAGTGAGGCCCCTAGTGGGTGGATGCGGTATGATTTATAAGTCCTCAAGCAAAAAACAGTGGCGGCTTCTGAATGTTTTATTTCTTTTTAGGTGGGGCACATTTTTGCAAGTCAATTTTCAGATGCGCTAACCACATATCCCCCACTGGAGATACCAAATTACCATTCTTATTCATCACACAGCTTGAAACGGACAAACCGGTACCAGATCAACGAGCACTTCTGGTAACTAAGTTGCTCCAAATACACGCACAAATATATGCAAACTGCAAGCAGCAGAACTCCTCCAGGCTTTTGTTATTTGTGTAGATAAAGCATCAATGTTGCAGAGCAAACAGAGGCAGTGGTAGAGTCGCGTTGCTGTTAACCGGTCCGAGGCGAGATGTCTAAATATCAGGAAATGAGATTCCAAATCTAAAGCTACTTTTTCCTCCAGCTGAGTTTTCCGTGCTGAAACAGGCACAGCAGAGTTTGTATTCCCCAAAGTACGACTTACAAGGCTTTCATTCCTACTAGAGACCACTGCAAATGTATTAAAATATGAGTAAAGTACCTTTTAAAGTGTCAGTCACCCCCTGACAAGAGTCTTACTCCACCTACACTTCCTGTTAGAAAGATGCGCCCAAAGAAGGCATTGCTCGGTGGATCTAGAGGGGCACTGAGGCAGTGACTGACTGCACCCCCCTCACCCCCCCCCCCATCCCTATGCACTCTGAGAATTTCTCCTTCAGAGAAATGAGCTGCTAACGCACACACACACACACACACACACACACACACACACACACACACACACACACACACACACACACACACACACACAGTTTATTAGCAAAATAAGTTGATTTAGAGGTAACTTGCTCTTTAAGGTTTTGTCATCGGGTCACGATAGAGACAAACTACAATAATATGAGAGCTTTAGAGCCGTAGTTGTGCTGTAAATGGAATGCATTTAATAGTATTGATAGCAAGGATGTCTTGTGGGACTGGGATGTTTGAAACTCTGCGTTTTCTTTGGCGTATCTGAGGGATGAGTTGACATTTAGTTCACACAGTTAGCCTATTTGCTGTGCAAGCTTCACCCACGAAAATCTCTGTTAGCTTCTTACCTTGTGGTGATACAACGTTTACTTTGCAGCAATCAATATCCGGTCTGAGTTTTTCTCCACTGAGAAAAAAAAAGGAAAAAGAAAGATTGAATTGGTTCTTGTCTGTAAATATCTCTGTGGTCATTCTGAGTTCAGACGGAGACCTGTGTGAATGTGCTTTTATCCGAGTACTACAGAAGTATGGTTGATGTTATACCATTGCCTTTTTTAAGCCATACTCCATAAAATATCGTTCAGTGGCTTCACATCTGCTACATCATTGTGGGATTCCTCTAAAAGAATGTCTAACAAAGACCCGGTGTGTTTTTGGTCATGTTTTGGGACTACATGTAGATGGATCTTCGTGACTAGTCTCCAAGAGGTCCTTATTTCATACAATGATTGAATTATCAGCTCAGAACTGTTGTGGTCACCATTTTATAATCATGCATCAGTTTGTGGAAATGCTACTCTCCCACCAGTTTTCAATATTTCACAGTGGTGTCCAAGAAAAAAGATCCCTGGGTTGTGGTATGAATCATTCATCAATTTCTTTGGCAAACAGACATCACCGGTCCAGCATGTGGCTCTACTCAAAATTATATGTGATTTTTCTGCAGAGCTTGTTTGAGAATCACCACCTGAGCTGAACAATTCTTCAAATAATTAAAGAGCAAGTCACCCCCAACAAGAAACTTACTTCACTCCCACTTCATGTTTGAAAAATGCAACAAATGCTGTTGCTTGGCAGACCGAGAGGGCAGAGCCGCTAACAAATACACACACACAGAGGCTCACAATGGCATTATGACATCGTAATATACCAGATGACATCATAGCATACCTCTTAGCCAATAGCGGTGGCAGATTTAAATTCAAATACAGTGCAGAATTTTTCCCTGACGACGGTGCAACACTGACAGTTTTAGGCAGAATATTTGAATTTTAACCAAGATGCACTGAACTGCCAAATTATTGACGACACGTGTCTGTAGCATGATTAGACACTCCTTTATATAGTTTATCAGCAAAAAAAATGTGATTTGGGGGTGACTTGCTCTTTAAGGTTATTACCAGAGTAAGAAAATTGTACATAATTCTTACCTTTACCCATAGAAGCTTTAAAAAAATCACTTTCAGCAATGATTTTTAGGCTTTTTATTTGATAACTCGAAGATTTTTCTGACTTTGATGTTCAAATTGCACTAAATACTATATTTAAACATCTCAAACCAAAATCATTTTGTCTACCTGCTCACATAATCTAAACCAAACTGCAAAATGAAATTATAAATCCTTATTTTCTGGTCTAAACCAGATTTGTAGAGAAGTCTGGAGCCAGTCTTGGATCCAAAGAGCAAACAGAAAAGAAGAATGCTGCGCAGGTTTTTGAAATGATGGAATAACCTCTCCAAAGTTTACACAAACTGTGAAGTTTCTTTATCCTCTTCAACCTGCTGCAGTACAGATCGCCACAGAAGGTAATTCCCACCCACAGCAGCTGCTTAAAAAGGTGACTGCTGAGTGATGACTAATTTTTTTAGTAATTTAAACTGTAATAATGTAATTTTCCTCCGTCCGGGTCGATGATTCATTCAATTTAATAAAAGGAAAACAAGATCAAATCCATTAATCAGTTACTATTTACCAGTTTGGTTAATCTAATCAAAAAACTCATTCAATCTGCTTCCGTCTCTCTGGCAGATACATGGCCATCATCCACCCTCTGAAGCCTCGCCTCTCAGCAAAGGTCACCACGGGGGTCATCGTCTGTATCTGGAGCCTGGCAGTGATTTTGGCGTTTCCTCTGTGTTATTTCTCCACCACCCGAGCTCTACAACGCAGGACCGTCTGCTACGTGGCCTGGCCTCGCATGGCCAACGACCCCTTCATGTGAGAAAATGCTCCTTTGGGAAAATGTTTCTGTGGAAAGAACATTTTCTTCTCTTCACAAAAGTGTTTTAAATGTTCTGTAATGTCCTCTGTAGTTATTGTGGTCATGTTACTTGATTACCATATGAGTGGCATCAAACTCTCAGTAATAATATATTTAAAACAAAAGCGGCTTTGTCCTGTGACGTACGATTTAATGTTGGAACCATAAAAAGAGAACCCAGAAAAACAGAAATGTTAATGCTGCTGCTACTGGTTTAACAGGATCGCCATAGTAACTATAAATCAGTAAAACACAAGAACAGATTTACAGACACACGGGGCACAGGCTCAATGTCAATCTAAAACAAACTATTGCTGTTTAAAAACTACAAGTAATCAAGTCTTCAGCCACTTTTACAACAGTTTATTATTAAAGCTACACCATATCTGCAAAATAAGCTACTTTAAAACAATATTTGCCTCTTAAAAACGTTCTAAAACAGTACAGCTATAAACATTTTGTGGAGATTAAAAAATAAAGTAAGAAATAAATAAAAAAAAAGTGGTTCACTCGCATTTGTTTAAAAACCGTGGGCCAGTAACACGGCTCGGTCAGAAACCAACGATTAGACCATCAGGTTGTCTGTCTCACCGAATTGCTGCACTTCCACGTCTACCTGGGTCCTCTACTCGTTACACACTCGTGCATTTTGCAACAGAGCACCGCTGGTGTGAGATGTGTTTGATATCAGGCGTTTAACCGATCTCTATCAGAGTACGCGTGGGGTGTCTGGAACGTTGAAGTGAGCTGATTTTGATTGATTAATGGTTGAAAATAGTAGAGGTCAAATTTTGGGTTGTCCCGGAAGGCTGAGAGTCCATATAAATAATGTGATATAAATTGCAAATGGACCATTTTTATTGCTCCCCCTTGGTGTTTTACTTGAGGGCTTTTGGGAGTGTCCATCATCTTTTTGGGGGAGCTGGGCTCGCCTCAGCTCCTACACAATTCATACCTTCATCACACTCTAGTGTTCAGTCAAGGACAGCTGTAAACATTATGACAATAATAACCTGAGATTTGTTTGCTTGTTTACAGCCATTTCCTCTGCCTCCCCCCTCAGGTATCACATCATGGTTACAGCTCTGGTTTATGTGCTGCCCCTTGTGGTGATGGGCATCACCTACACCATCGTGGGAGTAACGCTGTGGGGCGGAGAGATTCCCGGAGATTCATCTGATAATTATCACGGACAGCTCAGGGCAAAAAGGAAGGTAAGCATGCCTGAAGGGCAGCCTGTCATGGGGCTCTTCAGCTTTGTGATACAAAATCAGACTGTGAACATGCTTTTAGCTGCATGAGGTGCATTTTTCTGCCAGTTTCAAGCTTTTCATTTTACTTTAATTATTTAACTTTGTTTTAAATTTAATTGGGAGCATTCAATGAAATTTGATTTTCTAACATGTTTTTGTCTAAGGAAGAAAGCACAGACTCTTTGAATCCTTGGCGGCCTGAACTGGAAGGCGTTTAAATAGTAAGGCAGGAAATGACTTACAGTAGCTCTTTGTTTCTGAGCCTTTGGGATCTGGATTGCAGCTTCTGTGTCTGTTAGTACAATCACTGCCACTAAAAAGCATTTCTTTTCTAATGGAAGGGAATGCCAGAACACCACAGCTTTTGTGTACTCCATGTTTCACAAAAATCTATTAGGTCTATGCTGCTGATAATCAACCAAGTGAAAAGGTAGGGTCCTCTGTGGTGACATACTCAATAAAAACAAAAGACAAACTTCATTACACCATCTAATTATCTGCATTGATTGGAACAATTTAATTTGATATAAACCCTGGAGTTATTTAAGATGTAGTTTTTTTTTCTTTTTTTGCAAATAAAAAAGCATAGGATTAGTTATAAAACCCCAAACACCCTAATGGCCTTTAAAAATGTCAAAAAGTTAAACATTTCTATGGCCAGTAACATTTAACTACTGTAGTCTGAGCTGCACCTGAAACAACTGGTAGACGTGAGTACGACTCCAACCAATCGCACTGACCACGAAAAATTCCCTTTCATGTGTGTGCTCGTGCATCAGGTAACACTGCATCAACATTTCAGAGAAGAAAACCTTAATTCAACCCAACACAACCTTTGTGATTGTCACTAACTGTCGATGCGACTGGACAAGCAGCAGCTCTGAAAACCGACCGTGTCTGCAGGGTTTTTGAGTTTGACAGTGTTTGGTTTTTAACTCTGAATGCACTCGTGGCAGTCTAGCCTTTATCCTCAAAAGTCAGCATTGCGTTACAAACGTGTCTCCACAGAACTTATACTGGTTATATTCATCATGTTCATAACTACGCCAGTTTAAAGGTGCAATATGTATATGCTATGTGCTTCATGAGTGGTGATCCGAAATACACCAGACTGCAGAAAAATTGATTCAACAGAAGATCAACAGTAAAAATTGCATTTTGAAAGTGATACAGAACAGCAGTCAGTCGATGCATTTGCATGCGCTTCAGATGACCGGACTTTGTCTTAACCCTTTAGGCGCCATAGTTTTTTCAGTAAAATATGAATTTTTTATATCCCTATTTTAAGAGCTTGTAGCTTAAATCTGGTTAGAGATAGAGGAATATTGTAAATTAGAAAAATCTTCAGTACGAGCCAAGTTTTGTGATAGGAACAAATTCACTCACATAATTTGCATGTTATGATGTCATTAGGTGGCAGCCATATTTGATTGCATCACATTTGCAGATTTTTGTTGTTTTTTTATGTTTTTGTCTTATTTTCTTAGTGTTGTTATTGTTTATGATACATATATACATATTCCTATGTAGACATATATAACTATGTATGTATATACATATAATATTTATTACTTTATTGGTATTTTGTTATGTTTACTGCGTATCAATCAAGAACACTTCAGTGCTTCAGTGTCATGAACACATTTCACTCATCCCTTCTTTGGTTTATTTTGTTTATAATTGTTATATATATATATATATATATATATATATATATATATATATATATATATATATATATATATATATATATATATATATATCCTCAATCTCAGGTTTTTCTGGGGCTAGATTTCAGTTCCTCCCTCTCTAAATACTGGTGAGCATATCGGTTAGTTTAATTTGTGATGAGGGTCCAGAATTCCTCATCCAAAAAAACTGACAGAAAATCAATGTGTTCTGAATTTGACCGATCCCTGTCTCCTCAGTGTCCAGCTGGCTCATCAAAATGCCTGATCCACTTGGAATACTGTTCCTCTGCTCCCAAACTAACCCAGCCATCATCATTATTATTGCCACTGAGGCTGTGTTGGGCCACCCCCCTGCTAGCAGTGATGTTTTTCCCCCTACGTCCCCCTCCTGCTGCATTTCCCGCGATTTACACCCGCGCGTACAGAAAATGTGTTGGAGAAAAACTATCACCATAAGATCGACCTGGATCGCATGTAATCGGATGTAACTGCACTGAATGTAAAAATGGCTCAAATCCATGTTAATGAGAGATTTAACTGAACAATCAGATCAAACAACAGCGTACTAATGGGAGTTCCTATTCAGGGTTATCCATCTGTGTCTGTTAAAGCCTTTTAATCAAACAAAAACATGTCTAACTATGCCAGCCAGCCAGCCGTCTTCTGAACCCGCTTTGTCCACGCAGGGTCGCAGGGGGTGGTGGTGGGGGGGCTGGTGCCTATCTCCAGCAGTCAACGGGCAAGTAGGCGGGGTACACCCTACTCGCAGGGCAACACAGAGACACACAGGACAAACAACCATGCACACACACTCACACCTAAGGACAATTTAGACAGACCAATTAACCTAACAGTCATGTTTTTGGACGGTGGGAGGAAGCCGGAGTACCCGGAGAGAACCCACGCATGCACAGGGGTGCATAGACTCTATGCAGACTCCATGCAGAAAGATCCCAGGCCGGGAATCGAACCCAGGACCTTCTCGCTTCAAGGCAACAGCTCTAACCACTGAGCCACTGCGCAGCCCATGTCTAACTATGACTACATAAAATAGTGATGCTAAATGAGAAGCTGTGCATGGAACCAGTAATAAGTCAGTACTCATAAGGATAAGAGAAAAGTGAGCTACAACACGTTATTCTCAGCTTTAACATTATATTGATTTATATTTTTAAATTTTTTTAAAAACACTGTGTTTCTAAATTTTTCATCTTGCAATAAAGAATGTTCTCAATGATGCCACCAGCCAACACTTTTATCCACCAGATTTATGACAAGTCTGTTAAATTGTGATAGAGAATGATTTTCAGAGAGTGTGATCAATAACCAATCAAAAAAAGAACAGTTTCTGAAGATGTGTGTGCTGCTGTTTTCATTTCATATTTTAAATTTGAGACAAACTACATGATGATTAGAGAGTTGTGTTCCTGCAGGCTCAGAACTGAACTAATCAGTGATCAGCCTGAGGAAACTCTGCCACGCTTCACCTAACAAGATAACACGTTTATAAAACTGGCAAAACACAGGTTTGGTGATAAAAATTATTTATCTCTGTAAACTGAATCACAAAGAAACACAGGAATTCAACTGACTGTCAAGAAACCTTTTGTTTTCAGCCCAAAAGCTAATTAAAAAATGTGTTTTAAATAATAGCTGCTCTTTGCGTGCTTTTAGCTTTCAGATTATTTCATCAATCACAGCTTTTGCCAATTAACTCAGTGTTGTTTTGCAAATTTATTACCTGTTTGTGTCTCATTTGTCCAAACGGAGAACAAACCATGCAGAGGTGCATCAATCAAGAACTTAAGGATAATTTTTTAAAACTGTGAGCACAAAGACGATAATTCAGGAATTAGATGGACAAAGCGTCTTATTCTCAATCAACACAACTTTGTTCCACTCAGAAAAAATACAGTTTTCACTCTAAGGGTGTTTGAAATTCGTTCAACAACTGGTCAGTTTTGAAAGTGTCCTGCTGATGACCACTAATTAATCAGCTAGCTCTATAATAGACATCGATTAGCTGGTCAAGGGCTGCAAGGAAAACCTTTGAAAAGTGTTTCCTCTCATAGCCACGGGTCACTTTGTGCGCTCTGCATATTTAGTCTGGACCGACAGACCTCTACCTAGACCTCTTTTTTATTACAATGTAATTTTAATAAAAATATATTTAGTATTTATTACATTCATACATATATATATATATATATATATATATTTAGTATTTATTACATTCATACGTATATATATATATATACATATATATATATATATATATATATATATATATATATATATAGTATATATTACATTCATACATATATATATATATATATATATGTATATATATATGTATATATATATGTATATTAGGGCTGCAACTAACAACTATTTTAATAGTTGACTAGTCACCGACTATTGAAATGATTAGTCAACTAATCGGATAATTATTAAATTTTTCTTAAATTTAGCATGAGATTGCTTTAATTGTGTGAAAAATTATAAACGCAAGAAAGATGGGTACTTCAATGGAAAATGCATATTTTATTGAACTTTGCTGCAGATAAGACATTTCATACTAACAGTAAATAAAAAGGCCCTGTCTAACACCAATGAGGCACAGTGCCCAGTCAGTATAGACATAAATGCATGAATAAAATAAAAATAAATTTGTCAGGCACGGTCGGGCATAACATTAAATCTCTCTGTTTTAAAAGCGAAAACATGTTTGAAAGATCTACAATGTACACCCAAAACAAAACGTATTAGTTTTCGTGTTATTTAAATCTTACCGAGGTGAGTCAGACTCTGTTTCATTCAACTGTCCGACGTGCTTTATCTTTAAGTGATAGTGCATCTTCGAGGTGCTGCCGTGATACACAAGGACTGCTTTGCAAATAATGCAGGTAGAACTTTTTATTCACCGAATCCAGGCTAAAATGCTGCCAAACTTGAGATGTTTTGGTATGCGTAGCTGCTGTGTCGGATGCCGCCATTTCTGCTAGTTGACACTCAGCAGAGAAGCTATTGCCCATGTGCCACTCTCGGCAGAGATTGTAATGAAGTGAGATACCTCACTCGGTCGGAAAAAAACACATCTGGCGACAACGTCCACAATGACATTCATTGTCGGCTATTTCCATTGTCGATATTTGTCGACAACGTCGATGAATCGTTGCAGCCCTGCTATATATATATATATATATATATATATATATATATATATATATATATATATATAATTTTTAGTTTTAGTTTTTTTTTTTTTTTAATTTGGTCATTTATTCCTATCATGAAAAATTCACTTTTTGGAGCTTTTTACCATGTGATATTTTTATTTACTCATGAAAAATACCCCAAACCCATTTAGCATCTTCCGGTCTCAGCTGCACATTTTCAGAAATCCTTCAAAAGCCTAGATGTGTCATCAGGCCTTTCTACCGCTGAAAATCACACCTTCCACCTCCAATTGGCGAGTAGAATCAGCCAGCGATGGGTTCCCGCATGCGCAATTCATTTTCATCCTGGATACTGTTGAGTAAACTTCTCTGTTTGTAGAGCGAAGCTCCCACTCAGTGGGAAAGGAAAAGAGAGCCGTGTGTGTCCTCTGAGCAGCAAACATCTCTGCATGTAGTTTTCCCCACAACTGCTCAATGGGAGGAGAGAGCAGCAAGTGTGTGAGGACACGCACGGATATGAGAGAACCGGGAGCAAATTAATAAAATAATGTTGTTGAGGGTCTGCACTCATGAGGAAATTACTATGCAGTAATTTCTCCAAAAGACTGTGTCATCTGCGCTCTGAAAAAGCAGATATTAAAAATCAGCGCCCGCAACAACTTCATGTCCCATGAGCCTTTGCACCCGGAAGCAGCGTGATGACGTCACCAAAGCGGAGCCGAACCTAGGAACCCACAGAGTCCAGCCCGCCGGACAGCCGAGTCTATAAAAGGGAGACAGAACGAAACTTATCTGTCTTTTGTTCTAGTTCAACTGGCGTGAAGACGCTCTCGTTTGCTACGGCTCCGGACAGCATGTGCACGAGGCCTAGCTGCTGAAGTGGACGGAACACCGAGCTACTGGAAGCAACGGAGAACGCCGATTGAACACTGAGGGACGCCTCGCTGTTCGTTCATTCAAAGTTTTTTCTCTCTCTCTTTCTCTTCCGCTTCTCTCTAACATAGTTCAGAACAAGCAATCAAACCACGCGATTTGCTTTAAAGTAGCTCCGGGCTCTCCTCCGTACCAAAAACGCCATCGGATCATCTTACGAGTAAGCCGTTTTGTTTCTTTCATTGTAATATCTAAGGTTTTGAGCTGTGGCCACAGCATAAAACAAATATTTAGATATTTAATTTGCCTTTAAGTGATCTTTTGTTTTGTTTATTGATCTTTGTGAAGCGGTTTTGAAGTTTAAGTTTTACTGTGCATGAAAGTTTGCTCACATCACTGTTGAAAGTTGAACACACACACACACACACACACACACACACACACACACACACACACACACACACACACACACACGCATTCCACAAGTGGTTTGATCCCAGGAGTCAGCCATTTTGGGTTTTCAACTACATCCATCTTGTTACCCCACCTATCAGACCATTATTTCACATTATCATTATTATTTCATAATTACTTGTTATTTGTTTCATAAAATAAGTTGGTTGATGTTGATTGGCTAAACACTTTAGAAGGAGCTGAAGGGAATATATTAGGTAATAAAGGTCATTGCCAATTAAGATTTTGTCTCAGGTGATTTGTTTGTGTTGATATAAATTAACTGCAGCTCGTTACGATTTCACGGAAAGCTTAGACAAGATTGATAAGAGGTGTGGATTCATTGTTCCCTTGTTAAAGGGGTGGTGCCCCGAGGCACATCTCCGGATATCCTAATTACGTAATAAAATCGGTAAATATTTCCATATTTACGAATTTTATTGAAGAATCCAAAAAGTAAGTAAAAGCTTACAAATTATTCGTTGACATAATCACAACAATGTGGTTCAGAGTCTCCAAAAGCAACACAGCTCACGCCCGCCTTTGTTTATCTTTTTAAGGACACCACGGACTTTCCCGCCAGTCTTAAATGCCGCCCATGTGCTCGGGGATTTCCGAATTCCTGAGAACTCCTTCGAAACTACATCGTATGAGTCCGAACTGACGCTATCCTCCCGACCCTACTGACCCTAATGTAAGCGGCATTTCTCCAGGTTGCAGGCATAAAGTGGTTGATTTCATGCCACAGTTGAGAATGTTACCTTCATGTCACAGATGACTGCTTTTAACCTCCCACTTGTACCAGAGTGGAAATCCTGACAAATTACTTCTGCTTGGGAACAAAACACTTAAAAAAAAAAACTTACGTTCTGTCGACAGACGGATGTAATGGCCAGCACAGGATGTGTGTGTTAAGAGTTAAGTTAGTCTATCAAATTCATTTTATCCATCCATCCATGAATTCATTTTATGAACATTAAAATAATTTGAAAAATGTCAAGACCATAGACATATTCACAATAGTAATCACCAAATATCACTACAGCTGAGATGCTGCTCAGGACCCAAACTGAATGTAACCACTGCATTATAAGGTATTCATCATTAGTTTGTAAATGACAACTTTGCATGACAACGCTCTGCCTTCTAAAGTAAATAAAAATATAAATATACTTATTTTTCTATTAGTATCTGCCCATTTGGAGTATTTTTTAGACTAATGCTGCTGCACCACATGCAGAAATGTGCATAATTCTGCTACACTGCACACACTTGTATGAATCCTGCTGCTGGATGTGATCAGCTCAGACGAAGGACTTCATCCTTGAGAATTTCCCTTTAGTTGTCCAGATTCTAGTGTGCTGAGTTCACTTCCAAAGTCCTTATGTGAAATGATTAATGTCCCATTTTCTCTGCAGAGATTGTAGTAATTACTTATGCCATCCAGTGTTGAAGCATCTATCTTGGTGTTGCATAAATTTTGTTTTAATCAGCACAACAACAAAGCTTGGTTAGGCATCTTTACTCTAGGAAATATCCATCCCATTGCTTTGATCTCTGCGGGGGGACAGGAGTCAGCTGAAACTGGGTGAGATGTGAAGAGAAGTGGGATCTTTAAAACAAAAAACACTAATCTCCTTCAGTTTGGACAAATCTCAGCTGCCAGGAAACTCATTAGTAGTCTCATCACACCGCTTCTATTTTTACTTCAGGGATCTTTAAGGTGTATTATGTTAGTATGGCTTCTAATTGTAATATAAGTGTAATGAACCTTGGGATGATATTGTCAGCAGAAGAGCTGCATCGGAAGACCAGCTGTGATAAAAGTGTTCCTAATCAGCGCTACACATTAGTGGAACAAGCCGCCTGATGAAATCGGGTCAGCCTTTCCTGATGTTGCTTAATTGTATTGATTTGCTTTTACGTTTTAGTTTAAAGTGTTCATTCAGGCGGATTCAACGGTTTGTTTTAAATGTAAATGTACTTGGATTAAATTACTTCTTTTTTGGAGTGAGAAGATTTTTGTGTCAGGCTCAGTGGAACAGACGTACAGCAAAGCATTGGGATGAATAGTAACTTGTACAGAGGAATGCTGCTAAAGACACCATTTTACTCCAAATGAAACTTATTTACTACTACTCCCGATGATCTTGTCATTCAGTACAATAACGGTCTGGTTTCTATCCTTAATTCATTTGCTCCCATCAAATCCCGCTCTGTATATTTTACTCGGTCTGCTCCATGGTTCACCCCTGCCCTTCGCTCCTTGAAAGCTACTAACCGGAGGCTTGAAAGACTCTACAAGAAAACCGGTCTCTCCATCCATAAAGACTTATATTCTGCTCAGATTTCTCTCTACAAGGACTCCATCTCCCACGCCAAATCTCAGTATTACTCCGGTCTCATCTCGTCCAACTCCAGCAACACTAAAACATTATTTTCCATCATGAACAGCATTTTTCAGCCTCCCGACTCCTTACCCATCCATCTTTACTCTTCAGAAATCTGTAACTCTCTCCTTCAGTTTTTTAATGATAAGGTCAATAGAATCCATCTCTCTTTACCTCATTCCTCCCCTCCCTCTCCTGATTTATTTGAAGCCTCCATTCAGTTCTCCTCCTTTGAACTTCCCCATCCCTCAGAAATATTAGATTACATCACCAAATCCAAACCTTCCACCTGTCAACTGGACCCTATTCCAACAGTTTTAGTTAAATCGTGCCTTTCTTCTCTGCTCCCTTTTATAACAGCCATTATTCATTCCTCACTATCCTCTGGTACGGTCCCATCCCTATTCAAATCCGCTTCAGTCAGCCCTATTCTAAAAAAACCTGGTTTAGATCCCAATGATTTCAATAACCTCCGTCCCATTTCCCATCTTCCCTTCATTTCCAAAGTCCTAGAGAAAACTGTTGCATCTCAGCTCCATTCCCATCTCACCCGCAATAACCTTAATGAACAGTTTCAGTCTGGCTTCCGTCCCCACCACAGCACAGAAACAGCTCTCATCAAGATCACTAACGACCTACTCATTGCTGCTGATTCTGGTTTAATCTCTATTCTCATTCTCCTCGATCTGAGTGCGGCCTTTGACACCATTTCTCATCCCATCCTCCTTAATAGACTCTCTTCCTTAGGCATCACTCACACCCCCCTCCGCTGGTTTCAG
The DNA here is from genome assembly GCF_043380555.1 of Nothobranchius furzeri. Classification (NCBI taxonomy): domain Eukaryota; kingdom Metazoa; phylum Chordata; class Actinopteri; order Cyprinodontiformes; family Nothobranchiidae; genus Nothobranchius; species Nothobranchius furzeri. Next base: position 79,795,663 of record NC_091746.1, on the reverse strand, counting down.
TCTTACCTTACTGGCCGCACTCAGTTCATCCAGTTAAAATCCTTTACCTCAGAACCCTCCCCAGTCAAGTCAGGTGTGCCCCAGGGCTCTGTCCTGGGGCCCCTCCTCTTCATAGTATATCTCCTCCCTATCGGCAAAATCTTCCGCAAATTCAATATCCAGTTTCACTGCTTTGCGGATGACACCCAGCTCTACATTTCCAGTAAGCCCAACTCAACTCTCCCACCATCCTCCCTTACACTCTGCCTCTTTGAAATCAAATCATAGTTCACCTCTAATTTCCTCAAACTCAACGGCAATAAAACTGAACTTCTTCTAGTTGGCACTAACTCCACCCTCTCAACATCTGACAGCTTTTCTTTAACTATTGACCGCGCCATAGTCTCCCCCTCACCTCACGTCAAGAGTCTGGGTGTCATTCTTGACAGCTCACTTTCTTTTCAGGCTCACATTAATAACTTAATTCGGTCAGCATACTTCCATCTACGTTCCATAAACCGTCTCCGTCCCTCACTGACCCCTCACACTGCCGCCATTCTCGTCCACAGCCTCGTCACCTCCCGTATCGACTATTGCAATTCACTTCTTTATGGTCTCCCCAACAAACTCCTTCATAAACTGCAAATGGTCCAGAATTCAGCAGCCCGTATTATCACCAGAACCCCTTCCTTTCACCACATCACCCCGGTTCTCCAGCAGCTTCACTGGCTCCCAGTTAAATTCAGGTCCATCTTCAAAATTCTCCTTCATACCTTCAAAGCAATCCACAACCTCTCTCCTCCATATATCTCAGACCTTATAAGTATTCACACCCCATCCCGTTCACTCAGATCTTCTTCTTCCATCCATCTTGCGGTTCCTTCTGCCCGTCTCGCTACCATGGGGAGCAGAGCTTTCAGCCGCTCTGCTCCTCGACTCTGGAACTCACTTCCCCCAGACATCAGGAACATCGACAGTTTTACCCTTTTCAAAACAAAACTCAAAACACATATGTTTAAATCTGCCTACAACCTCTGATTTTATTGAACTGTTTCTCTCTTTGTTTTTTCTTCTTTGGGTTTTATTATTGTTTTATTGTATTTTATTACGTGTTTTGTGTAAAGTGACCTTGGGTGTCCTGAAAGGCGCTTTTAAATAAAATGTATTATTTTTTTTTTTCTGCACAGTTCACAGTCTCTTTGTTGTATTTTCTTGTGAATGGAAGATTTAAAGGAGCAACATGTAAGTATTTTACAGTGAAATAATCACAAAATGTTCTACTGTCGAAATCATGCTGGAAGGAAGGTTACTTTGAAACACATTTCTTTCTTGGGATTGTCAGATTCCTTTAAAAAAACTAGAGGGATGCAGTCAATCAATCTGTGAGCCAACAAGGTTGCCAAGTATGCAGCACTGGCATTGTAATGTGACATAAAGCCGGGCGTCCACTGTGCAACTTTTTCACTTTTTTGAGCCGATTTTCCACTCTTGCGAGAATTCACGAGATCGGGGCGAGTTTTGCACCGAGCGTCGTGTAGTATACAGGGGGTTATGAGAGGCGATTAACACCACGTGACCAGCTACCGATCAGCAATCGTGAGCTCGCACAAACTTCTGGCGTGTTTAATATTTTGCTCGTCCCTCGTGAGGGTATCGCACTGTTGAAGCGGCGCTGCGAGCAGCTGTGACCCAAAAAAGTATCAGAACCGCTCACGGCGCATGCGCAATCATGCATCAACACCGCTCGCCCGCTATTTCCCTAATAACACACGTTGTTCGATTTTATTTCTACACTTTTTTTTTTACCCACAAAGATTGTCAAGAAAGCGTGTTTGTCGTGTTCATGTCAAACTAAACTGATCACAAAACACACAGATTTACTTTCTTTATTTCGTTTTCCTCATCCAACCCCCATAAATCCCTATGTGTCCTCCTGCAGCTCTCCCGAAGAACAACAGGCAAGACAAGACAAAAAAGTCTGATGTGTTGTGTAAAAAGGGCTATTTTTAGCATATTTTTTAGGACCAACGTGTTGCTACCAGACGTACAGTGTGAGCAGTCAGGTCGCATCCGAGAACTGGGTCGTACAGTGTGAGCACATGACTCGTGAGATCTGCCCTGCGAGGAAGTCGTACAGTTTGAGCTGAAGCCGAGTGCTACGAGTGAAAAAGTTGCACAGTGTCCGCCCAGCTTAAGTCGGCAAAAAGATCCAGAGTTTAAAGAACCAAGGCCAGTAAACAGGAGTGACCTAGAAGCAATTTTTTGTACCCCTAAGAAGCCACATCATCCTTTTATTTGACTCTAATATCAGGTGAAGAAGGCTAGGGGCTAGCTAATGTTGTTCAAATAATGCGAGTAGTGAATTAGAAGCATGCTCAGCTCTAAAAATATCCTAAGCTACTTTTTCCAATTACCAACAACTCAGTAGTACAGTGAAATGTATGAGTGAGGTGAATGATGAGTCAATCATGGCATTTTTCTTCATTTATTGAGTCCTTTAGAACAATAGCAGCAAGCAAAAAACAACTGCATCTCCTCTAATGCTGGAGAACTATTACTATAATAAGTGTAGTAAGTGCTTTCTACCTTAAAACACCCAATATGTCATGACTCCCATCCTTTACCCTCATCTGCCTTACCCCCAAATTCCACTACCTCCGCTCCGCTCCGCTCCGGTCCGCCCCCGCCTTCCGCAGCCGCTCGCTTCCGAACTCAATTTTTCTTGGTACCCGCTCTACAACGGCTCCGCTCCGGTGCGGAGACCTGAGGTGGGCAAATAAGCATGCGCGGGATTTTCGAGATCTTGCTATACAGTCCGAGCAATAAACGCGGAAGTTAGATCCAAACACCCGTTGTGTGGGAGAAGCATCGGCAGGAACCGTTTAATCTGCCCATCATTTGTGTTGAGAGATCAGCAGTGTTTGGATCAAAAAAGTGTGACTACTTTGATAGTGGAAACTGTATTTATGGCTTACTTTTGTGCATTTAAACTTCAGCCACCATTGATAGTTGTTAAAAGTTGTTACGGAAGCAGGTGTAACTAAGGGATTTAATCGGGGTGCCAGCCAGGTCTCTCTCCTGACATATAAGAAATAAATACAATTATTAACAACTTTCCCTTGTAACTCACACTCACTTCACAACACAAAGGATGTAAACAATTTGAAGTGTTTATCACCCTAACCTGGACTGAAACAAACAAACCCAAATAATCACATAAGCAAAAGGCAAAAACGGGGGTGTATTAAATCAGATCTTTTGCAACAACATATATAAAAATTAATGGAAAGGTCCGAGAGTCCCGTTCAGATAAATTCAGTTCCGTTCAGATAAATTCAGTTCCGTTCAGATAAATTCAGTTCCGTTCAGATAAATTCAGTTCAGTTCAGATAAATTCAGTTCCGTTCAGATAAATTCAGTTCAGTTCAGATAAATTCAGTTCAGTTCAGTTCAGAAAAGAAAAATGTGCGTCCATAATATACTCAGCAAAAAAAACTAAGATTATCGCTGATTCAGTATACAGCAGCTGCAGCAACCGCTGCGTCGATCAGCTGTTTACTCACGGTACCGCTGAGGTCCCGACAGGCCGCTGCTTCGGCGGTTCACCAGAACAAACGCTCCCAGCCTACTCCTCCAGCACATCAGATAAGTCACATAGGTCAGCTAGCCTCTCCCTAGTCGTAGGTGCGATAATCCTTAGTCCATAACACCGCTTGGCAGCGTCCGATCAAAACTCACTTCCTCCTGTCTCCAGCGTCCTCCAGACAGGTGAGGGAGTACCACTCTCGGGGGCGGGGCGTGTCTCCTAACTCACCTCTTATAGAAGTCAGGCAGACAAAACGATCAATAAAACAATACTCAACGTGATGCTGTCCTTCTCTTAGGTCACAGAAATCAGCAACAAAAATAAAGACAATAACCTCCAAACTGTATGTCACACATATAAGTAATTTAACAAGTTCAACCAAAGCCGATAGGCACCAGGTGACAGACATGGGCTGTTACACACCCCCTCCCCTGCAATAAGCCAAAGCCTGCGTAGGCGTCAATCATATAGGTTTTAGTTTTACATAAACCCTGAGAAGTCTTCGTCACTGCTATCCTCCTCAAATATCCGAAAGAGATTTTGTCGCTGTGCCTGGTCGACTTCCTCTGCAAGAGGATAGCAAGGTTTTAACTGGGTTGCATGTACTACCCGTAGGTCCTCTCCGGTGTCTTCCATGACAACTTCATAATTCAAAGGCCCTAACTTCTGGGTGATACAGTAGGGACCTTTACAACGGCGGGCTAACTTGGCAGAATAAGCCAGATCAGCTCTCGAACTGGGATGAGTGCGGAGCCAGACTCGATCTCGTGACCTGAACTCTGGTTCTCTTCTTCCTTTGTCATAATATTTCTTTTGTTTTTGGCGAGCCTTTTCCATGTGTTGAGAAACCAGGTGTTTGAGTTTTGTCAGTTGCCTGGCCGTGGGATACGTATGCGAGTCAGGATCACTGAAATGGGGTTGGAGCTCATTATCCAGGGGTCCCTTTAAAGAGCGCCCTAGGTTGAGCTCAGCAGGGGTTACTCCTGAGGACTCATGCACTGCTGAGTTGAGGGCAAAACGGAACTCTGATAAGTACATATCCCAGGTTTTGTGTTTTTCCTCTACGTAGGATGCGATCATGGCTTTTAAATTTTGGTTTATTCTTTCTGTTAAGTTCGTTTGGGGATGATATGGTGAAGTTCTCTTCTGCTGGAGATTCCACCGTTTGCACGTTTCCTCGAAGACAGATGAAACAAACTGTGGGCCTTGGTCCGAAAGGATGTAGGTGGGTGAACCCCAACGGGTGAGAATTTCCTTTATCAGGATTTGGGATACAGTCTGAGCTGTGGCCTTACGGAGTGGGAATAACTCTATCCATCGAGTATAGTAGTCGACAAAGACTATCAGGTATACATTTCCATAGGTGCTCCGAGGAAAAGGCCCCATGAGGTCCACCCCCAACATCTCCCAAGGGCCACTGACCAGAGTCTGTTGAAGTTTTCCGCGGGGTTTCCGGTTCTCTGGTTTATAAAGCTGGCAGATCTTACAACTGCGAACGTAGTTTCTTACGTCCAAGCTCATCCTGGGCCAATACACAAGGGACTGTAACCTCTTGTAAGTTTTAAATCGTCCAAGGTGGCCAGATAAGGGATTGTCATGGGAGTGATGGAGCAGCTGTTGACGAAGAGGTGAGGGGATGTAGATTTGATATATAGTTTTATGCGGTAGTTGGGTCACTCTGTACACTTTATCCTCTATGATGGTGAACCTGGTGGTTGGACCTTCAATGATTTCTCCTGTTTCAATGATTTTTTCATACAGGCTTTGAATATCTGGATCCATCTGTTGTGCTTTCCAGATATCCTCGTCTGTTATATGTAATTCCGGTGAGGAGTCCTTCAGTGAGCCCAACACAGCCGCACACGTAGGTATTTGATTGAGGTCCACTGGAGCTCTTGATAGAGCATCTGGTACGGTATTATATCTGCCTTTACGGTATTCCACCGTGAAGGAGAACTCTTGTAGACGAAGGGCCCACCGTATCAGTCTGGTGCTGGGTTTGGTGGTCTTAAAGACCCAAACAAGGGAAGAATGATCCGTAACAACCGTGAAGTGCCTCCCTTCCAGATAGTATCTCCACTTCTCAAGAGCCCACACCACAGCCAGACACTCTTGTTCTGTGGTAGAGTAATTTCTCTCTGCCTTATTAAGGGTGCGGCTGGCAAAAGCAAGAACCTGTTCTGTCCCGAGTCCTGTTGGTTGAGTCAACACAGCCCCTAGACCTACTTCACTGGCGTCTGTGTATACTATAAAAGGGAGGTTGAAGTCTGGATGGCCAAGTATTGGTGGAGAGACTAGATATTTTTTAAGAGTTTCAAAGGCTGCTTGGCATTGAGGTGTCCAGATGTACTTTGCTCCTCTCCGTTTCAAAGCATGAAGTGGTTCAGTTAACTGTGAAAATCCAGGCACAAAGCGATGGTACCATCCAGCTATTCCAAGAAACCGCTGTAGCTCCTTTATGTTCTGTGGGACTGGGAAATCCTGAACAGCCTTGGTTTTTTCTGCGTCTACCTCCACTCCAGAGGAGGAGACCACATGTCCTAGGAATTTTAGTGAGGTACGGAAGAAGTGACTCTTTTTCATGTTCACCGTTAAATTCGCCATTTGCAGTTTGTCAAAGACAGCTTGAAGGTCAAACCTGTGATGCTCTGGTGTGGATGAATAAACAATGATATCATCCAAATATACAAAACAATTTTTTCCTCTCAAGTCCCCCAGAACTACCTCCATTAACCTTTGGAAGGTGGCAGGTGCATTTTTTAGCCCAAATGGCATCACCTTAAATTGATAAAAGCCGAGGGGACTGATAAAAGCTGTTTTCTCACGACTCTCTTCCTCCATTTGGACCTGCCAGTAGCCACTGTTCAGGTCCAACGTGGTGAATATGGCAGCTCCAACAAGTGATTCTAATATCTCCTGAATGTTAGGGATGGGATAAGCATCAGTACGGGTTACGGCATTTAGTTTTCTGTAATCAACACAGAATCGTGGTTTGGACTCGAGTTTTTTTGGTACCAGGACTACAGGATAAGCATAAGGAGATGTGGATGGTTCTATTATATCTTTCTCCAGCATTTCTTGTACATGCTCCTTAATCACTTGCAACTTGAAGGGTGATACACGGTAAGGCTTATGTTTGATGGGCACATTGTGAGTGAGAAATATCTTGTGGGTGAGAAGGTTAGTACGGCCCAAGCTATTGGTACAAATATGTATGTTATTTTGTAGTTGATACAACAGTTGTTTCTTTCCGAAGTCGTCTAGATGGGCATTTTGTACAGCCATTTCTAGGTAGTTGTGAGGAGGAGATATTAATTGTGCCGGAGTCATTGCGGAAAAGAAAGCAACATGTGGTTGAGAATGGTTTCCGGGCTTCCCAGCAGATGCACTTATAAATAGATAGCGTTGATGCTTATTGGCTTTGAACCAATAACTGTTTTCTGAGACATCAAACTGTAAGCCTGAAAAAAAAATGAAGTCGAGTCCAACTACTGCAGGGAAAGCGAGACTTTTTCCAGGCAGGATCACACAAGGTAATGTCACTGTTGCAGATTGTATAGTCAGTTTCAGTTCGCTCCATCCTAGCGGTTGCCGACTTTCTCCGTCTGCCAGATATAAAGGTCCCCTGGTCCAGGGCTTGAGAATCTCCTGTGGATCACTTACTGTGGACCAAACATTCTCATTTATCAGGGTGTACGAGGAGCCCGTGTCCAGGATGGCAGTTCCTGACCACGCACCAACATTCAATGGCATCATTAGCTGACAGGGCATGCTGGTTCCAGCAGGTGCAGGAAAATAACTTACAGAGGCAGTGGCTCCTTGTTGGGTATGGGGGGAAAGTGAGTGAAATGGTCCTTGAAGTTGCCTTTGGGGATTACTAGAAGTTTGTGGACTGGATACGTTTGGAGCCCTATTTTTATCAGCCCTCCACTGGGGGCATGAAGCAGGTGCATGGTGGCCTTTGCAGCGCCAGCAGTACACCTGAGGTTGGGTGAAAGCTGCTGGGTTCAGTTGGCGTGGTGTCGTTTGTGTAGTGGAAGGTGTGGGAGTTAGGTTGGAAGGAGGCTTCTGAACTGCCTTCCGCAGACCTTTCCTCTGTTCATATTGCAGTTGGTTTTGTTGGTCCTTCTCCAGTTGTTGTCCCAGACGAACAAGTTCATCCACCGAGGTGACTCTGCTCCGCAGTTGACTGGCGAGTTGGGGGTTGATATTCTTTAGGATCAACTTCACAACATCCCCTTCCGTTATAGAGGGCTTCCATCGCTTGCATAGCGATTGATACATGTAAGCAAAGTCTCTGATGCCTTCATTCTCTTCTTGGATTCTGTTACGCACTCTTTCAGCCAACTCATCCTCATAGTCCTCAGATAGGAACGCAGCACGAAACTGCTTGTTGAATTCAGTCCACGTTTGGACTTAATGACGGGCCACATCCCACCAGTCCCTGGAAGTACCGTGAAGCACATTACGGAGAGTGGCCATGAGCTCCTCATCAGTGAGTGGGTTGAGGGCTAAAAAATCTTCACATCTCTCCAGGTACTGAAGGGGGTCCGAGGAGTCATCGATTCTTCCAAATGTTGGGAACTGTACTTTAATGGGAGCCTTTCCCGCAAGCCTGCCCCTAGTTTCTCCTTGGATGGCAGTGCTTCGAGGGGAGTCAAGCAGATCATTTGGTTTACTGCTCCTTATTGTCGACTGCAGTCTGGGGTGACCTGCATGTCCCAGCGGTCTCCCACCTAAATCATCTGGCATGGTCTGCACGCTTGCCTGTCCCATTGAGGGGTTTAGCCGCGTGGAGGTGAGCTCTTCAGCCATGGTGTGCAACGTGTTAAGACAGAGGGAAAGCTCCTCTTTCACTGGTTGGATGATATCTGGTATGAGTTTCGTGGTAATTTCAGTGTACTGATCTTTAAGCCTCCATCCAAGGGAAGCATCCAGCTGGGTTCGTAAATACTCAACTCGTGTATCCACATGCTTGACTAGTTGTTTTTGCTGCTCCATGAATGACTCAGTCAATCTTTCCTTCAACTGTTCCATTTGAGAGGTTATTCCTTTGGATAACTCTTCAATGTCTAACTTTATTTCACCTATTTCCAGTTGGTATTGGGTCTGGTCTGGAGGTGAACTGGAACAATTCACTGTTTGTGTGCATTCATCTAACTTTCTGCTCACAGGAACAGGGCTGATGGCCTCTAACGGAGTGGCCAGCCCTGGGAGCTCAAACAGCTCCATATCCAAAAGGGAATATGATGTAGGAGGCTCATCAGGCAGGCCAGTTTGATTCTCTGACCCAGCTTGTGCTGCCATTTCCAAATGTCCTAATTTGTTTAGTCTTCCTAACCCTTTACAGTCTATTCTTTATTCTGTATGCTAACTATTTATTTGTTATTACCGGGTTTGTATTTTTCAGTATATTTAATATCTGCCCTTTAACGGCCCCACGTTGGGTGCCAATTTTTATGTGACGGAAGCAGGTGTAACTAAGGGATTTAATCGGGGTGCCAGCCAGGTCTCTCTCCTGACATATAAGAAATAAATACAATTATTAACAACTTTCCCTTGTAACTCACACTCACTTCACAACACAAAGGATGTAAACAATTTGAAGTGTTTATCACCCTAACCTGGACTGAAACAAACAAACCCAAATAATCACATAAGCAAAAGGCAACAACGGGGGTGTATTAAATCAGATCTTTTGCAACAACATATATAAAAATTAATGGAAAGGTCCGAGAGTCCCGTTCAGATAAATTCAGTTCCGTTCAGATAAATTCAGTTCCGTTCAGATAAATTCAGTTCAGTTCAGATAAATTCAGTTCAGTTCAGATAAATTCAGTTCAGTTCAGTTCAGAAAAGAAAAATGTGCGTCCATAATATAATCAGCAAAAAAAAACTAAGATTATCGCTGATTCAGTATACAGCAGCTGCAGCAACCGCTGCGTCGATCAGCTGTTTACTCACGGTACCGCTGAGGTCCCGACAGGCCGCTGCTTCGGCGGTTCACCAGAACAAACGCTCCCAGCCTACTCCTCCAGCACATCAGATAAGTCACATAGGTCAGCTAGCCTCTCCCTAGTCGTAGGTGCGATAATCCTTAGTCCATAACACCGCTTGGCAGCGTCCGATCAAAACTCACTTCCTCCTGTCTCCAGCGTCCTCCAGACAGGTGAGGGAGTACCACTCTCGGGGGCGGGGCGTGTCTCCTAACTCACCTCTTATAGAAGTCAGGCAGACAAAACGATCAATAAAACAATACTCAACGTGATGCTGTCCTTCTCTTAGGTCACAGAAATCAGCAACAAAAATAAAGACAATAACCTCCAAACTGTATGTCACACATATAAGTAATTTAACAAGTTCAACCAAAGCCGATAGGCACCAGGTGACAGACATGGGCTGTTACACCTGTGCATATGAAACAAAAAACGCCTTTTGTTTATAGATTTATTGTGAAAAACGGAAGTTGTGCTTTCCTGTTGGGCGGTTGTGATTTCTGTCCATTTACTGCGGAAGTGCTCCGGCGTCCGGCGAAAATTGGATCGATTCTATTTTTGAGGACGCCAGAACAGAGGGCGGCGCACTGCGCCGCACTGCCGGAGCACGGCCGCAGTAGTGAAATTGCTCTGATTGACTACAACGGGACCGATTTTGCTCCGGCGTTCGTGTCGGAGCGGAGGTAGTGGAATTTGGGGGTTATCATTTCCTCCTCATTCAGCTCACCTTGTCCTCTCACCAAGCTCCAAGTTTCTAAGTCTTGACCGGCCAGGACTCGCAACACCAGGACTCGCTACAACGCTTGTGTTGAAGCCAGTTTCCCATTAGAACCGTCCAGAAGCTCATCTATTGGCTCTGCTGATACTTGCTTTTTACTGCCACCTGCGTACTTGACAGTTCTGCATTCCTGACATTGCATTAAGAGACTCCAGGCTGTAGTTTTATGGATATTTTTTGTATACTTACTGTACTGTAAAGATCCCCCCCCCCCGGTTCTCATGCCAGTTTTGTCCACCCCATTTCTAAAGTCAAAACTACGTCCATGCCTCAATACCAAGTGCATTACAGTTAGCCATAGTAAACATCAATATGAGTATCTGTAGAGAGTCACAGTCTAAGAAGACAGTCTACCCGTATCACAGGATTTCACTTGTTAGTCCTATAAACAGAAATCTAAATATTTACTTTAAAAGGCTGTTTTAAACAACAATTGTTAACTTTATTGATCTAAAATCATTATTTATTGAACACAGCTGTGAATGGAAGTTACAAATAACCAGGATCCGTAAACATCAGCTGGTTATTAAAAAAACAACTGATAAGAGTTTTTCAAACAGTGTTTATGATTTCAGTCGAAAATGGCTACCCTAGTGTTTTGACCCGCTCCTACTACATAAATGGATTTTCACTGTTAATTAGACTTCTTTTTCACACCAAAGGCGACGGTGGCACAGAAGTTAAGTGCACCATGATTGGAAGGTTGCAGATTCGAGCCTGGCTCAGTCTGTCGTTGTGTCCTTGGGCAAGATACTTGACACATTGCCTGCTGGTGGTGTTCGGAGGGACCGGTGGTGCCTGTGTACGACAGACTCTGTCAGTGCGCCCCAGAGCAGCTGTGGCTACATCGTAGCTCATCCCCATCAGGGTGTGAATGTGTGTGTGAACGGGTGAATGACTGATTGTGTTGTAAAGTGCCTTGGGGGGTTCCAGGACTCTAGAAGGCGCTGTATCAAATACAGGCCATTTACCAAAGTAAAATAGTCCAGCTTAAATTGTGCTGCTAAAAGTGAAAAATAACTTGAAGATTGGTTGTTGGTCTCGTTGGACTATCCTACAGCTTCTGATGAAGCTGGTCCTGTCCTTGGACCCGCAATTTGGAGACATTACAGCATTGCTGAAGATGAAACCAGAGTCAACAAAAGAGATGAATGTCGCCACACCAATCTGATTCCAATCTATAAAATGAGATGCAACCGGTTTCTTTCAGAAGAACCGGATTTAATGATTGAGCCAGCACACAGAATCGGACAATTAATAAAAGTGTATTAATTGCAGGAAAAATAGGATAGATGGCCAGGCTGGGACTTGACTTAACTTGGCTTAGCTTAGCTTAGCTTGGCTTGGCTTCAAAACAGGATACTTCACTATACTTCATCTTTGGAAAACATTCACAAATTCACTTATTTTTTCAGTTTCTTGCCACCCAGTAAACATGACTTTAGTTACTGTTAAATATAAAATGGAGGAATCTTTGTGAAAAAATCAGAAAGAGCCAATGAGAAAGTAAGCAAAAGTTCACAGACATCTCAGCGTAATTTTCCAAATCTTAATTCTGCATTTTCCAGACAGAAATAATGATCCAGGTTAGAGGCTGACAGTAGATTTTTTTTTAGAAGAGACACTCATGCACTTTTGCGTTGGATGCCACTTGGTCATAACAGACATCATTGTCTGACCAACAGAACTTGACCTTTAATTGCTTTTCATGATTTAGCTATATTTGTATCTTCAAACCAGATGTAAGCTGTTTAATGTAACTGACTTTTCAGTGTCAAAGGCCACTAAACCAACAAATAAACTGAAGAACTGGCTCAAAGTGAAGGAATGAGGCTAAAATAACCAAAGATGATCCACAAATTATCTCTAAGATGCAAAATGTCTTTTTTAGCACATTGACCCATTTCCTGTGTATCCATCACATATTCAGATAGGTGATCATAAGCTTTGAAAAATTAATCTATATTATTTATTATCATGGTTGAACAGAAGATTCTCTGGCTCTTTGTCTTGACTTAATCCACTCTGCCACTATCACTATGCCACAGGTGCTCTATTTTAAACTCACGCCTGGGGCTCTGCATACAAAATGTCATTTTGAGAAAGAGCACTAATGACTCGGCCATTCTTGAAGGTAATCTTTGTTTGAGTTTTAGCATTAAGCTGCTTTGATTGTCCATTTCGTTGACTACTTTGTCAATGTGTTAGGGTGTGTGTGTGTGTGTGTGTGTGTGTGTGTGTGTGTGTGTGTGTGTGTGTGTGTGTAAGGGTGCATGTGTGTGCACATAATGATTCGAATCGATTAAGTTTGAAAGATTAGATGATTTTATGTACAGTAACAGTGTCAATGGGACTGTTTTATCTGTAGGAGGCAGGTGTCAATAGGTGTTTTTGCTAAAACGATACATGTTGCTATGGTTGCATAAACTCCTGTTTTCTATCTTTTCACCAAAGACCACACCAGTAGTCACATTTATCTGACTTCACTCATTTTACTCCCTCACCGAACCATCAGCTCTAGAACATGAGGTAAAAAAGTTGGGTTTTTGGTCATACATTTTGTGTAATTACAGCAAACACGATAAGAAGGACAACTCTTAAAGGATTGCACCAAACAATTAATAATTTATTTAAAGGCCTCGTTAGTACATAAAAAAATTGTGATACAACCACAAAAGACTTGAAACTGTGCAAAAGACAAAACATTCAGTGGAATACTTTTAACTACAATTTAAAGGTGCATTATGTAAGAATGACACAAGAATGGCCTCTGTGGTGAATTTTGGGTACTGCAGTCCATTTTCAAAACACACAAGTGACTCTCGCATTCCTGTTCCACAAGTTTCATGGCTGTTGTCAGTTACGGCTTAGCGCCAGAAGATTCTGGATGACAAGCGACAGTCATACACAGTAAGTTGATAAGTAGATAAATACATTTCACAGTAATATTGAGTTGTTGGTAATTTAAAATGTAGCCTAAGGTACTTTTAGAGCAGACTATTAGTTTCTAATTCACCGTTAGCTCAACGTTAGCTTCTAGCCTTTTTTACCCGATCTTAAAGTACAACAAAGTTACAAGAAACAACTTCAGGATCACTTTAGGATCTTTTCAAAATACTGTTGCATTTGTCAGCCAGCGTTGCATTACAAGTGCCTCCACTTTAAGTGCTGACTTGGCGAAGACTCGGCAACCCCGCGTGCCCACAGATTGTAAATATCTACGTCCTTCATTGCCCTTTTTGAAAGGAGAAAAACTAACAATCCCCAGCTGACTGAAAAGGAAATCTGTTTCAATGTAATCTTCCTTCCAACATGATTGAGACATGAGACAGTTTTGCGATAGATTTCACTTTCTAATTCTTACTTATTGTACCTTTAATGCTTTGATGGCCAAGGATTCATCTCTCTGTGGTGCCTGTGTCTACTTAGTTCAACAGCATCTTAATCAAGAGGGGATGACGGTGGGAGGAAAATAAGATCATTAAAGCTTATAAGGCAGAATGAATGAAAATTATAAACTTAGCAGACTCAACAGAACTTGAAGAACATAAACTTGGCTAAACTAACTGACAAAAAGCAGGGAGGACAATGCTTTTGGAGTAAAAGGAGTAAAAGATACCAAGAAATAGTGTACTCTCAAGAATGCAGTCAGGCGTGTGCTAGAAGTTCAAAGGAAGAATACAAATATTGATACTTGCACATTTATTGTAATAAAAGTTTATCTCCATCAAAATCTCTGAAGTGGACAGAGTGCATCACCAGCCAAACACAATATTCCTTAAAACAGAAAGTCAGGTTGGTGGAGCTCGCAATAAGAAAACCAGGAACAACCCAAACATGAATTCCAAAACTTGGAAAAAATAAAACTACATCTAGGTGTTTTGACTTGGAAAGCACATTTGTTTATGAGAGCTGCACACACTTTTAAAGATATTCTCCTTTTTTGCATTTTTCTAAAACAAACAGGGACTGCAGCTGCAGAAATGGAATGCAGTTGTCTTTAATCAACACGTTCTCACTCCCAGCGCGTCAAAAACAAACACTTAGTCAGCCACCCTCCACGTCAGACCCCTGACGCCAAAAGTGCCCTTTTTCGTTACTTATGTGCGAAAAGGGGTTTTTCCATTATTTGACTGCAGATCCCAATGCAGCGTAAAACTGAAGCGATGGGATGTCCGCTACCGTTGCATCCTAGTGCAGCGTTACACTGACGCGATGGGATGTCCGCAGCCAGGGCACCAAACAAGCTCATTGTTCCTCACCTTAACCTTATCCTCTTATTTAACCTTATCCTCTTATTTAACCTTCCCCTCACCCCTATCCTAACCTTAAACATCTTGCCAGCAAACACGTTGGTGATGTGTCGATCGCTCTAAAAGCCGGCTCTATGAAGTGAACGGCGGGAGCCGCCTCGTGATTGGTCGAGGTTGGACCGAGCCAACGCGAGGGGGAGGTTTCAACTACCAAGGGGGAGATTAAAAGTAGAGGGTATGTGTAACCTCCCCCTCGCCAGATGGTATGTTCTAACGTTCCCCCTTGGGCGGCAAATACGAAAATTCACAGTCAGACTCTGACTGTCAGAGTCAGAATGCAGGGGAAACAAATGCTTGATCGCAGTGAGAGTAACGTTTTAGGTAGCAAGAGGGTTAAGGTTAGGATGAGGGAGAGGGGAAGGTTATAAATAGCGAAACGTTAAGGTTTAGGTGCGGTTAAACGAGGTGGTTCGGTGCCGCATCGGTTAAATGAGCTGGTTCGGTGCCGCATTTAAGGTCTAGGTGCGGTTAAACGAGCTGGTTTGGTGCTGCATCGGTTAAATGAGGGTTAAGGTTAGAATGAGAGTGAGGGGAAGGTTATAAATAGTGAAACGTTAAGGTTTAGGTACGGTTAAATGAGCTGGTTCTGTGCCGCATCAGCGGATATCTAATCACGTCAGTTTTACCCTGCATTGGGATCTGCAGTTACAAAAGGGAAAAACCCCTTTTCGCACATAAGTAACGAAAAAGAGCACTTTTGGCGTCTGGGGTCTGACGTGGAGGGTGGCTGACCAAGCGTTTGTTTCCGACGCTTAGGGTGTGAGAATGTGTTGCTTTAATACACCTGTGTCAAAATAAAATGTCTGCATTGACCCATTTTGGAAAAACTGTTTTAATATCTGTTGTCAAAATTTGGTGTGAATTATATTACAAAATGTTTTGGATTGTCAAAATACTCATTTGCACAAGACAACAAATTATGAATAGTAGATCACATGTAGTGACACGTTTTGAAATGACTGTTAATGCATACATTTTTGTAACAAGTGAAACACAACCAAGGGAAAGCATTTGTCACAATTTTGTGAAGTCAACCAGGAATTGAGAAAGAATGCACTTCCCCCCTCATCCGCTAGGGGCTGGCTCCAAAATAGAACACATTTTCATTGCCTCCCATGTTAAAACAATGCCAACTTCACATTTTTACAGCCTGGTTCAAGAAACCATTTAGGTTTAATAGGTCTAGTTTCACTTTATCGCAGTGTCGTTGAGGCCTGAACCCGAATCCACACTGGGGGCATCAGCGGCGCGGAATAGCAGCAGGACGGTTTACTCGCGAGCTTCACTGCACGTCAACCCACACCGGAAAAGCATCTCAGGCGTAGAGTGGCTTCTCCGCTGTCCTCCTCACTGGACTCGCAAGATTACAAAATTCCTCAAGACTTCAAAGGTTATGGTTTATGCCATCCGGCATTAAACCAAGAAGAAGAAGAAGAAGGAAATCATGTCTGATGTCATTTAGAATGTTGTGCTTCTCCACTGCCTGAAATAAAGCCATGAAAAACGCACCGTTGCACTTCTCGAAAGATGCTGGGAGTAAATAAGCTGTTAGGTCATTTGTATTGACATAATCATCATAAACAAGAAGTAGCATCTCTTTAGTAGTCTTTTATTTTGAAAATTACCAGACATTAATATCATGTGTGATTAACTGTCTAGCCCTCTGTTAACTGCAGAAATTGACGTGTCTCAGCTTGCCGTGCATCGCTGCTAAACTTTGGATTGGGTTCTATGTTTGCCACGAGCTGCTTCTGTGAAGCGTCCGAAATGTTTGACGCTGCAGCTGGTTTGGATCACCCCTATAGACTTGAAGGGTTTCTGTTTGAAGCAGCAACATTCCACCGCTGTTCCGCGCTGCTGATGCCTCCAGCGTGGATTAGCTGTGCTTGTCATCTGTGGAGCTCTCTGAGGGTGACTGCAACCACTGTGGAGGAGCGGAACGTGAGCTCATGGGGCCCAGGTGCCTGGCTTCGATCACTGTGGTCTGACTGCTAATCTACGTCTGAGATGCTCCCCGGTGTGGATTGACTCCTCTTCAGCCTTCAGAGAGTACAGACGCTTTTTTCTCAGCTCCCTTATCGGCTTCCCCAAGGCTCTTGTCCTGTCTGCCTACAGAGCACTTCTCTGAATTTCTCCTGAAACCACTACTCTCTTTTTGGAAATATGGACTTAATTAATTGGTCATTCAACGTGATTGACAAAATTTTCTCTACGATGAGAACGGAGAAGGGGGCTCCCACCTGTCCCGAGGGGACATTCGCATCGGGATATGCACTCGATTCTTGGGAGGTCTGGCGAATCGTGTGCCTCTCTCAGCTGTCCATCGAGGACGTGGAAGATTTGTGGATATTCGGCCTGATGATCACTGGATTTCTTCTGATTGGAGTGGGAGGATATCTGGTTTTCTGGAAATTTGGGAAGACGGGAGCGATTGGAGTGCGACCCGTACCCACGGAATGTGCCGCTCGTGCGGTGACCTCACAGACTGGGACGTTACTCGAGGTGAACCGTAAGCTGGACAATGTCCTTGCGGCGTTGCCTGTGTTAGTGCGCAAGATGGATTTGATCTCGGAGAGGGTCGCCGGACGATGCGGGGATGTGGAATGTAAAATTGGCTTCACTGGTGGACATGAATGACCACTTAGAGACTACAAGACGGAGGGGAAGATTATCTCTGTCTACCCTAAACAAAGTTATGTTTATCCTTATCTGACCCCATAGCAGCCTCTCAAGGCTGCCTCAACACACCCCCACAAAAGGAGGAATGCCGACAGATGCTGTGTCCCGACCTTCACCCTCTCCCTTCAGGCTATATCTGCAGGGACCTCAATGTGCTCTCTGTTCCTTATCTCTCCCTCCCACCTGTTGTTCTGCAGCTGGTCGATGCGCCGCAGTGGCAGCTCCCATTGGAGGCTTCAGGATCCCGCCCACCCCCACCTCCCCATCGGACTCTGATGTTGTATACGTGCTGTCTGTGCTTCCATGTCGGGTGTTTTTTTGCATTGGAGTGCTACACCCTGCTGGTGTAACCCTGTTAATGCCTTTTTTCCCCTCCCTGAACTTTCCTCATGTAACACCCTTTTCATCTAACTATTAAGGTAGCGCGACTCATGTTGCGAATGACCGCAGTCACCAATTCTTGTTATGTGTCTTACCCACGTATGTCTGATCTTTGAATTGTGTGTGCTGAAACTGAATTTCATTTCTCTGTATGTCCTGCACATGTGGAGAATATGACAATAAATGACTCTTGACTCTTGACTCTTGACGCACTGAGAAGAATGCTAGTAATTTGTCCCGCTGCTGATCTGCGCCGCTGATGCCTCCAGTGTGAATTTTGGGTGAAGCTGTGCTTTTTGCCTGTAGAGCTCTCTGAAGGAGACCACAGAAACTCTGCAGCTCGGCAAGTTGAGGTCAACTGTGTTTTACTGGCTAAAAGTAAGCTTCAATTAACTTAGTAAGCTTGCAGCTGGGAGCAATGGCGGACCAAAATCCTCAAAATTCCGCTCTCATCTCCACCTCTTTGCTAATTTTTGGTTTGTCCGAGAGTGTCAAGACGTGAGATATGACAAAAGAAGGTTTATCCATATTTATTACAGCCATTCAACACAATCAAATACAGAAATAACACAAGACTTATTGATTGCTTTGATCCAACGTTGCATTTATCAGCATCAGACAAGCGCTCAAAAATGAAGGGAAAATGTTTTTTCGTGCTCTTGAACTCAATCATATTTTTGTAAAAAAAAAAAAAAAAAAACAATACTATCAACCTTGACTCTGAATTTGTGTCTCATTTTCCTAGTTTTTCTTCTTTCTAATCTATCTTCTAGTTTGGCATTTCATCAGTCAGTTGCATTCTGAGTTTTTTTCATGGTCGTCTCATCCCAGCGTTCCAAACTGTTGGCTGGACTCATTTTGGTTGCATGCTGACTAATGGGAAGTCGTTTACTTCATTAACGGAAAGAAACATCCATTTGGTGTCATGGCAAATCTCTGGACTGTTTTGCTAAATTATATCTGAACTCAGAATCCAGTTGATGCATTAAAAGAACTCATGAAATTTCCACTTCCATAACTTTTTGTTTTTCAAAATTGGGATCCTGCTAATATCTTTCCATCCTTTTCACCCATTTGGTTCCCACTCATCATTTTAATTAAACCCTTTCACACACATGCGCACACACAAAAACATGCACACACACATCCTGTGGTACTTTGAACGTGATATTTCATTATAGCTGTTTTCACAGGAAGCTGCAGCAAATTAGTTAGGCGTATTCTCAAGTGCTATTAGAGGTGTTTTTGTTTGGTTTTAAATAGAAACGTGAAAAACAAAAAAGAAATCAACCTGAACATTGACTTTCTTTACAACTTGGTTCTGATTAGGTGTGATATTCTGCTCTCAGACAGACTCTTGAGTCACTAAAGCAATTTCTACTAATTTAGAACTTTTGCGCTTAAAACAATAATTCTGTCTCCGTGTACCCTTCCGTATCACAAAACAAAAACTAAATACTATTGGCACTCGCAGAGTACAGACGCTTTTCTTTTTGCTCCCTTATCTTTTTTTCCCAAGGCTCTTTGTCCTGTCTGCCCACAGAGTGCTTCTCTGCATTTCTTCTGAAAAACCCTATTTTTTAACGATGGATTTGATTAATTGGTCATTCAACCCAATTGATAAGATCTTTTCAACAATGAGAACGGAGCAGGGGGCTCCCACTTGCCCGATCGTATGCCTCTCCCAGCTGTCCAATGAGGATGTTGACGATGTGTGGATGTTTGGCCTGATGGTCACTGGATTTCTTCTGATTGGAGTGAGAGGATATCTGGTTTTCTGGAAATTTGGGAAGACGGGAGCGATTGGAGAGCGACCCGCACCCATGGAAAGCACCGTCCGTGTGGAGACCTCACAGACTTGGACGCTACTCAAGGTGAATCGTAAGCTGGACAATGTTCTAGCTGCGATACCGGTATTAGTGCGCAAAATGGATGTCGTCTCGGAGAGGGTCACCGGACGGTATGGACAGGTTTAAAAACCAAATTGGCTTCACTGGAGGACTTGAATGATCAGTTTTAAAGACTGAAGGCAGAGAAGAAAATTATCTCAGCCTGACCCAAACAAAGTCTTGTTATCCGAATCTGACGCCAGAGCAGCCTTCAAGATGCTAACAACAACCCCCACAAAGGAATGCAGACAGATGCTGTGAACCCCCCCCCCCGCCTTCGGATTGGTGGACTTCAGCCTGGCGAGGTCATCAACCTGCAGGAGTCAATGTGCTCTGCGCTCCTCCCAAGATCTCCCTCCCACCTGTGGCTACAGAGACGGAGCGCCATACATGGCTGCTCTCGCTCGGGAAACAGGACTGTTATCTGCTGCTTATCTGTTTGAGTTTTTTTTATTTTTTTTTTTGCAGATCGAAGCTGCCCTCCTGGTGGGAGAGTAGCTATGAAGTGCCTTTTTTTCCCTCCTCCCGACTCAATTCCTCATGTTACCCTTTTATCTCTCTATTAAGGTAGCGCGACTCGGGTTGCGAATGACCACAGTCACCAATTCTTGTCATGTGTCTTGCCCAGTATGTCTGATCTCTGAATCGTGTGTACTGAAACTCTCATTTCCCTCTGGGATTAATAAAGTTTGATTGATTGATTGATTGATTGATTGATACGCATGTACAACCAGCCTCTAACTTTTAAATCCTAGGGCGAAAAAACACATTGTTTATTTTGCACCAAGACTAATGTAACATCAGGGATCAGCTAATGTTTAGAAGTTGTCTAAGAATTTATATATATATATATATATATAATTTTTTTTAATTAATTAATTTATTTATTTTAGCAACACTAGAGATTTTAACACTTGAAGCTATTGTTTTCAAGGTGGGTGAGTCCATGAATGTTAAGTGACAGTGTGATGTAGACCTGTCAGGATTTTCTAATCCTGGAGTTTCACTGTCTATTTTCTAACTGAGGCTAACGCAGGAGATAGGTGTAGGAGACTATTTTCTTGTTCAGCCTGCATGAAAAATATTTTTTTCTGTGTTCAGCACCTTTAAGATAAACCTATAAAAACACATCAAGTTCCAGTATAAGTCACAGATAGAATTATATGCAGATTTTAGAAGGAATTTGATCCCACACATCTTTGAGCCTCTGACAGCCTCCTTTTATAAGAAAATCACCACATTCATAAAACAGGAGGGGGGTTCTCTGTTGTAAATCACTTTCTTTTCTCAACCATGGAGTGTGTTTGATGAACTGCAGCGAGCAGCTGCTGTCCGTTGAGAAGCTGTATTTTACATTTATCCCTTGAAAGCTTTTCGATGAGACACGAGCGTCGATGCAAACAAAAACAGAGACAACAAAATGATTTGAAGTTATTCTTGTGAGGAAAAATGATTTCCCCCCTCTCTTCAGTAGAAAAGCCTCTTACATAAAAAGTGTTTGTTCCTACTTAAATACAAATAGATTTGACTAGCTCATTTCCTGTTTCTAAAGTGCATCACATTTAATTTTAGCATTTGCATATTGCTCATTAACATAAAGCACTTAGTCTGCTTTATTTAAAAGGGAGGACCAGCACATTTAATGGACTCGAATCTACACTTGATATCTCGTCTTGTTCAGCCGTGCAGCGCGTTAAAGATTAAAAATTGTTATTTAAGGGTAGTTGTATTTTTCTTGTTTAAGTCTACATACTTTTATTTCACCATACTTGTCTCTGTTTCCTGTTTTTGCTGTAAAGTGTACATTTCTTCCTGCTGGGGATCGATAAAGCACTCTTATCTCTTTTCTTTTTGTTTTGCCCTCCATGATTATCAGTTGCCCCCATCTGGCCACCTTTGAAAACTTTCTGGAGTTATACCTGGTAGGAAGGGGAGGACTGGGGTTGCCTATGACAATGACAATGATCTTGAGTCATTTTGACCACAGCTCATCCATCCCAACATCCATAGAAGCAGCACAGCCTGAGATCTCAGTCAGTGTTTCTTGTTATCGGATAATCAGAGAAGTTTCTATTTCCAGTCCAGAGCTGCTCGTAACACATCTATTAAGCCATGTTTGAATAATAAAAGCTAAAAATGAATCACTCCACATGTTACATGGTGATGTTTAACATGATTCAAGACCTTTAGGCTAACGTAGCACTCTGGTGACAAGTATTCAAACCGACAACCAAAATGTCACCTCAAGTTTTCAGTGAATATCAAACTTCTGCTGATGATCTCTCCTCTTCCAGACCCATTAGACACTGACTTTTGTCTCCTTGCAAATTATTAAACCAAGGCATGCAAGTTTCAACTTGTTTGCTTTAAAAGACAGACTGTTTGGTGCAAAAAGAACACATTTCCTACCCTTCTTAGCCAAAAAATTTTATTTTTAGTGCAAGATTTAAAAAAATTTTGTTTATAAGAAGTCTCCTCAAATCAGGTCTGAGGCCCTGTGTGGTCAGTAAAATGGAAAATAAAATGTTCCTGGTGTGATTTTTTTTTACAGTGACTTTATTTCTTAGCTCATTTCAAGAATCTCTTCTCAGTTCGAGTGTTGTTTTTGTCTAATTAGTTCCTCTGTGTTTCTTTACTGTGTGAAACATAGAGTGCAACAGAAATGAGATTTGTGAAGGTCAGGCAATGTGATGACCACTTATTAAGTGCACTAAAAGCCTCCCTACAATTATTAATCCACTCAACATCAGGAAGTGTTGCAGGAAAGTGTTAAATCCAGTCTGCAGTGTTTGGATTTCACAACAGAAATGTAAGCTGGTTGATAATAAAGTACTGGTACATGAGATGACCTCCAGTGATCACCATTTACCAATGATAACACTATTAATGCTAACTCAATATAATTTTATTCTACTTTTTGTGCCCCCATGCATTGCATTTTCATACAACTGTAAAAATACACTTCACATTAAAAAAAAGTGTGGTTCACTGAAAAAACATTTATTTAAATTTATATTTCATTATATAATCAGTCACTCTGAGATTTTCCCACAAGCTAAACATGAAAATGGTCTCTTACACCTAGTCTCTTACACCTAGCTCCTGCATTAGCATCTAATAAAATAGACGCTGAAAAATCTGACCGCTCTACGTCAAGCAGTGGCTTGGATTGGCCCATCATGGCTCGCGATGGGAAAGGCTATTGTTGGTTTAGCGTCCAGGAAACAGCATTGAATAAACCGGGTAGCAGAAGCTAACCATTGGCAACTCCACCACACGGTAGAAACTCCTCCAGGCTTGTGCTATTTGCGGAGATGAAGCATCCAGGTCGGAGAGCAAACAGTCAGTGGTAGAGTTGCGTTGCTGTCATCCGATCCAAGGTAAGATGTCCAAATATCTGGAAATAAGACTCCAAATCCTGCTGTCCGTTGCAGCGGACTTGTCCATGCTGCTCTAGTCTATGAGTTTACAAACACAAACACAGACAGCAGCTTAGCTTTGAATTTGTCCTAACATGTTAAAAAATGACTTTAATATAATTCATTTGCATGTGCAGCTCACAGCTTTGCTGTTAGCCCATTGTTCCAGTGATCACTCAGCAGAATTGATGGGATGGAAAACTGAATCTTGATCCCTACAGGGTTATTTTTTTCTGGTGACATTTTCCAACAGAAAGAAACAACAGTTTGTCTGAAAAGACACCAGGAATCGGAGCAAGTCTTCAGCTCACTGGCTTTGTCCGCAGACCCTTGAAGGAAGATTGGACACAATGTATGGCAGAAAATACATGTTTTTAAATGCGTAATTTTTCCAATTTAATCCCAATTTATTTACGTACATTGGGATTAATCTGTGTGGCAGCTGTCCTCAGCTTCACTAGAGCAGATTGTCTTTAAGATCAAGAGGTCAACGTACTGTACATAAAAGCACCCCTCTTCCAATAAATGACTAAACTACACATGACATGGACCTCTCCAGTCTGTTTGAGTTTCACTGAAGAGCTTCTGTGGGACAGAAATTTTGACTGAACCCAACCCAAAACCTATAATTACTTTACCCTTTAAAGTTTAGAAAATCAGCTATTTTCTTTATAAATTCCTTTGAACTCATCTTTTGTATCTTTATGTGCTGCTTTGTGGGTCACACTTCAGACTTGAGCAAAACCTGTCCGGAACGGCAAGACCGACAACCGGATGGCCTCATGCTTGCTTTTGGTCTGAAACGTCTTAATGGCGGGGGTGTTTAAACAAAAGCAAGAAAACCACTTTATTAATTTTTTTCATCTTTTTTCATCTTCACAATATATTCATAGCTACATAAATATGTTTGAATGTTAAGAAGCATTAAAAAATGTGGCTTAAAGAGGGACTGCACACCATCAGAAAATGTAACTCCACCCCTAGTCGAGATTTGAAAAATGCTATGAAAGTGGGCGTTGCTAGAAGGCGCAGAGTGGCATGGCCAAGTGTGGGGAATTTCCATCCTGGGAGGGAGGGGGAGGAGACTGTACCAATGACGTGAAATTGTACCAGCCCCGGTCAGTCACAAGTTTAAAATGCAGTAGCTGCTGTTCTGCCACAGGGGGCAGCACTAAAACGTTTTTAGACCAACATTCTAGATCAGGTGTGTCAAATATGCGGCCCGCGGGCCGTATCCGGCCAACAAGCAGGTTCAATCTGGCCCACGAGATGGTTGTGTAAACTTTATTTTCATACTTTACAATGTAGAGTGAAAATAAACTCATCTTTGTGAGCAAGTTTTCTCTGTAATGAGTATAAATAAAACAAAGCTGCGCTCAAGGTTCACACAAGAACTTGAATCACATCCTGAAGTTGGCCGCCACTCAGGATGTGACTTCTGATATTGATGTGCTGGTGAAAGCTAAAAGATGTTAAGTAAAATGAGTCAAATATACTTTAAGTGCTGCATGAAAGTGATCTAGCCATGTGATCTGTAAGCTCTTTGAATCACTAAGGAATGTTTATTTATTGATTGATTTTTTAATTTTTTTCTTCAAATTTTCAAGTACACTTCAGGTGTTGTACTATTTTGGATACACTGTCCTCAGGCTCCAGCCTTGTTTTATATTGATTGTATTAAAACAAAGAAAACAATCTGAAGTTGTTTTTAATTTACCGGTCCGGCCCACTTGGGACTAGATTTCCCTCAATGTGGCCCCTGAGCTAAAATGAGTTTGACACCCCTGCTCTAGATTGAATCAAGTTTACCCAAACATGTCAAAAAATGCACAGAAACAGACAGATTGCATTTGTAAAGACCCAATAATACAGTTAATTAGCAAAAAAAAAAAAGTTATTTTTGGGGTTTAGTTACTCTTTGAGTTAATTTGTTTTCCAAATTTGACATTGCAGCTTTAAACCAACTCTCTTCAGTGATGAAGCGACTCTGATCTTCCTCTTCACTATACAGCAAGATCATTTTAGTCATTCCAGGGCATGATCTCTATCTTGAAAGACTTGATCCAGATGGATTCTTATGGACTGCAGACAAACCAGTAAATGGAGAACTTTGCATTTCTGCTTGTGCAAATGTGAAGTCATAAACAGGAGAGCCCAAATACACGTCTGCTTTACCTCTCATCTGAAAGGCTTCTTCATTTAACATCCGAGTGAGGACACTCCGGGTTTTAAGAATAATTCTGCTTTTGGAGTTGTCACATGTGTGATATGGCCCCACCTTTCTATTCTGGTTCGTTTAGGTCACTGCCACCTGCGTGCTGTTTATCTCCCTGACCAAGGTGTGAATGGTTGTGAAATCAGCTGGAGGGGTGAACTGAAGCAGCATTTAAATCTTCCATTTGTTTCAAACTCCTGTTTTGCTGGTTTCATTTAATCAGCTAGAACTGAAGATGACCTTCAGATGAAAAGTGAAATACCTCAAGAATAAGATGTCTGGTTGTCCTTTACTACATCTTCATGATGACCAAGAGCAGAATGAATTCATGCCACTTAGAATGCTGATAATTGTGTGATTTTATTCCCAGTGTGATTTATTCAACTGACTTTGCATTAATAAAACATCAAAGCATTAAAACAATGTTGAATTTTGGTCCTTTGAGGCTATGTAGATGTCTTTTATTTGTCCATCATTCATCTGTTATTCTCATTGATCTTTCTGGGCTCATTTAAATCAGACTTTCTAAAAGGAGGATCATCTGAGGCACATCAAGTCAGACCACAAAAATCTTCAGACAGGAATCTACCTACACGTGGTAACATTTTCAGTTTGACTTGATTAGCTGTAATTAACCCGTCTGGCCTTGGCACCAGAACTACCAGAATTTTCTGACCCCCTCGGCTCTACCAGAGGTAGCCAAATGGCTTCACAACTCAGTCAGTAGCTGCGTTTTCATGTGGCAAATTTCCTCAATCCGATTGAAATCTTGGTTGATCGGAATTTCCGAATATCTGTTCACATGGACACGAACTGAAATGATCCGATCATGCCGTGCGTACATATGCACCAAGCATTTAATCCGATTAAATAGGTTGAGCATGCGCAGAGTTGCCTTTCACGAAAGAAAAATTGTAAACAAACGCCATGAAACGAAAAGAAAAATGTAAAAACAGAAATAACCATTCTTCCTGCTTTCCTGATCCATTTATTCAATTTAATATTTTTATTTAGCTCATAGAAGTTACGTTTTCTTCAGTGAATAACTGCAGATATATGCTTTGCTGCATTTTATTGTTGATTAAAATAAGGGAGGGTTATGTCTGCCTCTTGATCAGCTGGTCCGCAGGTCTGAATTGACAGCTGTTGCGCTGCGCTGCGGCACAGAGCGGGGGGTGGGGGGGGGGGGGGGTTAGCCTCATGTTTTATTACTGAGCTCTGTTGTGGCTTATTATTAATAACATGTGACGATCAGCTGAAACTGTTGAGAAAAATCTGTTCAAACAAAATAACAGAAGATGTTCAGAAAGTTTAGAAGCCTGTGTTCATCATTAACGAACCGCATCTCAGGTCATCTGCGTTTACGTGCTTTTAACGAACACGGACTTTACTGTCGTCCAGAGTATTTAACCGAGGACGTTTTCCTACCCAACATCAGCCTCCAATCAGGTCTGTAAAACCCAGATTATCCTGTGTTCTTTACAAGCGTGTCTCCATCACCTGCTGCAGAAGCTGCTGCGTTCAAAGCTGACAGAAACGGGGATCCGTGCGCTGCAACCCCCACGATAAACCTGCGTATTTCCAGTAAAGATTTGAACATCTTTGTCGAATGATTTGTGCAATAATCAGATTTTTATTTTACTTCCACAAAATGCAAGTTCTGAATTAAATATTACTGAAACGGGACGGCTTGTTGTCGGATTTAAAAGCCGCCGCTCGTTAATTACACCGTCATTTTTGAAGTCAGGCAGTCCAAATGACAGCGGAGAGGCCCGCTGGCTGTAGCACACATGCGCAGTGGGCATTATTTTACCCCAACAATCCGAATGGCTGTGTACATGCACGTCAATCGGAATGAAGAACGGAATAAACCACCTCTCTCAATCGGATTGAAATTTCAATCCGATCGGGCCGAATCGGATCAGAATATTCTGATTGACATGTTTACATGCAGAATTTTCAATCTGAATGGGCATTCAATCCGATTAAATATGCGCATGTAAACGTGGCTACTGACAATTAGCTGACTTTCATTTGTAAATGTAGCCATTATCTGTGCAGAGCAGGCCCATTGGAATGTGGAGGAATGTTGGGGGAACTTGAAAATTCTCAGTCATTTAAGCCGGGCGGACACTGTGCGACTTTTTCACTCGCAGCGTTCAGCTTCAGCTCAAACTGTACGACTTCCTCGCAGGGCAGATCTCACGAGTCATGTGCTCACACTGTATGACCCAGTTCTCGGATGCGACCTGACTGCTCACACTGTACGTCTGGTAGCAACACGTCGGACCTAAAAATATGCTAAAAATAGCAGTTTTTACACAACATGTCAGACTTTTTGTCTTGCCTGTTGTCCTTCGGGAGTGCTGCAGGAGGACACACAGGGATTTATGGGGGTTGGATGAGGAAAACGAAATAAAGAAAGTAAATCTGTGTTTTGTGATCAGTTTAATTTGACATGAACACGACAAACACGCTTTCTTGACAATCCTTGTGAGTAAAAAAAATGTGTAGGAATAAAAACGATTAATGTGTGTTATTAGGGAAATAGCGGGCGAGCGGTGTTGGTGCATGACTGCGCATGCGCCGTGAGCGGTTCTGATACTTTTTGGGTCGCAGCCACTCGCTGCGCCGCTTCAACCCTCACGAGGAACGAGCAACATATCAAACACGCCAGAAGTCCGTGCGAGCTCACGATTGCTGATCGGTAGCTGGTCACGTGGTGTTAATCGCCTCTCGTAACCCCCTGTACACTACATGACGCTCAGCACAAAACTCGCCCCGATCTGGTGGATTCTCGCACGAGGGGAAAATCGGCTCAAAAAAGTGAAAAAGTCGCACAGTGTACGCCCGGCTTTAGGTTGACCTCATTTTTTTTGCCTCTTTAGCCCTGGTAGAAAATGACTCACAAGCCCTTTTTAGAAGACACACTGTGCCGGCAAATCAGCGTAACATTACAGCAACAGAGTGTTTTATAAACTCGCCATGCTGGCATGGCGTTGTGCGAATTTAGCTGTATTTGTTGCGCCTCGCTTGGTAGTAATATTGCAGTAATTGTCTGTCCTATAAACAGCGATTGTGCCTTGGCACAACAGAGGATGTCAAATGACGTAGTAAACGTGTGGCGACCCCCGACCGGAAAGCGCACATAAACCACGTAAACATGGGAAAGTTAGTAAACAACCAGCGGTCATGGCTAATTGGAGTGACAACGGGATCGGTGAACTTCTGTCTTTACGAGCAGAAGCAGAAGTAGCCAGACAATTCTCAGGAACTGTGACGGACAGCCACCTCTTTTGTTTGTCTAAAAATCTCAAGGAGCGTGGCTTCAGCAGAGACAGAGAACAGATCACGTCAAAACTCAAAGGATTGAAGAAGTTTCACCTTTCAGTGTTTCTTTTTACATGCAACTGCAGCCAGGTAACCTGAAAAATACATTCTGTTCAGATTTAGCTGATCACCTGAAGCCTTTTCAAGGGTCTGGCTTGTTTTCAACACCTGAAAAGCAGCTTCAGCACAGCTGTTATGAACCTTCTTTTGGAACCTGGACAATCGAAGCCGGCGTTGCATAACCTGCATTATTCCCCCAAAATTGTTTGAGTTGCAATACAAAACATTTGCAAAAGGCTTGTGCATTTGAAGGCTTATTGTTCTAATAAAACCATAATGCTTTCTTGGATTGCCTGAGCATTTTGTGGCTCTTTTGTAAAAAGGGCTTCGTTTGAATCTGGTCAACTGAACTTGCCCATCCAAAATAATTTATGACTGACTTTGTGAAGACTTCAGATAAGCACACAAGTTGTGAATGCAACATAAGCTATAAAGGCTACAAACATAGTAATTGAAAAATAAAATCATGTTTTACAGGTGCCTGTATGCTCTGTCATTATATCCTGCATGTAGCCTCTGACTGAAGACACTCTTGTTGAGCAGTCGAGTGTCTCTGGTTTTTCTCTAGCTGCCTCTTTACCGACTGCTAGAAAAAAACAGGCAAGAGGGGGAGGTGAGGGGAGCACCAGCATCTCCTGAAGGGATTTACAGAACAAAGGCGAATGTTCACAAGTGATTGAGAATGCTAGGTGAAAAGGTTTCCGGTTCCAGCGGAAGCGTCTCAGAGATTCCCAAAAGGAGGGGTGAGTGTTCCATGGCCGTGTTGCGTGCAAAAACCTAGCCCGTTAGCAGATTTGTTATAACGGCTTTAACGCTCTCATTTTTTATCTGAGTTTTGAAACTTTGGCATGAAAGGAAGCAGGTCCACTTAATTCCATGCACTGGTAAAATAATATCTCGTGATGGTGAGCATGTTTCGATTCTGTCATGTTTAGGAGGGATGGTAGAACCCAAATTGCAGAACCCAGGATGACACGAGGCAGGAGTTGATATAAAGTAAAAGAAAATCCTTTTATTATAGGATGAACAAAAATAAATCCAAAGGCATGGAGCCCAAAATCCAGAAATCCAAAAGCAGGAGAACAAAGCTCAATTAGAGCACAAACTGGGGACTAGACAGGAAGCTCACACAGAGCACCAAAGACAACGCTGACTGACAACAATGGACCGACAAAAACAATGAGACAAGGAGGGCTTATATAGACAGGGAGGAGCAATTAGGGAAACAGGAAGCAGGTGTGTGGAGTGAGGCTGGAGGGAAGGCAGGTGACAACAATTATCTGGATAGGGAAGAGAACCAGTGGAGGGCAGATAAACCTGACACTATGTAAAACACAAAACTAAACCTAAAGACTGAGGGAAGGACTCACACAAACACATACACATACTGACACACACAAACTCATACATACATACAATGAACTGGGGAACAAGAGGCTGGAGCTACAACCTAAGACACACAACAGAGATGCAGACAAAGGACACATGAGGGTGCTAAGAGAACACAAAAGGAGAACCTGGAGTGGGAACTGAAGGAGCTGGGGAACAAAGGGACACAGAACATGACAGATGTGGGATGAGTTAAAAAGTTTAATTCTTCTAAAATATGGTGAAACTGATTTGCTCTTTGTGGCTGTTGGTTTTCTAATTGTTTAGTCAGTTATGTTTATGTTTGTGTATTTAGCAGATGCTTTTGTCCAAAGCTCTAAGTCACTTTGGACAAAAGCATCTGCTAAATACATAAACATAAACATAAAGCAACTTACAAGTGATAATCGGCATGTTGCCCTTGAGGCTAACAACAATAACAACAACAATAACAACAACAGTAACAACAACAACTACAACCAATTTCCAGTCAGTCGTAGGTGGCAGTGAGGCAGCATGATGAATCATGGAGAGGAGGGAACAAGGAGTGGACAGTACAGAGGGGGACGGGTGCAGGGAGGGTGCTAGTTTAGGAGATGCTCTCTGAAGAGCAGGGTCTTCAGGAGTTTCTTCAAAGTTGAAAAGGAAGCCGCTGTTCTGGTAGTGCTTGGTAGAAATGTGGAATGGCCTTTACTGGGGTTAGAATAGATTGAGTGAGTTTGAATTCCATTTGTTTATTTTTTCCACCTTAATTTCAGTTGCAATGCTTCAATTTGAAGGAATGCTGGAGGAGTTTTGTTTTTGTTTCTACTTTCCCCTTTGTTTAGTACTCGTGTCGCTTACTGTTTACATGCTTTTGCCGTCCAGCATGGTGGACCCACGTGATTAGGTGGCTTTGGTGCAAAGGGTCAATAAACACAAATACAAAAATCTCCAAATCCACACTGCACAGGGAATGAAACAAGCTAAGACGAGGAATCTTGGTTATTTAGTCCTTTTTTTCTGTTATACCAGAACCTCACAAGGGCACAAAGAAAACAGTTGGCAATATGTATCCCAGATGACAAACCCAGACAAGGCATGAAAGATTCTTTAGGAGCTTTGGAAATTAGCTTTAATCTCTACAAACAGGGTGACGTACATATATTATAGTTAGATGTAGTTTGTGCCTGCACCCTCTGTTTCTTTGATGAAGGTCTTTTCAAAGAGAATCATTAGTTTAGCTAAATTCAGTCATCATACTAAGTGGTTTTGGTGCAAAGTTTTTCATAAAATTGCACTAATTAGAGAATTTTCCCTCTTCCTCTCTCCTCCGGTTAGAATTGCTGTTCAAACACAAACTGTCAGCTGCAAAAGTTTGAACACTTTTAGTTAAAAATGGCACAATCAGCATTGAACTGAGAAAGTTTATGAGGTAATATGCAAACTCCATAAACATCAGATGAATAATGGAAATTCCTCCTCATAAATACATACTCAATTGGCCCAGGCGACCATTCCTGTTGCAACATTTATTTTACTCTGCCGTTTTTACCTCCCTGCACACGACTATGCACATGAATAATATGAAAACCTCACATTTATCATAATGTGTCAGCTAGAAAGGGACTGCAATTGTATTTCTAAACTAAACTCTGGAATTTTCGCCACGAACCTCAGGTTTGTAAATTCAAGGAAGTTTTGTATTTATTAGTGTCAAACTGTCTGAATAAGCTTTCTGAGTAAATGCAGGTTGAAACAAATTCAGTTAAAAACTATGAAACGTTATACAAAATTATCTCCATGCAAAGATGATGCATGTAGGATTTTAAATAAATGCTAAAGAAACTGATCTCTGCTTTGCAAAATGTCATTTTATTTCCTTCACTCTTTTATCACCAGCTGTCTTAACAGTGTAATGTTTACTACAACAACAGCTTTTGCATTTAAACATGGTTTCCGTCAGAAACAGTTGATTTTACCTGACTGTAAGGTGGTCGATAGCTTAATGTTTGGCTGATTGTCATCATTTTTTTGTGAGAAAGGCTTCTGTAATTCACTTTAATGTCTGTTATTAAACTAACAAAATGGGACATTTACGCAGTTAACTAAAGTCAATTTGAATGAATCAAGCTAATCCAAACAAATTAACCTTCAATATGTATTGTTTGAAACAATACATATTGAAGGTTACGTGACGTTCTTTTATTGGGGTCAGTATTGTGGTACATTTTGTCATGGAAAGAGGATTATTCCAACAGGACAGCATTTTTTCAGTTTTGTAGCTGACACTTGATATTTTGAAAAGGCCAACAGCAAATGACCGGGCAGGCAAGGGAAACCATGAGAAACACAGCATGAGGTAGAATATTCAGGAAGCTGAGATCGAGCTGTGGGATTCAGATTTAACAGGAACATAGAGCTGTTGGTGTATTCTCCTTATGGGAACACATTATTCTAGTGAATCAAATCAGTTACTTTGCAGAGCAACTATATTTAGAACAAACATGAGAATCTGGTGAATTTATCCTTACCAAGCTGCAAAGAGGTATTTTTATTTATTTATTTATTTTTTTAACTTTTTTACTATTTTTGTCCAATACTAACCTAGAAATCTAGTCCAACTGTAATAGTAGTAAAATATTTTGTGGTAAGACTTTACAATAAGGGTCCCTTTATTAGTGTTACTGAGTGCATTGTGAAGCATTAATAAGCAAATAAATAAATAATTAGCTGCATAATCATATTATGTTATAAAGCACCAAATTACAACAAGATTCGTCTCAAGGCACTTCAAACAGTAAACATTCCAATACAGGTTAGTTCATTAAGCCAATCAGTGAAAAGTTTCCTCCTCATACTAAGCAAGCATGCAGCGACAGTGGAGAGGAAAACTCTCTTTTAACAGGAAGAAACCTCCAGAGGATCCTGGCTTAGTATAAGCAGCCTTCCGCCATGACTTGAGAAGACAGAGCAGACACACGCAGCACATTCTCACACCCGAAGCGGCTAAAATTGACGATGGGTGACCAAGCGTTTGTTTCTGACCTGTTGGGACCTGTTTTAAAACTATTCTCCAGATATAAAACTGCCAGCTATTTCATATTTGTAATGATAAACCTCTCCTATAGTTGTGTTGCATGAACTCTGTCCACAAAGATTTGTTTGAAGCTAAATGAGTGTTTAGAGTTCTTCAAGTCTGCAGAATTTACCAACCACAGAGCGCTTACAGCGACTGATTAGTAGGACAAGGTTTCCGTTTGGATCCTTTTGTACTCAGCTATTGGATGAACTCTGACCTTTTGCGTGCCTTTGCACTGACTGATCCAGTGCATGCACTTTAAAATAAACAGTTTCTTCTTCAGATCTATAATTTAATAGCTATGTAAGGATTCTTGAACCACAGCGTGCTTTTAACAGTTCTACCCAAACATTTAGGTTTTATTGCTGCCATCACCTTGGATTAAGAGAGCACGGGGACTGTTTTTAATGTTCACTATGTTATTAAATAAAACTACCTCTACCACTGTTTGGCAGCCACATAGCTGAGTTTGCATCATGATTTGTGATGAGCTGTAAACCTTTCTGAAACCTTCACTCAAAACAAAGTGTGCCACGACTGTTGTTTGGATTTCAGGAGGGGCTCGCTGATGTCTGTTTTGTCTCTGGTTTGTCTGTTTTTGTGCCTCTTAGGGCTGTTACTGAACATGTTGGATGCCACAAACAGCATTTCTGTAGCTGCAAAGGACAGAAATATAAAGACTCTTATTTCTTCATGCATTTAGTTCTTCTCAAAGACAGTGCTTCGGCTCAGATAACATCTATATTGGATTGTTGCATGCGTTCAAGGATTAGTAAGAGTCATTGATTTGGTTTTAACAGTGGCGGCTGGTGAAAAATATTTTTGGTGGGGCTGTGCTATTTTTTTTTAAACAAACTTGAGCTTTCTGAGCTTTGTGCACAACTTCACTATTTCCTGAATTAAGCACAGCTCTTTTATTTCCTGTCTTACATCATTGGACAAACTGATTAATCCAGGTGTGTCTGACTATTGGCAAACTGCCTTGCAGACCAAGGTTGAAAAATACTGCATTACTGTAAATTGCACATAAAATAACATGACCATAAATGGTAAATAGGCAATGCAAGAGGCAAGTAACAAAAACATTTTGTTTAATTTCAACATTTGAGTGAACACGAAAAATTATGAGCAGGTCACTGTTACAGTAATGGTAGTAAACACTACTTAGACAAAATGCCAGAAATTTACACTGTTAGGACTTATGGAAAGTGGAAACACTTTCATAGGAAATAATGTCATCAGTATCCTCTTACAAATGTCATATTTCCCACTTTTTGGGACAATAAAACATTTCTGGTTCTCAATGAGATGTTTTTACTTCAAATGTAAAAACATCTCATTGAGGAAGTAAAAACATCTCATTGAGAACCAGAAATGTTTTATTGTCCCAAAAGCTGGAAAATTTGTTTGCTGCAGCAGAAGTGTAACAAGTAAAATGGAATCAGATTGATGTATGTACAAATTTACTTGAAATACACATTTACATGATTAAATATGTATAATAGGTATCTGTGTTGAAATTAGTTTTTACAGTTATTGCACATTAAACAATGTACATGTTATTAAACAAATGTCCCGGTTTGTGGGACAACCAAGGATTTCTGATTCTGATTGTCTTGTTCACAGAAATGTAATGTACAGCTTACCTCTGCACCCAGCTGTTGTTCTCCCTGTCCAAACGTCCTCCGTTTCTTTGTTGGCTGCTGCACTGATGCGCTGCATTCCTCAGTCAGAGAATGAATGGAGTCCCTAATGAGACACAAGTTCCACATCCACATTACTGTGGATCCCAGCCGTTTTGAATAACAAACACAGAAAGCAAAATAACGCATTAGTGTGATTGCATCCAGCTAGCCACTGCTTCCTGGTGTACCAATTTTGGGAGAAGCGTCGTGTGTACAGTTTACCCTTCTCCTTGTCCTGCTGGCTTATCTTTACGTCGGGCTGATCTGGTCCAAGCTCTTTGACATTAAGTTTTTCCACCATAGTTCTCCTCTCAAACGGATACTGGAGAAGAGACCGAACTGAATTCAGTGGCTGCTGAGATCAGGTATCCTGATTGTAGGCTCTGCGTCACGACCAAAAACGTGCTGGAGTAGTCGAGACTTCCGAGTTCTACCGAACACCAACGAAAGCCTTTGGCGGTAGCTCTATCGCCCATCATGCTTCTGAAACAACGTCGACGCTGATTGGATACATTCCCATTCCTACCGTTTGATTTTCTTGTCAGCAATTGGTCGGCTGGTGCCGTCCTGTTTGGGCGATTGAAACACAGCCCACAGCCTTTCTGTCGCCTCCACAGCTCGGCAGAGACCAATATATATATATATATACATGTATATATATATATATATATATATATATATATATATATATATGTATGTATATGTATATATATATATATATATATGATTTGTTTTTGTTACAAAACACACAATTAACTTAGAATATGTGATTATTGTTAATTTTATTTATTTATTTTTTAAAATAAAAATTAAAAACGCTGGGGAAAACTGGGAGGGTGGCGCCCTATCGCCCTCTACTGGCCAGCCGCCACTGGGTTTTAACAAGTTTTCCGTATGGTTATTGATTTGGGATTGGACAATCTGTGATTTGAGCAGTTGATCTGGTTTGTGTCTGGAGCAAAATGCTAAGTGAGCTCCATAAATGAAACGAGCAGCCAGAGGAGCTGCTGTTTGGCGCATCAGTTGAAATCTGCACCTTTTCTCTGAGACTCTTGTTAAAAACAGCTTTGCTCCAAACTTATGGCATTTTTTGCATTAAAAGAAAAACCTTGTATGAGATCATGTTGATTATGTGCAAGTAAACAGTTTTGCAAAGAACAAATTAACCAATGACATCAGCCAAACAAATGGGTGTGGTAAAAGAAACAAAAGGCTAAATTATGATGTGTGCAGCAGAAGGAAGCAGGGTTTGCTTTGGCAAGAGCATCAGCAAATAAATGTATGATGGGGCTCTGTTCTGAATACATATAAACACCCAGTCACCTGCTGAGTAAATTAAAAAGGCAAAAGAGGCACATGTTTAAGCTTTTATTCCTCAGAGACATTTTCTCCTTTTGATTTTACATCAGAATTTCTCCTATCCATGGTTCTTGTGTTTGACATTGCAGTTTGATTTCTAGATTTACAAATTCCTTAGTGAGAAAACTGACATCAGTCATTAAAAAAGCAAACAGATGCTGCTTTTAGCCTGCACTGGCTTAACTAACACAGATTCAGATATTTTAAACAAAATAAAATCAACCAGAATGTTTAATACTCTCTGACTCGCTTTCTGTGTTGCAGGTGGTAAAGATGATGATCATCGTGGTGGTGACCTTTGCCCTCTGCTGGCTGCCGTACCACGTCTACTTCATTGCGACGGGGCTCAACAAGCGTCTGGTCAAGTGGAAGTACATCCAGCAGGTGTACCTGTCGGTGCTGTGGCTGTCGATGAGCTCCACCATGTACAACCCCATCATCTACTGCTGCCTCAACAGCCGGTGGGTTCAAACATCAAGCTTTCCAACCAGCGGGGGGAGTTTTGAGAAGTATGCCACCAGGGTTTTTGTTATGTGTGCTTTGGATTGTGAGTTGGAATCTTGCTTCCCACAGATGTCATTGGATCCAGTCAGACTGGTGTGTGGAGTGGGTAATAAGCCAAGACTCTTTCTGAGTAGATTGGGTTGCCAGCTGCTGTCTGGAAGTCTGTTTTCTGGGAGGGTGGCAGCTTAGCATAAACATAGCATTTTATCCAGTTGAGAGCTTTTAGTCACTCATGATTCTCATGATGCTAACGGTTGTATCTCAACAATTCTCATGAATTAGATAGCATTTTAAAAAAGAGGAAATGCTAACACAATGCATTAGTTATGTGTTACTTGGATAAGTTTTAATTTTAGTGAATTATTCTGTACATGCTGTACTCATTCTTCCCTGCAAAGAAGAAAAAGAAGAAGAAAAGATCATTTCTATAGCGCCTCTCAAGGTAAAAACCACGAGGCGCTTCACAAAAACAAAAAAATGTAAAAATATAAAAAATAATTTAGAAAATGATTAAAAATATGTTTAAAATGAACAAAAAATAGACAATTGTGATTAAAAATGTAAAGAAAGAGAGAGAGTGAACAGGAAAGAGGGAAATCAGTAGATCCTGAGGAAGGTGGAATAGGTGGGGAGAGCAGAATAAAGAGAGAGAGGTGAAGAAGGTCATACAAAAGCCAGCTTGAACAAGTGAGTCTTCTGCTGCTTTTTAAAGGAGACCACTGAGTCCACTGATCTCAGGCTCAGGGGGAGAGAGGTCCAGAGTCTGGGGGCCACAGCAGCAAATGATCTGTCACCTTTGACCTTTAGCCTGGTGCTCTCAGGGCCGGATTATCATTGCAGGGGCCCCTGGGCGCAATGTGCCTAGTGCCCCCCCCCCACCCCCACCCCCCACCCCCCGGGTGTTGCGGCCGGCACGCAGCGAGCACTCCGCTGTTTTTGCGGTCGGTGTCTTTTAGAACTGCAGTTCAAAGGTAACTCATGAGGTATATGAAGCCAGAGAGCAGTTTTTTTTTAGGATTGAGAGGAGATGCAGGAAGATAATGAACAGAGACAGGACAGAAAAATAGTCAAATAAAAACAAGTTAGTTTTTGTACCTGATGGTTGCAACAATCAGACACCATTGCAGGTAATTAGAAGTGAGAAACATCAGTGAGTTTGCGGCCACTGCGCCGGGGGGGGGGGGGGGGGGGGGGGTGCTGAAGCAGCTGGGGAACAGTAAAGATGCAGAAACTACCATTGTTAAAAGAAATGTGTGTTAACTTAGAAAATGTGAGCGCATTTTTAATTACTTGTCAACTTGTTTCTCCAACGTTAAGACAGCTGCACACACACACAAAAAAAAGACTGCTGCTCGCGTGGGCCCCCGGGCCTGTGCCCAGTTTGCCCATATTATAATCCAGCCTTGGGTGTGCTGCACAACCAGTAGGCTTTGGTCACTGGACCTGAGGGACCTGCTGGGGGTGTAGGGACTAAGAAGATCACCAATGTAAGATGGTGCTTGTCCATGTAAGGCCCTATAGACCAGAACCAGGATCTTGAAATGAACCCTGAAGTTGACTGGCAGCCAATGAAGCTGGAGGAGAAGCGGGTGATGTGGGTGTGTTTGGAGGACTTGGTCAGAAGCCGAGCACAGGCGTTCTGAGCCACCGAAAGGTCGACCTAAGTGCTGATGTGATTTTGACACAGCTGAACTCCACCTGACATTTAGGTGTGTCACTAAATGTGCACGTTTCTGCAACATCTGGACGTCATCTCCTGCCAGTTTGAAGTGATGGTTCAAAAGCGGGTTTCTGTGGAAAGGTTCTAAGAGGTTCTGAACATGTTACCTAAATACCAGACAGCTCTTTAAAAGACCTCAGTGTAAAGAAGTTGATGAGTCAATGGCTGATCTGATGTCTTGAACCAACTTCAGTCTATTTTACTGTAATTCTTCTGGACATTAATTTGTAAACCTTAACAGTGAAATGAACTTTTCATTACACTTCTGCTGCAGCCTGGGTGAAATCTAGCAGGAATATTTTAAAGACTCTGCCAGAATACGTTTGCTTTGAGAAACTGACAGCTGCAGCTTAGAAAATCGAAATTTGATTTAACTGCTGTTATTGTTGATTTTTGTTAGATGGTTGTTTTAAAATTTGTATTGGACCCACTAAGACTAGCTTGTTTGTCCATCTGGTCAGAATTAATTTTCTTTTTTCTAAACTGAGCTCATTCAGGAGCTATCTACAACTGGTCAAAATGATGATTGTGTCAGGTTCAGGGTACCTGGACCCAAATATTCATCCAACACAGAGAATGGAGCCAATAATACAAGCTTGTTTAATGCAGGAAAAATAGAATACTTGGCTTCACAGCATTGGAATGACCTGATTACACAAACTTGACTCACTTTAGTTTAGTTAATTAAAGGAGCCATACACTCGTTAGTTCAGCTGTGGTCTTTAGTTGGAATGAACGCCTTATGAGTTGTTTTCTGTGGGATAAAAATCTCTGGCGCTCCTGTTTCAGGAAGTAGATTTTAGTCAGAGGAGTTGGGGGTGGAAAACGTGAGGAGCTGAGATGAAAAATGAAAGTAAACACAGGCAGTAAGTTTTGCTTTTGTTAACAGAACCAGCTGAGATGATAAACTGGAGTGATGAAGAGATCCAGGAGATTCTCTCCGTTAGAGCTGGAGACCGTTCACAGGGACAGTAGAGGACAGACACCTCTAGGAGCGGCTTGTCCAAAAAACTTAATGAGCGCAGCTTCAATTGCAATAAAAACCAAGTTAAGTCTAAGATAATTGGAAGCAATGCAGAGACCGCACCCGTAACCCCTTTATACCAGCATTGCGTAATCCTTGATAAGAAAGAACACGACTGCGCCCCATTAGCACCACATTAGCATCACCACGTATACTTGTCTGACCACTTATAAACGACCGGAAGCTCCCTGATGACTCCTCAGCATTGCAGCAAATTGGTGTCATTGTTTACTAAAATAGGCTTCAGATCTGTGTAGCTTTTTCTGGCCTAGCGTTCCCCCCAATTTACTTTTGGCGGCTAATGCAGGAAATATGGGTAGAAGACCATTTTCACTTTAAGCATGCATATGAAATTTAACATGACCGAATGTATTTCAAAAAGAACAAATGTCCACGTTTCAGTGAACCTCATCTTGCTACAGCGAAAGCAATTGCTATTCTTTCTGGGGTCTAAGAAATTTTCAGTTATTTTTTCCACACAGGACAACAATTGAAAACAAACAGCTCTACAGTAAACTTGTGATTTGACCGTAATGAACATTATAAGGTTCACAATCGATCATCATTGCATATTTAAATGACCAGTTCCACCACTAGGGGTTAATAATGACAACTTGACTTTGTACATGTGTCTTTTTCCACGACTGTTAACTCTTCCTCCTCTCACCTGCTGTGGCTCCAGGTTTCGGGCTGGTTTCAAAAGGGCTTTTCGCTGGTGCCCATTCATCAAGGTGTCCACCTATGATGAGCTGGAGTTACGGTCTACACGGCTGCACCCAACACGTCAGAGCAGCATGTATACGCTGACACGAATGGATACCACAATGGTTGTGGTGCACGACCCCGTGGAGGGGAACGGCGGTGCTGGAGCAAGGAAGCACTCTCTGCCTACGAGGAAGAGGAGTTACATCTCCTCTTGCCACACAGAAATCACTGGCTCCAATGACAACGGAGCAAAGGTGCAAAACGGAGTTGCACCAAAAGCTGAACTTGAGGAATTCTCTTGAAGATTAAATTTCCCCTAAATGTTTTACTGTAAATGATTCTTAAGACATGCATCATACTTTCTAAATACTAGCCATAGTCATGGTGACTGTAGATATACAATGAATTTCTTGTGCATGATGTACAAACCAAAAATCTGGCCACAAAGTTGATCTAAAAGGACCTAGTTCGGATTATTCCGGTATGACAGAGTTTACAACTGTGGAAACTGTGAGCTGACTGTGATCCAGAGAATGGGGTGTGCATTTGTCTGCCCTGTGGCCATGAATCGGAGTCTTCAATGGAATCGCTGCTGATTGAACTCTGTCTGGCCTCATGTGTGGACTGGACTTTGACTTTCAGTTATGTAACTATTGTACAAAATATGTCCCGCTGGCTGGAAAAAAACCAGAGGAGATGTCCAGTGTTCATTTACAGCTCATCCAAGGCTGAAGCATATTCTCACTCAACACCAACTAACCAGTTTTACTTTTTCAAAAACAAAATGCTTCTTTAGTATATATACTTTTATTGGGTTAACTGTCCAGAAGTATGACAGCATTGGGTTACCGTTGCTGTTTTTAGGCCAGTTTTTCTGTCGTAATTTAGTTTGATTCACTTCATTTGTGCAAATTTCATACTGGTTTGGTCAATAACTTTTTTCACGTGAGCAAACACACATGCACATTTTTGTTCATAGGAAAGCATTTCTATCTATACAAATAATGTATAAAGTTAAGGGTTTCTATAAACGCATCTTATTGAGAGATTAGATGTTTTTTTTATTTTATCAGTCTCATTAAGAAAACAAAAATGGCAAGTCATCCCATCTCATGTCTTATGGTTCCTTAAATAGATGTAAATTAACCCTTTACAATGTAAATATTATTGTTTGGCCACGACCGATAGACAGAGCTCAGTTAATGGGCCAAACGTATGGTTTCTTTTTAAACGGTCCTCACATGCAATTGGACAACGTTAGGACCTATCAGAGCAACGAATAACGTAACATATTTATCGCCACAGTAATCAGTCCGCCATACACTGTCGAAGAAGAAGCTAATGCAATATTTTTCTAAATAAATGACTTAAGTACCTCTATCTGCTCATGTCTCAAAGAAAAGCCCAAATCTGAACTGTTCAAAGTTGATGCCAAAGCCGTTTCAAAGAGCGCAGCTTCTGAACCGGCACCATCTTTGAAGTTTTTCCCTGATCTGGTGTTAAGCCTGTCTAACAAATGTAGAGCGCTACGATCATCGACATAAATATACGATTAGCAAGACACAAAGCTGCCCGGGGCAACTGACCTGCAGAGCAAAATCTTTTGCTGCTTCTACGGCAGGTCTAGCGCTCTTGGCTAACAATATCAACAAAGATGTCCAAGTGAGGTCATGCTGAATTCATTAAAGTAGAGATCACTGCATAAACACAGTCTACCAGATAGGGTTGGGGTTCATACCCAAACTAATGAGTTGTTCTTGCCGACCAAGAATCTTTAAATCTGGGAACACGTGACTTCCCCCCCCCCCCCCCCCCCCCCCCCACCAACTCTAACAACAAAACTTGTTTAAAAAGCTGTAAAAAGAACAAAAGAAAAACATGAAACAAATGATGAATTGTGCCTAAATTATAAACGTTGTAACTGTTGGTTAATTTCTGTAAGTGATAAAATTCCAGTACAACTTTGCTTTAACTGTTATCTAAAACAAAAACAGTACATAGCTATTTTATAAACTAACAAAAATAGCAATTAAGAGAAAAAAAAGTATTTTAGTTTTATAACGCTTTTGAATAACAGATCTTCTTGCTAAAATTTGTATTTGTCCCCAGTCACTCATCTAATGAAC
Organism: Nothobranchius furzeri; assembly: GCF_043380555.1. Lineage (NCBI taxonomy): Eukaryota > Metazoa > Chordata > Actinopteri > Cyprinodontiformes > Nothobranchiidae > Nothobranchius > Nothobranchius furzeri. Next base: position 79,753,486 of record NC_091746.1, on the reverse strand, counting down.
AATTAACCCTCCCACTGTCCTAATGGGTGTGACCCCGTGAGGAAAGTTGACCATTGAGCAGGGTTGATGGTTTATCCCTTGGGTCCACGTGGCAGGGGTGAGGAGTGAGCACCACCTCACCCCTGCCACGTGGACCTCAAGGGATAAACCATCAATCCTGCTCAGTGGTCAACTTTCCTCACGGGGTCACACCCATAAAGACAGCGGGAGGGTTAAAGAGCTGACTACAGAATAGGTGTGAATGCTCGGAGACTTAATGAAAGTATAAACACAAGAATGTGAAGAAAAACCTGCATTTACGTTTATCCATCTCTAAGTTGTTATCTAACTGTGATGAAAGGTGGTGAATAGTTTGTAAAAGTCCATTTTTACTCTGTACAGGTGTTTTTGAATGTACAGTACGACGTGTGCCTCTCTGTGTCAAATAGTGACTTAAATAATACGTCATGTTTTCAAGAATGGTTCGTTTATTCAGCTTGAGGCTCGTCTGTTTTTCATTTAAAATATTTTATTGTCATCACAATAAAATACAGTTAATATACATTTTTATTTAGCAGAATTGTAACAAACCCACAGCAGCAAAAGAAACTAAAACTCAGGTTGAAAACGCCGTTAAAGCAGTTCGTAGAAGTTGTGAGATTATTTTTGAAGACAGATTACAGTTTTAACAATCACTGCAGATGGAAAACTCCTGGACCTCATGATGCTGACACTCACTAATGTTTTGTTTCAGTATTCTACATCATATTTCTTGTTGTTATTTTATGTACAACATAGTAGTAGGCGACACAGAAGAAAAATAATGTTGAGTTTAAAATGAAAGTGCTTTAAAAAAAAGTTAAGGCATAATTTCCGGAATAAAAGTCAGAATATACAGAAATAAATCAGATGTTGGCTATTTTAAGAGTGGCCCGCAGAAGCAAATCACATACTTTTTTAGGTTTTTTGTCATCGCAGCTGAGTGATATTTGCGTGTTTTATTGAGAAATCTCTTTAATCTTTAATTTAAAAAAAGAAAATACATATTTTGGGAGCTCAAAGAAGTTTCATCCTTCACAAGCCGGCAAAAGAGAATTATTATTATTATTATTATATTTTTTGTATATTTGTATGCTTTCACTGAAGTGCCAGAATCAATCCATGCTTCTAAGGCAGTTTCAGGGTTAGTTTATGGAAAGTGTCCTACTGATGATGTGGGCACTTACGAGAAGAACAATCTTCTGGATTTCTTGGACTGCGGGGTTTTATTATTATTATTTTTATTATTATTATTATTATTATTATTATTATTATTATTATTATTATTATTATTAATTCTCCAGTGAAACTCATCCTGCAGTCTATAACCTATATTCACATTTTGAGTGCAGATTGCAACGTAAGTGTCATGTTCTGTATCCTCGTGGTCTCCAGCCCCCTCCTGGTTCCCCTCATGTGTCCTCTAATCTTCTGTGCCCCCCTTTTGGTCCCCAGCTTCTTCAGGTTTACCTTTAGTCACTTCACTTATCATTGGTTTATTTATCTTTAGTCTTTGTTCCAGGGGCGGATTTAGGACTGAAGAAGATCCGGGGCTTAACACACACACGCGCGCGCGCACACACACGTGACACGCACTAGTCAACATCATATACATTTGTCTTGTACCACATAATTTTTAATCTGAAGCTACATATTCAGCATATTCAGGGCAGAGTATTGTTCCTGTTAGTGTTTAGTGTGAGATGATAGTAAATATTCCCTTTCTTTCTCCAACAACTTTACCTGATAGTAAGCTAACTTTAGGCAAACCAGCAGCACAACAAATATTTTCAAATAAGACTCACAAACCTGAGTCAGCACCAGTCTCATCAAAGCTGGGGTTCTGTCGTTGTACTTTTTTGTCTAAAAAAACGTCCTTATGTCCATCTTCACTCATGCGTTTCAGGCAGAGAGTGCAGAAGAAGCCGGCTGCTGAAGGGCTTCTTCTTCAGTGGTGGAGGCTCAGGCAGGCTGTATACAAACTACTGCCAGCTGCTCCCTCTCTGTTGGACTTTGGTACTGCATGTTACTTCCACGATTTAGATCCGGGGCTTTTCATAAAACATCCGAGGCTTCAGCCCAAGTAGCCGGGCCTAACGCCACCCCTGGTTTGTTCTAGAGTGTTTAAAGTTCAGGTTATTTTAGTAGCTTTGTTTTAGGATTTAGATATGGTTTTCTCCACTGCTTATTTCTGCTTCTTCCCTCGGTTCATTAGTTTAACTTGTGCCCAATTCCCCACACACCTGCTCCTCGTCTCCCATCACCCAGCCTTGTGTACATAACCCTGTCTGTGTCTCTCAGTGTTTGCCGGTCCATTGTCGTTGTCAGTGTTGTTCTGTTCCTCCTCGTGAAACTCTAGGTTTCGCTCATCAAAGAGCCTTTTGTTTTTGTCAGTCGGGTTACTGACTTTAGGCTTGGCTTCCTGCCCTTTTTGGATTTTAGAATTTTGGACTCTCTTCCTAAATAAAGGTTTTTACTTTGATTTCGCTCCTGCCTTGTGTCGTTCTGGGTTTCTGCATCTTGGGTCCTAACCTCCTCCTGGCTCAACGTGCCAGTAAGGTTGTCTAAAAACTTTTGACATTAATCTCGACACTTCCTCCTCATTATTTTTCTCTGGCTCAGTGTAACGTTGTATATATGGCGCTGTTTACTCCACTCCAGACATTTTGAAACCAGATAGTTTGTGCTGAGTTCCCACACCTGCTATCCTGAGTTTCAGGTGAACAAAAGTGATGGAAAGGAAAAATAACTTTGGAAAATTGAAACAAATCAAAACTGAGTTTTTGGGGGTAAAACAAAAGTGACTGAATGCTTACGGATGCATAATACACTAGAAACCATGACATCATCATCACCCTGTCTATGAATTCAAATGTGCTCAACGTGGATGTTCTTGCCATCTTTTAGTGATGTATGACTATTTTAGCATTTTTATTAAAATTGTTTGGACTGAGATGTTTTTGTAAATAAACAAAAGCAAAAAAATCCAGTTAACAAAAATATCTGGAGTAATGTGAACAGAGCATACAAGGCTTCATATAGCTCTGCATCAGTATTAGTGTATAAGCTTTAAGCAGCTTTGCAATGGTCTTTTTATGGTGACATGTTTACAAGTGTGTGTGTGTGTGTGATAAAATGTAGCTGTGACTTATTGCAAAATGAGCATGGTGTTTTGTTTTGGTGTCAATTGTGAAGAAAAAACAGCGAAGAACGCCGCAACGTTGAAATATCTGTTTATTGGTACTGTTCTAGTTTAGACCAGCTCTAAATACTTCATGGAACAAATTGCAGTCGTGCTTGCTGCTTCTACGATTCCCACATTTCTTGGTCACATGAGAGATGTTTCTGGTTAATAAAAAGAGAAAGCAATATGAGACTTGTTTCTGGGGTGTATTCTGGGTCTACTACAACTTTCTTTTGTTATCTAGGAAACTGAAACACAGTGAAATGACTCCTCTTTACCGACAGTCATCGTATTAGAAATAAAATAAATAAGGTGCCAATTTACATTGATGCTGCTGTTATAAATGGCTTTTACATCATTTATAAATAAGTTATTGTGTCATTTTGAAAAAAAATCACTAAAAACATTTTTTATTAACTTATTATTGTAGCTTTCCGGAGTTTTCTACTTTCAGAAATTATGAATGGCTTTTCAGAAATCTGTAAAAGGGATTATCTTATCATGTACTGTGATGGAATGGAAGCAATACGTCTATTATTTTATTTTTATTTATTTTTTGCTAAGCACGTCCCCTGTCCCGCAGAGCTCCGTGCAATAGAAAACTGAGAACTAACCAATAATGTTAGACTACCGCTTAGATGCTTCCAACTTAAGGAATACCTCGGCTGATGCAGAGTTGATGAACTTTTCGCAGACAAGAAAGTCTTCAAAATCTAAATATATGAAAACACAGCATGACATGAGACGAATACTTGAAAAACAACGTGTTTTAGCTGTATTTGTCAGCTACAGAAGCATGTTTATAAACAGAAACGTGAAGTTGCCGTTTTAAAAAACAGAGCGACAGACTTTTTGTGTGATATGCTTGTCAGCCACTAGATGGTGCCATCGGATAAGAGAAATATTCCGGAAAAAGACTTGTCTTCCTGTCAAGAATTGACAAGAGTCAGCAAAATCCATTCTAAAAATGTTTACAAATGCTCATTCATGATTTATAAAGTGTTACAAGTTCACTAAGAAACCGGTTTTTTGCTTTAACTTCCTGAGTTTAGCATGAAGGCTGAACGTGAAAATAGTCTTCTACCCTTACTTCCTGCATTAGCAGATTAGAAAAGCCTGACAGATCTGTGTCACATTGAAAATTAGCACTCATGGACTCAACCATCTTGGCTTCTGACGGGGAAGGCTGTTGTTGCTTTAGTGTCCAGGAGTGAGCAGAGCACACCTCGGCTAGTAGAAGCTAACTGTTAGCATTAGTAACTCCAAAACACGGCATAATTCATTCAGTCTTGTGTTATTTGTGGAAATAAAACTTTAACCTTGCAGAGCAAATGGAGTAAGTGGTAGTCGAGCTGCTGTCAGCCAATCAGAGGTAAGATGTCCAAAAATCAGAAAATAGGACTCCAAATCCAGTCATTTCTGTTCCCCTCTCCTCTGGTTCATGTCTAGCTCCTGAAACAGGAGTGTCAGTTTTTCTCCCCACAGAGATCAATTTAAAAGATATTTGTTAATTCATTTATACTAGAATATATATATATATATATATATATATATATATATATATATATATATATATATATATATATATATATATATATATATATGAGAGAGAATAGAATAGAATCTATTGATCCCACAGTGGAGAAATTCACTTGCTACAGCAGCTCATACACTCGGAGAAAAGGAAGATGAAAAATAATGAGATCACAGGTAAACACACAAAGGCAGTAAGCTATTATTGTAACCTTCAACTACTGAAAGCAACAAATATAAAGGAAACTTGTGTTTCCACAACTATGCAGCATAACGGACACAGACACTAATGTACAACTACTGTTGCACAAGTATTGAACACATACTGAATATTGCACTGATGTTATTGTTTAGCACGATAATGTCAATACCAGTTAAACTGAGGACTTATAAAATCTTGCTGCAGAGGGAATGAATGACCCATGGGAATGTTCTGTTTTACATCTGGGATGTCTCAGTCTGCCTCTGAAGGAGCTGTCCATGGTCTCCACAGTGAAATGTGGTGGATGGGAGTTTTTTTTTTTTTCAAGTGGACAGCCCAGAACCGAGCTGGCTTTGTTAACTAGCTTGTTCAGTCTCTTCCTGTCTCGGTCAGAGCTGCCTGCACCCCAACAGACCACCGCAGAGTGAATAACAGAGCCAATGAAAGAGTGATAAAAGGATTTTAGCAGCTTCTTCCTGTAGCTGTGTTTAGCCCGTCTGATCTTAAATTTAAGCTCCTTATGGACTCGTCTCTGCTTCTCTTTTGTCTCCAGCCATAGAAGCTTTTCTTCTCTATAAATTATTGTGTGCAACAGTCCAAACCTGATGAAATCAAGGTACAAAAAATATGAGCATCTAACATTTTCCCTACAGAGCTCCGGACGCCACGTGACTCTCAGAGAGTAGACGCCATGTTGGCAGGCAACAAAGGTAAACAAAATGAACGGGATCGGCTTGGATTTTACTCCGTCGGAGTTTACTTCACAATTTAAAACTGAAGAAATTGCTTTATATAGTCAGAAATTAAATAGATTAAACATCTCCGACCCATACCGTGCCCCTGGGATACTTTTAAAATATGCCAGAAGCTGTCGGAGCGGACCTGGCCAGGGAACGCCTTGGGATTTCCCCGGAGGAGCTGGCTCCAGCGGCTGGGGAGAGGGAAGTCTGGGCCTTTCAACTAGGCTACTGCCCCTGCGACCCGACTCCGGACAAGCGGATGAAAATGGATGGATGGACAAATAACATAGATTTACATGTAAGTAGTTTAAATAGAGTGCTGTGCTGTTTGAATGTATAAACTGAACGCCAAGAGAAATCTCTAGTTTGATTTTTTTTCCATGATTAAAATAAATATGTCAGGCACGAGCGTCTCAGGATCTGTCTGAGATCTGTCTCGGTGAGACAGATAATAGCAATCCAAAGTGCTTTTTATGTGTGTGATCTGACAATTGATCAACCGTTGCTTAAAAATTAAATACAGCTTAGCCGGTTAATTGCTGTCATCATAAAACACGTAAACGGCAGCACGCAGAAATCACGAGGCAACGTTTTACGTGATGTTTACTTGTTGTTGTGAGTAATAAGACAGAAAAAGCCTCGCCAAAATAAGTTTAGGAAGCCCACTAAGAATTGTAATAAAAACATTTAAAATAAACACCATACACAGTTGAGGAAACGTTGGTTTAAGTACCTGATATGAAGCGGTCGCTGCATAAGCGAAAACCTACTCTCGGGATCGCACCGTTTCATTTTAGCCCGGTCACTAGCGCGTTTTAGTACAATGATCCAACGTTTGCGGCGCTCCGGATCTTGGGCAATCCTGTAGATGGCTCATTCCTTATGTCGTCCCCGTCTGTTCTGCATCCTGGGGCACAACAGGAATCTACCATATTTCCCATTTGAGTTTTCTGACAATAACAAATAGTCCATCTGCGGGCTTCTGCCCTCCAAGATGGCGCCATTTAGATTTGAACTGTTGCATGCTGGGAGATGTGACGTCAACTCCCGGAGCTCTGTATATGTTTTTAAACAGTTTATGTTGAAATGAAAGAAAACAGTCTGAACTGACAAACTAATGGCTAGTCTGAATGGAGCCAAGACCAAAGTATCATCTTAAAATGATTTTATTCTCAGACTTTTCTGTTGCTTTTTATTACTTTTGCATTGCTTTGTTTCATAAAACATGGAGTTAGTTTTCTTGAATGGTTATCAGAAGAACTGCGATGGCCTGGCTCTCTGTCCAGGGTGTACCCTGCCCGATTGCCCATTGACCGCTGGAGATAGGCAGCAGCACACACCCCCACCCCCCACACCCCCGCAACCCTACGTGAACAAGCGGGTTCAGAAAATGGATGGATGGGTTATCAGAAGAAATTAGCCGCAGCAAAAAAACAATTAAGACATTTTCAACAGGTCTTCTGTAATAAAAGTGGCATTCTTGACTAAGTGCATTGAAACTTGTGAATAGCTGTAATTAGCTGGCATTGAGCTGACTGGTTCTTTTAACACCACTGCCTTTCTATAGAACAGTTCACCCTGAACAAGCGCTGATCAGGACCACTAAATAAGGAAGTTGTTAATATGAGCCTCAGCGGGCATTTTAGCACTGGTCTGTGTCAGTCCACGGTGCTGGTCACTCACTTTTTACCCACCAAGGTGGTGAGCAGCACAAAGCTCTTGATTTCCTCAGCACCTTTGCTGCCAAAATAAACTATTTATGTGTGCTAGATAATCAGAGTGCTAGGTAGTGCAAACTGTTTGCTTCTTTTTCTTTCTTGAGGAAAACACATTTGTTGTTGAAGTCATCAATTTGTTTCTTTTTTCAACTAAAACCTGAACCTTATCATCAAAAGCAAAAACCTTTCTGATGGTAGCTCTTTGCACCACTTTACATGTGTCTTCTGCAGCGTTACAAAAAGGAAAACTGTGTTTCTGAAAGAATTTTCACCTGTTTATTACATCCGCACATCTGGTGAGTAATGAATAATGCTTTCCTGAAACTCTATTTTTGTCCAAGCATGTGAATATATAAGAAAACAAAATTGTCCTGGTAAAGATTTGTCCTCCATAAATGTTGCATTCACTGTGGAAACAATTACTTCTAGAACTGGACAGCTCTTATTGATCCAAAGCTGGTTTCCTGTGTGTGCCAGGAGTTCTGATACAAAAGCTTCAGAGTTTAGAATCAATGTACAGTTTAGCAACTTAGTCTCTATTTAGTGAGTGTTTAGATAACTCTTATAAAAAAAAGTTACTAGCTACAGATTTTGGTGTTACTGGAGGCTTTTGTAGAAGTGAAAGGGCACATTTTTCTGACACTCGTCAGTCTGTTTCCACACGTTGAATAAAAGTAGTGAACAAACTGGAAACTATTTAATTAAATGGTATATGACATACAAAAACATCTGTGTGGAGTGTGGACTGGAAGCCCCAAGGTCAACGTGGGTAACACCTCCTAAGGTGGTAGAGAATGTGCAAGCCAAGCTCCTGTGGGACTTTCAGATCCAGACAGACAAAATGGTGATGGCAAACTAACCGGACATTGTGGCAGCGGATAAACAACAGAGGACAGCCGTTGTGGTTGATGTGGCAATACCAAGTGATGGCAACACCAGGAAAAAGGAACATGAGAAACTAGAGAAGTACCAGCGCCTCAGAGAAGAACTTGAGAAAGCCTGGAGAGAGAAGACATCGGTGGTGCCCGTGGTCATCACTCGGGGCAGTAGCCCCCAGACTGGAGGAGTTGCTAAAGCAGATCGCAGGAAAAACATCAGACATCTCAGTCCAGAAAAGTGCTGTTCTAGGAACAGCTAAGAAACTGCAGAATCCTCAAGCTCCAAGGCCTCTGGTAGAGGACCTGACCTTGGAAGAATGAGACGGGATTTTTTTTTGTTTTATATATAATATATATGCATATATATGTATGTGTGTGTACAATACGTGGATGCACATTTGAATGTCTGTGTCCTGTATGCTGTTACTTCTTTGAAAATCACATTTTTCTATTATTATTCATCTTTTTTAATTAATGAAGGTTAAAGTAATAGCCTTCTACCTTTTGTGTATTTTCCTATTGTCACGCTGTGAGTTGGGGGAGGTTAGGACCCAAGATGCAGACCCAGGATGACACAAGGCAGGAGTAGTGAAAACGTAAAAATCCTTTGTTTTGGGGTAAATCCAAAGAGCTGGAAGCCAAAAACCAAAAATCCAAGAATCAAACCTGGGAATATCCAAAAACACAAGAGACCTAAAAAATTCGTAATACCTAGAGAGGGGGCGAGACGACACTGACACAAACAATGGACCAGCAACCACACTAAGACACAGACAGGGTTATATACACAAGGGCTGGGTGATTAGGGAAGTGTGCACAGGTGAGACCAATAAACAGAGGAAGAGCACAACGGAGCAGGGGAGGAAACCAGACCTAAAAATGGGGAAGGGAGCAAAATGAACTAGATGAGAAAACAGAATAGATAAAACACGTAATAGAAGACTAATGATAAAAGGTGTCTAAGGAAAAACGTAAGGGAAACCTAGAGAGCCTCGAGGGGGTTGGGGGCACACAGGGACGCTGAAACTTGGGGGAACACCTAAGGGGAAAAAACCTGGAGTGGCCTGGGGAACACAAGGAGGCACATGAGGAGGGATGCAGACAAGGAGACATATAAGGTAAATCTAGAGAGGGATGGAGGACACAAGGAGACACATGAGGGAGACGCAGGACGCAGACCATGACACCTATATGTTTGGTTCCTACTCTCTTAAGTGAATTTCCTCACTGTGCGATTAATAAAGTCTATTCTATTCTAAAAAAGACGTGATGGTGTTAGTGCTGTACAAGGAAATGAGAAAAGCATGACAAAAAAATGATTTATCCTTTAATTATCTAAACCACTTAATATGTGTTTAAATAAGAATGTTTAACCTGTTTTAAAGTGTGTTTAAACGTGTCCATCCTTAAGACACTTCAGAACCGTATACTGGTTCTGTCAAACTCCCGTGTGATTATCATGATGGGAAGCAGCAGTGGTTGAAGGTCATTAACCAGTCTGACAGAAGGCTCCAGTTCTGGGACTTGTTCTTGTTTTACACTCTGATGCATCACAGTAGGAGCAACATGTGGATCAGTAATTCATTTAGATTTGAAATGCCGAGGACGTATAAGTACTTGAGTTTCCTGATGTTCTGCACACTGCTTCATTGTCACACTGCCCTGCGCCTCAGCACTAGTCACGCCTTTCTCAGCTATTAAAGCCTCTGTGTCTGCTGTGAAAAGGACCATTGGAGCCAACCTGAAAAAGGCTTTCACACATTGGCTTTTGAATAATCACTGGGTCACATAAAAGAAGAAGTCAAGTGAATGTGTGGACATCTTAATAGGCACAAGCTGCTCCAGGTTAGAATTAGTTTTATGACGGGTGTTTTTATCTGGTGGGTCTGTCTTCAATGCAGACGGGTGAAAAGGTATACTTGATTAATCGGTGTGCTCCAAGGCGGCTTTGTCTAATGTTTATAGATTTCCCAAAAAAAAAAAAAAAAAAAGCTGTAAGGATAATACACTGCAGGGAATTATGTTAGATATTCTGACTTTTCAAACACAGATGTAATTTATTAGATAAATAATGACGCCTTTGCTCTGTGTGTGTTCCAGTACCAGGGATACGGTAACCCACAAATATATCTCACGTGTGGCCACCAGACAGTGTTAATGGTATCGTGTAGATCTGTGCATAGCTTGGAATGGCAAGGACAAATGTCAGATTTGTCAAGGATAATGTGTATTTAGGACCACAGTAGGGTTGAGAGCAAAAATCCATTCCAAAGATCAGTTACATATTAATTAACGAGTAATAATTATACAGTGAAATAATCACAAATACATGCATTCTGCACACACACACTTAAAACTGAGTGTGTGAACCAGATATGAGACAGAAATAAAAAAAAACACCAAAAAAACAGACATTTCACCTCAGTGAAACAGTGTCTGCGTACACAGAAGCATCGGCAATAAACTGAGCGCACAACTGTAGGCCAAGAGCGCACAACAGTGGTGAACGCACACTCGACTCTTGATGCACACAGCAGAATTGGATCAGTGATGTCAGAGAAACCCATGCTGGGCACAGACAGCTTCATATAGTAATTATCATGAATGGATTAGGCAATTATTGTCCTAAAAGTTATCCAGAAACAAAAAAATTTGACAAATAACACATTTAACAAATTTATATGTATATTGCATTAATTTATACGCAGGCCATCATAATTTATATATTTTAATCCTTCTTTATCAGTTATATTTTGATTTATTTAGTTCCTTGTTTTTTATCATTTCATATTTAAGACATTACCCATTGTATTTACTCATATCTTTTATTTTTGTTATTGTTCTCATTTAGTAAAACTATATTTTTTTATTTTTTTGGAGATTTATTTTCTTCTTAGCCCCTTTTAACAAAATGTTACCTTGATTTTTCCCACATTTCACTTATTTGTCATTGTTTTATTGTTCTTCGGTTCTCTTTTAATTTTCCACTCCATACTTGATGACTGATTCATCTTAAAAAGAAAAAATAAATGGAAAATAATAAAGAAATAATTATCTCTTAAAAATTAGACAATTAAATAAGTGAAACATAATTAGACTATGAATTTATGGCGTGCTCTATAAATTACAAAGTTTTCTCTGGCACTAAACCAAATCACTAAGTCAGGGCTCCTGGGTGTGTGTGTGTGTGTGTGTGTGTGTGTGTGTGTGTGTGTGTGTGTGTGTGTTTTCCATTTTTAGTTCTTTTTTTTATAACACAGACATTTTTTTAACCTCGCTGACAGTTTTGTTTGCCGACTGCAAAATGTCCTCAGATCTGACGCTGATGGTGGCGTCACTTCCTCCTCCGTTTATCCGCAGGCAGCAGAGGAAGTTGAAAAAACATCTTCTGTGTTATAAAAAAAAGAACTAAAAATGGAATTAGAAACTGGACACAGCAGGAATATACCAAAGATATGAAAATATCCATCCATCCATTTTCTTCCGCTTATCTGGAGCCGGGTCTTGGAGGCAACAGCCTAAGTCGAGAGGCCCAGACGTCCCTCTCCCCAGCCACTTAGGCCAGCTCCTCCTTGGGAATCCCAATGTGTTCCGTGGCCAGCCGAGAGACATATTTCCTGCGTGTCCTGGGTCTTCCTTTAGGTCTTCTCCTAGTTGGACGTGACTGGAAAACCTCCCCAGAGAGGTGTCTAGGAGGCATCCTAACTAGATGCCCGAGCCACCTCAACTGGCTCCTCTTGATGTGGAGGAGCAGCGGATCTACTGCGAACTCCTCCCGGATGACCGCGCTCCTCACCCTATCTCTAAGGGAGAGCCCAGCCACCCTGTGGAGAAAACTCATTTCGGCTGCTTGTATCCACGATGTTGTTCTTTCAGTCAATACCCAAAGCTCGTGTCCATAGATGAGGGTTGGAACGTAGATTGACAGGTAAATTGAGAGCTTCGCCTTCCAGCTCAGCTCTCTCTTCACCACGACAGACCGGTAAACGCCTGCTCTGGTCGACCGCTTCAACAATGGAGGCACTGAACAGGGCCCATTCGGACTCATTGTTCCTCGCCTCCCCTGGAACGTTTTGGAAGTTCTGTCGGAAGTGGGAATTGAAGCTCCTCTGACAGACTGCCAGACGTTCCCAGCAGATCCTCTTACAGTAAATTTATGATAGCAAGTTAATTATATTTTTATCAGCTAGTGTGTAAATGGACACAAAGAGAGGAACATTTTTCATATGTGGTACATTTAAACATAAAGTAAAACAAAATATTTAATGGGGCATTATGTAAGAATGAAGTAAGACTGACCTCCAGTGGTAAAATTTGGTTACTGCGGCCCATTTTCAGAACAAACCTGTCTCATTCTCATTCCCGTTCTGTGAGTTTCATGGCTGTCGCCAGTTTTAGAACAACGCCAGAAGATTCTAGATGACAAGTAATGATGAATCATACACAATGTTTTTTAGAGCTGACCGTTATTGCTAATTCACTGTTAGCATTGTTAGCTCAACATTAGCCTCTAGCCTTCTTTACTCGATATTATCGTGAAACATAAACATGTCGTAGTTTCTTAGGGGTACAAGACTGTTTGGTGATTATTTCACTTGCAAATTCTTATATTTTGAACCTTTAAAGTATATTTAAAATGCATTTCTATCCTTACAGTTGCAAAATGGAAAACAGTAAACACATGAAACAACAGTTTGAGGGGAGTTGGCTGTTCAGGAAAGTTTATTAAGTCTGCTTCTTTTGTTTTTGTGAGATTGTTGAGGTGTCTGAAGTTCACCGGTCTTTTGATTTATTGCATTTGCAAGTATTTCAGCTCAGTTGCAACTCTTTTCTTTGAAATCCCATAACTCAGTGTAGCCAAACTATACTTTTTAGGTTCATCAGTAGGCTACATGACTTATAAAATACAAGAGATTTATTTGAATTTGTGTTTTTTAGGTGAATTGAGCAGGAGTTTAGATGCAACATTATGTTTTATAAGGAGCTCTGTCAAAAACCTGAAGTTGCAGATCTCTTTATTTACATATTTATTAAGAGTGCAAAGACAGTTTCCTTTATGTTAACCATCCAATATGATTTCTGTGCAGATGTTGCAGCGGAGGTTAATTTAACATCACCACAAAGTATTTTCTAGATCTGTTAACAAAAAGAGCATTTTGACCCATTCTTTCCTACGCCCATGACATGTTTTTACCAGTTTGACATCATTGTAAAGGAATCTGCTGTGACATCCTTTTTCTCTCTGTCCCGCTGTCTTTGGTCTTACTTGTGTTTTTCCTTTGAGTGTCTGTGTTCTTTCAGGAGGTGGTGTGTTATGTGAAGTTTACAGAAGCAGAAGACACAGTGACTCAAATCTGACCTGACTATTTATTTTAATGACTACAGCCTTGTGTATACGGCCGTTTGTGTCCTCATGGATAAGCTAAATACCTGATTATTGTATTTCTCCAAAGAAAAAGATGCCTTATGTATTATTCACTTGTTTAGTATGGATTATCTGATATGTTATCAGACGTGTGGAGTAAAAAAAAATAAAATAACAAAGCTAACTTCCTTGCAGCATCTGTAAATGTGGTAAACATGCTCAGAGGTTTACCGTGAGCACATTGTTGGGACTTACTGAAATGTCTTCTGCTATACTTAGGCCTAGTCCACACGTAGCCGGGTTTTTTAAAAACGAATATCCGCCCCTCCAAAAATGTGCATCCACACCACCGCGTTTAAAAAAAACTCTGTCCACACGTACCCGGATAAATACGTTGTTAAGGACATGCCAGACCTGTAGGCGGCAGTACTTCCCCCGTTCTTAACCTCGTCCTTCGTCTGTGGTCTTCCGCAAGGAGCAGTAATTCCGCTTGCAAAAACAAACAAGCAGAAAGCGCTTGGACAATTGATGGATCGGGTAGTGACAGAGCGCAGCTCTGAGGGCATCCATGCTGTCGACTAGTGTAAACACAGGTCGCACACGTGATGCCAGCATTTTTTTTTGTCACGGAAAGTGACGTTGCGGACCTTAAATCTCCGGTTTTGTCCGTCCACACGCAGACACCCAAAACGGAGAAAATGCAGATCTTCACTTTGGCCGGAGTTTTTAAAAAGATCCGTTTTCGTGTGAAAAATCTCCGTTTTCGTGTGGATGACAGGCCAAAAAGTAGAAAAATATCTACGTTTTGGCAGATCCCCGACTATGTGTGGACAGGGCCTAAGACATCCGTTTGTAAACAGCAAATTCATTATCAAACGTTTTGTTAAGTGATAGGTGCAGTTTACCACTGCTTCTGCTGAATTTGCTGCCTACAGGTGACGGGGAGTCCAATCAGCAGTCTGCAGACCACTCGTTGACTCTTAAGAAAAATCTGCAGATGAAAATTGAAAAATTAGAACATGACGCAAAAGTTAATTTAATACAGCAATTCAGCTTAGACAGAGCGACCATTTACAGGCTTTTGAAGAGCATCAGGACCTATTTTAAATTTAGGGATGTAAAACAAAGAATGGGTGAGAGATACATCTATAATAATTCCTCGATGAAAAATAAAATTTCATGTTATTGTTTTAAAAATATTGTTGAGTTTAACCCACCTCCTATTTCTCTGTGCCAGCTTCACAGTTATTATCACGCACAACTAACCACATAATTTATCTGTTTGGTAAGTGAATTATGAACCATGAGAGGATTGTTAGAACAGATACAGCTGTGTGTATTCTTGCATGAAATTCAGTCCCTAATCTTATCTGCGCTTTATTCGGGTGCACGTTTAAATAAGGACTAGGCACGCACAATTTCAAACAACATTCAAATGAACACATCACAGATAAGAGAAATTTAGAGGTCAAGCATCAAGTCCCTCATAAACACAGTGGTTCCAAACAGAACAATATCAATGAAGCAGGTTCAGTTTTAAACAGCCATAAATGGTCAAGCAAGTGTTCAAAATTCAACAAAGCTACTGGCTTAACCAGGAAAGGGTGGGAGTGGAGAGCCAGCCTATTTCACAGCAGAGATTAGGATTTGGAGAAGCAATGAGGACAGAAGGATCTCAGCAAGGGCTGCATTCCACTTTTGCAGAGAAAGACTTTGAAACTAATGTGTTCTACTGTATGAAACTGTTTACCTCTTCTAAAAAGTGATACAGATGACACAAAGTAAGCCATCAGTCAAAACTAGTCTCTAAATATAATATTTTACTCTGCTACCGAGTCTCTTTGTCCTAAACTGTGAAAGTCCCATTAATCCTCATCACACTCTGGTGAAGTTACGTCTCTGCATTTGACCCATCCCCGTGGGGAGCAGTGGGCTGCAGCAGTGGCTGCGCTCGGGAACTATTTGGCGGTTTAACCCCCCCCCCCCCCACACACACACACACACACACACCACCCCCTCCAATCCAGCCCCTTAACGCTGAGCGTCAAGCACTTTATTGTCTAATAATAAACCTTAAAAACAGTAACAGAAAAACTAAATTAGCCCTTGCCAGCTGTAGATCCTCCACTAGAGGGCAGGAAAGAGAAAGAAAGAAAGAAAGAAAGAAAGAAAGAAAGAAAGAAAGAAAGAAAGAAAGAAAGAAAGAAAAGAAAATGGTCTTTTATATATCACCTCTAAAGATAAAAACCGTGAGGTGCTTCACAAGAACAACACTTTAAACAATGGTATAATAGACACCTACGGCACAAGACATGTGCGATTTGTGAGAATGGTCCTAATCCTAATTAGATGCTAGTTTGTGTTAAGGAGTTAAGGTCATGTGATGTGTGGATACGGATGTGGCCTGCTATAGATCTTTTTCACAGCTGACAAGTTGACTTGTCTTGTCAGGCAAGCACAGGTGTTTGGATAAAAACTGCATTCCAACCAGAAGAAGTGCTGATCGTTTGGGTTAAGGTTACACAAAACAACCAACGTGCACAGCTACAGAAATAGATTTTATCCACACAATGCAACAGGTTGTTTGAATTTCTGACCCACCAACCAATCTCAACAGTGAGGCTGCTAAAGATACTCTGACTTTATCTTCTGTAAATGCTGATTACCCTATTTAGTCTGACAAGTCCCCAATTTCATTTTTATCAGGTTCAGTTTTATAATTTGCCACATTTTCCTGCTTTATCAAGTCACCACTATTTGCATTTGGATGACCCAAGCTCTGTTTTCTGCTGCCAATCCCATGAGATACCCCTTTCTATCCCAACACTTTGATCTATAATTCAGTTTCATCATCATTACAAAGTATATTATTTAAATGATATAATAAAATATCTAGATCTGAACAATTGAATAATGTATGTAAATGTGCCTCAGACTTGCATTATTGCCTAAAGGGGGTAGTTCAGTGTGGTGCAATAATAAACTTCACTGAGGGGTGCATTTCATGGCAGGGGTCGATATTCTTCTGACAAACTAATGGTCTAAATCAACTGCTTGAAGATGTGTGAACTCCTTTCGGAGAATCCCACTACAAATATGTGTTTGGTTGTGGTGATTTTAAAAAAGCTTTTGCAAACTTAGAAGATCAAAAAGACCAGTTTAATGTCCAAGAGAAAACTAATTAGTGAACAATAACAAAGCTGCATTTATCAAAAAATATAATTTTCTGAACTTTTGATGTTAGATTTAACAGTAGGAGACATTTGTCAGCAGTGGTTGTCAAACATATTCCTTTACTTCTGTGTGAGCAGGAGTGTTTTTGGATCTGAGCTCTAAGTGTCACGTGAAGAGAGCGTTTAAATGCGGCTTGCAGATTCCTTCTTCTTAGCAGAACTGCACAAACAAAATTTTAATTTCACTTTGTCTCTAATTACAGGAGGAAATGTCTCTCTGCAGCAAATTCTTCACCATCCATCCATCCACTGTAATTTGCTGATGTGGGGTTGGGTTGTGGGTGCAGCAGCCTAGGCAGTGCGATCCAGACTTCCCAAGGGGCGGATCCCAAGGCCGAGAAACATAGTTCCTCCAGCGTGTCCTGGGTCTTCCTTTAGGTCTCCTCCTGATTGGACTTCCCCAGAAAACCTCAGGGAGGCATCCAGGAGGCATCTTAACCAATCAATCAATCAATCAATCAATCAATCAAAGCTTTATTTATAAAGCGCCTTCCGCAACCCTGTCAGGAAGCCCAAAGCGCTGAACATGGTTCAGTTGAAGGTAAATATATTGAATAAATCAAAAATAAAAACAATTCAAATTACAAAATACAAATTACAACCAGATGCCCAAGCCATCTTAACTGGCTCCTCTTGATTTGAAGGAGCAGCAGATCTACTCCGAGCCCCTCCCAGAGGACCAAGCTTTTCATCCTATCTTTAAATCCGGGACCACACTGTGCTTTTTTCAGCCAACCTAGACAAATCTCTTGCCATGAATATAATCGTGACAAAAAACTATGTCATTTGCTAGTCTGTGGCCACCCACTGTGACTGGCTCAGTTTAGCCTGTGTTTGGTACCAGATTTTTTTGCACTTTAGCAAAATAAATGGTGAACAAGTGGAAGGATTTAAACCTGAAGTTAATCATCGAAGGCTTTTGACTCTGAATCACATAATCTTAGGTCAGATTTTGTAATGTTGACCTGTCTGACTGCAGCTAACTGGTTTCTGTATTATTTATCAACTAGAAGAGGATTTGTTCCTCTCAATGGCTCATTCTCTTTCTTGAAAGGTGTACCCCAAGGCTCTATACTTGGACATTACCTTTTCACCTTTCACATAAATAGTGTATGTGGTCAGGTATTAAATGCTGCTCTTCATTTGTATGCAGATGACACTTTTATTTACTCTTTAGCCACCACCGTTGTTCAAACTCAGGAATTTTCATAGGCAGCTTTTTTGGTAGTAATCTCATTTAATCCACTTAAAAGTGGTACTAAATATTAGTAAATACAAAAGTATCAAGTTAATCTCAAATGGTAAGAAAATCATACTCTACCTTTCTAAGATTTTTTTGGGTTCCAAGTGAAATGGTTGCATCATATAAACATTTGAGTATCATAAAGAATCAGAACTTTTCATTTCAAGTACACATAGAAAACTTTGTCAAGAAGCTGAAACTGAAGCAAAGTATTTTTTTTTTTGTCAAAGGAATAAATTGTTTTTCTCTGGAAGCAAGAAAACCCTCCATCCTTTCAACCTTTTTACCCTTGTTAGGTGAAACAGATTTGTTCTATTTAAGTGCACCTGAAAACAACAGAAAAAACAGAATCCAGTGCGTTGTATTTTGTCACTGGTGTGGATCATTCTACATTACTCTTCGCATACTTGCAGATTTTAGAACTGATGTTTTCAGGAGAATATAAATCCCTTTTAAATGAAGAAAATGTAGCGCAAATGTAGCTGCTTCAATCATCGGTTCCTGCTAATTTGTTAAATTTTAAACGTTTTAATTCTATTGTTTTTATTGTCCAACATAATGCTTCCACTATGACATGTGACCATGTGAAACACTGTTTTCTTGTTGGATATCTCACCAGTTTTTCACCTGGTTAAATGAAGGAAGAAATAACTCAGACGTGCAACTGCTTAACTTCTGGAGTCAATTTTTTTAGTTGACCAAATCCAATTGACACAAGCTAACATAAAATGGCTACATCTCGGTCAGTTACACAAACACCGACATAATTTGCTGAGAATCTTTCCCAACTCACATGCCAAGTGCTAACAAGATCTGTGGTAATTGCTGCAGAATGTGATTAAAACAGATTGAACTGAAAAATTGTCTGTTTATTCCTCCAATTAATTCAAGATATTTTATCATTTATGGTTTTACTAAAAGATTTTTTAATAGTGTTGCTTTTTTTCTTGTCTAACTCAGTTTATAACAATTAGTCAAAATAGTCTGTCCCCATTCAGTTGACTCGTTTACGTTTTGCACCGAGATGCTATCCTCAAACTAAATTTATCTCCTCTCGTGTTCACGTGGTTGCCAGGCAGACTCACTTGGCCTTCCTGACCTTATCAGTTTCACTTTTCCAGACAAAGCAAAGCTACTTTCTCTCGTTGTCATCTTCATTATTAGAAGAACCCGGGGCACACATTAGTGCTTGACACAGCAGGTGGAGGTCAGACAGAGGGTGGATGGTGTGACAGGGCTCAAGGAGGGGAAGATGAGAAGAAATGAGGGCGGTGAGGTGTTGGATGAGGCTAAATGAAGCCCTGGGTTTACCCGAGTTTATTTTTCAAGTGTTTGAAGATAGACAGCGATGTTTCAAGGCAGATGCATGAGTTGGTTGTGGATGAGATGGTGGCTGGGAATCTAAAAATCTAACCGAATACGAGAAGTGCGTGAGCTCTGCTGCAATTATTATTCATTCAGTCGCTGCCCTCAGTTGCAGCTGTTAGTCAGAAGCATGAAAATGAGACGGGAAAAGTGAGGCTCTTCACCAAACTAAGAGACACCTGAAACTCTGTGGATGGAAGTAGATCTCAGGAGGGCTCATTACCCTTGTTATTTAACAAGGAGAGCTTTCTAAAAACGTTTTTTAAAATTTTATTCATTCGTCAAGCAGAACTATGCAGATAGAATCACATTCAGTTCGCCTCGGGAACTAGTCTGACACCACGCATCTCAGGCAGCCTCAATCTAAACGTCTGAGATGGAAATTTTCTAATTCTTAGATTAATGTTTCCATGATACACTGCTCCACGTGAATATCAGATTATGCTGGATAAAATCTCAAATACAAAATCCAAGACAACAAACGCCACATCGATCACCATTTCTTAGGAGTCGTGAAAAGCCACTGGTGGCGCTCGAAGGCTCCTTAGCTCTGAATAATGGAGCAGGACACCGTCTTACATTTTGTTCTACTGGTCATGAAAGGCAGCCATCAATCTTTTTGTTCCTTTGGGCTTCAAACTAAAGCAGCACGACACCATGAAGCACTGAGGCTCATCTCAGCAGTTCCCGTTTCTACACTTTCATGCTGAACTTGGAGGGTTTTCAGTCTTCTACTATTATCATACTGGTAATTACACGGCTGCTTTAGTTTTCAGCTGTTTTGTGCAAACTGAGATTCTTTAAAACCAAATTCATATTCATGCTCACACGGTTTTCTTTTGTTTTAAATGCCCCTGCCTTTGTTCTCCTCTAATAATCTGTTTGTAAATGGTTAAGTCATTCCTTAATTGCAGTCATGTTGCTGCTGTGTTTAAAAAATCTCCTGTTGGGTTCCCCAAGATGCTCTTCTTCATCTCTGTACAGTACGTTCCCATGACGATCCAACACTAACCATCCCATCACACCAAACCAGCACAATGCAATCGTCACTGACCTATCATGTGTGCCTGAAGACATTGCAAAGACTTTCCACAGATTTTTTTTAGCTGTAGTCGGATCTTCAATCACTGTGAAGGGGCCTTGGGGTGTTGATCCTGTTAAAATGATTAATGCAAATCCTAAAAGACATGGCTGACCCTAAAAGCTTTCATTCCAATGGCAAGCGGTGGTAAAATATTGTATATTTGGTGCTAATATTTTGATGATTCCTGAGTAAACTGCAATAATTAATTCCAGCTAATATTATTAAGGTTGGTGTGACCATTCTTTTTGAACATCCATTACTATGTAAAAGTCAGACGGCAGGGCTAATCAAGGCATTGTCACATCTTAGAAAAATCTTTCGGTGCAATCCTTAAAAAAAAATGAGCTTCTTGATTTCTCTGCCTTTTACGCACCCTGATGAATAAATGCTGAATTACTTTGCTGCTTAACCTTTTTTCTCTGCTGCAACCTGATTCATTCACCAGCTTTTTTCTATTATTGCTGTTTCACTGAATGATCTTTGGTTGGCCGTGTGAGTGCAGTTTGTTATGACTGAAGGGGATCCTATCACAGCAAATCACAATTAAGACCATTTAAAGTCGTGTTAATTAAGATGTTTCATCCCAGGGCCTTTCAAGAATAGCTCTGACCTATTCAAGTCCACAAACCTAACAAGTTCTATTGTGTCATTGCTTCTCTGGGCACTTCTGGGACAAGGTGTGCAATCCATTATCACATGTTATTATGCTCTGGTGTCCCTTTCTCCGTGTTATCACTTTGGAGAGACATCAGCTTCTCTTGAATAATCGTGGATGCAAAATGCATTTTCCTGTCAGTCACATGTCACAATAAAGGTTTATTTGAAAATGAAATCAGCTATAGATGTGTTACAACAAGCTTAAGACATTGAAGTGTATTTTCCTGGCACTAAGGGGCAGTACATACATTTTAGCTTAGTTTTCAACAATACTGTTGCTAGTTAAAAAACATAACGGTAAATGTTGTTACCTGTGGAGCAGAAAGCGTGCATGGAAATATTAAAACTTGCTAAAAAGCCCAAGATTAGATCATTTTGCTAGTTTTAAGATTTCTAGCCAAGCAGCTTTTATTTCACTCAAAATAAGAAAATATAGATTATATTTACATTATTTAAATCTATTTTTTAGAGAATAATTGATTTTCTTCTTTGACAAAAAATGAGATAAAGTTTCCAAAAATTTGGCTTTTTCACATTCTTAAAAATCAGTTTTTGCAGTGTACAATCTTGCTGTGAGTGGCGTTAGTTTAAAGAACTTTTAAATATTTAAATAATCGTAAATGACCTGTATTTTCATAGCACCTTCTTAAGCCTGAGTCATGCTTCTGCGTCTGTGTCAGTGCGGAGACACGCAACGCCATTATCCGTCCTTGCAGGCCTGCTGAAGAGTACTCGCAAGGGCGGACGGAGTCGAGCTCTCGTTTCTAAACATCCGTCCATCGAGATGGAGAACGCAAGCTTGTGATCGGTCAGGGCACCGCTGTCGTCTACACCGCCGCCATCGCGCCCTCAAAAACATAAAGAGAGCCGAGGATAACTAGCGACTGACACGGAGAAGCTTGAAGAATACCTCGCGGAAAAACTCTAAAAATATGAACATTTAATTCCCCCAGGACTGGAGGAGTGAAAAGACACACAGCAAGTGTTTTATTCGTGGACGGGAATGACATGAAAGGTGTGTTTAGAGGTGGCGAGCGCATGAAGAGGTGGAGGAGAATGAGAGACAAATTTGTCTGTGTTAAAAAGTCTCTTATATACAAAAAAAAAAAACACAATATAAACACTCTATCTTGGACCAGATACATGACAGGATACCACAGAACAGCCCTGCACCCTCTGTTGTCCTGGCGGGGAATTGCTTTGCAACACTCCTCAGGAGACAGAGAAGTATGAGGGGAAAAGATCTCCGTCTGTGCAAGCGTGTCTCTCCCTTTTGGAGCTGATGGAGAAGCATGACTCAGGCTTTAGGGTTCTACAACCCCCCAAGGCGCTTCTCAACACAATCAGTCCCATTCACACACACACATTCACACGCTGGTGGCGATGAGCTACAGCTGCCCTGGGGTGCACCGACAGAGGCGAGGCCTGCCAAACACTGGCGCTGTCGGTCCGATCAGGCCCGGAGTGGCTAATCGGGAGGGTCTGGAGAATTCCCAGTGGGCCGCGCAATGTTTGGGCCGCATGGGCCGGTGCTCTCGTTTTTGTTTTTTATCATTTTATTTTTATTTTTTGGTGCCGGTGTTCAGTCATGGCACTGAGGCCGCCGGGCTGATCTCATACGCTCCTCCCGGCTGTGTCTACCTGCAGGCTGCAGCTCGTTTTTTTCCCCCGTATGCGCCTGTGCGCACCACGTGACCGTTGACGGAAAGATGGAAAGTAGAAAGAGCAAGGGTGGCGCGGAGAAGGCAAGAATTAAAAAGAGGAAAGCGCTGGAAACAGATGCAGCTAAATGTGCAAAAATGAGCACCTTTTTTCTCAAACAAGCTCGCGGTCTTTAACTTCAAATGAAGATAAAACGGGTAAGGCAAGTCAAGATGTTAAACTTTACCGGCTGCAAATCACCATTCAAGTTAATTAAGCATCAATAATGAATTATATGGCGTCATGACATAACGTTATGTAATATAATTAACAGTATGATGTGACTGATGCCACCAAACTGTCTTGTAGCCCACAAGATCCAGTAGGCCTAATAAGCACCAGGCAGAAACCCACCATTCCAGAGCAGGCATGTACAGGTAGGATTACTTATTGAGTCAGTGAACTGAATATTATTAAAATTTATATGATGAAAACTATCCTGGCTCTATATGAAAGTGTTCTAAAATGCTAGATGAATCAGCATTGATCAGAAAGCGTGTAAAAAAGGAAAATGAATGCTGAATTGTGACCATTTTCACACAATGTAGTGTCAGAAGAAGAGCCAGCAGTGAGGGTATTGCTCCTGTTGGGATAGAAGGTGAGCCAACTCATGCGCAAACATCAGTTTCATTATAATAATTTTAATGTCCAAATAATAGTAGTGATCTGTTGTATTTTTATTAGTAAATGCACAAAGCCCACAACAGATCGCTATTAGAATGAAAGTAAAATGAAATAAGCCTGCATATTTTGCCATAGAAAATATTTTAATTGGTTACAAAAAATGTGTTTTCCATATCAAATTTGCTAAAGCTTTCCAGATGATTATTTTAATTGTGTGCAGGTGAGTCTAGGGAAACTGGAAAAAGTGTGAAAGGGAGTGCTGAGTCATTTCATTTTAAAGATTTGAAAATCTCAGAACAGCTGTTTGAACAGAAGGTAGATTGTTATATTGTTAGAGAATGTGTTGTAAAGAACAATGTTGGAGATGTGCACTGATGTTCAAATAAACCTACATTGTAAAGCAACTCTTTCTTGCACTGAATTCCAAGGCTTTACCGAGTAGTGTGCTTTTGTAGACTATACATATAAAGTTCTAACATGATTTTAATAACAATTCATTAAGTGGGCCGGTCTGGGGTCTGAAACTCCAGGGCTGAAAATGTGTCCCACTCCGGCCCTGGGTCCGATCACCACTAGCGGTCAAGGCAAGGCTAAGTGTCTTGCCCAAGGACACAAAAGCAGCATTCTCTGGTCAGAGCCGGGATCAACCCTGCAACCTTTTGATTACTGGGCAACCTGCTTTACCTCCTGAGCTACTGCTGTCCCAGAATAATGAGCTGCATTCCATTTGTGCTGCTGTGCATGCAAAAATAACATCTCAGAGGCAAAACTTGCTCTAAACGGAATACAGCCATTGTCAGAATACCTCCATTGAAGTCAAAATGTGAAATCGGCTTATGTTCACTAAATGATGTGAAGCGTGTAAAGCTCTGTTTTAAGTCTTGTTCCACAGCAGCACATGCTTTTCTTCTTCCAAGAGATATGCTTCAGCTGTGATAAAACAAATCAGTGTATGCGTGTTGTGATGTCTGTGCATGGCTGAAAATAAGCATCAGTCAGGTAAGAGAAAAAATTATTACCCCCAGTTTTTCTACACATCCATGATTGAAGAGCACATTTATCCAACAGGTTTGACAGCTATCAGCCCTTCACTTGTGGCATCTTTTTTGAGCCGGAGGCGCTTCTCCAGTCTACAATCTGAGCACTCCGACTCAGTAAAACCATCTGGTATAAGACTGATGGCCATTACTTATGGCCAAGAGCACAATGCTCTGCTGTAAATATGAACCACATGGCGTGTTGTGATAAGAGGAAGAAGACTTTAACATTCCTGCAGCTAGATGCCCCAATAGGTTTGAATCATCATAATTGTTTTTACAATGGCAGCTCCACGAATGTAATGAAATACACTGCCCTGCCAAAAATAAGTCTCCATCTGGATTTAACTGAGAAAATATGTAACTATTGAATAATTAATGCATGAGTTATTATCTTTCAGATGCAACAAGTTATTTAACCCCAGTTGGTGCAATCAGTGAGTTTACATGCAGCCAGTAACCCTTTTAAAACCCGAATATTCACAATAACCCGGTTCCTCAGGTCCTTGTAAACACCGCCAAAAACCCGGATATGCTCATAACCGGGTTTTTAAAAACCCGGTTACTACACCTGGGGTAACCCTTTTCTAACCCGAATGTTTGGTCGTGTAAACGCATACCAGGATATCCCCATCAAAGCGTGTGTTCTGCGCATGCTCTGTTTGCAAGGAATCTTGGTCTTTTGAGTAGCGAGACGTCTTCTATGCGCCAGAACACCGGAAGTAAACAACAAGTTGGGAGCAAAATGGCGAGTCGCGGCACAGCACCACACATTTGGAGTGACGAGGAAACTAAAGCGCAAAGAAACGCGGTCGCTATCTCTTCCGAACTGGGAAACATGTTGTTTTCACGGATACCGGAACAAGAAGAACCGGAAATGACGCATATTGCGTCTGGACGAAGTCCATACGTCGTGACGCTACCCCAACGTCCGCATTTAAATCGGGTTATGCAAGTTAGAGGTAACTCTTCCTATTTATGCGTGTAAACGGGTTATTCTGATCAACTCAGAAACCCGAATACCGACCTTAACCCGATCATAACCCGGATATTAGCTGCATGTAAACGTAGTCATTGAGTTGCTTCTCATTTCTTAATCAGTCATGTGGAAAGACACATGTTGGTTGTTGAAAAGATGCTAGTCTGTTTGAGAAGGGTCAAATCATTGGTGTGCATCAAGCAGAAAAAACTAAGGAGATTGTAAAAGAGACTAAAATTTAAGTCTGTGGGGGCATTATTCAAAACTGGTCTGATGAGTCCAGATGGACCCTGTTCCAGAGTGATGGTGCATCAGGGTAGGAAGAGAGGCAGATGAAGTGATACACCCATCATGCCTAGTGTCTACTCTACAAGCCTGCGGGGGCAGTACTATGATCTGGGGTTGCTGCAGTTGGTAAGATCTAGGTTCAGCAACAGGAAGTGCTCCAAGAATGAGGTCAGCTGACTACCTGAATATATTCAATGACCAGGTTATTCCATCTTCCCTGATGGAACGAGAATATTCCAAGATGACAATGCCAGGATTCATCGGGCTCACACTGTGAAAGGGTGGTTCAGGTAGCATGAGATAGAGCCCTGCACGGGCCTAAAATCTGAGCCCGTGTCCGGCCCGGCCCAAGGGGGTGGAGCCCCAGCCCGACCCGGTCCGAAAAGGGTTTCAGGATTCTCTGCCCCGACCCGAGCCCGAGCCCGACTTTTTTTTTTAACCTTTCATGATGTTTTAGCGTGATAGAATGCTCAGCATTCTAATTATCTGTGAGAAGCGTTCTGCAGAAGAAAACAAAAAGAAAAAGAAAAGAAAGAAAAACAGCATTCATGCAGCTTGTTTTTCTAACAGAGCGTATTTTTTGAGCGGCAGATTAAATTTATGAACACTATATCAATTGGATGTGTTTGTAAATTTAATCTGCTCTGAAAATGCGCTCTCCAGTTAGAAAAAAAACCCGCAATGAATGCTGTATTTTTTTAACCGCAGAGCGAATTTATTCACAGAAAAACAGAATGCTGCCGTTTTCATGAGAATAAACAAATGGTTTCTGACATATCAAAGTGGACATAAAATGGCATATTAGAATAGGGGCACATGTTTCAATCAGCAGTTGGAGAATTTGTTTATATAGGCGCATTTATAAACCACACAGACCTTAACTGAGCTAACGGGTGCCGGTGCGTGAGAAGCAGGCAGGCGCTGCTGCGTTTAAGTGTTTCAATTTTATTTATTTTTTTTTATGAATTCGATTAAAAATAAAGGCGCCCGGCCCGTGTCTGGGGTAATTACACAGTCGTTGGACCGAAGCCCGGCCGGGCACTGTCAACCATGGCTTCCTTTTGTCCACACTCTCAAGCATGGGCATCACAGAGAAAGCACACGCCTGGTTTGAATCGTACCTCACAGGACGATCATTCAGTGTATCTTGGCTTGGACAATCCTCTACCGTGCACCATCTTGCCACAGGAGTCCCCCAGGGCTCTGTACTAGGACCTCTTCTCTTTGCCATATACACCACCTCACTGGGTGAGATCGCTCGATCACATGGCTTCTCCTACCACTGCTATGCAGATGACACCCAGCTCTATCTGTCATTTCCACCGGACGACCACACTTTCTCTGCACGAATATCAAATTGTCTCTCTGACATATCAAAATGGATGAAATCCCACCATCTCCAACTCAACCTCTCTAAAACTGATCTACTTCTCATCCCAGCAATACCATCCATGCAGCACAATATCTCAATCCAAAATGACTTCCTATCTCTGGCTCCTTGAAAGGCAGTTCGAAATCTGGGTGGTGTGATTGATGAACACCTGACCTTTAAAGATCATGTTGCCTCTGTTGCTCGTTCATGCTGCTTTGTGCTGTATAACATATGAAAGATCAGACCATACCTAACACAACATGCCACCCAGCTCCTGGTGCAATCTACTGTCATCTCCCGCCTCGATTACTGCAACGCCCTTCTAACTGGTCTTCCAGCCTGTACTGTGAGACCTCTTCAAATGGTCCAGAACGCAGCGGCGCGTCTGGTCTTCAGTCAGCCAAAAAGAGCACACGTCACCCCTCTGTTCATTGAGCTCCACTGGCTACCGCTAGCAGCACGCATCAAATTCAAATTGCTAACACTAGCATACAAAGTCCGAGATGGTACGGCTCCCTTCTACGTGAATCCTCTTGCAAAGGCTTACGTCTCGGCCCGGCCGCTCAGGTCATCACAGGACTGTCGGCTAGCAGTGCCTACACCACGCTCAGGACAATCCAGACTCTTGTGATGCATCGTTCCACAAATGTGGAATGACCTACCAAGCACTACCAGAACAGGGGCTTCCTTTTCTATTTTCAAGAAACTCCTGAAGACCCTGCTCTTCAGAGAGCATCTTCTAAACTAGCACCCTCCCTGCACCCGTCCCCCCTCTCTACCGTCCACTCCTTGTTCCCTCCTCTCCATGATTGATGTCAAGTTGTTGTTGTTATTGTTGTTGTTAGCCTCAAGGGCAACATGCTGATTATCACTTGTAAGTCGCTTTGGACAAAAGCGTCTGCTAAATACATAAACATAAAGATAAACATACTTAAACACAAACTAATAGAAGGAGCTGAATCGACTGTGGCTGTGATCGTAACACAAACAAATGTATGATTTAAACTAGAAATCCAGATTTCCCCCCCTTTTTTGGATTATGTTCGATTTCCCAGAAATCCATAAATGTTTTACCCTGTACTGTGATAGGATGTAGTCAATACGTCATTTTATTTGCTATGCCTGTCCTCGTCCCAGAGAGCCCCATGCAATTTTAATTGAGTGAACTGTGCGCTTCATGTTCCGAACTACATTATTACGTTCCAGACCTGGACTTCAAGGTACTCCTCAACGTAAGACTGAAACCATCCTGATCAACGGAAGAGGACTCTGACTTTCTAACCTATTCTCCAACCGGGACTCTCAATCCACGGACAAGCCCTTTCATGAAGAACGCCTGGTTTGCCTCATCTCTGCCATAGTTAGAGCTGCGTAAATTAATATTACACGTTCATTTTTCCTCATTCACAGGAAGACTCGTCTGCAACTTCAAACTTTAAACTTAATTCACCTGATGTTTCATTACACTGTGTTGATGTTTTCTGTGTATTATGTGGTTTTGCAATCCTTCCCAATCTCCTTACAGGAGCTGCCATAAATTGTAGAATTGTGCATCACAGTAAATTCATTTCAATATGTATGAAATAGCTTTTCTTAAGGTTATAATTGTGTTGATTTAGCTGATTCTATTTTCTTTCTCTGTGAACTGCTGTAAGATATTATTGTCAGTTGTGTTTTGCCTTATCGTGTTTATTCCCGTATTTGTTCTTATTTTGCTGATTTTTGTATTGAACTTTATATGGAATGATTCTTTGGACGAAGTTAACAGGATTGAGATTACGATCCATGAACGACGAACACATGCAGCACCTCATGCTGTGTTCCCACCTCATTGTGTTGATTCTGAACCTTTCATATCTGATTGCAGTGTTTATTACTTTACTTATTATTTTTCTTGTTTTGATGCTTATCATTTTTGTCTTGAGTTGCTTGATTTGTACCCTATTGGTCCTCATGACTACTGAGGTGATCACCCTTCCTGGGTTTACCCTTCCCTATTCCTTCAGTCGTGATTGATGTAGCTTTCATATGATAAATGATCCGCACTTGTATAGCACCTCTCAGAGTAAGGACTCCAAAGCGCTTTACACTACAGTGTATCATTCATCCATTCACACACTCATTCACACACTGGTGGTGATGAGCTACGATGTAGCCACAGCTGCCCAGGGGCGCACTGACAGAGGCGAGGCTGCCGAGCACTGGTGCCACCAGTCCCTCCGACCACCACCAGCAGGCAAGGGGGGTTAAGTGTCTTGCCCAAGGAAACAACAGCAGAATTCTCTGTCATAGATGATGATGACAAGTTCTGGAAGTGGATAAATTGCCTTATTATTTTACTTATTTTTTATTTTCCTTATTTGGTTTTGTCTTGTCTGTTGCTTTCTTTTGTTTGGTTATCCTATTCGGATAAACAGGAGGGAATGTTATGGAAATTTTATGTTTATTAATTCTTGATCATTGACTCAATCAACTGAATGTAATATGTATTGCTCTATGCCAGTGGTTCCTAACCTGGGGGTCCCGACCCCCACAAGGGGGCGCTAAAGCCTCTCAGTGGGTCGCCAGGACCTCTCCACTTTAAAGGGTTAAAACTTCATTTAATACTTGTTCATAGCCTACATTTTGCTCACATTTTTTTTTTCATGAGTGAAAAGTTTACTGATATTAAGACAGGAAATAATTAGTACAGAAAGAGTAACACACTTTTAAGAACATTTTACTCAGCTCACTGTTTTATTTTCAAGTGTCAAAAGTTCATTAAAGATAGGACTGGTTGATTAATCACAGACTTTACAGTAAATAATCTAGTATAAACAGTAATATACACATTTAAGTACATTTTGCTCAGTGTATTTTTTGTGTCAAACGTTTATTGAAAGGAATGATTGATTTATCAGTGTTTACAAGAAACAATGTGTTCAGAAAAGTAATACAAACTGTCAAGCACATTATGCTCTGTTTGGTTTTGTTAATGACTTTGTTCTGTACTGGAGCCTACTACTACTGTTATCTATTGAATCAAAGCATATTAAAATGTGCTTGAACAGTTTTATCATTTCTTAATACTGTTTGTACTGGAAGAGAGAATGGGAGGGGGTCGTCCAAAATTTTACTGGTAAAAAACGGGTCCCTTGGGAAAAAGGTTGGGAACCACTGTTCTATGCCTCTTTGCATGCCCACTTATTCAGACACGCCCATACAAGCCTCTCTCTCTCTCTCTCTCTCTCTCTCTCTCTCTCTCTCTCTCTCTCTCTCTCTCTCTCTCTCTCTCTCTCTCATAGGATCTCACGTTCATTCCTTTCTTATCTCTTGGTATAAATAAACTCTGTGACCAGATGTTCGGGGCATTTTGCCTCGTGCATTGTGCCACAGCGATAACTGTTTGACTTGTCTGTTCATTGTCTCCTTTTTTTCTCTTCGACTACAGGAAATGGGTTATTGATAAACATATTGATAAAATCCATGACATTTATAAAACCACAATTCATGGTGTTATACAAGGAGCTGCATGGTGGCGCAGCTGGCTGCACTTTTGTTTCCATGGTGTTTCCCGTCTTTTGCCTGATGACTGCAGACGTGCACCAGCTACCTGTGTTACTACTAGGATAGGTGGGCTTAGAACATGAATGAGTGACTAAATGTTATATAATAATAAAAATATGATTTTTAAGATTTGTCTTAAGGCAGGATGTTCAAAGAAAATGTTTGGAACTGCAAATTTGAGTTGGAAGAAAAACATTTTTCTGTGTCTTTGGTTTATTGATACAGTTTGATGCATGAAATTCCCTTTGTGTGAATTCTAATATTTTGAGTTTCACCTGTATACCAGGGCCCTCTGCCATACACAGTACACCATTGAAGAAATTGAAAAAGATGTACCTGCATCTGCTCCTGTCTGAAAGAAAAGCCCAAGTCTAAATTTTCCGAAATTGGTGCCAAAGACGATTCAAATGAGCACCTTTCCTGAGCAAATCCATCTCTTTTGCTTTGCTCCATCACAGTTCTGCTGCTAAGCCCACCCAAGCGCTTTGACTGGCCCAATCTAGACTTAGCTGAGCCAAGGGTAGACCTGCTGAGGCTACAAAGGAGCAAGGCTAGACCAACCTACAAAGATATATCTTTTGCTACTGCCACTGTTTGTCTAGATTTCTAGGCTTGATAAAAGCAGGCAGAAAGCCAATCCATCACAGGAACTCAAATACAAAACCTTATCCACACACACGCACATTTACATACATGTACAAGGTGAGACTGTAGGAATAAAGACCTTCTCAGTGGCCTAGCGGTGTGAGCGTCTGCCCTGGGACTAGCAGATCGGGGTTCAAATCCCTGGTCGGGTCATACCAAAGATGGGATCTAATGCTTCCTCGCTTGACACTCAGCTATAAAGGGTTGGATTGTGGGGTTAAACCACCAAACTGCAGAAAACCCGAAATCCAAAGAAAGAGCATACAACAAGCGCTTTGCAATTAAGACAATATTAAATGAAACAACAAAATTTGCACATCATCGCGATTCCTTTTTTTTTCAGTGTCACCTTTTTGTGGATGGATGCAATTTAGATTTAGATTTGGTGTAAACTATTCAGTAAGTCCAAAATGTATTTG
Source organism: Nothobranchius furzeri (assembly GCF_043380555.1). NCBI lineage: Eukaryota > Metazoa > Chordata > Actinopteri > Cyprinodontiformes > Nothobranchiidae > Nothobranchius > Nothobranchius furzeri. Next base: position 79,721,655 of record NC_091746.1, on the reverse strand, counting down.
AAGCCTTTTCCACACGTATTTTTATATCAGGAAGAGGTGAATCTGATCAAACTGCCCAGTTGTCTGCAGGTGTTTAATGATGATTTTTCCAGAGAGAAAGACAAATTACACCAGTGTTTACGTTCTGTAGTGTCCTAACACGTGTTCAGTCAATACGTTTAGACAAATTGTGTCCGTCTTGAACAATGTCTTGACAGATCACCTTGACTTTAATGCAGATGCACCCCCAAGGAGGGAAGTTATTTATATTTATCCTCTGGCTCGGTTGAATCAATAGACCATTACAGGTCTGCAACAAGTTCCATTTAATGCAGTTTTTATGCTACTGTATTGATTTCTGAAAGCTCAGCTTCACATTCAGTCTCACATTCCATAGGAAACACAAAGGTTGATCTAAATAAACTCTACAAAGGCTTAGATGTCCTTGTCGTGGCCTCGATTAGTCAAACCACACCATGAATCTGTCATCAGACTCTAACTGCCCAGAGGTTCTTGGTTTTCAAATTAGTATTAGCACTGCATGCACTATTTCTCAAAAGGTTTTAGGAAATGGGACCCATTTCCACAGCTTTTTGGTGTTTGTTGTTTCTTTTATTTCTGCAGAGGCTGTTGAAAAGCAAGAGAAGGACATTTCAATTGAAATGTGTTCCTTTTCACTGACTGAAGAGGATTGACGAGGCATTTCTGGTAAATAAAAAACAAATAAAAAAAGCACATACAATATAATAATATCACTCACTCAGCGATCACTAACCTCTCACACTCATTGTCCATTTTTACGTAAAACTGGTGATATGTGACGGAATTTGTCTCAAGAAGAGACATAGTGGATTTCCTCAGTCGTCCAAGTTATGGTATTCGCTTGAAACCTCTCATCCTACTGAGTGAGAGTTTCAGGTTTAAGTGTTGGTATAGTGACTATCACATACTTGAAGGATTGTTGAAAGAAAGAAAGAAAGAAAGAAAGAAAGAAAGAAAGAAAGAAAGAAAGAAAGAAAGAAAGAAAGAAAGAAAGAAAGAAAGAAAGAAAGAAAGAAAGAAAGAAAATGATCTTTGATAAAGCGCCTCTCAAGATAAAAATCCCAGTATAAAAAAGATTTCAAAAAAATGATTAGAAATATGTTTGAAATGAGAAAAAAAATTGTGAATTAAAAAAAGTAAGGAAAGGGAGAGAGAGAAAATGAACAGGAAAGAGGGAAACGCTGGTGAAACACCAATGAGGAGATGGGAGAAAGAAATAGATTTAGTGACATGTAGGTGCAGGAGATATGTAATACTGAGTATAAAAGTACGGCCTTACTCTTTTATCTGGTTAAAATAAAATCTCTGATGGTGTTCTTGTATATCAAATGAGCTCAACTTGTATTCTCCTTCTATCTGAAGGCAAATATTCCAGAGAAATTCTGCTCAACAATTTCTTAAAGGACTTCCGTCATGTTTTATTACACGTTCTAGGGCAAAGATAAGCTACATTTATGATCAAATAATACAGTTGGCGCTATTGAGATGTCACTTTTTATGTATTATAAGTTATTTTGTGAGCCATTCCTTCAATTTAGCAACTTGGATTCAATGAAACCCCACCTCCAGCCATGTGACACAAATGGCTTGATGGTAGAGGGTGTCGATGATCAAAAATCTACTCTTGTTTTGGGAATGTGTGGTCAATAGACCTTATTTATATTTATATTTGTCATAATACTCACCCTCATGCAACAATATCTTTTTTCTTTCAAACTCACCAGTGAGCCTTCAGCCTCTCCTCCTGTACCTCCTTCGACAGCTGAACTTTCTGTAGCCTGACAAAAAATGTTTATTTATGACATATGACTAGAGGGACCTGTTGGGATGCAGCAAAAATAACTTTAGTTGGTACAGACATAGACTGAGTAAATAACAGTTTCACGATTATGTATATTGTATTCACTAATAAAGTGGATGAATAAAATCACACGAGTACTCAATTTTTGCTCAATCTTGTCATCAGCAGGTTCCTCTTTGTCTTTCAACACACATAAAATCCTTGGGAAAAAATAGAAATAAAAATACTAAAACATTTAATTGCTTTTGCATAGAACGTTGCCAGTGTTGTTTTAATGACACATTTTTATTACCAGCTCTTTTAATAAAACATGGACACTTCAGCAGAATAAAACAATTACACAATGTGAAAATAAATCTCTATTACGTCCACTTTTTTCTTTTAGACTTTCTGTCCCCTGGCTGCTCCTCATTTATACCAAACACACATGAACACAGTCTGTCTTTGACTTTTCAGACCTTTAACCACAAGTCATAACTAGGTCTGTGAACAACAGGGCTCAAAGGTTAATCTTTGCATGTGACTCAACAATGAAGACATGCATCAAAACAATTATTAGTAATTATTTAAGGCTTTAACCTAAACAGTGTCGGACAATTTTCAAAATGAGTCTGTAATTGATAGGGTTATTGTAAACTGAGCTACAGCTTTATAGACAAGACTTATTTTTTTAAATGATGTAAACAAAACCAAAAAAGACTTGATTTAATTATTCTAATATTTAGAATGGGGCAGAAATTATAAACATTTGTTTATTTTTTGTGGACTGTTTCTTTAACGGATCAATTTTTCTTTTCCGGGTCTCTAACCAATCACGAGACTAGGACAACGTCACGTGCCTGCCTCTGCTCGGCGTCAGCAGGACAGAGTGGTGAGTTTCCAGACTCGTTTTATGTAACGTAACTTTCTCTTTTTCCACTTTTAATCAAACAGTTTGACACTGAAGACTGTTGAACACTTTCTGACCGTCTACAAGCTGAGCTTTAAGGTTTGTGTCTGAAACAAAGTAATTGTGTTTGAGTAGTTTTGCAGCTAAATGCGCACAATCCAAAAAAATATATACACCAGAGTTGCCTGTTGCAGCCGATGGTTGCAGCATGATTTTTCAACCACGTGACTGCCAAACCTTTCAAATACTTATTGATATTAAAAAGTTCTCAGAGTTTGATGAATCACAAATGAACTGCAACAAAGCGTGACGTAGTTTGTTTAAAAGTAATTACAGAGACAGATGTTCAGTTATAAAGGAAATTAGTCTCATGAGCTTTCGGATAATAATGTTATTTTCTCTAATTTGAATCATATAATGCACCACTGCTCTCGCAGCACTGCTGAACTGTTACTGTTTTACACGTAAGGCAGACAGTAGGTCGCCAAAAACGTCTCAACTATAAATCTTTCACTTTTACTGAAACTGAAAACACTTCTTGAGTTGTGAGTGATAGCTGTGATTTGGTATTAGAGGAGAGTCACATTTAAAAGTCAGCTTTTAAATAAAACAACTTTTTTATATTATACATTTATTTTAGGCTTACGATGGCACGCTCTCAGCTATTGCTTATTATATTAGAAAAAAGCTGCATCAGTCTACTCTAAACATGAAATAGTATATTAAATAGTATATTAAACAAATGGGTTGCAGATAACAACCCATTCAACCAATGTATTTACTGCTTATTTCTCTGTATGTACAAAGGGGGTTGGAATGAAGGCAACTGGACTTCTTTGGTTTTTTGAAGACATTTAGCTTCTCAGCCAATGAGCTTTGATAATTCTGACTGGAATATGAGCGGGTTAAGCGTAGCTGGCTATTGTTGCGTAACAAGCAGAAACTACCTATAACTACCCCTCCTCCCAACACCCAGATGAGCCTCTATTGTCTGGGGAACACCTACATTAAATAGAGGAGGTGGTTTCAGGTTTCATTTTTTCCAGCAAATGCAGTTCCGAATCTAATTCCCAATAATAGAGGCTCAGGACTCAGGGGGGGGGGGGGGGATTCATAGGTAGTTTCTACATATTAAGCAACAATAGACAGCTGCAGTTTATAAACTTGATCCTCCCACATTCCAGTCAGGATTTACGAAGCTCCTCGGATGAGAAGCGAAACGTCTTCAATGAACTAAAGAAGTCCAGTGGCCTTTATTCAAACCCCTTTGGTTCACCATGACCTGGATGACTAAGAACCTTCACCAGCAAACTAGACTACCTGCATTAACCCACTCATACATGAAAACATGGTAACTCCATGCAGAAAAGCTGCGATTTGAACCTGTGGCCGTCTTTCTGTTTCCAACTGTGCCACCACACAGCCTGATTGTAAAGCTCAGGTTTTTTACCACATTTATAATAATAAAACGTCATATTTAGAGTTGAATATAAGCAAATGAAGTTTTTTTTATTATCTTTATTTCATTCAATAAAAAATAACACAACAGATAGTAAACAATATTCATGAAAACACAATATATATTTGAATGAAAGGGAGCAGATAGAAGAAAAATCTTATCATTTCTGCCCCCTTTTTAAACTTAAATATCAATTTATATTTGTGCAGTCCCTCACCAGTTCTTTCAGTCCCGTAACTGTTCACATTTGTTAATTATTACGTCCACATCAATTGTCCGTTGTCATATCCACTCAACACACGTGATTTAATGTGTAGACTGAACACTTTTAGAGTTCTTGACTCTTTCCATTCTCTGTCCAGGCAATTCCACAACTTCACACCATTCACAGATATGCTCATTTCCTTCATTCTTGTTCTAAATCTAGGTTTTTTGAAGATTTCAAATCCCTTCAACGAATAACTGCTATCTGTCTTTTCAAATATATGCTGAATATTCTTTGGCAATGTACTTTTATTTGCTTTATACATTATATGCAATATTCTCCAGTTGACCAAATCATGAAATTTAATTACTTTATATTTTATAAATAATGGGTTAGATGGAGCTGTACTATGAGTGTTGTCTATAATTCTCATTGCTCTTTTCTGCAAAACAAACAAAGGTTGTGTATACGTTCTATATGCAGTTCCCCAGATTTCTACACAATAATTTAAGTATGGCAGAATCAGTGCATTGTATAGTAATAACAATCCTTCACTATTTAGTACAAACTTTACGCTATATAATACTGCAATGGCTTTGGCCATTTTACCTTTTATATAGCCTATATAGCCTAATCTATTTATTCAAATCTAAACAAAATATTAAAGGGACTCTACGGAGTTTAGAATTTTTATGCTCGCGATTGCCCCCTCAGGCCAAAAGCGTAACGGCAGCTTCAATAGTAGGCTCGTGCACGAGGTGCGAATGCTGTACGTGCACACTCCTTAACGAAAATAACAGCTGAGACAGTCACGTGTGTGTGTGTGGGTGGGTGGCCCGGAGGACAGAGGACAGGAGAACACACAGCTAATTAATTAAATAATTTGGTTCTGTACATTTCTCTTCAGCACAGCTGACAAAGGTTTAAGTTGGGTCAGAACTGCATGCTCAGATGATTCCCTTCCCTTGCTTGAAAAATTGTTCCAAAATGAAAGTTGAACCCACATCTTTTTTATCTGTGAATTGAATGCTGTTCGCCGAGTCTCAAATAAAAATCTGGACATCTTACTGTAAAAAAAATATATCATTAATGTAAAAAAGAAACTCTAAAACAACCATGTTAACATTCAGAATCAAACCCGGGTCTTCTGCACATATGTCTGAAATCTTACTAGGCGAGCTAAATCGCCAGTGGCGTCTTCTGTATCTGTAACATTTATATCCTTGATGACAGCTGAAACAGCGTTCAAAGAACGATTCAAAGGCCTATGCCTGAGCGTGAACGCGCATGAAGCAGCCTGCTCGACCCGAGCATCTCTCTTTTTCTGTGATTTTAAAGAAAAATAGGCAATCACAGTAAAAATGCCAGGGCTCATTCTACAGGACCAGGGCATTGCAGGAGAATGTATGAAGAAGACATTTATTATTTCTACACATGTTTTGGCTGTCAAACTTCCATAATGCCCCTTTAAGCTAACATGCATCATGAAGTGTTAAGAGATCCCTATATAACATTTCAGGATCCCTTTGTAGATCTTAGTGTATCTATACAAGTCTTTTACCAAGGAAACAACCCTAAAAAGGTGTTTTCTTTGCATTTTTTAAAATAATTTGAGCACCAGAGTTCTAGTATAATTGAGGATAATAATGGTACAGATATAATGTTAATAAGGCAGTAATAACTTACAAATGAATAAATCCACATGCTTTGTGGATTTTTGAGATTTTCTCTTTAGTACTATTTTATTTCCCAGATGTATTCAGTAAGTACTTCACTTAGCTATAGGGACTAGTCACAAGGTCAACCATGTATTATTTATCGACGTTGAGAGAAAACACAAACATAAACTTCTATAAACATTATCTGGTTTAATGGACTCACAATCGAAACGAACCCTGATATGTCTTTTAGAGAATATCTTGGTCCCGCTTTTATTTTGGTAAGCATCTTCTGTATGGCAGTCTGAATTGACACACTAGTAAGAGTTTTGTGTAATATCCTCACATTTTATATTTAGCTATATATGTATTTACCGAGAAGTTAGTTTTTAACTAACTGCTAAAAAAACACTGGAATGTTTCAACCACTTTTTTTGTTGTTGTGGGGAAGAAACTATCAGTGGCATGTCCAGATCTTTTAAAATGGGGTGGCCCAGGTGAGGCACAACTTTGTGCATCGGTGGCACCAATGGTTATGCTTTTTTTGTTTTACCCCCAAGCCTTTTGTGGACAATGAAAAGCCTATTTAAAGGTAAATTAGTGTGGTGGCACCTGGGGTGGCCAATCAGATTCCAAGGGTGGCATTTGCTACCCCAGGCCACTCCCTGGACACGCCCCTGGAAACTATAACAAAAACCTGTTAATGTCTTGATGTATTACTTTGTAATCAGTGACCAATATAAAGAGTGAATTAGATTTTTGGGAAGGCTGTGTTGATAAAGAAAGTGAACATATAGTTAAAATTAACCTATTTCTGATCAACCTTCTCTCTTTTGTTTGTCTCAGTGAAAGGTGCACTATGGGCCGACTGGACGGAAAAGTGATTGTGTTATCTGCTGCTGCGCAGGGGATTGGACGTGCTGCAGCAATAGTAAACAGCTTTAATTCAATCCTTTCTGCTAATGCATATTATTGTAGATTACATGTGCACACTGTTGCATGCAGACTGAGATATTATGAACAAAACTGTTCAGAAATTTTGCCAATAGTGAGCTTTTCTGTCTAAATTATAGCACTCCAGAAACAAAAACAGTTTCACTTTGGCTGCTTTAGTGCTCATGGGCTGTAAATGATGCTCCAAGAAGCCACTTGAAGAGAAATAGATTTGTTGCCAAACCCAGGCTAGACACAAATTCACTAAAGACTCAAGTGTTTTGTTACTTCTTAAGCGATACTGTCACTGCAGGACATTCTTTGAGTGATCCATGTTTCAAAAGGCTTGGATTCTCCTGTTGCATGGGGAAGTATTTTAAAGCAGCAATCCAGAGTTTTCCCCGTTTCAAGAATTATGTATGATTTTATAAAAATGCATAAAAGTAATAATCAAGAAGTCTATCTTTTTTGCTAATCACGCAAAGCCCCAAGCAATTAGAATTGAGTGCTTCTCAGCATTAGCCAATAGCGTTAGACATCTGCTAACGTACAGATGTCAATCACAGAGCATGCGTGAGCATTAGAGTCCTGCAGAGTTGGACACATTTCTTATGGACGGTCTTTAACATACATAAAGCATAAACAGCACATTGTGAGAATATTATTTGTAAAACAATGTGTTTGAACTCTGTTGGCCAGCTGGAGGTAGACGTTCACAAACAAGAGGCATCGCTTCCGCTGTTATCACGGGAGTAGGGAGAGGAGCTTGTGATGCGATACATTTTTTCTGCCTCTAGATGGTACCATTGGAGAAAAACTTCAGATTTCAGCTTTAAAGTTGTGGTTGACTGAAAAACCATTTTCTAAATGTTTTGATAGAAAATAGAGGGTGAAGCTCTAGAATTTGAAAACCCTATGTCACACTGAGAATTAACAGTCAAGAACTCACCGATCTTGACTCATGACGGGGAAGGCTGTTGTTTTAATGTTTGGCAATCAGCAGCGAACGTCTTGGCTAGTCTGAGCTAAACGTTAGCATTAGCAATACCTCTACCTGGCAGAAGCAGTGGCGGATTTACCTATTTGGGGGCCCAGGGCGAACACAGACATGGGGCCCCCTTACACAACATTTTTGACAATCTTACCTTTAGGGCTGCACAATTAATCAAATTTTAATCACAATTACGATCTGAGTTTTGAACAATTATACAAACAAAACAAGCCGATTATTTGCTCCTCCCACAGTGTTGCCAACTTAGCGACTTTGATGCTATTTCTAACAGCTTTTCAGACCCCCTTCTTGACTTTTTAAATCTTAAAAGTACCTAGCGAACACCTCAGAAACATCTCTGGTAACCCTTAGCTACTTTCTGGATAACTGTCGTTGGCATTTCCTGCAGGTTAGCTAAACACTCCGTCTGCGCTCCGGACCGTTCTTCAGGACATTAGGAAAGGGAATGATGTAGTGATGTGTCAGTCACTAAAGAAACGGCTCTCAGAGTTGGCTCTGTTGGAGTAACCAGAGTGTGTGACACACACCGTACCTGCGGATTCCTGAGCCGCTAAAAACAGCTAAATGTGCGCGTGCGGCTCGCTAAACACAGGTGCAGCTTGCCCCTGATTGCTGTGAGACCGGGTCGGGGGGTGGGGGGTGCAGCTGTGGTTGGGACAGTTATTACATTAACTGATGGACCCGTAAATAAATAGTTTATAAATAAGGTAGAAATAAGTTCCTCACGCTGATAAATAATAACTAATCTCCCTGAGGATACGGTGCTAGTGCAGTCACCTACAGCACCTTGACATGACTTCAATAAATGTTATGCAACATTTTGTGAACATCAATTTATTTGCATGTATTTGTTATAAATGCCACTGTATAATTCTTGCTGTCAGTATTTGCAAGATATTGGTATTTGGGTCTGTACTGGTTAGACTTACATGAGTTAAACCAAGTTCTATAGCCCTTGGGTCATAGACTATGAGCTATAAGTATATTGGTCCTTTTATACTGGGAATCAGGAGTTATTAGTGATCATCGTGTTTCTTATTTATTTTTGTCCTGATTGTGCCCTGAGCAATTTTATGACTGAATAAAAACAAATAAAATCAACATAAATCGAAAAATCGTCCTAAATAATCGTGATCTCAATTTCAGTCACAATAATCATGATTCTTGTTTTTGCCATAATCGAGCAGCCCTACTTACCTTTAACTGGATTTGCAAAACTCTCCCCTCTTCTGACATGAGTTATTTTTTCTTTTTATTAGTCCTCTTTTTTCCTGTCTTTCCCTCTCTGAGTCTTTCTATATTTACTCTGCTTTCTTCTTCCTGTCAGTGCTCCAGTGCTTTTGCTTTGTTATTTTTTTTCTATTTTCCATTTTGATCTTTGTTTTCTTTCCTTTAAAAAAATTCCACAGTCTTTCTGCTTCCTTTTGATGTTTACGTAGAAAAACGACGTCACTTTCGGACGTGAAGATAAACTCTTTTTTTGAAGCAAGCTGCTTCTTCCTCTTATTGGAGCCACTAGGATAACTCCATTACATGCTTAATGTTTTGACTACCGCTTCTAGTTTGTTACGAATGCTCCCGCCTCTCTTCTTCTTCTGCTTTCTCTTCTTCTTATTTGTGGTCTTGTGATTACTGCCACCAACTGGATTGGAGTGGAATGACTACCAATCACTTCCTGTTTGTGCATCGAGTCTGAAAGGAATGGTCCATTGTGGCATTAACAGAGGGGTGACGGAGATCAGGACTAGGGGGCCCCTCAACATAAGGGGGCCCAAGGCAGCCGCCGACCTACGTCTAATGGTAAAACCACCACTGGGCAGAAGGCCTTCCAGGCTTTTGTTATTTGTGGAGATAAACATCCACGTTGCAAGTCAGTGGTAGCGTTGGGTTGCTGTTATCCAATCCGAGGTGAGATGTCCAAATATCAGGAAATAAGACTCCCTAACCTGCTGTCTGAAGCTTAGCTGTGATGACGGAGTTTTAATGCAGATTACTCGTTCTTTGCTAGAAGAAAGATTGCAGACTTTGAACCTTGAAGTAAATCATTCATGTTTGTAAATTGCAGGCGTTTGCAAAAGAAGGAGCTCGGGTCACAGCAACAGACATAAATGGAGAGAAGCTGAAGGAGTTGGATGGCATTGAAGGTATGGCTTAGCATTGTGTTGGTCTGCTGCTGCCACCTGCTGGGAAACACAGGTAGTGCAGTCCAAATTCTTTGAGGGACTCTTCTGTCAAGTTCTTTAAATTTGTATAAACTGTGTTGTATTCTAAAGCCTTCCTAAATCATTGACATGTTTATTTTTTGTAGTGTTAGGAGTGAATATACACTTTTCTAAGAAAATAGGCTCTGCTATGTTTTATTTTATTTGTTGCTATTTTATTTATTTATTTATTGGTGCAGCTGATAATGAGAGTAAAACCTGTGATGTTCTGCTTTTAAGCTCTGTCGAACTTTTATTTGGTCTGAAGGGGAAAATTAGGCAGTACAACGTGTGAGCCAGCAAATGAGGAAATTGCCTAAAAAAAAGAACGTTAGATTACAACTTTGGATTTTTAAACTCTAAACATCCAGTTTAACTCTTCAAAGCTTAATAGCCCACATCTACCACAAATGTTTGTTTTATTTTGACTTAAAACCTGGAAGTTTTGTATTTTTACACTTTTACAGAGTGTGCAAAAACTTTTGAGACTAGCAGCTTTGAGAACTTTTGAGCTGTACTTTTACTTAGTACATCTTAAGTACTTCTCCCAACACTGACTTAATGTGTTTTTGTGACCAGGAATCAGGACCAAAGTGGTGGATGTGACTAAAAAGGACCAAGTGGAAGCTCTGGCCAAAGAACATGAGCATGTTGATGTGCTGTTCAACGTTGCAGGGTATTTGAATGTAATTTTATTTAATCACAAGCAAGAAAGAAATCTAAGTTATTTGTTCCTCAAACATGAGGAACATCTTTATCTATCTACTGCCTAAATCCCTGCATCATACGGTTCAATCTGCTCCTGACCTTTTCCCAATCTCGTTATCAGAGAGTCATTGTCATCTTCACGGAATAGCGATATTGTGTGAGACAGACTGCACTTTTCCCTACAGTCTAAGAGAAAAGCTGTGGTTCTTCGTTATAAAAATGTATTTTATCATGTTATCTTTATAAAAAGTATTTAACAGATGAGCTGAATGTCCTGACTCGAATCTAATCGGATGTTTTTGGAATTGAGCGAGTCAGTTTCTGTTGTTTTCTAAGTTTACATTTTGAACACAGGTTTGTGCACCATGGTACCATCCTGGACTGTGAGGAGGCTGACTGGGACTTCACCATGGATGTGAATGTGAAGAGCATGTATCTCATGTGCAAGGCTTTTCTGCCTAAGGTGACCTTTCTTCATTTTATCACAAGAAATTCTTTCTTAATAAAACTGAGATGCATCTGCTCATAGTGTTCTCAGCCTTTGTCTGCTAGGATTAGCTGTTATTACCCAGAGCCTGTGACATGATGTGCTGTGACTGCTACTAATCCCGCTTTAGCTGCAAACTTAGCGAACAGTCTGCTTGGAGAATTTTAGCTCATACCAAAGTGCATTTGTGAATAATTCAGGGTATCCGCAGGTCCTTAAAAAGTCTTAAATTAGCTTTTCCAAATTTAAGGCCTTAAAAATCCTTAAAAATTACAAATAATACTTAAATACAGTTTCCAAAGGTCTTAAATTTTCAAAGACCCAATAAACAAGATTCTTTTATTAAAATTTTCGTGAATTTCTAGTTGGTCTTCAGCATTTTTTGTGTACGATGTTGGCGTAAGCGGAACCGTACACATTCAGTTGATTGTGAAAGGGGGCTATTTTTAGATGAGCACATTAGCTGGTTAAACTAGTGGGAGCTTGCGCCATGAGGAAGTGCAAGTTTAATGGTAACTGGATGGCTAATCCTACATTCGCGACGTGGTTAGCACCGGTTCCAGACAATAGCTGGAAATTATAGCTTCAATTTAATTTTAAAAATAGCTTAAATTTGGTCAAAGGGGCCTTAAAAAAGGTCTTAAAAAGTCTTAAATGTGGCTGCCTTAAACCTGCAGATACCCTGTAATTAGCTATCTAAAAAATGAAAACCTAAGCATGTTAGATTATTTTCTGTTTATATGTCACCAGGTTTGTTTTGTTTCTTCAGATGTTGGCAAAGAAGTCAGGAAACATTATTAACATGGCATCTGTTGCTTCAAGCATAAAGGGTAAATAATCTTCCTCTCGGGATTCAGCTGAATACTTGTACAACCCTCAGAATGAAAAAGACTGAAGGACCGTTTGTTATAAGCTTCTTATCTCAGATAATGGCTTTACATTTGAGTGCGTACCTCTGTGGTGACTAACGTGCTTCCTGGACACAGGTGTTGTGAACCGGTGTGTTTATAGTACCTCGAAGGCGGCTGTGATTGGGCTCACCAAATCTATAGCTGCTGATTTCATTGAGAAAGGAATACGCTGCAATTGCGTTTGCCCTGGTAAGTCTTTTCAGTGGAGAATAATAACTTACTTAGAATCAAGTGATATGTTATTTTAGAAAATTAGCAGGTCTTTTGCACATTAAATATTTGGTCTTTTAAAGAAATAATGGAGATCTAACTGTTGTAAGTAGGCCTCAGTTTGGAGATCAGTACATAAGTTGCTCAATCTTTACGTGGATACATCAACCAGACTGAAACTAAAACGCTAGCTAAATTAGCTAGCCTTGTAAGCTATTCCAAATGTAAATACATGACCCATAGACAGAGCTCAGTCATCAGTGTTGGGCAAGTTACTTCAAAACTGTAATGCATTATTTATTACTTGTTACCCTCATTTTAAAGTAATTAATTACATTACAATATTACTGATTTTAAAATGTAAGGCATTACACTACTGTTGCATTACTCGAAGTACCTTTTACCAAAACAACTTCAATATGAATCTGGTAATCTGACGCTCAGTGAGCTCATGACATATATGTGGAAGGTGATGCGGTGTCTGAGCTAGGATTGCTGTTAAAACAGTCAGATATAATAACAGTGCTTTAGAAGGATTGTTTATTAAATGAAAGCAACAACAATCTGTACTCTCAGCACGCTGCCATCTTATATTAACTGAGCAGGGAGAGAGGTGGTGGGGGCTCCAAGCCCATATTTGCCTTGGTCCCCAAATGCCTTGATACGGCCCTGGATGTGGGACTGACTTCTGGGGTGATCTGATTCTATCACATGTATAAATATTAAATGCTTATATATTATTGCTTTTCACTGGTAAAAATGTGTATTGGGGATACATCTACCTACTTTTTTCTTTTCAAGCACTTTGTTTTGTTTTCTTGATTTTATTTGAATCATTTTCTGCATTTTCTCTCTCTAACCTTCCTGCATGCTGCATGTTTTCTCCGTCTTCCAGAAAAACTGTTTCCTAGATTTCCTACTTTCTAACTAATCAGCCAAAGGGATCTAACGAATGCAAAAAAATAATTAAATAAAAAAGCTTTGCGCTGCGCTCCAGCAGCAATGAGTTGAAACCGGCGCACAGATTATGAACTCAGCTGAAAAGTACAGGAAGTACCAGAGAATATGGGCGGATATAAACGATCACAAACGAATTACTTTGTTTTGGTGGAGCGGTTTTGTGAACATGGCAGCGGCCGCGCGCAGGACGCAGCTGGAGTATTTGAGCCATTACCGCTGCGTCCTCTCTGCACAGAGAATGCTCGCAAAGCTGAGTCCATAAATGACGTCATATATGTAGATACTGGATCTTTTTTCAGGCTTCCCGCAATTTGAATTTTTAGGAAACCCACATCTTGATTCTGGGTTTAAAAATGCATTGTAATTACAGCGTTACTGACAATTGTACCGAGTAAATATTACCATTTTCTTTCCCTGTAATGCCTTACATTACCACATTACAGCAAAAAGCAATGCATTACAGTAGTTAATTACTTTTGTACCGCGTTACTCCCAACATTGTCAGTCATAGGGCGGAATCTACGGTTGTCTTTCAAACGGTCTCCGTGCACAATTGGACAGCGCTAAGACCAATCAGAGAAACAAACAATAGCCACGTTTCCATGTGCCAAATTAATCGGATTGAACGCCCCATCAGATCAAAAATTTTGCATGTAAACATGTCAATCGGAATGTTCTGATCCGATTCGGCCCGATCGGAATGAAATTTCAATTCGATTGAGAGAAGTGGTTTTGTCCATCATCACTCTGATATACCGGTACATGCATGTACACAGCCATTCGGATTGTCGGAGTAAAATAATGCCCACTGTGCATGCGCTCCCCATCCTCACTTAGACTACCTGACTTAAATAAATGAGGGCCTAATTCACGAGCGCCGGCTTTTAAATATGGTGGCAAGCCGTCCCCTTTTCAGTAATATCTAATCCAGAACTTGCATTTTGTGGAAGTGAAATAAAAACCTGATTATTGCACAAATCATTCAACAAACGTGTTCACGTCTGTACTGGAAATGCGCAGCCAGATTCATTTGGGGTTTGCAGCACGAATCCCCGTTTCTGTGAACGCAGCAGCTGTTTCTGCAGCAGGTGGTTGTAGACATGCTCGTAAAGAAGACAGGGTAACAGCGGTTAAACAGACCTGGTTTTAAGGAGGCTGATGTTGAGTAGAAAAACATCCTCTGTTAAATATTCTGGCCGACTATCTGTGTAAAAGCACATTAACGCAGATGAGATGCAGTAACACATGATGAACACATGCTTCCAAACTTTCTGAACATCTCCTGTTATTTAGTTTGAACCAAATTTTCTCAACCGTTTCAGCTGATTGCCACATTTTATTAATAATAAGCCACAACAGAGCTCAGTAATAAAACGTGAGTCTGAACCCCCACCCCTGCTCCTCGCAGCCCAGCCGTTACGTCAGACCTGCGGACCAGCTGATCTAGAGGCAGATTCGAGAATAACCCTCCCTTATTTTAATATTGTTAATAATAAAATGCAGCAAAGCATAAACCTGCAGTTATTCACAGAAGAAAATGTTACTTCTATGAACAAAATAAAAATATTAAATAGATTAAATGAATATGGAAAGCAGGAAGAATTGGTTTTTCTGTTTTTACATTTTTCGTTTCCTTTCATGACAAAAAAAAAATCCCGGGAAAGAAAATTGCGCATGCTCACCCTATTTAATCTGATTTAATACTTGGTGCATATAAACTCACGGCATGATCAGATCACTTCAGTTGGTGTCCGTGTAAACAGAGATTCAGGATTTTCAATCAACCATGATTTGAATGGGATAGGAGAAATTTGGCGCATGTAAACGTGGCTAATGCCCTTTTAGCCTCAAGGGCAACATGCCGATTATAACTTGTAAGTCGCTTTGGACAAAAGCGTCTGCTAAATACATAAACTTAATAATAATAATAATAATGCATTGAACTTATATAGCACTTTTCTAGACACCCAAAGACGCTTTCACACACTCACATTCACACACTGCTAGTGATGGTAAGCTACTTGTAGCCACAGCCGCCCTGGGGAGGTCTGACAGAGACGAGGCTGCCATTTGGTGCCGTCGGCCCCTCTGACCACCACTAACACAGGCAAGTTGGGTGAAGTGTCTTGCCCAAGGACACAGCAGCAGGATACCCCTGGCGGGAGCTGGAATCGAACCCATGACCCTCCGATCATGAGGCAACCCGCTCTACCACCTGAGCTACTGCTGCCCCATATGTGACATATTCATCGCTACAGAGCTCAGTCAACGGAGCAGTCTGCCATACACCATCGAAGAAGAAGCTGCAGCAGCAAATACATCCCTTTTTAGAAACATTGAAGTACTTCTACTGTGCTCATGTCTTAAAGAAATGCCAACATCTAAATTGTCATTGATGCAAAGCCGTTTTGAATAAGTGTGGCTCCTGAGCCAGTGTCATCTATGTAGTTTTTCTCTGTCGTGGCTCTGGTGCTCTCCACAACCATAGAGCTCTGTGATTGGCTGGACCTATAACTGTTCGAGCCAATGAAAACCTGCTGATGATATAATTGATAGGGTTGCCACCTGTCCCGTATTAGCTGGGAAACCCTGTATTTGCTTTTTGAGAACTGCTTTGTACAGCACACAGTTAATTGAAGTACTGCCCATGAGGGCAGCAGTAGCTCAACAGGTTGAGCGGGTTGCCCAGTAATCGGAAGGTTGCAGGTTCGATCCTGGCTCCGGACAGAGAATTCTGCTGTTGTGTCCTTGGGCAAGACACTTAACCCACGTTGCCTGCTGGTGGTGTTGGGAGGGACCAGTGGCGCCTGTGCTCGGCAGCCTCGCCTCTTGTCAGTGCGCCCCAGGGCAGCTGTTGCTACATCGTAGCTCATCACCATCAGTGTGTGAATGGATGAACGATACACTGTAGTGTAAAGCACTTTGGAGTCCTTACTCTGAGAGGCACTATACAAGTGCAGGTCATTTATCATTTATGAATGCACTCCAGTAGGTGTCATTTAGATTTCTAGGATGTCCAAGGAAGATTCTGCCTTTCTCGCCTCTGATTGGCTAGAAAGGCTCTACTACGATTGGTTATTTCATTTAGCAGTAAGCCGGTTGACTCGCTAAGTGCGGACTGTCCTTCTGCCACCAGCAGACAGCTGTTTTGGGGAATTTTGTTAAGAAAATGTGAACTTAGCACTATAATAATCATTCTGTCCTGTTTTTCAGAACATTTTATTTTGTTTATTTGTTTTGTGTTTCATAAAAAAACTGAATAACGTAAAATGTGAATTTCTAATCTTGTTGCATTTATCAAACAGTTGGACTGACTATATATCTCTTGGGTCACAAGCATTAGAGTACATAGGATAAACACGTGTGCCTTACCTGGGTATGAAATTGAATAAAACTGCCCTATTCTGCCCAGCTGTGTGTATCAGGTCTGTTTCTTTACTAGAATAATGAAAACTGGTGAAAAATAGGTCTAAATCATAATCAGCTTTAATTAAATTTTTGATTAAAGGGACTTTACGGACTTTTGAATTTTTATGCTCGCGATTGCCCCCTCAGGCCAAAAGCGTAACAGCAGCTTCAATAGTAGGCTCGTGCACGAGGCGCGCATGCTGTACGTGCACACTCCTTAACGAAAATAACAGCTGAGACAGTCCCGTGTGTGTTGCCCAGAGGACAGAAGAACACACCAAATTAATTAAAATAATGTGCTCCTGTCTCTGAAGCTGCACTTTCTCGTCGGCCGGCTGAACGTGCAGTGTGTGTGTGTGTGTGTGTGTGTGTGTGTGTGTGTGTGTGTGTGTGTGTTTGTGGCCCGGAGGACAGAGGACAGGAGAACACGCAGCTAATTAATTAAATAATTTGGTTCTGTACCTTTCTCTTCAGCACAGCCGACAAAGGTATAAGATGGGTCAGTCCTCCTGCATGCTCAGATCATTCCCTTCCCTTGCTTGAAAAATTGTTCCAAAATGAAAGTTGAACCCACATCTTTTTTATCCGTGAATTCAATGCCGTTCGGTGAGTCTCAAACAAAAATTTGGGCATCTTATTACTGTAAAAAAATTATCATTAATGTAAAAAAAGAAACTCCAAATAACAAATTATGTTCACACCCAGAATCGAACCCAGGTCTTCTGCATGAGAGTCAGACATCTTACTAGGTGAGCTAAAGCGCCAATGATGTTCTTTGTATCTGTAACATTTATATCCTTAATGACAGCTGAAACGTCAAACCAAAGAACGGTTCGGAGCGAAAACGGCTATTTTATTGCTAATTTGCAGGAAATATCTAGAAGAAAGTAGCTAAGGGTCCTCAGAACTGTAGCTAGCTTTGTCACTAGGTGTTAGGAACAGCGACAAAGTCGCTGAGTTAGCACTGCCTCTCTCTCTCTGCTGCTAAAGCTACTGATAGCAAATGCTACGGGCGATGCCTGAGCGTGAACGCGCATGAAGCAGCCTGCTCGACCCGAGCATCTCTCTTTTTCTGTGATTTTACAGAAAAACAGGCAATCACAGTAAAAATGCCAGGGCTCATTCTACAGGACCAGGGCATTGCAGGAAAATGTATGAAGAAGACATTTATTATTTCTATACATGTTTTGGCTGTCTAACTTCCATAATGTCCCTTTAATGATACACATTTAATCTGATGATGAGAAATGTGCTCTAACTTGTAAACAACCTTAACCTATTAAAGTAGAATAGTTCACATTTGACATTTTTCAGGTTCTTTTATGAAAGAAACGGAAACTGGTTTGTTGCTAAACAGGAAGGGATGTCTATTATAGTGATGAGTTCACATTTTCTTCACAAAAAAAAAAAAAACTCCAAGATCTGGCTGTAAACATAAAAACCTGCAGTAAGGGAAAACAGTTTCCTCTCACATGAAATAAATGATAAATGACCCGCACTTGTATAATGCCTCTCAGAGTAAGGACTCCAAAGTGCTTTTCACTACAATGTATCATTCATCCATTCGCACACTGGTGGTGATGAGCTACAATGTAGCCACAGCTGCCCTGGGGCGCACTGACAGAGGCGAGGCTGCCAAGAACAGGCGCCACCGGTCCCTCCGACCACCACCAGCAGGCAAGGTGGGTAAAGTATCTTGCCCAAGGACACAACAGCAGAATTCTCTGTCCGGAGCCAGGATTAAACCTGCAACCTTCCGATTACTGGACAACCTGCTCAACCTGTTGAGCTACTGCTGCCCTAGCCGACCATAGCCAATCATAGGAGAGACCTTCCAGCCAATCACAGGCGAGAAAGGTAGGACCTTCGTTGGACATCCTAGAATACCAAATGACGCCCCAGGACATGTAACAATCACATGGGACGGGCCATGTGACTGTTTTCGCCCAATCAGGTGACACTCTTCAAAGCGTAGCAGGATGTCATCGATACAGCTGGTGTTTAGCTTCAATACCCCGACTACCCTATAACCACGTGGACTTTTGAGTGTGATTCAGTATTTATTTATTTTTTTTTTTGATGATGATGATGTCCGAGCTTGTCATGGACTTTTATAGATCTATGAACTCTGATAGCCCCATGTAACTTGTTTGGACTGCTGCAAGTGTCATTTCTTTACTCTTGTTTTGTACATGGTACTGTAACAGACGTCACAAAGCAGCAACGTCGATACTGGACGTGTACAGACCTTGTACAGATCATGGCCCAGAGAAGCCGTGGTGGGCGTCCCTTATTTTCATGTCTGAAAGGTGGCAACCCTATGCCTAGACCAGCTGAAATCTTAAGCTACTTCAGTGGTTGGTCTAGATTTTCTAGGCTATAAATTAGCTACATCTGAAAAACATCTTTAGTTTTCAGATATGAATTTATTAGGCCTCTAATAATTGAATATTGGCACCATTGTACATTTTTATGTACTTTTTCAAGCCAGATGCAAATGCATATCTTATCTTTCAAAAGATATAAACAAATCATTGGAGCAAAGCTATGTGAAAGTGAATTTAACTGTTAATGACATTTATTGGCTGGGTTTGCTTGTGTTACCAAACTGAAAGGGTTACTTATGACTAGCTCTTGCTAATTTCTGCTGGAAATAACTATCAAATTCTGTGGAATGTTAACTGTACTGCAGTGTAAATAGTTATAAAGTGTGTGTTCAAGAGCTTTTATAAAGGTTTTGAGACTGGAGTTGACAGCCGTGATTCCCTAACTCATGGTCCCACCAAGACTAGCCATTAGCTTGTCAATCCTAGCACAATTAAACATCTACAAACTGAGGTCAATCAAAGCGTTGTCTATAGCAGGTAAGATATCAGTTGTTCAAATTGTGCAACAGAACTCCAAAAGATATGAACTCCCACTTTAAGTGCACTTTCTGTGGGTGTCGAACAACCTTATGTCTATCTAGTGTTTGGTTACACTTGATCTTATCTTCATGATCAAAGTTCAAAGTAAATGTTTTACCCAGTCTTTTGATTAAGGTGAAATATTTTATTTGTCCTCAGGAACAGTTGATACTCCATCACTGAGGGGTAGAATCCAGGCACAGCCTGACCCAGAACAGGTACTGTAGATCCAGCACTTGTTAATATTTGATTAGTCCTAATCTGATAGCAATATGTTGTTTATTATTTGATATTTTACTTCACAAAAGCAAATGTTGTTAACTGGGTGTTTAAATGGAGTGAATTTCACAACTATGATTTATTTTCAGGCTTTCAAGGATTTTATGGCAAGACAAAAAACTGGCAGAATGTGCACAGCTGAAGAGGTTGCACACCTGTGTGTGTACCTGGCCTCAGATGAGGTGAATACCTTTAGATGTGTTAATGATGTGGGGCAATGTATACAGAAGTGATTTTTTCCAATCTTCTAAAGCAGATAAAGTTTTGATTATGTCTTTGTCCTGTCCTCTACAATCAGCCTATGTGACTGGAACAGAGCACATCATTGATGGAGGATGGAGCCTGTGAAGAAACTCCCATTCTTATTAAAACAAACAACGACAAAAAAATCATAAAAATCTGTAATTTATCATTCTGTAAGGTCATTCAAATTTCATTCATAATTGTTCAATATTTAGTAGTAAAGTTTCATATTTTTTTCTAATTAAATGTGCTGTATTTGGTCCTCCACACAAAAATAACTTTTAATAGATCTGGAGTTGTACATTTAGTAGAAAATAAAATATGAAGAATTTTTTTAATGAACAAATGTAATAATAAATTTACATAAAGCAGTGTGTCCATTCATTTCACTGTGGAGTGATGAAGAAAAGTAACAAAACACCCAGTCATTAATTAGGAACTGCATGTCAAGGTGTGTAGATGCTTAAATATTGTATTTATGTGTAAAGTAGACACTGGAATGTAGAAGATTGTTTTTTATTATTCTTTTTAGATACAATGTAACATTATATGTTAGATGAATTGGCTATTGATCAGAATTCAAGTTTGTGCATAAAAGATTCTTGAGTTGGAAAAGGGTAGAATGTCTTTTTCGGGTCAGGGATGAAGTCCTGCCCCATGTGGAGGAGTTTAAGTATCTCGGGGTCCTCGAATGAAGGAAAGCTGGACCGCGGGATCGACAGGTGGATTGGTGCTGCGTCTACAGTGATGCGGGCGTTGTGCCGGTCTGTTGTGGTGAAGAGAGCTGAGCCGGAAGGCGAAGCTCTCAATTTACTGGTCGATCTACGTTCCTACCCTCACCTATGGTCTCTTTCTTTAGGTAGGTGAAAGGATGAGATCGTGGATACAAGCAGCTGAATTTAGTTTTCTTTGTGGGCTGGCTGGGCTCTCCCTTAGATAGGGTGAGAAGGTTGGTCATCTGGGAGGGGCTCGGAGTAGATCCGCTGCTCCTCCACATCGAGAGGAGCCAGTTGAGGTGGCTCGGGCATCTGGTAACCTGGTATCCTGGACACCTTCCTGGTGTGATTTTACGGCACGTCCAACCAGGAGGAGACCCAGGACATGCTTGAAGGACTTTTTCCTGTCTGGTCAGGGACCACCTTGAAATTCCCCCGGAGGAGCTGACTCAAGTGGCTGGGGAGAGAGAAGTCTGGACCTCCCTGCTTAGGCTGCTGTCCCAGCTACCTGACTCCGGATAAGCGGAAGAGATTGAATGGATGGCAAAAAAACAACAACAATATAACAGAATGTTAGCAGGTTAATGACACAAGTTAGTTTACAGAGCATAAATAGTAATCAGGGTGAATAAAACAAATGTTTGAGCATTTTTTTCCAACAGGCTGGAATAAAATACAGTAAATACCATTATTAGTGTCTGTTCTTCACACTGACATGCACCTCTCAGGAGAGGATCGCCTCCTGTCCTGTCACTAATCCGCCTCACTCCTATCCAGCTGGTGTTTTTACCAGATTTACGCACACACACACACACACACACACACACACACACACACACACACCGTCTCTAGGCTGGAATCGATGCTCGAGATGACAGCATGAGGTGAGCAGCTTTTATTCAGTAAATTAAATTTAATATAACGTATCTTAAAAGAGTCATAGCGGGTGGAGTTGGGAAGTCTCCGTACGCAGCTACGGTGTTTTTAAAACTTAGAGGAAGAGGAAAGGTCGCCCTGCAGCGTGGACCCTGTTAAATGAA
The DNA here is from genome assembly GCF_043380555.1 of Nothobranchius furzeri. NCBI lineage: Eukaryota > Metazoa > Chordata > Actinopteri > Cyprinodontiformes > Nothobranchiidae > Nothobranchius > Nothobranchius furzeri. The sequence continues at coordinate 79,699,608 of NC_091746.1, read as the reverse complement.
CCCGACTCTGTCCATGTTAGTCACGTGACATGACCGTTTTCCTCCAAGACAGTTAGCTTATTAAAATATTCGTGCCAGACGCATTGCTTTGTTTGTGGCTAAATCAGTGTCACCGAGGAGGAGAATGTGGACTTAAAGGGGAAGGCGGGAAGCTCTGGGTTAGCTTAAACCACGTTAAGACGTGTCCGCAGTTTTCACTAAACGCTGCTTCTACGGTCCCACAGAACAACCTGTCACTAACTAGGTAGCTAGTTAACTGGACGACTAACCTACTTGAGCTAACGCTAGCTAGGTGTGCCATATGGTGGAGCTATAAGCGTTGATTAGAGCGATTTGTTCACAATTGGATTAGCCAGCGTCTCCTAGTCCATAGGTCCCAGCGTGCTCTCCATAATTAATGCTTCTCTGGTTTCTGCTCAGGTCCCTGCTTACTTTAAGAACGCTGTAATCCACCCGCGTCTTAAAAAACCGAGTCTCGACCCCTCTCTCCATTGCAGCTTCAGACCATCTCTAAACTTCCGTTCATCTCCAAGATCTTGGAAAAGGTTGTGGCTAAACAACTTACAGCTGCTCTTGATGAACATAACATCTACGATTGCTTACAGTCAGGTTTTCATAGAGCTCATTCTACTGAAACAGCTCTTGGTGTCTCTAATGACCTTCTGACTCACAGTGATGCAGGGGACTGTTCTGTTCTGGTCCTGCTGGACCTGACTGCAGCCTTTGACACTGTTGACCATCACCTGCTACTGGAGAGGCTGAGAGACTGGGTCGGCCTATAAGGAACTGCTCTGGAGTGGTTCTCCTCTTATCTCTCTGAGCGCTCCTTTTCTGTGGCCGTCTCCAAGTTTAGGTCCTCCACCACCTCTCTTACCCATGGTGTCCCACAAGGTTCTGTGCTGGGGCATCTGCTCTTCCTCCTCTATCTGCTTCCTCTTCAGCACATCCTGAGCTCCTTCAAAGGAATCTCCTACCATCTTTATGCAGATGACATCCAACTGTACATCTCCTTTAAGCCCCATGAGATGTCTAAGCTGCAGCTGTTACACACCTGCTTAGACTCTATCAAAACCTGGATGGCTGGGAGCTTTCCACAGCTGAATGAAGATAAGACTGAGATCCTCATCTGTGCCCCAGACAAGCTGGTTCCCATGGTCAGAGACTCTCTTGGTCAGCTTGCTTTTCACACCAAACCTTCTGTCAGGAATCTTGGTGTGACCTTTGACACAGCGCTCACCCTGGATTCTCATGTCAGTTCTCTTGTTGGCTCTTCCTTCTTCCATCTCAGGAACGTTGCTAAGCTGAGTCCCATTCTGTCCCGCTCTGAACTTGAGACAGTTCTCCACACCTTCATCTCCTCACGCTTAGACTACTGTAACTCTCTTTTCACGTGTCTGAGCAGAACCTCCCTGAACCGTCTACAGGTGGTTCAGAACGCCTGTGCTCGGCTTCTGACCAAGTCCTCCAAACACACCCACATCACCCCGCTTCTCCTCCAGCTTCACTGGCTGCCAGTCAACTTCAGGGTTCATTTCAAGGTCCTGGTTCTGGTCTATAGGGCCTTACATGGACAAGCACCATCTTACATTGGTGATCTTTTTAGTCCCTACACCCCCAGCAGGTCCCTGAGGTCCAGTGATCAAAGCCTACTGGTTGTGCAGCACCAGGCTAAAGACCAAAGGTGACAGATCATCTGCTGCTGTGGCCCCCAGACTCTGGACCTCTCTCCCCCTGAGCCTGAGATCAGTGGACTCAGTGGTCTCCTTTAAAAAGCAGCTGAAGACTCACTTGTTCAAGCTGGCTTTTGTATGACCTTCTTCACCTCTCTCTTAATTCTGCTCTCCCCACCTATTCCACCTTCCTCAGGATCCACTGATTTCCCTCTTTCCTGTTCACTCTCTCTCTTTCTTTACATTTTTAAATCACAGTTGTCTATTTTTGCTCATTTAAAATATATTTTTAACCGTTTTCCAAATTCTTTTTTCCATTTTTCCATTTTTCGTTTTTGTGAAGCGCCTCGTTATTTTTATCTTGAGAGATGCTATAGAAAAGATCTTTTCTTCTTCTTCTTCTGTTGCTCTAGCTTAGCGGCTATCAAAACATTGTGGTAATGTTTGTTCCGCTTGTACTTATTTGTAAACTATTGGCAGTTAAAGGTTCGCAACGGCAATTATTTATAACATTCAGTAATAACCGTGTTAGTTAGTTTTCTAGGGGAAGCTGGATAATTTGGAGGACTGGGTAAATGTAGTTTTATAATTGGGAGCTAGTTTGATTTGAATGGCAGGTACCTCATCTGTTACCCAAAGCCTGTGGAGTTTGTTGTAGTATGTCAGTGTCACTATTTATGAAGTAATTTAAAAACAACAAAGTGCTGCACAGCAGAAAGTAATAATACAATTACCAAGACACAGCAGTTAGGGACATCAAAGATGGATCATAAAAGGAATCCGAAAGATAAAATCATAAAGTAAACCCAGTCAAACGAATAGAAAGTGGCATGGCTCTACTTGTTCAAAGCTAGAGTAAAATTGTTTTTTAGGGAACTGTAAAATCCCGCCAGCTGTGAGCAGGTTTAGTTTGTTCTGAAGGCCTGCAGCTTCATCTGCTAAAACACCATCACCACTGTTTTTCAGTCTAGATCTTGGAAAAGCATGAAACGCACCGAGGAGAGCTGGATGTGTGGACGTGAAGTAAACAATCAATTGTCAGACTCGATGTTCAGCTTGATGCCCGGCATTAGAAAAGAGAGAAGATCAGAAATACTGTAGGTTTCACGATGGAGGACACCCAGCAGAAACCTGCAGAGCCAGATCCAAGCCCAGGACCGAGTCCAGCCCCTAGTCCAGCACCCAGTCCAGCGCCAAGCCCTCTACTCGACAGAATCACCCTGCCTGCTGGCAACCATGTCGAGGTAACGGCTTAAGAGAAAGTCTGAAGCTCAAGTGACTGGTTTCCGATCTGGATATGTGAACATTATCATCACTGATATGTTTGGTGTTATAGATGAAGGACACACGTCACTGACATTATGCCCACATCCCAATTCTTCCTTTAAAGCACCTAAATGTGAACCAGATCCAGGTAGTGGTACGGCGCTGCTCCACTCCAAATGTGACGGAGGAGACCACCTATTTCATTCCTCGTAACCCCGTGGTGGACGCTGGCACTAACACAGACCCTCCGGTGGTCTGCTGCCCGCTGCTTCGAAGATTTTGCCCGTGTCCACCAAGAGGCCTTCTCGCCTCCTTCATTACCAAAGGTAAGGGATTAATCCACCTTTGGGCTTTCTAGTGTTCTCTCTTGGATGTTTGTTTTAAAAGTTTCACAAGGTTAAAATCACTACACGTTTCATTCTGTGCGTTTCTGTTTGTAACATTAGAAGATCACATGTCTCCTCCTTTCTCCTCAGTTCTTCTGGCAGCTGTGCTCTTTGGGGTTATTTGGTCCGTCACAGAAGAAGAATGTCTCCCAGGAGGGAACCTGTTTGGAATCACGGTTCTCTTCCTCTGTGCTCTGATTGGTGGCAAACTGGTTGCTTTCATCCGGCTGCCGAAGCTTCCACCATTCCCACCACTCCTTGGTACATATATCGGCTTTCATCTCTTTAGTAAATACACAGAACGATTAGTCTGTGGTTACTACTCAGCCGTTAAACTTAATGGTCTTTAATTTGCGATGTAAATGGTTAAGAACAAAAGTTAGGAGCAACAGATGAGCATTCGTCTTGTTCTGTTTATACCACATCCTCGTAGTATAAACATGGCTTCAGTGTATAAAAGGATCGTTTTTCCTCTCTCCCACCCTCTGTTGGCTTGCAGGTATGCTGCTGATGGGATTCCTGCTGAGGAATATTCCAGTTGTGACTGATGGGGTGTACATTAACTTCAGATGGTCCGCATCACTGAGGAACATCGCTCTGGCGGTAATCCTGGCCAGAGCGGGTCTGGGGTTAGATCCCAAGGTATGGCTACACAAAAAGTCCCTTGTTGTTAGATTCTCAAGCAAACTGCAGATTTTTATGATTCTTTTAAAATTGCTAAAGAAAAGTGTTGCTTTAGGAGCAGATATTAAATTTCCAAATTTTCCAAAGGAAAATAAAGATTCCAGTAAGAGTTTACTGAAAGTAAGGAGGAATTTTTGGCTATAATTCAGTTTTCCATTAGAAAAGTCATCAAGTTATTTTGATTCTCAGTTATTCATCTCATTCACTGGTGCCACTGAACTTCTGTGCTTATAAATTTCACAGCTTTTGAAAGACTTGTTGTTGAAAGTAACACATCATTAAATTCTGTTTTTCCTTTCAGGCTTTGAGGAAACTCAAATCCGTGTGTGTCCGTGTGGCGGCCGGACCCTGCTTGATGGAAGCCTGCACTGCAGCTGTGATCTCTCACTTCCTCATGGGCTTGCCCTGGGTGTGGAGCTTCATACTTGGGTAAATTTAACGCTTCAGAATTCTCTTTTCCGATTAAAGCTGTTAATGAGTGACCCTCCATCCTCTGATGGTGTCAGCTTTGTGCTGGGTGCTGTGAGTCCAGCGGTGGTGGTTCCCTCCATGCTACAGCTGCAGAAGGATGGATACGGTGTAGAGAAGGGCATTCCCACCCTGCTGATGGCTGCTGGGAGCTTTGATGATATTCTTGCCATCACAGGGTTCACCACATGCTTGGGCATGGCCTTTGCTACAGGTAGCATGTGTGTATGTGTGTGTGCGTGTGTGTGTGTTGGGGGGGTTAATAGGGTCGACCCAGGAGAAGCTGGAAGGATCGTCTCCACACTGGCCAGGAAATGTCTTGGGGTCCCACTATTGGAACTGGTGGAGGTTGCCTTGGAGAGAATGGTTTGGGGCTTTCTGCTAGAGCTGCTACCTCTACGACCCCACCCCCCAAAAAAAACATAAGAGAGGGGTCATACCTGAAATAGAGCTGGGCGATGTGGCCTAAAATCAATATCATGGTATATTGAGGAGTTCACTTCGAAAACGATAAATGGACGATGCACAAAGCAAAAGTCATCCAGTAGATGGGGCTGTCACATGCATAGGGATCCTCATGGACGTAATTTTCACTTTAGAAGTGGGGGGGGGAGATCTTTACAGTATGTTCTAATGGGAAACAGGCTTCAACACAAATGGTTGCTTTCTGCTTGGTCCTAGAGCTCAACCAGTGTCTGTTTAATATAGCGTAATATTGTTTTTGGATGGTAAAAAGTGCAGGGGTCAAAACTTGACTTTGGGAAAAGTGGGGGGGGGGGGGCATGTCCCCCCTGTCCCCCCAAAAATTACGTCCATGGGGATCCCTTTCCGGTCGGCTCATGGGTACCTGGAAGAACGAAAACATGAATGCAAGTCAGCGGGGCTAAAAGAGATATTTTCTAATCCGCTTTGCCTTACACCCTGGATCGCACATATGTTGCACAGCAATTTAAATGAAAGGTAATGATGGGTGTTTTGACAACGCCAGTCACGTACTTTGAGATTTATCAACTTGTAAAAGTTCATAATTAGCGCATGACTACAAACCAGACATTAGCACGTCGCATATATGACATCACCACAGGATCTCCTTCCCCCTAGCGTAGCCGCTACTTACCACATGGCCAGGTGTATGGTGGTTCTTTCCTCCCGAGGGAAGGATTTAAAGTTCGCTGAACTTACAGCCGTTTTCCCTGTTTTTCTCCATGTCTGGTTCGATGACGTCACTTTTGTGAAGCCCATTTGTAGTCCTGGACTTATTTTCACACAAAACCTAAAGTAGCGTTTCCCCCTGTTCGAAAATAAGCGCGTTCTTTGTGTCAAAATGCTTCATTAAAATTCGCAGACATCATATGTGAAATCCATGGCACATAACAAGCAGAATTGGAAAATAACGTTTTGACTTGCATTCACTTTTTCATTCTTCCAGGGACCCGTGGTCCGGAAATAGATGGGCGCGACTTTGGCTCCCTATTACGTAGAGTCGAGATGTCATGTGACTCAAGGTGTTACATCTTGAGTCACATGAACGTTGCCAACCTACACACATCTTTTCTTTTTATTACTTGTCAGGTTTAAGCACCTAAGACACCACATAACACACAGGAAAGAGACACAAAAGTCAGAATTCTGTTTAAGCTCGAGGAGAATGGAATAAAGTCACACCAACCCAGTCTCCACTGAGCTGACGCTTCCTCAAACCATTCTGACCTCTGAAATCCGAGCACCTATATTTATTACAAATCGGGAGCTCCCTAGTTACATGCCTGAGAGCCGATTCTGAAGGGAGGGGGAAAACACAGCTCTCAGTCCTAAATTGTTGCAAGTTTAAAACAAAGAGCATTCATTATTACACCAAGAACTTTCAGTGTCTTATCACACGATGAGTCAGCAGTTGATAGAACAGCGGATCTTCTCAGGTCGTCCTTGGGTCACATTAAGTCAGATTTTAACACCCTTAAAAACTCATGAGGGAATTTTACAATACAGCAACTGTTTAAGTATATAAATGATAAAATCATTGAGCATAAAACATGGTAAAGGAAACAATCTTTAATTGTAATAAAAGCATAAAACATGATCATTGAAAACATGAATAATAGTTCTGGCATTACTGAATTTATCGACAATGGAAAAATGAAATCGGTGTGAGTCAGAAATCTCCAACGATACGTTTTCAAGTTATTGCCCAGCCCTAACCTGAAGCCTCTACCTCTGTTGGAAGGTGTTCTCTATTTGCACATGCAAAGCTTCTTAAACTTCATCTCAAACCACATGACTTCTTAGTCCAAAATGTGACCTTGTAGTCCTCAAATGTAAGTCCCCTTGTCTTTAGGTGTTTACTGTGTTTAGTCATTCTCTTTTGCATCTGTTGTTTAGTCTCAAGATGCAGTTTGTGTATTGTCAGTAGCCCAGCAGAGGGTGTATGTACACAAGTATACGTGTGCATTGTGTCTATCTTCTGTCAGCACTATAATAATGAGTCTAACCCTTTTATTGAAAGTCATTATTATCTTTTAACGCGAGTGAAATTATCCAATGACATCCTGAATTTGTTGTATTTTACATCCTAATTTACTGGCCCAACTTTTCCTTCCAGGCTCCACCTGGTATAACCTGCTGCGAGGTGTTCTGGAGGTGGCAGGAGGGACAGCTGCTGGGATCCTCCTTGGCTTCCTCATCCAGTACTTTCCTAGTGTCGACCAGGTTTGTAATCACTTGCAGCACTCCTTCTAGTTAGACTTTATTTATGGTATGTTCATTTTTACGCTACTTATCATCACAGCTTTTATGTGAAACAGAATAGCATCGTAAACGAGTTGAACAATGATTTATCCTGATGGAAACACCTCATGTTCGTCTTGAATGAAGGGTCCAACAGTACAGAGGTTTTGGCATGTATGTTTTGTGCATTGTCATTTGCAGTAACTTATCTTCACACGTCGGTGTGGTGAAAAGCTCACGCTGCATAAATAGGTTCAGTGGACAGAGTGCAGCTAAGCAGAACCGGTTTGAAATCATCTAGTATAAAAGGAATAAGCTGAGCATCTTACTAGAGCCGATGTGGGACTATTTTTGTTTATTCTGCTCCCACAGTCTGTTCCTGTCAGTCCTGCATGGTCCCAAAATATTTGCATCCAACCTTGCCTCCACCCACAGTCCCATCAAAGCTTAAATCAGGATTATTTTTTTCTCCGATGGCACCAGAGGTTGAGAAATGTATCGCACCTTAATGGCCGAGCTCACAGAAAAACTGTTTTTACTTGTTCTTGAAATATGATGGGCCACTCTGAGTCTATTACGCTGCCTAAACTTCTGCACCTACTTCCTGCGTTAGCCACCAATATAAAAGTAGATGAGCAAACACTCATATTCAGGGTATCCGCGGGTCCTTAAAAAGTCTTAAAAAGTCTTAAATTTGCTTTTCCAAATATAAGGCCTTAAAAATCCTTAAAAATGACAAATAATCCTTAAATGCAGTTTCCAAAGGTCTTAAATGGCCAAAGACCCAATAAACAAGATATTTTTATTTCTATAAAATTTTCGTGAATTTGTAGTTGGTGTTCAGCGTTTTTGTGTACGATGTTGGCGTAAGCGGAACCGTACACATTCAGTTGGTTGTGAAAGGGGGCTATTTTTAGATGAGCACATTAGCTGGTTAAGCTAGTGGGAGCTTGCACCATGGGGAAGTGCAAGTTTAATGGTGACTGGATGGCTAATCCCACGTTTGCGACGTGGCTAGCACCGGTTCCAGGCAATAGCTGGAAATTATAGCTTAAATGAAATAAAAAAAAATAGCTTAAATTTGGTCAAAGTGGCCTTAAAAAAGGTCTTAAAAAGTCTTAAATTTGGCTGCCTTAAACCTGCAGATACCCTGATATTAGAAAATCCAGTCAGATGCACGCTACGTTGAAAAACGTGGAGTCGTCTATCAGAAACCATCCATCCATTTTCAGCAAACACACACACACACACACACACACACACACACACACCTAAGGACAATTTGGACAGACCAATCTACCTAACAGTCATGTTTTTGGACTGTGGGAGGAAGCCGGAGTACCCGGAGAGAACCCACGCATGCACAGGGAGAACATGCAAACTCCACGCAGAAAGATCCCAGGACGGGAAGTGAACCCAGGACCTTCTTGCTGCAAGGCAGCAGCTCTAACCACTGCGCCACTGCGCAGCTACCAGAAACTAACCGTTAGCATTAGCAACTCCACAACACAGGAGGAAATAAAACAAAAGGAGTCAGTGGTAGAGTCAAATTGCTGTTAGCCAATCAGAGGCGAGATGTCCAAGTATCAGGAAATAAGACTCCAAAACCTGTTGTCTTCTGTTCCCCTCTGTTCTGTCTCACTTCTAGTTCCTGAAACAGGAGCGCCAGAGCTTTTTCCCCACAGAGATCGACCCACAAGACATGAATTTATACCAGAGATCACTTCTAATGTATTTAAAAACAAGTGATGTTGGTATTTAAATCCTTGTTTATGGCAGGATAGAACCCTCGTTTGTGAACACACACCTCTACCCGGCCAACAGAGCTAAAACACATTGATGTACAATTATTCCGACCTTATGCTGTTTATTTATATGTAAATGACTCCCAGTCTTTTCTTAGCAACCTACTTCTGCCTACAGCATTCAGTTTTATTACAATTTAATCGTTTTGAAATGTTTCTCTTGTCTTTCTGGTAGAAACACGTCGTGATGAAGCGTTCCTTCTTGGTGTTGGGTCTGTCCATCTTTGCCGTGTTTGGCAGTGGTGTTGCAGGCTTCCCAGGCTCTGGGGGGCTTTGCACCTTGGTGTTGGCGTTCCTGGCTGGCATGGGCTGGGGACCAGAAAAGGTAATACTGTCAATACACATTATAGGGTTGGGCATCGAGCATCGGTTAGAACCGGTTCCAACTGTTAGTTTTTCCCGGAATCGTTCAAAGTTTTTATTTCGATTCCTAGTTTCGATTCCTAGAATGCCGACCGGAAGAGGAATCCGCGGCCGATCTCCGTGAAAAATAAACGTGATCTGCAAATTGTGATCAACACTTTTCAGAGCTGATCACACCAGCTGTCTATGTGCCGCACCGTCCATCCTCCCCCCCCCCCCCACCCCCCCACCCGGCGCGTAGTGGCCAAATATAAACAAACGCGTCTGCCGAGCTTTTCCTCCTTGATGTAAACTTGGACTCCTGCTGCGTAGAGGAAACTTGTTAAAATACGTCAACACGGTGGATTTAGTAGGAGCTTTAAAGAACAAACTCTGGACGGTGTGAGGTGAGTTTGTCTCACTGCAGAAATAAAAACACACACGGAGCATCAGCAGTCAGACGCAGCCGCTCACCAACACTCGCGTGTGTGTGTGTGTGTGTGCGCGTGTGTGTGTGTGTGTGCGCGTGTGAGCGTGAGCGTCAGAAGGCTGAACAATAACCTGTAGAATAATTAAAGTCATCATGCTAGAGAAGCTTCTCTGTGGTGGACCACACCAGCTTCTGCCACAATAAATAATAATAATAATAATAATAATAATAATAAATCACACACAAAGTTGTGAACATTTTAATTTCCTTTCTGAACTGTTTCTGTTTAGAGTTTTAATGTTTCAAATCTGTTAGGTTGTTACTGACAGCAGCTACGTTTAAGTTTCACTTCCTGTTCTGACTGATCGCTGCTGCAGCATGGAGGTGTAGTTCTCAGCCATCCTGGACGTGATCATCCTGAGAGTTTTAGCTGAAAACAGCTGGACGTTTCTGGACATGTTGGAGACATTTAGCCTCTCATCCCAGAGGCTGCTTCCAGACTGGTTGTGGTCAGAAACAAACACACTGGTTGTGCTGCAAGTCTTTTTCTTTTTTCTCCAAAACACGTTTTAGTCTAAATGAAGGTGATGTTGTTGTTCATAGAGTTAAAATTCATGTTGAAGTTAAGATTATATCATCAAGTAGGACCTGTGGTTAGCTGGCTCATTTAAAACATGTCATGTCTTGAAAGAATCGGAATCGGGAATCGATAGGAACTGGAATCGAAACTAGGAATTGGAATTGGAATCGGAATCGTTCAAAATCAAATGATGCCCAACCCACAAAGTATGCCGTTCCACTTTCCATTTGCTATTTTGCCTCATTAGTATATCAAATCAGTTAATCAGTTAAAAGACACATTAATTAAAGCTACCTTTACGAAATGTTATAATTTTATGACTTTATTTTTTCTGATGTTAATCTATTTCTGTTTTTATGACTTGATGTTTTATTTAGTTTTGATCTTTGTGAAGCTCTTTGTGATTCTATATCTGTGATCAGTGCTAAATAAACAAAATGTACTTACTTACTGTACAGCAAAGTGCTTGTTGCCACTCGGTAGTCTACAGCGCTGTACGAGAAGTGCCTTATCATTGTGGCAGGACCTGAAGCAGCCAGACTGAGTTTTATTTTGTGTGTGTGTGAAGGCGCGTGTGGAGGAAGTGGTGAGCTGGGTGTGGGACGTGTTTCAGCCTCTCCTGTTTGGACTGATAGGGGCTGAGATTCGAGTGTCCAAGCTGGAGGGATGTACAGTTGGTAATACAACCACACAAAGCCTTCACCGTAACAGTGCCATCATTGTGCATCATTCAAATGTGACAGGGTGAATGTATGTACATATATTTGCATAAACAAAAGAGACGTGACATGTTCTGGTCTGTCCTGTAAATACTGAACGTACCATCTCTGTTGGCTCTTCTTCAGTTTGCTTTTATATTTGCGCAACAAGCTTGTAAAAAAATAAAAAATCGGATTCACGCTAGAGATAAAAGATGGTATTTCAGATTCTTCACTGGGTGCACGTATATTTTCCCTGCATGCTGATAAAGCTAGTGTCAGTGTAACCCAGTCCGACTCTTGTCCTCGTGTGCTTCCAGGTCTGGGCATAGCCTCTCTCCTCATTGCGCTACTGGTCAGGATCCTCTTCACGCTTGTGTGCGTGCTGCGCGCTGGCTTCAACGTGAGGGAAAAAGTCTTCATAGCTCTTGCATGGATGCCCAAAGCAACAGTGCAGGTGTGTCAGTGCTGGGATGTGTTTTAGGAAACTTGCACTCCTGGAATTGTTTAAAGAGCAAGTCACCCCCTACCAGAGTCTAACTCCACTCCCACTTCATGTCTGAAAAATGCAACAAATGATGTTGCCTAGCAGACCGAGAGGGCGGAGCCGCTAACAAATACACACACACACAGGTTCACGACAGCATTGTGACATCATAATGTACTTCTTAGCCAATAGCGGTGGCAGTTTTAAATTCAAATACAGTGCAGAGTTTTGACCTGACAACGGCACAACACTGACAGTTTTAAGCAGAATATTTAAATTTTAACTAAGATGCACTAAAGTGTCAAATTATTGACGACACGTGTCTGCAGCACGATTAGACACTCGTTTATTTAGTTTATCAGCAAAAAAAAGTTGATTTGGGGGTGACTTGCTCTTTAAAGAAGTTTTGGGCTGCCGGTGTCAAACCCGCGGTAGACATGTGTTATGGTGATTTGTATCATACACACACACATTCACACGCTGGTGGTCATGAGCTACAGTGTAGCCACAGCTGCCCTGAGGGATACTGACAGGTGAGGTTGCCGACCACCACCAGCAATCAAGGTGGTTTAAGTGTCTTGCCCAAGGACACAACAGCAGAATTCTCTTCCGGGAGCCGAGATCGACCCACAACCCTCTGATTACCGCACACTTCGCTGTACTTCCTAAGCTACCGTGGCCTCAAATCTCTGCATTTGCTGTTGTCCAACAATGACGGCTTTTACCGGGAATCGAACTCGGCCTCCCACATGGCAGGTGAGAATCCTACCACTGGACCACCAATTCACATCCTTCACGCTAATCTCAAAGTGCAGACACTTTCATTTGTTCCAATGATATTTTTAGAATCAGAATCAGAAGTTTTTATTGCCACATGTGTGCCAAGTCACAACATTATTGCTGCGGTATTTTGGTGCAGAAGGTAAGATAGAAAAAAAATAAATTAAGAGATAAGCAAATATAAGAACTAATAAAACACTCGTGATAAAATTATTAATGTAAAAAGTGGCAAGAATTAGAGAAGCAGCTATCTACTCCGTGTAGGTATTAATCTGAGTATTTGTTGAATGGTTCAAACACAGCATCGGGTCACGTGACTGGGACCAATCAACTTGAGCGGGCTGCCCTAGGATGTTCATTCAGAAGTCCAACTGCAGAGGGGAAGAAACTGTTTTTGTGGCGAGAGGTTCTGGTCCGAATGGATCTGAGCCTTCTGCCAGATAGGAGCGAGTCGAAGAGACCGTGTCCAGGGTGAGACGAGTCAGCTATTATCCGACCTGCACGCCTCAATGTCCTAGAGGTGTACAGATCTTGAATGGAGGGGAGTGATCGTAGCAATCAGATGTTCCACCTTGTTGTTCAAAACAAAGTTAGATGATAGCTGCTTCGATGCTAACGCACACTGTGCTGTTAAAGCTGTTATTGTGAATCTGCAAACAAGCTAGGTTTTAAATGCAAACACAGCCACAGAACACTCACCCCTCCCCTCAGCTACCATTAAGCCCTTTTCAGACAGACATTCTGGAACATTTGCGGACAATTCAATCCGGTTTTTAACCGGAACTGTGTTTTCAGACACACCACTTTTGTACCGGAACTTGTCCTTTCGGCTGCGTTCACACAGCAGGGAAAAGTTCCAGATGTCTGACGGCGGCGGGGAGTGGGGGGGTGGGGGTGGGGGGGGATCGGACTTATGTTAAGAAGAAGAAGAAGAAGAAAATATAATTTCTATAGCGCCTCTCAAGATAAGAATCACGAGGCGCTTAAGCATAATTCTGCGCACACGAAGACGCATAAGAGACCTGGATGATGAAGCTCAATGATTAAAGGAATCACTGAAGCGGTGTGAAGCGCTCCGTCGCGCGTCTAGGCGGTACCGTAGGAGGCGAGCTGCCGTGGTTCGCCGCATGCTACAGCAGCGGGCTATCTGGGTGCGCACAGCGTCCCCCGGTCCCCTCCTCCTCCCCCTCCCTCTTGTCCGGAACTTTACCTCACCAGTCTGAATCAGCCACCCTGTCCGTAACAAGTCCGGACCTGTTACTAGGGGCTTCGTCCGGATAAATTCCGGAACACATTATCCGGATGTTTGTATTCAGACAGAAAGGTCTTACGGACAGATTCCGGAACATTTCAGTTTTTCATGGCCTGTCTGAAGGGGGCTCTAGAGTCTTCTGTCTTAACTGGAAACCCACGATGCCAGAGGAAACAAGATAGTGCTAAACACCAGTCGCCCCTTTCTTGGTCCAAACGCTTTTTGTTGTCCGTGACTTCAAATGGTGTTTTTCTTTTTGGGACTCTTGATAGTTGGTCCTAAAGTTGAAGCGGTACCAGCTGGCTGTTTCTCCTTCTCTGATATTATTGGGCGGAGAACCTCTCACACCAGCGGTGTTCTATTGCTAAATATGCGAGTGTGCAATGAATGGAGGACCCAGGGAAGGCCTGGAAGTTGTTTCGGTGAGACCGACAACTGGAAGGTCTAATGGTTGTTTTCGGTCCGAAAGTTGTTATTAGTGGCGGTTTATAGACAAAAGCGCGAGAACCACTGAATTAACTTTTAAAACATTTTTTTATCTCCACAACATATTTACATATATGCTATGTTAGAATGTTGTAAAGAGGCATGGAAAAATGTTTTGAGCTCATTTGTTTTCCAAATTTGTAACTTTAAAAATGTGATGAATAAATTAAAAAAGGAGGAAATATGTGCATTTATCACAATATGCAGCCTAATTATGATTATTTCACGCTGCCCTAATTTTTACATCTAACTTTTTTGCATGATACAGTTGTTACATATGCTGATCCAAACCAGATGCTGTTCCCTGTGAGCTAACTGTATCCTGCTGTGAGCATGCCTTGCAAATTACTGATTTAAACATAAAATTAAAATGCAAATTAAAATCAAAGAATAAAAATGTGAAGTGAACAGTGAGCTAACTCAACACAACCTGGAGGGATGCACCTACAGAAACAACCCATTCGAAGGATTTTTTTCCCACCATTTTTACATAAAAGTGTCTGATCAACTTCACACACTGAATTACTATATCGTGGAAAATCCATGTTTGGGAGCTTTTAGCATCTATTATTGCATTTTATTTAGAAATTCCTGAAAAGGCCTGATGTGTAAGCTGTACGTCACTCCATCTTCCTGTTCTCAACATCAGGTCCTGCTCCTCCCCCAGAAGCCGTATGGGCCATTCCCATCTGTACCGGGTCGGCCCGGGCCGGGTAGCGTAGGTTGTTTGCATATCTGGGTGGCCTGGCATTTTTCCGGGCCAACCAAGGCTCATTCTCAGCCCTCTTCTCGAGGGGGTCTGCTTCAGGCCGACCAGGGCCAACACACCCACTGCTGACAGCAAATTCACACCTTCCATTAGAGCAAGCCTCTGATTGGTGGGTAGAATCAGCCCACATGGGCTTAAGACAAGGATGTGTGGAATCAACCGGGCCAGGCTGGGGCCGACTGGGGCTGCCCGGCCCAGGCCGACCCGGTACAGATGGGAATGGCCCATTAGTCTATGGTCTGTGACTCGTCTCCCTGGCCAGTTCAGGATGGCATAGGCGATAAGTGTCATAACAGACTTGGTAGTCGAGTGGTAAGAGTACTTGGTTGACACGCAGGTTCAAATCCCGCTTCAGTAGTAACTTTGAAAAATCTTTTTTAGCTACACCTGCCAGTATGTATTCAATACTTTATTGGTAAATAGTTTAAAATATAAGGACTAATCAGTGAATTTTTAATTTTTTTTGCTTTCCTTGTTTATTTAGCCAGTGTGAGTCCATGTGAGGTGAGCAGAGTCGACCAGTTAAAGTGCTGCTTAAAATGACCGAGTTCAAAGATCTTTAGACACACAAAGTATTTTGCATAAAATAATAAATAAAACTAAAATATGAAAACATGAAATCTGCTTCAGCTTGCTAAATAAAAACTGCCGTCCTCTCCGGGAGTCGAACCTACGTCAGCAGATGGCAAAACAGAGCCAGCTGGCAGACACCGTTACAACCGGACTACCACAGTCAGTACAGTAATGGGCCATTCCCATCTGTACCGGGTCGGCCCGGGCCGGGTAGCCCCAGTCGGCCCCAGCCTGGCCCGGTTGATTCCACACATCCTTGCCTTAAGCCCATGTGGGCTGATTCTACCCACCAATCAGAGGCTTGCTCTAATGGAAGGTGTGAATTTGCTGTCAGCAGTGGGTGTGTTGGCCCTGGTCGGCCTGAAGCAGACCCCCTCGAGAAGAGGGCTGAGAATGAGCCTTGGTTGGCCCGGAAAAATACCAGGCCACCCAGATATGTAAACAACCTACGCTACCCGGCCCGGGCCGACCCGGTACAGATGGGAATGGTCCATAAATGACATCCCAGTCGTGCCAGCTGTAATATTTTATCATATATTATGCCTGCCCTTGCTCTCAAGGTTTAAAATAGCATGACATGGAACCTTCAAGTTTCAGACTCCCTCTCATGCTAATTCAAGGTTTTTATTGAAGATCCCTGTGTTTGTCCTTTTTCAGGCAGCAATAGGTCCCACGGCTTTAGACATGGCGAGGATGAGGGACGACGAGCAGCTACAGGAGTACGGTATGGACGTGCTTACTGTGGCTGTGCTTTCCATCCTTCTCACGGCACCCATGGGAGCTCTCATCATTGGGCTCTGTGGACCTCGTCTGCTGCACAAACCAATGAACACGGCCTGTGGTGATCGAGTCAAACCCAATTTATCAACATTTTTCTTGGGTACGTACATTTTGTTATTCACAATCATCTCAGCTCAGCACCCCTGCACAACCTTGCTTTGTAGTCGCGCTCCAGTGGTGAACATCTTTCCCTATCTTTGTGATAGCTTTGTTCACACAAACAAGGATTTGCATCACTTCAGATGCAATGTATTTATTTTTATAGCTTGTTATAGAAAATTTCAGACTGGTTTATTTTTACATGCTTGTCCTTTGCTTAGCTTTAGTTTAGATTGTCATTAAAGGATTTGTTGTCTCTAATTGTCCTCTTTTTGTCTCCTTAGGCACCGCAGCAGGAGGTGAAGATGACACTGAAACTCCAGTCACGTTTGAAAGCACGCTCTGACATCAACATCGGTTTAATAAAACTCCTCAAACCTGAGTCATTTAGCCACTGAGTGGCTCCCTGTCAGCTCTTCATATCTGATTTAACACGTATTTATGGTCTAGGGAAGTTTTCAGGCTGAAAGCTCTTAAAAAGGGCTATGCAACAGACGGCCCGTGGGCCGGACCCGGCCACATATTGTGGCCCCCAAGCTGTAGCTCTTTATCTAAATCCACAAAGCCATCACAAATGTCCACGGTATCGTATGAGTAGCTTGTCATTCTGCAGTGTCGTGCTGAAGTCTGAGTTGCTGCCTTTAATTTTTTTTTAGGCGCGGTGCACTCTGAAGTCAGCTCTTATGGCGTTGAGAGTTCAGCATGGCATGTGTACACCAACACCGCCCGCTCTTGGCCCTTTTCCACTAGAGCCCACTCAGTGTGGTGCAGCTCTACTCTATACAGTAAGGGTGGTTTTCTATTACAACTGAGAAATGGTTTGTTTTAGTGGGGCAGCCCCCAGGGTTCCAAAAGTGATGTAGGTGAAATATATGTGATTAAAAACAATACTGTCCTTGAACTGGGAGATATGGCCTGAAATCAATATCATGACATATTGAGCAGGCTGCACAGTGGCACCAGCCCCCCCACCCCCCACCCCCACCCCCGTGACCCTACATGGACAAGCGGGTTCAGAAAATGGATGGATGGATATAGTGAGGATTTCACCTCGATAACGATAAACGGAATATAATTAAAGGTATGCGCAGAAGCAAAAGTTGTCCACTAGATGGGGCTGTCACATGTATCACATTGAGTCACATTTTTTACGTGACTCAAGGTGGTACAGCTTCAATGTTGCCAACCTACACACATCTTTTCATTTTTTGTTCTCAGATTTAATTACATGGGGAAAATTCTCTCGATAAGAGTCAGAAATTTCAATGACAAAAATTTTTGATTAATTGCCCAGCTCTAGTCTGTCCCTATGTTCAGTCCTCGTTTTAATTTCAGGTGACATTTCGGTGCTGTTGACGAAGTTAACGAGTGTTCTAAAAACCACAGCAGCAACAGCGTTACTGCTACTAGCAGGAAAACCTTGGAACAGCGCAGAGCCGATTCCAGCTTCCTTAAGCAGATTTTAGTAGAAAAGGGCCATTAGATGTGTGGTTTCCCCTGCTCTAAACAAATGAACTTTATACGATTGTGTTTGGCTTGGGGTAAAAAAAAGAACATTTGATCCAATATCATGTACTAGTGTGAGACTTCTGAATGGTTTACATTTTTACAAAGGCTGAATATTTATCTTATTTAATATTTTTCCTTTTTTGTGACTATGTAGGGAACACAAAGTACTTAGATTAAAAGATCAACAATGTTTTTTTGTGCGTGACTGAATGTACTAAATCTTTTGTTGTAATTTGACAAATATTAGTATTATAGATGATTGACTTTCACTTGTGTGCAGTGCTCATTTATGTTTTTGCATAATTTTTAATCTTGTGTATTAGCTGTATGTGTCTACATGAATTATTTGTAGTTTACAGACCTCAGGAGAAACAACTCAGAAGCTGCTTTATCATTACTGAACGAACTACAGCATATACTACAAGGCTTACAGTCTCGCTATCTTGTCCACAGCATCCCTCAAATATGATTTTGACACATTAGGTTTTTAACTACAGAAATATATGCAGTGAAACTTTCTTTGATTTGTTTACATTATTTTGAAATGAAGTATTAGAGATTATGTATGATGACTTTACAGCATTAGGGTTTTTTTTTCAAATAAAAATTCAAAATAACAAAAGTTGTCCTTTTCTTTTAACCCTTTGATGCATGAATTATGAAATCTTCAACCATGATTTTTTTTAACAATTTTTTTCATTCGTCTTTAGGTGTGAATGAAACAAATTTCAACAAATATCTTTTGTTAAATTTTATAATTTACAAATAATTTATTACATGTCCACCTCAGTGGACAGCGTGCATTCTGAACATGAAATATGTTGGCTTGACTTACTGAAGTCCAAATGGAGCGGCTCAAATGCAATAAAGTCTTCAACAGCTGTGCTTAATAGCAAAAACAAATAACAATTTTGAGTACCTGTCCACTGTAGTGACCATTATGCACCAAAGGGTTAATGATAGTGTAATATCTGACACTAGCCACTTTAATTCCAAATTTCTTTGAGCTGAATGTCTATTTCTTAATTTTGCTTCATGCTTAAATATCTAGACACACATTTGTTAAGGTGCTCCTGGTAAATGGAGTCAAGACTTTTACTAATGATAAGATCATGTCTTATTTGTGCTGCAAATCCATCAGCTGCCCTAAATTCTCAATGAGGAAACCAAAAATATTTATGATCACAAGGTTCAACATCGAAATAATATCGAGACATGTTTTGGTCCAATCTAGCATGTTTACAAAGTTATATTTGTGCTGACATCCTATTTTAATAAGCAGCAATGTCTGGATGTACCTGAGTCATGAAATACCAAAGTGAGATGTGACCACGTTATACCCTTATGACACAACAAATGGTGTTGTATTTGTTTTTCTCTTCTTTAGTCACTTCATAGTTAATCAGGTACATTAAAAAGCTCACTGATCAAACTGCTAAACAGAAAAATGTGCACACATACATAAATCTATAGTGCATATAGATCTCTCTCTCTCTACACACACATATGTGTGTGTGTGTAGAGTATGTATTATTTTGTGATACTTGGAAATCTCGTCTCTGACTGGCTAACAGCAAGTAACTTTGCCACTGACTGTTTGCTCTGCGACACACACTCGCCTCAAGGATTATTAGGAACACCTGTTCAACTTCTCCATAGTGGAATTATCCATAGGCGTCATTTTAACCGGGGACGCCGGGGACATGTCCCCGGCAAAATTTGTGATTGGCAGCTGTGTCCCCCCCACTTTCAAAAACGCCTGCTGATGAGGATTTTTGTTTTACCAGCTCAGATCTTATACCAGGGGTCGGCAACCTGTTCCCATCAAAGAGCCATTATTACCCGTTTCCCACGGTAATTCTGGACGGACCTTAATAAGCAGTGACTTAAGTGAAGCAGGCAGGTCGCGCTAGAAAATTTAGTTAAAAAAGATGTCATGAATGTGTTCCCTCGTCATTTTTTATTTATAAAATATGAAGTAAAAACTCACAATTTAATTTTCATTCATTTGTCATTAATATGTAGTCTACACCCGTGCGTTAAGTGGACCATCTTCCAGTAAACGCACAGCATCCAGCCAACCTCTCCAAATGCGTAAAATGTGCATCAGCTGCTAGTTAGGCGCGCCGCGCGCACCATCAGCTACGTCAGCCCAGACAAGAGCAGAGCAAATAGAGACAGAATAGAGGATGATTGTGTCTGGATGTGGATGGAGATTACATTTTACATCAGCCTGATCATCAATTAAATACGTAAACCATCTTCTAGTCCATGCTATCAGCATTATTTTAATTGGTGTGTGTGTGTGTGTGTGTGTGTTTTCCACTTCAAACACTGGTCTAACCAACCAGACCAGCGTGTCCAGTAACATATTAATGTTACAATTAAACAGTTTCACTTCATGTAGGCTAGGAACATTGCACCTGCCGTGGTCCGACCGCTTCTGCTCCACATAAACTTTGTGCGTGATCAAATGTCTCTACGCGTCATGCGTCTCCATATTAGAGAAGGGAACAAGCGCTGTTCAGCCAAAGTTTCATAATTTCATAAAAAGAACATTTTTCCAAGTGACACATCCCTCAGAGAGACCGGGTTTCCAGACTGTTTTAGTGGGAGGAAATCATCGCATGCACCGTGGTTCTGCGCTGCGAACCCCTCAGATCTTCAGCTCACTGTCCACCATGGGCGCTCCGAGCCACGCTTAACCAGTATAAAGCTCTGATGTTCTGATGGGAATATTTTACCTCCGCGATGTGCGTTAACGATTAAAATGTCAGCTCATCCATGCGCATCAGTGTGCGTCGGGGTAATTCTTTCAAACCAAGCAACATCCTTGAGTTCATCTGTCAAAATAAACAGTCAAATGGAAATATCTGTAACCTGCCGTTTAACTGTTTTGCCTTCTTGTGAAGATTGTTGCAAAGAGAAACAATTAAACTTGATTAACCCCAGAGCCACGCAGAGCGCATGCGGGAAGGTTCCTCCCACTGAAGCGAGTGTTTTCCAAACCCGGTCTCTCAGAGAGACTTGTCACTTAGAAAATGTTCCCTGATGATGAAACTTTGGCTGAATAGCGCTTGTTCCTGTCTCCAATGTGGCGACACATCCAGGAGCCGTCTGAGGAGAATCCCAGAATCTCACATCCTCTTCAGCTCATAAAGCGCCTATGATTACGCACAAGCGTGACGCGTCAACCCGGTCTCACAGTAAGACCGGGTTGGACCTGTTCAGGTTTACGCAGACAATCTTTACATTTAGAATTGGCATACAGATGTAAAATTAATGCAGTAAAATATAAAGCATTT
This sequence comes from Nothobranchius furzeri, assembly GCF_043380555.1. Taxonomy (NCBI): domain Eukaryota; kingdom Metazoa; phylum Chordata; class Actinopteri; order Cyprinodontiformes; family Nothobranchiidae; genus Nothobranchius; species Nothobranchius furzeri. The sequence goes on along the minus strand of NC_091746.1, from coordinate 79,678,515 downwards.
TATTTAAATATCCATTCATTATTTTACAAACACAGAGAGCCGCATCAGATGGATGGAAGAGCTGCATGCGGCTCCAGAGCCGCCGACCCCTGTGCTAGCCTACTTTATTGTCCCCAGCAATTTTTAAACCCCACTCAAGTGTATGGTTATTGTCCCCAGCAATTCTGACAACAAACTGACACCCTTGGAATTATCTAATCAACCAATCACATGGCAGCTGCTTCAATGCATTTAGGGGTGTGGTCCTGGTCTAGACAATCTCCTGAACTCCAAAATGAATGTCAGAATGGGAAAGAAAGATGATTTAAGCAATTTTGAGCGTGGCATGGTTGTTGGTGCCAGACGGGCCGGTCTGAGTATTTTACAATCTGCTCAGTTACTGGGATTTTCACCCACAACCATTTCTAGGGTTTACAAAGAATGGTGTGAAAAGGGAAAAACATCCCGTATGCGGCAGTCCTGTGGGCGAAAATGCCTTGTTGATGCTAGAGGTCAGAGGAGAATGGGCCGACTGACTCAAGCTGATAGAAGAGCAACTTTGACTGAAGTAACCACTCGTTACAACCGAGGAATGCAGCAAAGCATTTGTGAAGCCAAAACACGCTCAACCTTGAGGCGGATGGGCTACAACAGCAGAAGACCCCACCGGGTTCAACTCATCTCCACTACAAACAGGAAAAAGAGGGTACAATTTGTACCAGCTCACCAACATTGGACAGTTGAAGACTGGAAAAATGTTGACTGGTCTGACGAGTCTCGATTTCTGTTGAGACATTCAAATGGTAGAGTCAGAATTTGGCGTAAACAGAATGAGAACACGATCCATCATGCCTTGTTACCACTGTGCAGGCTGGTGGTGGTGGTGTAATGGTGTGGGGGATGTTTTCTTTGCACACTTTAGGCCTCTTAGTGCCAACTGTGCAAGGTTTAAATGCCACGGGCTACCTTAGCATTGTTTCTGACCACGTCCATCCCTTCATGACCACCATGTACCCATCCTCTGATGGCTAATTCCAGCATGATAATGCATCATGTCATAAAGCTTGAATCATTTCAAATTGGTTTCTTGAACATGACGAGTTCACTGTACTACTACGGCCCCCACAGTCACCAGATCTCAACCAGATAGAGCATCTTTGCGATGTGGTGGAACGGGAGCTTGGTGCCCTGGATGTGCATCCCACAAATCTCCATTAACTGCAAGATGCTATCCTATCAACATGGCCAACATTTCTAAAGAACGCTTTCAGCACCTTGTTGAATCAATGCCACGTAGAATTAAGGCCGTTCTGAAGGCGAAAGGGGGTCAAACACCCTATTAGTATGCTGTTCCTGATAATCCTTTAGGTGAGTGTAGATGTTTTATCTCCACAAATAACTTCATCCTGAAGTTCAGCTGTGTGGTTGAGTGGCTAATGCTAACGGTTAGCTTCTTCTTGACACGTTCTCTGCTGTTTCCTGGCTTAACCAACAGCCTTCCCCGTGACGAGTCAAGATGGGTGAGTCCATGAACGTTCAGTGACAGTGTGTCAGGATTTTCTAATCCTGTCCTAGTTTCATCGTCTATTTTCCATCAGAAGCTAATGTAGGAGATAGGTGTAGGAGATTATTTTCATGTTCAGCTTGCATGAAAAATGCAGAGTGACTGATTATAATCAGAAATAATAAATAAAAACAAAGGTCTATCAGTGATCCACACCTTTAACAAAGGCAGAAGTCTGCTTAAGCAACTCCAACCTGAATTTATTTATTTAACATTTAGTATGACTAAATTCAAGCCACAATCTAACAAAGAGTCAGACAACATTCAAAAACATCTGGAAAATGCAGGTCGGACAATAAAAAACAGATCTTTAATTGGAATATTACTGATCAGTTATAAAGTCCTTGAAGAAAAATTAAGCGAATAAAAAAAATATGTTGTGGAAATCTTCGAAGCCCCACGAGGTTTGTGAGCTTTGGTGGTTTGAAATGTAGCCTCACATAAGAGAATATTACACACTATTAAGGGACAGCAGTAGCGCAGGAGGTAGAGCGGGTTGTCCAGTAATCGGAAGGTTGCAGGTTCGATCCCAGACAGAGAACAAGACACTTTACCCGCTTCACCCGCTGGTGGTGGCACCCGTGCTCGGCAGCCTCGCCTCGGTCAGTGCGCTCCAGGGCAGCTGTGGCTACAATGTAGCTCATCGCCACCAGTGTGTGAACATATGAATGATACACTGTAGTGTAAAGCGCTTTGGAGTCCTCAGACTCTGAAAGGCGCTATACAAGTGTGGGTCAAATGTGTGTGGGTTCAAATTTGGCACAAAGATGAACTAAAGCGTGATTAATCTAGAAAAAAAAACATTACACTAGTCCTCCAAAGCAAAGACAAAATGTTAGGTCCACATTTAATTAGTATTTCTGGGAATAAAATGTCTCCTTCAAATGAATGCAGCTCGTTAGAAGTGACAACAGTGATTTCATTTATCTCTGAGGTCGTCTCCTTTACGTGGTCCACCTTCCTTTTGCATTTGACTCATACATTCTCAAGGCCGTTGTGTTGAAAAGTGAATGAAAGAACTGTAGCATCATCAAGGCTCTCTAATTAGTGGCAACGGTCACATTTACCCAACTGGGTCAAGCTGGGTCAAACAGTACTTCTAAACCCACAGATTAACCAAAGAGCCATGATGTCTGCTCAATATCGTATCACCTGTCGGCTGCTGTTCCATCCCGGGAGAAGGACACTTCAAGTTCAGGATGATAATAATTAAATGATAATATTAATAAAATATATTTGATTTTGATGATGCTACAGAACAAAGGGACGTAAAAACAAACAAAAAAACCCAACAAATCTCCAAACCGCAACTCAGCTATGACACTCTCAGACCGTGGGTTGTGTTATTTATATTAACAATAAACATATGACACCAAATAGCACAAAGAAATAACTGAATTAGTCAGAAATAAACTGTCAGCGGTCGACTAAACCATCTTCTTCTTGAGTATGAGTGGTCCCACGTTGTCTCCGGTTAGTTCGTTGTGCTTTAAGTGCGACTTGTCACAAACGGGAAACTAAAGAGAGGGAAAAAATTCATGTTAGCTGATGAGCAAGCTGCAAAGAACCCCAAAACATCTAAAAATGTGAACAGATTTAAAAACAGAGTGTAGACGTATATATTCCCAATGTCTTGTGTGGTTCATAACTAATAGGGATGTTCCGATCACGGCTTTTTGCTCCTGATCCGAGTTTGAGTCATTTGATTTTGAGTATCTGCCGATAGAGTCCCAATCCAATACTTCAGCAATGCATTAAAGGAAAAAGGAGAACACATCCATGTTTTCCTTGAAGTTTTCTTTTTCTTTCTTTCTGTATTTATGCTATTTCCTTAGTTGATCTGAGATTAAAAAAAAATCACTCATTCAGGAAGTACATGGATGAGAAACATGTTAATATTACCAACATTTTAAAACCCATAGCCTTGTCTGCCATATTTCAAATCGTTTACGTTTTCAACATGTGGCTGCATCTGGATGGGCGTTTCTGTGATGGGGCAGGCACGCGGCGCCATGGCCGGCACGCTCGCTTACCTCGGCCCAACACCTGTAACTACCACGGCTACAGCAGACTATGAAAACTAACATTTTGCTCTCCAACAGCAATTTCTCTTTGTTTATTAAAGTATCTTTCAGTGTCAGCTGCCTGGCTCCTTGTTCTTCCCAGAGCTGCCACAGTGAACTAGGATTTAATGGAGAAAGATGATTCGCTGTGGCGACACTTGAAGGGAGACGCTGAAAGAGGAAGATGTTTGTTTATGAGGCGCCGTCTTTTCCACCGTGATGCCCAGTATGCATGCATCTCAAGTTGCGGTTCCACTGCCTCCGCTGTCCGGTTTAAAGTACGTCCAAACTGCAGACGCCTTCGCTCTCCAAAGGCGATGCGTTAGCTCTGTGTTAGCCTGCTAACCAACAGCTACATGTTAAGCCATTAGTTGTGGAATGTTATGATTTTGTTGTTGACTTAGAAACAAAGAATATTAATGTAGAGGAAGTTGTTAAAGTAAAACTAAATCATTGTATTTTCGCTCGAAATTCTCCAAGGACAAATTTAAAGGCACACTTGGCAGTTTTGCTTGCTTTAAGCACCCCCTACTGTCCGTTGTTAATTCTCTGTAGTCAAACCAAAAATGAAACTTATTTCCTTGCTGTACGTTAAAGGTTGAATATGTGGAACACGGACGCCCTGGCGACATCTAGTGTTTAGAGGTGGTAGCTGCAACAGCAGAAAACATTTTCCAGCCGTCGGGGTGTTGGGTCACTGCTGACACGTTACGTGACCAGCCAGCCCAACGTCCAGTGACAAATCGTACAGAATAAGGTCTAATTTGGGGCAGCAGTAGCTCAGGTGGTAGAGCGGGTTGCCTCATGATCGGAGGGTCATGGGTTCGATTCCAGCTCCCGCCAGGGGTATCCTGCTGTTGTGTCCTTGGGCAAGACACTTCACCCAACTTGCCTGTGTTAGTGGTGGTCAGAGGGGCCGACGGCGCCAAATGGCAGCCTCGCCTCTGTCAGACCTCCCCAGGGCGGCTGTGGCTACAAGTAGCTTACCATCACTAGCAGTGTGCGAGTGTGTGAAAGCGTCTTTGGGTATCTAGAAAATCGCTATATAAGTTCAATGCATTATTATTATTATTATTATTAATGTCTACTAATAAGTTTATTTTACAACAGTATTTACTATTAGAACATCTTCTGGGCTCAGAATCAGCTGCTTGACTTGCCAAGTCCACCACTTTACACAGTCCCAGCCTCCACTTGCAGAGTGGAGTTTTTAGAGCAATGGTGCCATCTAGTGGCTGATAGATGTAAACATAAACCCAGTGTCATTAAAATGCAATTATTTATTTTTTTAAATATAACTTATACAGGAGAAACTGTACATTCACTCTGCACACTCCTAAACACCCCGTGGAGGTATTATTTATTTAAAATCTAGCTTTTTATTAAAATGTTCCATATTCCACCTTAATCTAACTGCTGAAATGTCTCCCAGCCTTCATTAGTGTCTACAGGAGCGATTCATCACTAAATCAAACAAATCAGCTGTGTTCATGATCTAAAACATGCACGAAAGGTGCTGGAAGCAGACTGCAGCGCCAGGTATGTCAGTACATTTTTTTTAAAGTCAAACAGGTATCAGCCCACCGCACTGAAGTTGCAAATGCCTTATTCTGGCCACTGATGATGGTAGGGATCTGAGTGACTTCATTAACCCTTTAAAGTGTCATTTAGCACATATTGGCTCAAGAAAATTATTAAAAAATATGAAAAGGTTGCAAAGCGTGGCTTTAAAATGTCACGTTTTATGCTGGTTAAATCCGATCTTTTCCACCCGCTTCCAATCATTTGAAAATCACATGATTGGGCCCGATTTCATGACTCGACTGGATTGGAGCATCTCCAATAACTAAGACACACAGATTCAAACGTCAAATTTAACTTACAGTTTTGGAGCGCCAACAGCGACAGTAACACACATTTGCACTGTTCAGGTCCTCTATGTCGATCTCATTCATCACTTTAGGGTTCTCTTTCTGGATCTTTAGATTAATCAGGCTGTCTTTTTGTTTCTTCTTCTTAGGCAGGAATGGACGGATGGTCAGATAACCCAACAAGGCCAGGATACCAAGGAGAGGCAGCAACCGGAGCCACTCTGACACTACGGAAAAGAAACACTCACATCAGCAAAAAGACTAGATGCTGATCATGCAACTGGAATGCATTTCCACTTAGTATAAGTGGAAAACTATGTATTTATATTAGGAAAAAAAAACACATTAGTTTTCCTGTATGTGGAACACAATCTGACATTAAATATGTTCAAATGTTGCATCAACTAGGTCAGTTTGGCCACATAACTTCCCCTAATGAAAGTATCAGCAACCAATCAACCCTGACATCCTTTGCATAGTGATGATGCAAGACATGGTAAAAACTTTGGGTTGTAAATATTGATCATTTCAATGCTGATAACAGGCTGATTCTAGGTTATTTATGTCTGTATGCAAATTTGAGAAGTTGCAGATGTTGAGGACAAGATCAGGTCTGACCTGCAATAATAGTATCCTGTTTTATTTCACCAGGGGACTGCTCAATGTCACTCAGTTCACACCAGCTACTACCAGGAAGGATCCCAAAGCATCCACTTCAAAAATAATTAGCAGGAATCAGAATTTTACTATTGCCATTTTAATGTTATCAATATAAATGCAAAGTGTGGCATTACAACAATTCAAATGCAGTTCACTCTCAAATTATTTAGACACATTTATGCTTTTTTTGGCAGAGTTTATAGTTTAGAAGATAATGCATTAGTAATTGTTTGTTTAGAGACCTTTCAAGTTGAAGGGAAAGTCCCATAGTGCGTGTGCGTGTGTGTGTGTGCGTGCGTGCGTGTGTGTGTGTGTGTGTGTGACCTACAACAACCAGAAGAATGTCATATTGGGTTAAACTCTCTTATTCATTGTTCTGGAAAAAGGGAAAACGTGTTTCATGCTAGCTCTGAAGCAAAGCAGCAAGGTAGCTTGTGTAGATTTAAGTCTGATAATGCAACCAGCCCTTCTTCAGCTTTTCTTCGTGAAACGCTAAAACGACGCCCTGAAGAACTTTAAATTTTCCAGACAGATGAAGTTAGAAGATCGATTCTTTGTGAGAGCTGTATCCGATGAGTTCACAAGCCACACAGCCGTGGTTAACTTAATTACCTGTTAACCTCGCGAACCCCCCGATCGTCTCCGGAAGTGGTAGTCTCTTGAGGTAGGCTGGAAGTTGAACTTTTATAATCTTAGCAATAGTTTCTAAAACCATCTTGAGTCGCTCACCAGAGACTGGGTTTTGTTGTTTGACTTGGGTAGTTCCTGGGGTTCGTTTATGTCACTGCGCTCTTTTACCAGCGTAGACGCGCGGTACGTAAAACCACACACATGTCTACGTGCAAGATGGTGCAAGCTGACGAAGCGGAGCGCAGTTGTTTTCTGTGAATACACGTAAAGATGTCACGTGATGATTTCACACAACCAATCAGCGTCGGAAGAGTTGGTGGCTCCTGATTGGACAACTTGAATTAGACAGGAAGGTCTTTGAGAGGTTCATTTTAAAAAGGGACACCACTGTGTTTACATAACCTTCCTGTCAATGAAAACCTGTTGATTAGTTTTTTAAAAAGTCACACAGAACAATTTGTATGTTTGCTGCAAAACATTTAAACCGAGAAAGAACTAAAGAAAATTAGATAACCAAGGGTTATGTTATTTATGCAGAATGTAGAAACACTAACAGCAGATGATGAACTGACAAAGGCAGACAAGCATGAGCATCAAGAATCAGAAGAAGCAAATAATTCTGACCCAGTAAGTAGTTCATAAATAATTTAATAGGATTATTACTATTATTACAATAATAATAATAATAATAATAATAATAATAATAATAATAATAATAATAATAATAATTATTATTATTATTATTATTGAGATATCATACAGTTTAGTGCATATCTAACCAGTAATGCATGTGCACTAGTTTAAGTCTCAACAGGAAACGTTCCACTGAAGAAACATGTTCCTAAATAATTTAATTATAGTAATAAAAAGTAAGTCAGATTTTAATTATAATACAACATATTTTCTTAATATTCTGCTGCTGTCAAATTTTAAACAGCTTTAAACAAATTTTTTTTCTATTTACACAAGGGCTTTGTCTATCTCTGAAGTTTTTTCTGATGATTTTTATAGCTATTAAAAAGTCCAACACAATGTTTTAACGCAAGTTTACATGGGTGACTGTAACTACAATAACCTTAACATTTGGTTAGTGTGGAATTTGTTATAAAAATTTTATTTTGTGAAATGGTAATGTTTTAATTGTGTGAGTTGTTTCAAGAAACAGCAACATTGCCACAGAAAATAAATCGACATAAAATGTCAGTTTTATTTCATTTTCCAGAAGTTGCTGATAAATGTGTAATGTGTGTAAAATATGTTTTTATGCATATATTCAAATATATTTGCAACTTCTATCCCTTTACCTCATGAGATACAGACGCCATCTAGTGCTGGCACTTGTTCTGTTCACTAGATTTGTGAAGGACTTCATTACCCAGAGTGCATTGTATCCTGAAGACACTTGCTGCAGCGCCTGCCTCAAAAGAAACAAGTAACAAAATAAACGTCGGTGTCTGTCTGCTATCTGTTTCTTACGCAATAAAATTCCAAAAAGGAAGGGACCCATCTAATTTTCCAACTGACCGATATTTTTTGAAGTTTAATCGAATCTCTAAATTGTTCAGGCAAATTTTAAGTTAGCTAACTTCCCACTGTAGGCCCCCAACCGCTTGTGTCATTGGTGAATGACCGAAGATGTCTCACAGCAGGTTATTTGCCAAGCTGCTTTGTAAGTATTTTAACATTTTGCTATTTTATTGTCATGAACAGTTCAAGCATAGTCTCAGTAAAATATGAACATTTTTTGGTTCTTAGCTGGTCATTATTGATAAAGACTCATACAGCCTTCCACAGAGTAAACTACTGCCACTTGGCTCCCATGCTAGCTAGCTACATTTGTCGGCGCTGTATGAAATGATGATAATCGTAAGCTCATTGACTATTAGCGATCAAGTTAGCAGGCTAAGTTTTCAGGAAGGTCCCACAAACAATCTACTTCCCCTTTGATAATTTATCTGGACTTTAAAGCGTCTGTTAATAGCTGTGAAGGGGTCAACTTTGTCAGAGTTAATGATTTAGCACAAGAAAAACATCCACTCTGCAGGAAAATGTTTTTGATGGATCCGAATTTGAAAACGCTTTTCGCTGAATAATTCTGCATAGGTTACGATTTGTTTTTATTAACAAACACCTCCTGTTTTGTAGTATACTTCCCTATTCACGTGGAGGGATTGAACTTTACACTGAGTAATTGCAGGTGTCAGTAAAACACAGAATGAGGATCAAAGTGCAGTCTCAAGAGCTGCAGCAGGGGCTGTAATATTAGTTCGTTCATTACTCATCTAATATGTTACTTTGTCTCATTGCTTGAATTAGAACAACATTTTTCTGTTCGGTGATCCTGCATAAGGTTTCTCAGTCATCGAGTATTGACTTTTATTTGTTGCGCGATTTAACATATTTGCTTGTAAAAATGCCAATCATTTCAAATTAAATGCCGTTTGGCTTTAAAATATTTGTGGCCAATCTTATTTCTGCTTGTTTTGATTTGGACATTAAACATGCAGTTTTTCATTTAAACATTCTGTAATTTAATCTGTAGTCTGTATTAAGTGAATTTTCTTTTAATCATAGTGACATTAGCTTCCGTTGTTGTTTGTATTTGTTTTAAAGTGCTTTCTTAAAGAGCAATTCACCTCCTACCAGAGTCTCACTCCACTCCCACTTCCTGTTTGAAAAATGCAACAAATGCTGTGCACCTCTTACCCGATAGCGATGGCAGATTTAAATTCAAACGCAGTGCAGAGTTTTTACCTGAAGAGGGTGTAACACTGACAGCTTTAGGCAGAAGATTTAAAATTGAATTAAAATGCAGTAAAGGGACATATTATTGTCTATGCGTGTCTACAGCACGATTAGACACTCATTTATATAGTTTATCAGCAAAAAAAGTTGATTTGGGGTGACGTGCTGTTCAAGGAGTTGCAATCTGCAAAAGTGGTGACTGTTTTGGTGGTCACATTGGCTTCTGAAAGTAAACTTTGAGGCTCCAGCAAAAATCTTTTCAACATTGGTCAGTGAATTAGTTAGCAAAATGTCAGAAAGCGAGGGGAGGCAAAGGAAACCACGCACTCCCAGAGCTCAACTTGACATTTCAAAAGCTGTAAACAGCAAATTGTTTGGATCTTTTGCTCAATAATCAGCTGGTGCAATTAAATTATTTTCTTTTGTTTTGTTGATTACGTTTCTGTTGATTGACATAATGATCAACAAGCAATCAAGGCATGCTTTTCTTGGACTGTACTTTATTTGTGTGCACTCAAGTCAGTGAATACTTATGTTTTGATTTTTAGTTTGAAGCATGTGGCTCATTAGTTTTTATGTCTGTTGAATGCTGTTTTGGGCTAGTTTTACACACTCCGTGATCTAATTAGTTATCACAAGTTATTTAATTTTTCTGATTTAATACGGCTCAGCGTGGAATTCGAAAATGTGACCTTCATCCTAAATCAAGTTAGAAGCAGCTGTTATTCTGAGCAAAACTAGAGTGAATGTGTGTGCTGTACATGAATGTCTGATATTTTGACCTTTAACAAAAGCAATAAATTCAATATGTTCATATTGCATTATTAATTCATAGTTGCATTTTTTGTTTTATAGATTTTAAAAGGCAGTCAGGTCTGGAAAAAGCTGATAGTGTTGTTCAGCAACTGTACAAGAATCTGCTGCCAAAACACTACAGAGCATTTGAGTAGACAGAGAATACTGTCCTCAAAGAAAACTGGTAACATTTTAATAATCACTGTAAAAATAATGAGAGTTGGTGTTTCTGGGAACTTAGCAGGAATTCACATTTTGTAGAAATTTCAGAAAATCTTTTGTAGCAGCTTATTGTTTCTTTATGCAGCACAAAGAATGTTTCCGACAAATGGAAATAGAATGATTTGAGTCTGAAACTTAACCTGTGTGTTTATCTAACATCCGGTTGCTTTCCCTTTCCTTTTCAATCCTCTCAGTGCAGCACAGTGGAGTCAGACACTGTTATACTGGAACAAGAAAGAACCTCTACATCAATAAGAACACCAAGGTCATCTGCCAGGGTTTCACAGGAAAGCAGGTTTGTATTGACGGCTCAACTATAATCTTACTTCACATCAGTTTATCTTACTGTAATCCTATTGTGAAACTCTGGTTTCCCCTACTGCCTCAAAAACTCCCTCCACCCTTTTTTCTGTCATTTTCTTTCTTACTAAGCTTCCTAGGAGAGTGTGAATATTGTCACACATGTTTTTTTTTATCCCATTGACGTTTTCACCTCTGAGCTGAACATATCTGTGCGTGCGTGCGTGCGTGCGTGCACTTGGTGGAAGTGCATGTCAGGCTTCGAGTGCATAGTAAACAGGTCAGCAAAAAACTGTAGAATTGGGACAGTGAGGAATTGGTCATCAACCCGCGCTACTGCGTTGTACCTCTGTGACTTCCTAAATGGGATTGCCGGTCACTGTTTGTACTAGTTTGCTACTTGACATAATAAAACAAGTTATTGAATTACTCTCATGTCCATCCATCCATTCTCCTCCGCTTATACGAGGTTGGGTTGCAGGGGCAGCAGCCTGATTGGGGGGGGGGGGGGGGGGGGGGTACCCTGCAGTAGGGCTGCAACGATTTGTCGACGTTGTCGACAAATATCGACAATAGAAATAGTCAACAATGACTGTCATTGTCGATGTTGTCGCCAGACGTGTTTTTTTCCGACCGAGTGAGTTATTTCACTTCATTACAATCTCTGCCGAGAGTCGCACATGCGCAATAGCTTCTCTGCTGAGCATAAACCAACAGAAATGAAGGCGTCCAACACAGCAGCTACGCGTACCAAAACATCTAAAGTTTTGGAGCATTTTAGCCTGGATTCGGCGAATAAAAATTTTACCTGCATTATTTGCAAAGCAGTCCTTGTGTATCACGGCAGCACCTTGAAGATGCACTAACACTTAAAAAAAGCACATCGGACAGTTGAATGAAACAGAGTCTGACTCACCTCGGTAAGATTTAAATAACACGAAAACTAATAAGTTTTGTTTTGGGTGTACGTTGTACATTTTTCAAACGATTTTTTGCTTTTAAAACAGAGATTTTAAGTTATGCCTGACTGTGCCTGACAAAAGTATTTTAATTTTATTCATGCATTTATGTCTATACTGACTGAGCACTGTGCCTAATTGGTGTTAGACAGGGCCTTTTTATTTACTTTTAGTATGAATTGGCCTATCAGCAGCAAAGTTCAATAAAATATGCATTTTCCATTGAAGTACCCATCTTTCTTGTGTTTATTATCATTTTTCACACACTTAAAGCAATCTCATGCTAAATTTAAGAAAAATTTAATAATTATCCGACTAGTCGACTAATCGTTTAAATAGTCAGTGACTAGCCAACTATTAAAATAGTTGTTAGTTGCAGCCCTAACCTCCAGCATGTCCTGGGTCTCCCTTTAAGTCTTCTCCCAGTTGGATGTGCCCTGAAAACCTCACCAAGGAGGAGTCCAGGAGGAATCCCATCTACACTGAACAAAAATATAAATGCAACACTTTTGTTTTTGCTCCCATTTTTCATTAGATGGACTTAAAGATCTAAAATTCATTCCAGATACACAATATTACCATTTCTCTCAAACATTGTTCACAAATCAGTCTAAATGTGTGAAAGTGAGCACCTGTGCTTTGCTGAGATAAAGATGCTGATCTGACATCATGAGTAGTGACCAGGTGTACCTTAGACTGCCCACAATAAAAGGCCAGGGGGTCGCGGGGGCAGTAGCCTAAGTCGAGAGGCCCAGACTTCCCTCTCCCCATCCACTTGGACCAGCTCTTCCGGGGGAATCCCAAGGCGTTCCCTGGCCAGGTGAGAGACATAGTCTCTCCAGCATGTCCTGGGTCTCCCTTTAGGCCTCTTCCATTTTGGACTTGCCTGGAAAATCTCACCAGGGAGGCATCCAGGAGGCATCCTGACCAGTTGCCTGAGCCATCTCAACTGACTCTTCTTGATATGGAGGAGCAGTGAATCTACTCCGAGCCCCTCCCGGATGACTGAACTTTCTCACTCTATCTCTAAGGGAGATCCCAGCCACTCTGCAGAGAAAACTCATTTCGGCCGTTTGTATCCGCGATCTCGTTCATTCGGTCACTACCCAAAGACCCACTGGATGGGAAGGAAAAATTGAAGGACGCAAGTGTGGAAGTGCGAGTTTTTGGACAGAGCTTATTCTACTACATGAGATAATAGAAGTCACTAGCAGGCTCAGCAATTCCTTTTTGAAGTGATACTTGATGCTGATTCAGTTGTTGCTTCTTTCCACAGAAAAACAAGATTAAGAGGCAGAGGAAACATTAGCAGATGAAGTAGAAACACCTTTACAGTCTTGTAGCAATAAATTTAGATTTATATCTATATTTCAAATGTGGCATAGATTTAGCTTGTTTATGATCTTATATTAGTTAATTGGGGCATCACCCAGAGGGCTGCACAGTGGAGCAGTGGTTAGAGCTGTTGCCTTGCAGCAAGAAGGTCCTTGGTTCGCTTCCCGGCCTGGGATCTTTCTGCATGGAGTTTGCATGTTCTCCCTGTGCATGCGTGGGTTCTCTCCGGGTACTCAGCTTCCTCCCACCGTCCAAAAACATGACTGTTAGGTTGATTGGTCTGTCCAAATTGTCCTTAGGTGTGTGTGTGTGTGTGTGTGTGTGTGTGTGTGTGCATGATTGTTTGTCCTGTGTGTCTCTGTGTTGCCCTGCGATGGACCGGCTCTCTGTCCAGGGTGTACCCCGGCCCGCCTGATTGCCCGTTGACCGCTGGAGATAGGCACCAGCCCAACAAAGTTCCAAACAAAGTTAACTTGAGGACATAAAATGTGGATTTCCGCTACAGTCTTAAGAAGAATTTGGAGAGCTGAATTTCTGTTAAGTACTGTAAATATTTGTAAGAAAAGTATACTTGTGTCTAAATCCTAAGTGGATTTAACTTTGTACCTGGTCACCAGTGTGGCTTAGCCATAAGCAGAAGTGGCCGTAACTACAGAACCATCCTCACAGTCACATTGTAATAGTTGAGTTGTCTAAAACTCTAGAAAACGAATGTTTCCTCCTCGGTTTTAGGCTTTTAGCCTCCGGTGGCGACCTTTGTCATAATCTCTATGTTCACGAGTCGAGTAAAACTCTGACGGATTGTCGATCCTTCATGTTATTTTTACACATGAAAACGCTAAGAAGACCTTTAAAACCGGAAATAAAGATGAAAATCTCGGTGTGTTCAACAAGCCAGAAACGTGTTCGTACCCCACCTCTGTCCTTTTGCACATTTGTTTCTCGAGCCTTAAATAGAAGGCTGTTAAAAATAGTTCCAGTGAACACTCTGGGTAATGAAAGGAAGATGAGAAATGGAACAAGCGCTGCTGAGTGCACACCGCCGTGTCCTTCTGGCTTGATAAGCCCGCCATTTTTCACCCAACGTTTGTGGAAATAATGAGTGGTAAAAACAGCAAAGTGAGCAGCATGAAGGAGTTTCTTATGAATGCAGCTCCTAATATAACCTAATGGGTGAATAACTTATTTTTTATGTATGCGGCCATTTATTTGTATTGTCTCCTACTTGACGTAGCTGCAGTTTACCTAAAATGTTCCTTTTTGTTTGATTGGATTCGAGCTGCAGAAAATCAGTTTTGTGAGTTTGGTGCACGAGTGATCAGAGAATGAATCTCCGGCATGTTTTTACTACCTAAAACCGTCCTTATTTCTTTTCTGGTACTCGCTTGACCCCGACATTGATGATCTTTGGCTAATGAGTCCTAGCACTGAACTTAAACTTTGCTTCTACAAACTTAAGGGGTTACTTCCTCTGTGCTGCCAGTAAACCTTCTCAGCTAAAGCAACACTGACTTCTTCTGAGACACACGTGGAAGTGACAGGGTGTGAAAACTCGTTCTCGAAGTATTTTACAGGAATTGCCACTCAGGATTATCTAAACCCTTTTCTGCTTTTCAGATGCCCTGCAAGAAGATTAAAGTAATATGACATCATTATGTATTTGTGAAGGACGTTTCGATTCCCTCTGGTTAAACACATTTGCTGGTAGCTTCATCCCACTTCACCCAGAAACCCCCAGGATGGACACATATATACGCTGAAATCTGTTTGCACTGATAGAAGTGGCTCTGTCCTGTTTCATTATTCACATTGATTCCTGTTCTCTCCTCTCATATAGGGAACATTTCACAGTCAGCAGTCTCTTGATTATGGCTCCAAGTTAGTTGGAGGTGTTTCTCCTGGGAAGGGGGGTCAGACGCACCTTGGCCTGCCCGTCTTCAACTCAGTCAAGGAGGTTCGTGTGGCTTAAATCTTTCACGCTTTAAGAATTCAAAAGTTGAGTAAGATTCCCAGCCCCTGTTAATCTTTATTTTTGAAAGTAACATTAGGTGGCACTATTTCACAACTTCAGACGTTCCATTTTCTGTGCACCACCGGCACCTTTGTCCGTTGTTTCAGGCAAAGGAGGGCACAGGGGCAGATGCCACAGTGATTTATGTCCCTCCACCGTTTGCGGCTGCAGCCATCATCGAGGCCATCGAAGCAGAGGTGCCGCTGGCGGTGTGCATCACTGAGGGCATCCCCCAGCAGGACATGGTGAGAGTGAAACACAAGCTCCTGCGCCAAAGCGCCACTCGCCTCGTAGGCCCCAACTGCCCAGGAGTCATCAACGTGAGCACACACACACACACACACACACACACACACACACACACACACACACACACACACACACACACACACCCACCCCTTTGTTTTTTGTGTTGGAGATCTGAATATAGTTATGTTTTCATTGATGCAGAAACATTTATTTTAATTTAATACATCATATCATACCATAGTTTATTTATATAGCACATTTAAAATGCAGCATGGGAGCTACCCGAAGTGCTGCACAGGCTGAAACAAAACGCGACCATTCTAAAGCCCTTTTCAGACTGACATTCTGGAATATGTGTGGACAATTCAATCCGGTTTTTAACCGGAACTGTGTTTTCAGACACACCACTTTTGTACCGGAACTTGTCCTTTCGGCTGCGTTCACACAGCAGAGAAAAGTTCCAGATGTCTGAGGGGCGGGGGGATCGGACTTATGTTAAGCATATTTCTGCGCACACGAAGACGCATAAGAGACCTGGATGATGAAGCTCAATGGTTAAAGGAATCACTGAAGCGGTGTGATGCGCTCCGTCGCGCGTCTAGACGGTACCGTAGGAGGCGAGCTGCCGTGGTTTGCCGCATGCTACAGCAGCGGGCTATCTGGGTGTGCACAGCGTCCCCCGGTCCCCTCCTCCTCCCCCTCCTCCCTGTCCGGAACTCGATCTCACCAGTCTGATACAGCCACCTTGTCCGTAACAAGTCCGGACCTGTTACTAGGGGCGTCGTCCGGTTAAATTACAGAAAACGTTATCCGGATGTTTGTATTCAGACACAAAGGTCTTACGGACAGAGTCCTGAACATTTCCATTTTTCATGGCCTGTCTGAAGGGGGCTTAAGGAACTAAAAGAGAAGATAAAAATACCGATCAAAAGCAGATAAAACATGATGAATACTGAGAACACATTAAAACAATGACACAATTAAACACTAAAACGAGTCACTGTCTAAAAGCCGAATCGTAAAAGTGGGTCCTTAAACGAGATTTAAAAACCGCCAGTGATGGAGCCTGCCGAACTCCAATGGGCAACGAGTTCCACAGCTTTGGGGCCGCATGTACAAATGCTCGTTCACCCCGCGATTTGCATCGCATCCGCGGCGTACACAGCAGCAAAAGGTCAGCCGACCTCAACGTGCACGTGGGTACATATGGAGTGAGCAGGTCAGAGAGATAGGGAGGTGCCAGGTCGTTGAGTGCTTTAAATACAAAAGTCAATAACTTAAACTGTACTCTGAAAATAATAATAATAATACATTTTGTTTAAAAGTGCCTTTCAGAACACCCAAGGTCACTTGACAGAAAACACTTAATAAAATACAATAAAACAATAATAAAACCCAAACAAGAAAAAAAAACAAAGAGAGAAACAGTTCAATAAAATCAGAGGTCGTAGGCAGATTTAAACATATGTGTACCGAGTTTGGTTTTGAAAAGGGTAAAACTGTCGATGTTCCTGATGTCTGGGGGAAGTGAGTTCCAGAGACGAGGAGCAGAGCGGCTGAAAGCTCTGCTCCCCATGGTAGCGAGACGGGCAGAAGGAACCGCAAGATGGATGGAAGAAGAAGATCTGAGTGAACGGGATGGGGTGTGAATACTTATAAGATCTGAGATATATGGAGGAGAGAGGTTGTGGATTGCTTTGAAGGTATGGAGGAGAATTTTGAAGATGGACCTGAATTTAACTGGGAGCCAGTGAAGCTGCTGGAGAACCGGGGTGATGTGGTGAAAGGAAGGGGTTCTGGTGATAATACGGGCTGCTGAATTCTGGACCAGTTGCAGTTTATGAAGGAGTTTGTTGGGGAGACCATAAAGAAGTGAATTGCAATAGTCGATACGGGAGGTGACGAGGCTGTGGACGAGAAGGGCGGCAGTGTGAGGGGTCAGTGACAGGGTAATGACATGGTAATGAAAATGACAGGGTATGATGACATCATACCAAATAAAGCAGAGATTCTTGGGTGGGTGGGTTTATTTATCATTTAGTTTCTGACAGCGTCTCTCCTTTATGAAGACACAAAGTTTTTTATTAAATTATTTCTTTTTATGATTGTTTTGCAGTGGTTGGTTTTTGCAACAGTTTGTAGAGATTTATAGTTTGTGTTAAGTGAAGAAAAAATGTGAAGGTCAATTCAGGGTTGAAATTCAAGTGTTATATTTCTGGTGATTGAGAACATTTAGTTGTTTCGTTTTTGTGTCATTTTAAAGACCAGTTTGTGTCTTTTTCAGCCTGGAGAATGCAAGATCGGCATTATGCCCGGGCACATTCACAAAAAAGGAAGAATTGGTGAGATGTCTCGTGTGTGTGTGTGTGTGTGTGTGTGTGTGTGTGATGCATTACTCGCTCTTAAATAAAACACACCCTCATCTTTAGGGGTTTATTTAAAAAACAAAAAATAGATTGTATCTGTAACCAAAGGACCGTCACTGATTTCATGCTCAGTCTGCACCAATTCTTAAAATAGAAAAGTGTTGAATTTTCTTTGGGCAGTTGTTACAAACTGTTACACCTGCCTAGCCTGCACACCGTCAGAGTGAAAAGGCAGAAATCAGTTGAGCATCTGTGGTGCATTAATGCCTGGGTGGTAATAAACTATAAGTGAGTGTCAGCATGGTGAAAACATCCCTGTCGCCGTAGCACAGCTCGATAACACTTAACAACAGCTTGACAGCAGAATTAGTCCCTCCCACATCCGTGCTGAGCTAATTGAAGCTCATGAAAGCTTCTTTTTTAAGATAAGAAATGCCATTCAACCCAGTCAAAAACTTTTCTGTGATTTGTGCCTAAATCCTTGAAGCAACCTCTTTCTGTTGACAGCTTGATGAGCACCGTGTCCTGCTGGTGAACCTTTACAGAATGTCTTTATAAATCGACTGCCTTTATTTCCAGAGAGCAGCTGTTACAGAGCTCTGTTATAACTCTCATCTGTCTTGTGATTCAGTGAAAGTGGGACAGAAACAGGCAGCTACGCTGTTTTAGTGATTTTATTGATGAAATTGTTTCAGCGGTGTGTGTTTGTGTGTCTTGTGCCTGTACCAACAAGTTTTTTTTTAAACCTACCTTCCAGGCATTGTTTCTAGATCGGGGACCTTGACGTATGAAGCGGTCCACCAAACCACACAAGTTGGCCTGGGCCAGTCGCTCTGCGTGGGTAAGCCACCTATGTTTTCAATAGATGTACAATCCAACATCCATCAGTTCTTTTAAAGAGCAAGTTCACCAAGAAACCTTCTTTTACTTTTTATTTAAAAAAATGATCATGCACTCTGAATTTAACATAAAGGCTGAACATGAAAACAGCCTCCTACCCGTTTCCTGCATTTGCTTCAGATAGAAATTAGGCAGAAAAAACGCTCGGTTTAGAAAACGCTGACAGGTCTACGTCACACCGCCACTGTGCATTCATGGACTCGCCCACCTTGACTCACGACAGGGAAGGCTGTTGTTGGTTTAGCGCTGTTTCCCAACCCTGCTCCTCAGGGCACACTGACCTGCATGTTCTCCATGTCTCTGCTTCAGCACACCTGATTTACTTCACCTCCTCAGGAGGACGTCAAGTGCTGCAGATGCCTGTTAATCACTCATTCATTTAAGTCGGGTGTGTGGCAGCAGGGAGACACTGGTGTTTGAAAGGGCAACATGGAAGTCATGCAGGACAGTGTTCCCTGAGGAGCAGGGTTGGGAAATACTGGTTTAGCGTCCAGGAAACAGCAGAGAACGTCTCGACTAGTAGAAGCTAACTGTTAGCATTAGCAACTCCACCACACAGCAGAACTACTCCAGGCTTGTCTCGTTTGTAAAGATAAAACATCAATGTTGCAAAGTAGGGCTGTAGCGAAGCCTCGACGAAGTCGACGGCTCGATTCTAAAAATTTGTCGACGTCAGATCTGGAAGTCGACGCACCGCGCCCACTTGTTGCATCCCCAGGAGTTTGTAAATAGAGGAGGAATCTGCCTGTTTTTCCTGTAGTTCGCCCTCTTCTCCGCCTTCACTAACATCTCCGCCAAATACCGAAGACCCGGAACAATGTCCGTCCACTACTAGATTATTTTCCTGTTTTGCCCCTTCGTCTCCCGGCAACGGACAACAACTTCCGGGGTCAGACGCGCTGCTTCGTGTCTATCGCAGATGTAGAAAATCACCGGGAGCGCTTCTCCCTTCATTAAGGAGCTTCTTTCAGACATTAGGAGAGCTGTTTTGGTGGTAGCAGTCTCTCCTCCGTGCTGGTCTGTTTGCTGCTGGGTATTTTTGGTTTATTTAAACTTGGTAACTTGAACTTAACGTTGGTAAAGCTACTGTTAGCATCTTCGCTAACAGCTTCTTGCGTTGGGATAAGCTGTTACGTTTTGGTTTAGAGTTCATCTTTTTTGTGGTTTAGATCTCCCTTTTTATTACATTTAGAGTGTTGTGGGTTTTCGGTTTAGTGTAAAATATCACCTGAGTTTGGTTTAACCCGTAAGACCACTCGCCTCACGCACATAAGTGACCAAAACAAAGCTGCATGGAGACACTCCGTCTTCTACCACCTCTCAGGCAGCAGCCTGCACTCCCAAGTTCTACATGTCACCAGAACATAACCAACTGCAACACAATAAAAGCATGGAAGGCCTGTAGTGTTTATTCTCTTACAGTAAGAATTTATCAATTTTTTTGAGGAATTTATTTGAGATTTTCTGGTTTTTGTTAATTGTGCAATAGAAAAATAATCATTAGATTAATTTTCTAAATAGTCATTAGAATAGTCGACTATTCGATAAAATAATCGTCAGAATAATCATTTTAAAAATAATCGTTTACCCCCAGCCCTATTGCAAAGCAAACAGAAAAGGAGTGGAGTAATGTTGCTGTTATCCAATCAGAGGAGAGATGTTCAAATATTAGGAAATAAGGCTCCAAAGCTGACCGTCTGCTGCCACTTTCTGGCTCACTTCCACGCCTCAAACAGGAGCATAAGAGCTATTTTTCCCCAGATAATAAATTATAAGGTATTCATTCCTACTAGAGACAACTGCAAATGATAAAAAGTATGATTAAAGTGTATCTTTAAAGCTTTTAGCATAAATTTATATGACTCCATGGGCTACTGAGAGCTGCCATTAGCAGAATGTTACATTCGTTTGTCTTTCATTTAGGTCTGTCACTTAGTTCCTCTCTTTCTTGTGTTTTATTCATTTGACTTAAATATTCAAAATTTACTCCAGAATGTAGAAGATTTTGCATACGTGTTATTTAGAAGTCTGGAAGTATTTCTAGAAAAATGATCCAAGGTGTTTCGTTTCATGTTTAGTCACCGTTCATAGATACAATAAATGTCAGTGGTTGAGACAGAAGGCTGTCGGTAATAATTTCCTTTAGGAGCTGACAAAATGTGTGTTAAATAATTCGGATTTTTTTATCTGGAACAACTTTATATGAAAAGGAATCCAGATTAATATGATTTTTGTTATTTTATTAGCATCATTATTCATAATTTACTGTAGATGTAATTTATGAAAGCCCAGCATGTTTTCTTATAAGTGATAATAGTTGGCGGCCATTGGGTAGCAGTGTATTATGGGTAGTGGTATAATCCCCTTTTCTGGGTGCTACTTTTTGAGAGACGAGCCTTTCTGTTTAGTCTTTGTAATTTGAACCGGAGCACCGTGTCGCTGACGTGGAGAGCACTAAAGATAATACTTCAAACGTACTTGGATGTGGAGAAGATCAGAGAGGTGGGAAGGTGAGCGTGGAGCAAAGTTGATGGGGGTGTAAGTGGCAGCTGAGAGCTCCACCTTCTGACACCAACTGCCCAGCATATTGTAGAAAGGAGGGGGCGTTAGCTTCGGCTGAGGGCAGAGCAAAGGCTGTACTGAAGCAGATTTGTCTCCAGTGCAAAAAGGACCATGTTCACACATTCTGTTCAGCAGCTTCTTCATTTTTAAAACCTCACAGAGCGTTAAATAAAATCACAATTAATGCAAAGTGATTTCTGTGATTATTCTTTCCTTTTTTAAACGTTTTTCCTCATTGTGCTTCATTCGTTTTTTTTTCTATCCACAATAACGGAGATTTAACATCCATCCATCCATTTTCATCCGCTTATCCGGAGTCGGGGAGCGGGGGCAGTAGCCTAAGGCGAGAGGCCCAGACTTCCCTCTCCCCAGCCACTTGGGCCAGGTCCTCCAGGGGGAATCCCAAGGTGTTCCCTGGCCAGGTGAGAGACATGGTCCCTTCACCGTGTCCTGGGTCTACCTTTAGGTCTCCTCCCGAATGGACGTGCCCAGAAAACCTCACCAGGAAGGCGTCCTGACCAGATGCCCGAGCCACCTCAACTGGCTCCTCTTGATGTGGAGGGGCAGCAAATCTACTCGGAGACCCTCCCAGATGTCCGAGCTTCTCACCCTATCTCTAAGGGAGAGCCCAGCCACTCTGCGGAGAAAACTCATTTCAGCCGCTTGTATCCGCAATCTCGTACCCAAAGCTCATGACCATAGGTGAGGGTAGGAACGTAGATCCGACCGGTAAATCGAGAGCTTCGCCTTCTGACTCAGCTCTCTCTTCACCACGACAGACCGGTACAACGCCCACATCACTGCAGATGCAGCACCAATCGCCTATCAATCTCACGCTCCAGTTTTCCCTCACTCGTGAACAAGACCCCGAGATACTTAAAGTCCTCCACTTGGGGCAGGACCTCATCCCTGACCCGGAGAAGGCATTCTACCCTTTTCCGAATCATTTAACATTATACAGATTTTTAGCCTACATTTATTCTGGATTAACCTACACATGTAAATAAAACAGCCGCCGTTTTGACATACGCGTTTTGCAGGTATTATTACATAGAGGTGTGAATCTTCACTTGTCTCCCGATTCGATTACAATTATTGGGTCAACGATTCAATTCGATTCGATATCCCGATGCATCACGATTATTTCATATTGATTTGTTTTCATCGATAAATAGAAGATGTCAGATAATTGCTTTTTATTTTTTATTATCAAAAACTTAATTGACACAACCTGCCATCCCTCAAAAGCTCTCCATTCACAACAGGTTAGGACAAAACATTTTAAACACTTAAGAAGATTTAACAAAGCAAAACAATCTGTTTCCTGGTTCAACACCACGCCTCAGGCTGAGAAAAACACGCTTGGCAAAAACTCACAAAATCTAAAAAAGTACTGAAAACCTACAGGACACATAATGTAATAATAAAATACATAATGGGTTCATATATGAGTGTTTAATGTCTCTGAGCAGCTTTAGAGTCCAATATTTATGCCCCAGTTGAAGGGTGTCAGAAATAACACCAAATGAAATGTTTGACTTAGTTTATTTTATTTGAACTCAGTGGTTCGTTTCTGAAATGCTGGACAATGAATCAAGTTCTGTTTGATGCAGAAAATAATAAAACATAAAACAAATTCTACACTTCTAATAATATTTAAGATGTGTGTTTTATTCTTTCTGATAATAACCCCAGCAGAAGGCTGTGGGCTGGATTAGGATTAAATTACCCAGCTGGTGGATCTCCTTCACTAACCAGCTAACTACAAACCTTTCCACTAACCTGTCCTGTGGGACCCTCACCATGTGACCCTCATGCCCATGCTGTCTCTGGAGGAGCAGATAGGAGACAGATCTCCTGTAACTTAAAATGAACCAAAGCTTCCTCCCAGTTTCTCGTTCAGCTGAATTTAACATCAGTTTATCATCATGAAACAAAAGAATAAAGTGGAAAAGAGAACTTCTATCTTCTATTTCGCTCTCCTTTTAACTTCTCCGTGTCCCTAAATAAAAGAGACAGACGATCACGCTGCAGCCGCCGTCATTGACCCCTCCCCGAGACCGCATCGCAGCACTCGGTCTGACTGAGCACTTCCAGGAGAAATAATAATTAAATTAAGAAAATAATAATGCGTGTCTCTCTCTCTCTCTCTCTCTATCTATCTCTATCTCTCTCTATCTCTCTCTCTCTCTCTCTATCTCTATCTCTATCTCTCTCTCTCTCTCTCTATCTCTATCTCTCTCTCTCTCTCTCTCTCTCTCTCTCTCTCTCTCTCTCTCTCTCTCTCTCTCTCTCTCTACAAGAACCCTTGTTTGACAATGACTTCTTCTCTCAAGCTGGCATTTTAAGTTCATCTGCGTTGAAAGTGAAGTTCACCAGTGCTGGGATTGTAAAGTTTGGTCACTTACTGAAGATCCCGGCTGGAACCCTTGGTGAGCGGTTGGATGTGAGGTCCACCAGAGTGATGGAGAGAGTGGTGGAGGAGGTACGGAGGTCCTTGTCTGTGTCGCAGAGAGCCTTCATTGAGACTTGTACTCTATCTGACCAATGGGATGATGACAGTGAGTATGTTTTTCCGTCTCTGGAGGTTAAAGCCGCTGGTGAGGGATGGCAGGAGGAGAGTGGATTACTGCTGAACCCGAACACTCCAGTGTTGGGCTCTTTCCAGTCTTGTGGGAAGAAACAGCTCTATCAAACTTGTGTGAAGGTTATCAATAGGCGCTCCTTGTTAGGAGTCAAGGAGTCGAGGTGGACTCAGGTGTTTGCTGCGGACAATGCCCCTGGGGGGAGCTGGAGGAGTTTGTATAAGTCTCCAGTGGAAAAAAGGATGGCAGACCTCCAGTGGAGGATCATACATGGAGCTTTAGCTACGAACTGACACAGAGCCCGCTTTGATCCAAGCACCGGGGAGGGACGTCCTTTCTGTAACCAAACCGAGACCCTAGAGCACCTAGTGGTAGCATGTTCTAGGTTATCAGGGATGTTTAAGGTTTTAGAACGGTGGGTTAGTGCTCTGGGGGAGACTTTTACCCTGCACTTATTCGTTTTCGGGCCCAAGTACAGTGTCAGAAAAAAACGGACAATACTGTTAATTAACTTTTTATTTGCATGTGCGAAACTAGACATCTGAAAAACCAGGAAAAACCAGATGCTGGGACAGAGCTGGACTGATGCTGAGAGGAGTCTGAAGGGCCTGGTGGAAGCTCGCTTAAAGATCGAACACGCTTTTTACGAACTTACTGGGAACCTGGACTGGTTTAGAGCGGTGTGGGGGATCGGGCAGGTGCTCTGTCTGCTGGATGGACAGGGCTCCCTAAAGATCAACTTCTAAACTGGTTTATCAGTTGCCCTGGTTTTATTAGTGGAAACCAAGTTTCAGTCATTAACACTGATTGTTGATCTGTAAAGAAAAATAAATCATTTAAAAGTCAAAAGTCTCTCTCTCTCTCTCTCTCTCTCTCTCTCTCTCTCTCTCTCTCTCTCTCTCTCTCTCTCTCTCTCTCTCTCTCTCTCTCTCTCTCTCTCTCTCTCTCAGTTGCTGTGCGAGCGAGTGGAGCGCACAGTGTAACAACCCACTAAATTAACATAATTTACAGCCCAAATCCAACAGAACCGGTCAGGCTGATCCGGTTCGGTCTCAGGTTACAACTCTAGCGCTCAGACCTGCAGTACCACATTAAGGTGGAACCACTTGGTAAATGTGGAGGACGCTCACTCTGACAGTTGTGGATGCTGCGCTGGTGCCGCCGTTAAAAAAACAAAACTACATTCCACTATAATCGATTATGGCAGTACTCTTCCACGATGCAGAATCGTTTATGTCTGCATCCCGATGCATCGGCTATTTGATTATATTCCTCAGCTCTATTATTACATCCCTAGTTTTTGCGCTGCTAAAACAGTGTTTTGTCAAAGTTAGCCCTCCCCATCTAGATGATGTGAATGATTCTTGAAAAGCACCCTCATGTTATAAAGAGAGTCCAGTTTCTTGAATGTGGAGAATAAAAAATATCTTTGAAGTACCGTGCTGAGATAAAGGTTGTTGGTGAAAGTCAAAGTAAAGTAGAGATGTTTTATAGGCCTCAGTTCACTTTAGCTTTATGTATTTGTGATAAAATGTCTCAGAACGTTCTCTAAGCTCAGTGGAGCTCTACTGCTTCCTGCAGCTTGTTGTTTTGTGAGCTACCCGCCCGGAGCCCCAAACAAGAGGCACGCTAAGTTGAGGATCTGCTGCTGAGCTAGATGTTTTAAGCTGGAGAAGACTGAAAAAATGTCTTGAATCTGGTCTGCTGAAAATATATTTCTAAACCAATTTTCCCCTTTTCACATTTGATTGAAACTAACGGAAATTCAAATGATGTTAACCTGCTAATACTGGACTAAACTTATTATCAGCTACGGTAGAATAAAAAAAAGTGTGTGTGTGTGTGTTCCTGCATATGGTTTTGGTTGGTTTGGTGGGCGACGGTGGCACAGGAGTTAAGTGCTCGCCCCGTAATCGGAAGGTTGCAGGTTCGAGCCCCGCTCAGTCTGTCGTTGTGTCCTTGGGCAAGACACTTAACCCACGTTGCCTGCTGGTGGTGGTCGGAGGGACCGGTGGCGCCAGTGCTCGGCAGCCTCGCCTCTGTCAGTGCGCCCCAGGGCAGCTGTGGCTACATTGTAGCTCATCAACACCAGTGTGTGAATGTGTGTGTGAATGGGTGAATGACTGATTGTGTTGTAAAGCGCCTTGGGGGGTTCCAGGACTCTAGAAGGCGCTATATCAAATACAGGCCATTCATGTAAGTATGGGCCAGATAAGAAAAACTAGCATTTGTTTGTCCTGTCATACAAAGCAATGACTATGTTATTATCATGTAATTATATAAAAATACAGTAATAATATAAATTAATAAAGAATAAATGAAAGTTAAATAAAAACTGATATTTGACACCTGCAGTACTGCAGTAGATTTTCCACAAATAGGCAGAAGAAACGTAAAGCAGGCTCACATGCTGAGAATCTCCAGCAGGGTGCAGGCAGACCAGTTCTAACGATGAAACCATGACTTCTCTGTTTTCAGAAGGCAGTTATAGTTACAGTTGGGGCTGCACGATCAGTCAGAGTTTAGTCACAGTTACGATCTAGGTTTTCAACGATTATAAAACAAAAAGAACCGATAATTTGCTCCTCCTAGGGGTGGAAATTGATACGTTTTTATCAATATCAATGGCATTGTCGATTCAGTCTATCGATCCAATTCCCTTATCAGTTCCAGATTATCAGACCGACGGCTGAAAACCCGCTTTGAAGAGCTTATGGCACAGACATGCGGGTACTTTGGGGCAAGCCGCACCACTTGGATGCATATTTCCACCAGAGAAGTGTTGTTCTTATTTAACACCAGGCTCCAAACAGAAGGCTGCTATTTCAGCTCCAGCTCGCTCGTCTGCTGTGCCGACAGAGCCTGCATCTTTCGCGATCATCTTTTGTTTACACAAATGACCTCATCGGTCTTTTTAAGTTTGCTTCAAAGCCGAAATATTCCCAACTGCAGAAGTTGTTCTTTTTAGACACAAAGCTGGTGCACGAGCTCCCAGTTTCCTCTCGGCGCGGTTACCTGATGACATCACGCTCATAAACTTTATGGAACGTCTTTAACATTTGGATAAAACATTTTAAACAATTTAAATAAAACAAAATTCAACTACACACCTTTTTTATACATGAAATGACTTGTTTTTATTATTTATTTAGTTATATATTTTTAATCCTGGTCTTCTACGTGCTCGGTTATTTTTTCAGAACGGTATTGGAACTGACACCGTTGCTATTTTTTTACATCGCCTTAATACCGCCCAAGCCTAGTCCTACAAGGCTTCAATAACAATCAAAGCTAACTCTCACTGCTGCCATTTTGAGCTACACTCACTTCAAGTCCATCCAGCATTAAACAGCCAAGTTAAGTTCATAGTTCTTAGAAAATATGAACACCAATCATGAACACTCATTTAAATACGTTCATGCACAACACCGACTGTGGGAATTGCAAACAGATGGCTGTATGCTAATTAGACTACTGTGTTTTTGTATTTTACGAGAAAAATCAGTTTGCAAATGAGGTCAAAATCTTGACAATTCTTAATTAACATTAAGTGAAATCATTCCGAATAATTGTTTTACTTGTCAGAGTTTACTGACATAAAGTTTTCTTCACCTGCTTCTTATTTTACTATCAATCTTTCTCAGATATTCAAATCAACCATCCCCTGATAGTCCTTGAGTGAAAACGTGGTTTGTCTTTTCTCCTGCAAGGTATCGGTGGGGATCCATTTAATGGAACAAACTTCATAGACTGTCTGGAGGTGTTCCTGCAGGATCCCAAGACAGAGGGCATCATTCTTATTGGAGAGATCGGAGGGAACGCCGAGGAGAACGCCGCTGAATTTTTGAAAGAGCACAACTCTGTAAGCAAAAGACAAACTGACAGCGTTTGTTTCTTCTTGCTCGCCTGGTGATAATGTCTCCTGCATGCATTTATGACAGCTTGCGTGAGTGTTTGTATAAAAAATGTGTGGTTTCTGAATTAGCACTTTAGACGTTAACCTCCTTGAAATCTGTCAGCTCTCAGATCTTCACACAGTGAGAACATGGCGAAACTGTGAGCTTGCTTTTTGTTTCTTTGATCACGGCCTCGGGCGTTCTCTCTTCTTTTTTCTGTGATTTGTGTAATGGAGGTAAAAGGTGGCAGATGGGATAAAAGTGTGATCTGCAGGTCATGGTGACGAAATCATCAACAGTGATGAACGGTGGATCTGATCTGAGCCACTTGCTATTGACATCTTTAACTACACCAGGCCTGAACTTGGCGTTTCTTGTCTTGCAGATTACTTTTACCACATTAATTCTTCTGCATGTGTGTGTGTGTGTGTGTGTGTGTGTGTGTGTGCGCGCGCGCGCGCAGATAAATCACGCTCTTGAGCTGAGAAATGGATTTGACTCGCTCTCGGCTGCTCTAATGCATGCAAATCTCCTGCTGGCGTCTCAGGAGAATGACTTCTCTCTCTGAACAAATAAAGTACAAACACCCCTCCCTCCCTCCCACGCACACACACACACACACACACACACACACACACACACACACACACACCACCCAGTCACCCAGAGTGTTGACACTGAGGGAGGGTTCAAATGAAACACAAGCGTGAAAATGCCTTGCAGGGAGTGAGCTGCAGATTCCCCATTGGAAGTCAGCTGTGTAGGAAATAGTTCATAAAAACGGTGCACTTAGACTTATTTATTAGAGTCCAGCACCGTGCAAAGATGTCAGAACGTATTGTTTTCAGTTTGAATCAAACTAAACTTTTCTTCGTTAGAACACATTTGAATTCATGCCACTGAGACTCTAGTCTCACATAGGCAGAGGCATCTCCACAGCTCTGTGTCAGCACCGTGGTCAATCTTGCTGCCTCATTAATAATTCTGCTGTAAATGAAGGAAAGGCAAAACCTCCGATTTGCTCAGCAGTTTGTAAATATGCCCAATTTTGTGCTTCGTTTCCTTTTTACTCGCTAGAGGAGCGTCAGCTGAAAAGGAACTGAGGTAGAAATGTGGAAAAATAGTGATCCAAATACATCCTTTATTGAAATAAGCGACTGAAGTGCCTCTATCTGCTCATGTCTCAAAGGAAAAAGTCCAAATCTCAATTGTCCAAAGTTGATGCCTGAGCCGACGCCATCTTTGTAGTTTTTCTCTGTCGCAGCTCTGGTGCTAAACCCGCCTGACACCTTTCTACAGAGATAGAACGCTGTGATTGGCCAGACCTAAAATGGTCAACTTCAGTCCAATGTCGGGCCTACTGAGGCTACAAAGGAACACGGCTAGTCTGACCCACTGCTACAGTTGGTTTAAGTTTCAAAGCTAACAGATTTAAGTAGAGATGATAAAACAACACAGCTGCTGATTGTTTGTGTTGAAATCAAACTGAACAAGGGTTGATGTCTGGATCTAGACCGGTTGTCCAGCTAGGTGTCCATTACCCCTACCTCCTCCTCATATGCATGTTCATGAATATGAATTCTCACCATGAAGCAGGTTAGTTTTGGGAGATGGAATAAAGCACTCCTCCTGTCATGTTAGCACGCAGACAGTGAAACTCTCCTTTTGGCCCCATAATAAAGGTAATAAATCTGCATCGCTAACAGAGAGAGAGACAATAAAGAAAATGGGTGAAGTGAATAATCTGAATTCACTCCCTCTCTGCATTGTTTCTTAGTGCCAAGAGAGGCAGGACTTAATAGAGTAATTAAACCTGTTTTGCTTGAGGTAGATTTAAGGCTGGATTCACATGAGGGCGGTTTGTGTATTCACAACGTGCTTTGATTTCTAAGTAGGCTGTTTTCTGCTAATTTGTTTTTTTTATTTTTTCTTTGCTCACAATTTTTCCAATGGCGGGAACAGATGCTTGTAGCATATTTGGAGCACTTTAAAATCATATTCCCCCTCTCTTCCCATCTCCCTGCTAACTCTGCAAGTCTTAATGTTCTCGTTAGCGGGTGCGTTTTGATCCAAAACCCTCAACGCTTCTCTGGCTGATGCATGTCCTGCTGCTCTCAATTATCAGGAGTCATCTTCAGCTTACATTAGGGGCTGCCGTCTTGCTCCTGCCAGTGTCATCTTTAAATTTGATGCTGAAATGGTCGCAGAAGTGAGTGTCTTTGAAGGACCTCACTGCATTGCTGTGGCTGTTAAACATGCCACATTCGCTCTCTGAGCGCTGTCTGCCAGATGAGCTACAGCCTACACACACACACACACACACACACACACACACACACACACACACACACACACACACACACACACACACACACACACACACACACACACACACACACACACACACACACACACACACACACACACACACACACACACACACACACACACACAGACGTCCTCTGCAATTACGTTGTTATTCCTAAGTATGAAATATTAGCTGCCGTGTATGCACACACATCGCTGTCATCCCTTTTTTTTTGCTAGTTATGATGATATTGCTGGAGATGAAATATTAGCTCTCTTCACCTTGGAGATGATCTTAACTGCTGAATGTAACATCCATCAATGAGCAAGCAGCATAGACAAGCACTGAGCTAATCACTGGCTGCATGACTAATTACCACTTCAGAAATGAGATGATATAAAATGGCAGGAGCCTGAGCCCCTATCTGGTCACACACCCGCCCATGCAATTAAATGGCTTGATTGACCCCTTGTTTTAATAATGCAGGCTTAGACAGAGATGGCTGGTTAGACTTTCCTGTTATCATTACATTCCCTAATGCCAGAGCACAAGGTGCTTTGTGTCTAATGAATGACTAAAATGCAGGTGGACAAAACAAATGATTTCAGTTTTTTGCCCAGTCCCCCCTCTCCCCTTGCTGCGTTGTTCTGTTAAACCCAGCTGAATTGCACTTTTACTTGAGAATTGAGTTTTTCTATCCATTTTTCCTCAAATGTAACCCTTTTCTTTACCCTTCTATAATCCAGGGCGCTAATGCAAAGCCCGTGGTGTCCTTCATCGCGGGGCTAACGGCTCCTCCTGGCCGCAGGATGGGCCACGCTGGTGCCATCATTGCTGGTGGAAAAGGTGGAGCCAAAGAGAAGATAGCAGCCCTGCAGTCAGCCGGAGTTGTTGTCAGCATGTCCCCTGCTCAGCTGGGAAGCACCATGTTTAAGGTGAGCCTTTTGTCTCCTGTTTGTGGATTGTTGTAAACACTGTATAAATGAAGGTACGTCAGCGGTCTAACAACTAGAAAAAGGTAACACGTTCTGGATTATTTTACATGAATACACATTTCTATAGAAAATGTACTCCAGTGATGCTGGTCACATTAATAAAATGTGTAAAATAGTTGAAATAAGCTCTGCTTCCACCACCTACAGCTTGAAAAATATATGTACATGTTGTTGTAACAGTATGGCTTACATAATACCACACGCTAGAAAACCTGTCATTAATTCTAACTAGGACTGTTACTTAATCACGTTATTCTGCAGTTTATGCATGATCTGTGCTCCATCAACATGTCCATAACCCTAATAGAGTATCAGTGTTTGACCATTACCACACATTGGTAAAACGCATGAATGTAATTTACACCACTGATCAAAATAAGGTAATTATTTTCCTTTGTGTTTGAGCAAAATGGCCAGACAGCATATCCTGACCAGAAAGTGAAAGCTTAATTAAATAAAACCGTAAATAATCTCATTTTGCTAAATAGAAATCTAAATCTCTCTGTAGTAAAGGTGAGAATTGCGTCTTGTTTCCCGAGGGGTTGCTGGGAGTCGGCACCATAAAACAAGTTAGATTTAACCCTTCCCCTTGGAGTTCTGTCTGACATTTATAAAACATCACCTGTTGATGATATAAAGTTAGGAGTGTGTCTCATTCCTGTCTGTGGTCTTTATCTATCATCAGACTTTAACATGAAACTTCCACAATCCCGTCACGTCTGTGGCTTGACTATTCATCATTGCATAAAGGCAATTTAAAGCTTCTCAGTCACCAAGTGGCATTTTGCAAAAAGCGTCTTATCCGTGGCGAAAACATAATTCAGAATTTATTGGACTGAAATGTTTCCCCTTGTTGTTTTGCTGCATCTCATCGGTTCGATCCTTTGCAGGATTGCTTCTGTTGATTCAGTATCAGTTGGAAGTGCAAGGTTCTGCTTCTGTTGTTGCCGTCACATTTAAAAGAAACAAGATCCTTGCTTTGGAATTAGGAATTCTAGTTTCAAATATTGAAATCACAAAACTGGGAAAAAATGTCTTCACTTAGGGGTGAATCGTCTAACGCCCATCCCTGCATGGTGTCACAAAAAGAATAAAGAGAAGAACATGTGTATTCTTTATGTGAGGGTGGATAAAACAAATGACTAGATTACCCTAATTCACTGTAGTTTTATGGAAGTAACTTTCAGCTTTAGATCTAAATATTTAAAATTGCATCCATTCTTCAAACCCATTCACCAACCAACCCACCCATCCATTTATTACATCACTGGGTTCATAGGGCACCACCTGCCACGTGGACCTCAAGGGATAAACCATCAATCCTGCTCAATGGTCAACTTTCCTGGCAGGGTCACCTAATAGGACAGTGGGAGGGTTAAGGAAAGATCCCTGGCCCTCCCTCTTCCCGGTTACCTTTTCCAGCCTATTCAGAGGGACCCTAATGTATAGCCTCTCCAGGAAGTCCTAGGTCCACCCTGAGGTGCTCTACTGGTGGGACATGTCTGAAAGACCTCTCTTGAACAGTGGCCAGAAAACAACCTCTGGCAGTATACACCTTTTGACTTTTGGAACTTGACTTTATACTGATCTTCACCCCAACTGCTTCAAATTTCTCTGCAAACCATCCAAATGGCTGTTGGAGGCCCCAGCTTGGAGACATCAACAGGAAAAACACAGTTATTCAATCTTCAACCCCACCATTCCCTACCATCATAAATACAAATCAAACTCTCACTGGTTGTGCTCGGACCCAATGGCCCCTAACAAGACGCGTTAAACTAAGCACCACCTACCGAACACTACCAGGAACAGGGTTGATGAAAACTCACATGTTCCCTAATCCTTGTAAGGGTGAAAATTGTTGGTCCAGTGTTCTAAGATTGGCACAAAACCTGCATTTGCTCCTCCTGAGTCTTGGGTTTGACCACCATAGCCACTTTCAAAAGACACACCATGGCAGCATATCGGGGTAAAACTGCCACCACGATGTGTCTTTTGAATGTGGCATGGCGAGGCAAGAATATTGCACCATTCGTGCCACCAAGCTTGATAGTAATTTTACCACAATGCTTGACTTCTGAACAAAGATGTGTGAAATGTCCGCTGACCACGGCTGGCAACGATATTTAAATGTAATAAACATGGGGAGTCTCTTTCACATTTGGTAACATTATCAACTGAGATGCAACCTGGAGCGATGCAAAGATCTGGGAGCTTCTGGCCATTTGAGCTGAAGCACAGATCACAGGGACTGTGAAATGGTAAATGGCCTGTATTTGATATAGTGCCTTCTAGAGTCCTGGAACCCCCCAAGGCGCTTTACAACACAATCAGTCATTCACCCATTCACACACACATTCACACACTGGTGGGGATGAACTACAACGTAGCCACAGCTGCCCTGGGGCGCACTGACAGAGGCGAGGCTGCCGAGCACTGGCGCCACCGGTCCCTCCGACCACCACCAGCAGGCAACGTGGGTTAAGTGTCTTGCCCAAGGACACAACGACAGCGACAGACTGAGCGGGGCTCGAACCTGCAACCTTCCGATTACGGGGCGAGCACTTAACTCCTGTGCCACCGTCGCCCCAGTGAAGGTCAGCCACCTTTTAGCTAGGCTTCAATCGGGATAAAAACAAGTCACATTTCAGCTAAAAGATCTCAATGAAAGCATGTCTTCAGCAGGGACACCACCTCCACAACACATTTATACCAACGTCGTGTCATTTTTGTGAAAAACACACAATTGCACCACATTACCACCACAGGTGCACCACTTACCAATAGCCAAAGGCTCGCTGATGCCTCGTCTGATTTGTGACAAAGTGGCACATTAGTTTTTTGAGAGGTGCTAACTTTAATCACAGAGCTGTTGCTAATGTGAAGAAGTGCTCAAGGAAGCAGATTGTTTTCTCTTGCTGGCAGAGTTGAATTTTTTTTGTGCAATTACAAAAAAAATGCAGAATAGAAGTGCAGAAATTAATAATGACATGGTGACACCGGCTGAGTCGGCGCCGCTGCGTCTTTATTTAACTTCCTCTCAAGGGAGGCGTCATTAACAAGATGTATAAAAAGTGAAAGCATGTATTACTCCCATTCGTCATCCTGTGCTTTCATTACCACTGCTGGCACTACTGCACACAGATATAGATTTACATGACATTTTTTTTCTCGGAGTTTAATTCATAATCATTGTGTGTAATGATGAAAAACCTGCCGTGTTGGCGCTCATTTTGCCAAACGTTGTATTCATGCATCTCTCTTAGTCTCATTGACCACTGTAAACCAAGTAAGAGAAGCAAGTAGACAATAATGCTTCAGATGTGGCTAAAAAAAGGGGGGGGGGGGGCTTCTCCAGTCCCAGCTGTTTGGGTTCAGGGGTGCAACATCTATATCCACCAACCTGGATGATCTATATCAAAACTGGATTCATTTAATATGTTGTATAAACTGAGTTTTGCACCTTCATTGGAAATAAACACAAGTTAAACAAGATGACCTCCTTTTCTCCACCGCATTCTCTGTCCAGGTGGGAGGTACGAGTCTAATAAACAAGAAGTGATTAAATCCCTGTTGACTGGCAACTCTGTGATGATTAAAAATATTCTTAGCTTTGGACTTAGGAGCCACGGCCACTGGGAGATGCAAAGCAAGAGCTTGTTATCAACACAGAAAGTTCAAAAAGGGGGTACGAGAAAAAAGATTAGATTGGAACGAGTTTGTGTCTCATAAGTGAGTTAGAAATACCATCATGGCTGTAAGAGGTTTGAAGTGAAGCTCGATTAGACTGGAGGAAGTTTGTGTAGCCCCTCGGAAAAGGAGAAGGGAAGTTCGCTTTTTTAAATCACGACACAAAATGAAAATTCTTTTAGATGATGAAATAATGTTCACCTGCATGATCATCCTTATTAGGCTCTCAAGTTCTTGAATGTTTATTTTATGAGCTGTTTTGAAGTTTTATTTAGCAGATTTGTAACTTAAAATGCTTCATGTCTGGATAAAAGGTTTTATTATGAAATATCTATTCTCGATTCTTGTCTTTATAACAGTTGGTATAATTGCCTTGAATGTGTGTAGTTTGGGTCTCCTTTGATGAGTTGTTGTCGTCTTTTATTCCGGTATAAAATATTGCCACAATGAAGAAGTATTTCTGTTATGTTGTATTCTTTATTGTTTTATTTTAAGCTTTTCCTGTTCACAGATTTTTGTGTTCTCTGAAACTAAAAAAAACTCAAAATATGAGATCTTGTTTTTAACAACATAAACTATTCAAAGCTTCAATTGACACTTGAAGCTGGTCTTACCCCCAAATTCCACTACCTCCGCTCCGCTCCGCCACGAACGCCGGAGCAAAATCGGTCCCGTTGTAGTCAATCAGAGCAATTCCACTACTGCGGCCGTGCTCCGGCAGTGCGGCGCCGTGCGCCGCCCTCTGTTCCGGCGTCCGGCAAAAATAGAATCGATCCTATTTTCGCCGGACGCCGGAGCACCTCCGCAGTAAATGGACAGAAATCACAAACGCCCAACAGGAAAAGGAGCAAGCACAACTTCCGTTTTTCACAATAAATCGATAAACAAAAGGCGCTTTTTGTTTCATATGCACAGGTTTAACAACTTTTAACAACTATCAATGGCGGCTGAAGTTTAAATGCACAAAAGTAAGCCATAAACACAGTTTCTACTATCAGAGTAGTCACACTTTGTTGATCCAAACACTGCTGATCTCTCAACACAAATGATGGGCAGATTAAACAGCTCATGCCGATGCTTCTCCCACACAACGGGTGTTTGGATCTAACTTCCGCGTTTATTGCTCGGACTGTATCGCAAGATCTCGAAAATCCCGCGCGTGCCTGTTTGCCCACCTCAGGTCTCCGCACCGGAGCGGAGCCGTTGTAGAGGGGGTAGCAGTAAAAATTGAGTTCGGAAGCGAGCGGCTGCGGAAGGCGGGGGCGGACCGGAGCGGAGGTAGTGGAATTTGGGGGTTACAGAAGTTTCTGTTCAGACTCTCACTAATCGGCACCGTTTGCCCAGAAACAGCTCTGCGGGCCTTAGACGTGCTGGAGCATCAGGTGACGTTTTGAGAACAACGGCTCTTCATCAGACTTATGAAGTCATAAAATAAGCTGTCATTTATCGAGCCTGGTAACACCTGCAGAGTCATTGTTCTCGCATCTGATGAAGAGTTTTAACAGCTTTACCTATTTTGTGACTTGGTTCCTGTTTTCATTTTAAGAGGGGCGTGCATGTTTTATGTCTGAGATGAGACCATTGGGTCTGAAAGCTGCTTTCAGACGTGTTTTATTACTAGATGGGACAATCAGCTGAAACAGTTGAGGGAAGTTTGTTGACACTAAGAGACACTGGCGATGTCCATAAAGTTTGGAAGCCTGTGTGTTCATCATGTGCCAATAAACAAACAGCATTTAAGGTAATTAGCATTAATAAGCTATTAACGCAGATGGGACTTTACTGTCGCCCAGAATATTTGACTGAGGATGTTTTTCTGTTCAACGTCAGACTCCTTCAACTAAAACCAGGTCTGTAAAGCTGGCGCTACCCCGTCTTCATCCACCCGTTCCAGCTACAGCTGCTGCGTTCAAAGTGGACTGAAATGGGGATCCGTGCTGGGGTAACTCCCACAGTGGATCTGCGTATTTCCACTAGTACAGACTTTAACATGTTTGCCGAAGGATTTGTGCAATAACCAGATTTTAATTTTACCCCCACAACATGCAAATTCTTGATTAGATATTACGGCTTGCCATCAAATTTAAAGGAGACAAAGAATAAAACCAACATCTTCTTGTTTGTGAATAAAGACAGCTTGGGTGGTCAAAAGTAGCATGCCAAAAAATCAAAGCCGTGTGTGACCTACTTCTTGTGTATATTAGAAAGTTTAGAAATGCTAGAGCAAAACTTCTTTTCTGAGAAACCTCTTATTAAAACGTTATAATGTGGAGCCCTGCCTCTCTAATCTGCGGCCTCCAGTGTCTGAGGCCTTCTGGTTTAAATCAACCAATCAGCAAGCAGCTAATTAGCATATTCATGCCCTGGCCAAGTGGGAGGGGTAAACAGCTCTTTTCATAGCCAGGCTGATTTAGGGGGTTTAGAATGGCCTGGATCAGGGTTCCTGGGACAGATGAAAGCCAAAATAAAAAGTATTATGCTTCTTAGAGATTCAAAGCAGTGTTTTAGATTGTTGATAAACTGCATTTTAAAAGCTGCCTCTCGTTATTTAGGCTGTCGTTTTTAAAATCTGGCCATCCAAATGATGGCAGGATGGCTCGCTGGCTAATACTAGGGTGTCAACACATGATTTCTGCCTCAACATCAGGTACCATAAAGAGGTTCTCACATTTGCATGGTTGTCAGCTCAAAGCTTTATTTAACAAGTTTAAAGGTGCATAATGTAAGAATGACATAGTGTGGTCAAATATGGTTACTGCAGCCCTTTAAAAAAACAAGTGACCCTCTCACTCCTGTTCCATGAGTTTGATGGCTGTTGCTACGGCTCAGCACCAGACGGTTCTAGATGACGAGTCGCACAGTAATGCCTACTGCACGCTGGAAGCAAAAGCGGCCCGGAACGGCAGCTGAAAGTTTTACTCGCGACAATCACTGCACTCAAGTGCACAGCAGGAGAGTCTTAGATGTGAAGCGGCTTCTCAGCCGTGCTCCTCGCTTCACTCACGAGATCACAAAATCCCTTGAAACTTGCGCCAAACTCCTCCCGAGATCACACGATCCCTCGAGACTTCAAAGGTTATGGTTTGTTTACTCAATCTGCCATGAAACCAAAAAGAAATCAATCACGTTTTATATTGCTGTTTGATGTCATATATGATGATGTTCCTCTCCACTGCCAGGATTAAAGCCATGACAACGCACTGCTGCACTTCTGGAACAAAGCTATGAGTAAATAAGCTGTTAAGTCACACGTAAGCTTCATATATATGAAATTGCATCGCTGCAGTACTTTTATTTTGAAAATGACTAGGGATTTTACACTGAAACGGTGTGTTATTTTCCATCTAGCCCTACGTTAACTGCGGTGATTGATGCATCCCAGAAGTGGCTCGCGTAAAAAATACAACCCGATCCTATCTAGCGGCGCGGCTTGCTGCTTCTCGGGCGCTTCTGAACCTTTCTGCATCGCAGCAGGTTTTTTTTCTCAACTTTATTTTCATTTATTGACATTAAAATAAAAATACAAAACTAAATTGCTAAAAGCCAAAATGAAAAAGGGGACAGAAAGAAGAAAAACTTATGTTATCTGCCCCTTTTAACAAAAATAACATTAATACAAATGAAACAATCATATGATTCTTAAAAAAAAATTGAACAGTATAGTTTCCAGACTGGCTGGCCGACACAACCTCAACCCAAGAACCGAAAAAAGAGAGAAAACAAGTTACACAGAAAGAAGCACAAAGCTGTACACCAGGGGTGTCCAATCCTGGTCCTGGAGGGCCGGTAACCAGCAGGTTTTGTGGTTTTTCTGCTTCAACACGCTTGATTAGCTGGTTGAATCACCTGTGCAGCAGCTCATCAGGCTCTGCAGAAGCCTGTTAATCACCTGCTGATTGAAATCAGGTGTGTTGAAGCAGGTTAAAACAAAAACTTGCTGGATACCGGCCCTCGAGGACCGGGATTGGACACCCCTACTATACACATATGCATACACAGACCCGTTCCCCCTTTCCCCCCTTTTTTTTTCTTTTTTTTTTCCTTTCACCTCCCCAACCCCCCTCCCCTCACGCGTTTATGTAACAGATCTATATAAGTTAATCATAAGGAGGTTTGTTACACTCCATAGACTATAATGGCTTCTATTTGGACCGGTGCCGTTTCGCTACCGTTCCGCGCCGCTTCTGCTTCCAGTGTGCAGCAGGGGTACGTTAATTTGTAGATAAATACATTTACAGTATTTAATTCACCATTAGCATTGTTAGTTCAATGTTAGCCTCTAGCCTTCTTTACCCGTATCAAAGTAAGGGCCGTGATATACTTGCTGTTTGACCTCACGTTGGCGCAAGCAGCAGACTACGTCTTTGTTCACATACTTGCTGCTGCACAACACTGTACTGAACGTAGTACTGGGTTGTTCCACGAGGGGGCGCACTGGAGTACTCAAACCGGACAGCATTGTGGTTGTGGGTACAAAACCAACATGGCATCAATAGAAGAGCTCAGTAACTGGTTGATTTTGAGTTCATGACAGAAAAAGAGCAGCGGTGTCGAAGATGGTATGAAAGACCTCTAAATCAGAGACGGAGTCACCGTGTTGAGTGTGTCTCACTCATTTTGTGGACTTCACCTACTGGTTATTCGTATATTGCAGCGTTCAGACGCGTCACGGTCATTTCAAGGGAAGCGCACAAATTACTCTTCAAATCAACGGAAGTAACGCGTGGCAGCCATTTAAAACACACTTTTGCGCTGTCAAACAGCAAGTATATCATGGCCCTAACACAAAAAGATGCCGTGGCTTGTTAGGAGTACAATAAATAACTTGTGGGCTGCTCCTGTTACTGGATTAGGTTCTTTACAAAACGCTGCAGTGTTTTACAAATGCAGATGCAGCAGCATTAGCTCAGTGCAGACTTGACAACCCCGCAATGTAAACAATGACAACATACCTCTTTATCCATTTTGAAAGGAGAAAAATGACAACCAACCCAAGCCGGTCAAGGAGGAAATCTGTTTGAATGCAACATCCTTCCAACATGACTGAGACTGATGTGTGATTATCTCACAGTCAAATTCTTACATATGGTGCCTTTAGGGAACCTTGTCATTCAGGTCATTTCAACCAGATCAATTTGTGGAAACATTCAGTGAAAAGTGGCTTTAATTCCATTTTACCCAGACTGAGTGCAGACAAAACCTTTAGGTTGTGTTTGTGTAATAAATCCCTAAGTCCAAGGAGGTTCACAGACCATGTTTACGACGCCTGCCAGCCTCGTATACCTGAGCCCAGGTGTGTCAAAGCCGTTGTCATTGCTAGCTTGTAAGTGTCTTGCTTTTCTTTCATGTTGCCTTCTCTACTCTCCTCCATCCAGAGGCTTTTTTTCCCTCCACACTTGTCGCTTTTGAGTGGCAACCTCTACTTTATTTATTTTACTTCTCATCCTCGCCACTTGTCAAGCATCTGACTGACAAAAACAAATTTTCTTCCGCCGTCCATCTCCATCCTGCTGTCTTACCTCACAGCGACTCCTCCTGCTGTGTGTCGTGAGTTAGTGCCTGCTCCTGTTCCCAAACAATGCCTTCTCTTTTTTTTCCTCTCGCCACTCTTTCCATCCCATTAACCTTTCTTTGTTTGTCCGAATTTACAGCTTCCTCCCTAAACTCCGATCCGTCCTCTTTATAACTCAAGTCAAAGCAGAACTCTAGTTGGGCGGGCCTAAACGCCGCAGACTTACTGTAAATGTATCCAAATTACCATTGCCCTTGAAGAAAGTCAGGATGAGAGGATGAGGCTGCATCACAAAGCTCTTCAGATTCATCCGACCGTTTTCCTCCTCCAGGTGGCAGTGGAGCATCACGTATACACAACCCGCAGAGGAACAGGCCGGCGTGTGCTTGTGTGTTCTCTAGACCTGATAAATGACATTTGCATTAAGTTACTCTCCCCCACGGAATGGAAAACTCAGGGAACGACGTATTCTATCATCCTGCGATTTGTGTGATATTCTGCAAATTGAATATGTAAATAGCAACATCCTTTTTAATGGCGAGCATAATGCCTTCTCATTTATAGTCACATGTTCGGAGTGTGCAGATAAATGCAGCACCCATAACCTCACATAAATC
Source organism: Nothobranchius furzeri (assembly GCF_043380555.1). Classification (NCBI taxonomy): domain Eukaryota; kingdom Metazoa; phylum Chordata; class Actinopteri; order Cyprinodontiformes; family Nothobranchiidae; genus Nothobranchius; species Nothobranchius furzeri. The sequence continues at coordinate 79,637,701 of NC_091746.1, read as the reverse complement.
AGAATACACATTTCTTCACAGATGCATCACCCCCATCGATCACAGGAAGTGAGTTGTTTTAATGTTGGAGCTCGCTGATAAGTATGTGCCACATGATTTACACTCCCCAGAGCCAGAAAGCTCCAGAGCTGCTCAACAAACTCCCTCACCCCCCGATAGCAGATCTGATACACGGGATCAAAACACGTCTGTGTGAATTCTACATGAATAAATCATTCACGTCTGTCTCACTTCATCTCTCGCTGTGCCTTTTCTTTCTCTTTGTTGTCTGTTATTGCAGGAGTTTGAGAAGAGGAAGATGTTGTAAAGTGTGCTCGAAGACGACCGGCCTCCCGAAACCGAAGGTGGACACGTCCTACAGAATCATTAAACTCTGGTTATTTCATCGACAAAGCGCACACCCAGTATTTCTATTGTAATTTCTGCCGTCGACTTGTACCTTGCACATGATTAAAGAATAAAACGTTAGTGTCTTAAAGGTACCGATACGATCTCGGTTGTACTCGTTCTAAGAGCGGTTTTCCTTTTCCTTCCCACGTGGGCACCAGCTGAAAGTTGGATGCCAAAGTTTCATTCTGTAATGCTGTAAGATGTGTTTCATCACCCATTTTACTGGCTGTCCACTTGAATAAGAAACACTTCTCATATATCATTTTCCAGCTGTGTTGTCTGTACTTTCACACAACGAGCTCGGCTATCTTCAGATTGTTATTTCATCTTTTTGGTGTGAAGGTTTTGCACAGATGAGAATACAAAAGGTGTCGAATCATCCCAGCACCTTGTGTGTGTGTGAATGAATTAGCTGAGCACTCAGGATGAAGATGGCTTTTCTCTGTGTTTTATTGTCGAAGCCACCCACATATTTTCTTCCTGTAAGCAGAAAAATCGCATTTTGGTGTAGTCCTGCTTTTGTCCAGAGCAGACATGCCTAAAAGACTTGGTGATTGTCTCGTTGATATTTCGTTGTTTATTTTAGATCTGGTTGTGGGGGTACAGGTAACTAATCCAGGGTTGAAGCTCAGACATCCCTTTCTCCAGCAAGGATCACACAGCGTTTCCAGGCCAGAGGGTGCATACACTGGCCAAAGAAATAAATCACTCTCCAAAAAAGGTCACACATTCTTAATATTATGTTGGACCGCTTTTAATTAGCGATTAATCACTTTGATCACAACACACATTTGCTGTGGTGTTGTTTCTATACGCTTGTGCAGTGTCATCAGATTTATTTCCATCCAGTGTTGCATTCATTTCTCACCAAGATCTTGCATTGATGATGGTAGAGTCTAACCGCAGCACAAGATCTTCTCCGTCGCATCCCAAAGATTCTTAATGGGGTTAAGGTCTGGACTCTGTGGTGGCCAATCGTGTGAAAATGACGTCTCATGCTCCCTGAACCACTCTTTCACTATTTGAGCCCAATTGTCATCTTGAAATATGCCCGTGCCATCAGGGAAGATGGAATAACCTGCTCATTCAGGATATTCAGGTAGTCAGCTGACCTCATTCTTGGAGCACATCCTGTTGCTGAACCTAGACCTGACCAACTGCAGCAACCCCAGATCATAGTACTGCCCCCACAGGCTTGTACAGTAGTCACTTCATCTGCCTCTCTTCTTACCCTGATGCACCATCACTCTGGAACAGGGTCCATCTGGACTCATCAGACCAGTTTTGAATAATGCGTTGTACAGTTCCTAACCCAATTTTGGTCTTAACTAGTTTACTCATAAATTGTTGCAGCTGAAAGACAATCGCCCATGCAGTAATTATCCAATAGGAGGCTTGTAACTGCATCTCTATTTGCTTATTAAATCCAGGTGTCGACTTTCTTTGCCTGGTCGGTGTATGTATCTCCAGCAGGTTCAGAGTCGTCTGGATCTCCTAGCGGGAAGTGTCCTATTCCTGATTCCCAAACCACCTCGTTAACTCCAGCTCTACTCTGAGCACCCCAATATGACTTTGCTCCTTCCCTTATTCCTAAGGCAGAGGTTTTTATATCGCATAAGTAATAAGGTAAAAGACAATAGCACTGATGATAATAAAAGAGACAATAAACAATGTTTCTTTTACAAAGCGCCTCAGGATAAAAATCATGAGGCGCTTCACAAGAATAAAAACTAAAATATAAAAACGATTTATTTATTTATTTATTTATTTTGAATGATTCAAAAATAGTTGTGATCAAAAAATGTAAGGAAAGGGAAATCAGTGGATCCTGGGAAAGGAGAAGTTGGTAGAAAGAGCAGAATGGAGAGGGTAGTGATGAAGGCCACACAAAAGCCAGCCCGAACAGGTGAGTTTTCAGCTTCTTTTTAAAGGAGACCACCGAGCCCACTGATCTCAGGGGGAGAGAGTTCCAGAGTCTGGGGTCACCTTTGGTCTTTAGTCTGGTGCGCTGCACAACCAGTAGGCTTCGATCACTGGACCTCAGGGACCTGCTGGAGGTGTAGGGACTGAGAAGATCACTAATGTTTGATGGTGCTTGCCCATGCTAGGCATTATCACACATGAAAATATTGAGAAAAATGAATCCCAACAGAGTTAACTAATCGCGCTTGAGTAAAAGTTGTCCTTTCAATCAAGAGTCAAGATCTTATCAGAGATGGTTGGATCATATTGTCACTTGGAGCTGTAATCTATCACTTCTGACACCAAGATACCTGAATTCCTCCAGTTTGGCATCGGCCTTGAAGGGGCTGCTTCACAATCAGCTGTGAACTGTTCCAGTGAAGACACCAACAGAACATCATCTGCAAAATGCAGAGATGATTAGACCCTCCTCTTCCCAATCCATCAGCCTAACAGAGTCCAGCCACGCTGGGAACAATTCAGACTCCGCTCCAGCTTTCTCTGTGCAGGAAGCCCGAAGCTTCTGAAAACAAATGTTTACGAACTGAACGTTTCAAGTTCTAGTTACAAAAGGTTTAACAACAGACCGACATCAAACCATCCTTAAACTGATCTTTAGTGAAAGAGCCGAGTGAAGGGAGCCATCCTCACTGATGTGTTGCTGAAGCACAGCGCTCATCTGCTAACAGCCATGGCGTTAGCTTCACTAAACTCTGAAATGTGTCATCAGCCAGGGGCTCTGTCCTGCAGGGATCCCTTTTTATATAATTGTTCACAGCTTGTTCACTCTGACAAGTCGTACGCCGACATCCTCAGTCACCTGTGAAAAGAGCTGCTCTTCAAATGTCATCAAATGTTCACAGTCTGCAGCACAACTGCTAATTGATGTCTTTTCTGTACATTTCACTGCTCATATTCAAACGTCCTTTGAGCAGTTTAATATGTCGCTGTCTGAGCTTCAGCGGCGACGCCCCTTTCTGTGATTTTGTGAAAAAAATCAGAAGCAACTGGGGCCTGCTTGTCATTTTCAAACATAATTGCTTAATCAAAACATGCAGAATGTGTTTGGGAGCGTTTGATTTAGTTGGGCTTCTTTGCTTTGTTTATCTTTGGTTGTCTTAGTTCCTCCGGTGCAGTTTTGCACCTTTATCTCCGTGGAGACAGCTGTGATCTCTCTAGGCGATGTTTCAGGGTAACCTTTCACCAGGATGACCCTAGTTCAACAGGACCTAAATTCCCACTTTATTACTGTACACAGGGTGAAATTAGCTCGAGTGGAAGGAAAAGGAAAGCAGCAGATAAGGTAACAGCTGGATCTGCCCTCACACGACCTGTTTAAATTAACACACAAGGAACAAAAGAGTGTAATGAAGCACTTAATGCTCTGCACTGGACATCTCTGCAGTCTTTTATATTATTATTCTTTATCTTCTCTGCAGCTGTCAGCCAAGGCCGATTATTCTGTGTACACACTGTTAACAATTACTTTTTAATCTGCATTAGTGAACTGACATAGTGACTGACTGGAACAGAGAGATTATTAGTTTATAGGCTCTGAAGTTGTCACGCTGGGTTCACTTTTTTGTTTTGACTCAAAATAAAAACCAAAGTTCTGCTTTTCATGTCGCTGATTAATCATCACAAATACAATTTACATATCTAACAGCTACTGTCACTCAAGCTTCAACGCTTGCTTTTGTCTTTTGACATCCAACTCAACAAATTAAAGCAAGTTGCAATGACCGTTGGAAATAACATGGGTCGATTGTTGTCTCCCTGCATTGATCCGGTTCTGGTTTGGTGAAGAGGTCGATCACCCAGGCACCTAGAAAGCAAACCTCATGGGTAACTTACCCTGCTGCTGGATGTAGTTTCTATGGTTGCCATGGACACAGAAGAGAGAGTCACGATGGTGTAAAGTGAAAAAAGGTCAGCTGTTACAAACATTGACAGAAGCAGCCAATCCAGCCTGCTGCAGCAGTCCAGATTCGAGCCATGCCTTTGAAATGGGCAGCAATTTGTATGCTAAGTCGGCTCTGGAGGTGGTTCTTACTGTCACAACGAGGGTAGTTTGTAATGAGTGCAAAATCACATCCAGTGGCCGACTTTTTTCTATTACTACTCCAATGCAAACGTGTTACACTGCATAGACTACATGTAGCAAAAGCTATTCTTTATATTTAAAGCACGATCGTGCATTTCAGGTGATGTGTAGAGTTCAAATAATAAAATGAAGGGATTTTCCAACCAACTTGATGTTGTAATGAGGAAAATAATGAGACAGGTTTTAATGAACACACAGTTTAAAGACAATCAGTATTCCTGATGGTACACTAATAAGTAAAGTAGTCTAACATCAGTAAGTGCCATCATCTGTTGGTCCTGCAGCCTGCAAAAGCAGCATAAGGAGTTTTGTGTTGGATGTGGGTAAGTGACTTAGTTCAGACGTAATATCCATCTCCTACCTTTTTTTTAACAGCAGGTGAATTTGACATTATAATGTGAAACAAAACAACTCATAATTTGAGCCTCTGATATTCTTTTGCAGCCAACAGAAGGATAAGTGGTTAGGATCCATCAACAACAGGGTTTCCGAAGCACTGGACCAAGGATCTGCAGCAGTCTAAATGTTTGGTACTGGGCTGCACTCCAACAATGAAAACTCCCTTTAAAAATCAGTTTGCTACATTTTTGTATGCAATGGTCTGCAGAGATTTTTTCTATTGAACATGAATATTTTATATTACAGTGTGATGTCAACAGAAGCAGTACATTATTTATGCAGTATTCTGTTTTATTATGTTCATGTTTATTCATTTAGCAGACACTTTTATCCAACGCGACTTACAATTCATAACCTATAGGGCATGTTGTGATCTGTGGAGGAAACCAGAGTACCCGGAGGAAACCCACGCACGCATGCATGGGGAGAACACGCAACTCCACGCAGAAAGGCCGCAGCCGAGTTTCAAACCTGCAGCCTTCGTGCTGCGAGGCAACAGTGTTAACCACTGCGCCACCATTATGACCTTCTGTAAGGTCAGCTCTCACGCCGTGTTGAAATGCGCTGTTTGAAATTAATTGGTATATTATGGTATGGTTGTATTTAAAGTACACGGGGAACTCCAAAAATGAGAGCATGCTGCAAAATTCATTTATTTCAATAATTCACGTTTAGACTGAGAGACCATCTAAAGCAGGGGTATTCAATTCTGTGCCTGGAGGCCAGTATCCAGCACGCTTTAGAGGTTTCTCTGCTCCAACACACTCAATTCAGTGGCTGAATCACCTGTGCAGCAGCTCATCCGGCTCTGCAGAAGCCTGTTGATCACCTGCTGATTAAAATCAGGTCTGGTGAAACGGCGTTAAAACTAAATCCTGCTGGATTTTGGTCCTCCAGACCCAGAATTGAATACCCCGATCTAAAGGCTCAGGAACCTTTTCAAGTTTTTTTGGGTTTATTAGCTGAGTCTAGAACATTGAACCTGTTTACAGTATTCTAATTGTCTGAGGTTTTCATAAGCTGTAAGACATAATCACCACAACTATAACAAAAAGGAGGCTTGATGAAAGATGCTTTACACTTAATGAGTCTATCTCATGTTTTAGTTTCACCATTTAAGTTGACTTTATGAAATAAATGGACTTTTGCACCATATTGTCATTTTTGAGTCATCAAATGATAAAGATTTTATGTAATTCACTTATTTGTATTTTGGTGGCATGTGAATACTTAAAACTAGCAAAATAATCTAATGTTAGCTAATTTTATGATTTCTAGCCCAACACTTGCTTACCTACTGGCAGATAGTTTTACTCAAAACAGGAACATTTGAATCAGATTTAAGAACAGCGACGGTGGCACAGGAGTTAAGTGCTCGCCCCGTAATCGGAAGGTTGCAGGTTCGAGCCCCGCTCAGTCTGTCGCTGTCGTTGTGTCCTTGGGCAAGACACTTAACCCACGTTGCCTGCTGGTGGTGGTCGGAGGGACCGGTGGCGCCAGTGCTCGGCAGCCTCGCCTCTGTCAGTGCGCCTCAGGGCAGCTGTGGCTACATCGTAGCTCATCCCCACCAGTGTGTGAATGTGTGTGTGAATGGGTGAATGACTGATTGTGTTGTAAAGCGCCTTGAGGGGTTCCAGGACTCTAGAAGGCGCTATATCAAATACAGGCCATTCAGATTTAAGAATATTCACTTTATTTTGAATTTTAGACTAGAAAGAAGATCAAATGTCTTAAACTTGGGCTTTTTAAAACTTTTTGCAGTGCACAAATGTGCCTTACATGTTTTTAATTTACTTGATTTAATTCAAATTACATAGACAAAAGACAACAGGAACAGTGAAGTGAAAACAGTTATTCTTCACAGGTACAGCAAGTGTTGCAATTCTTCAATAATCCCTTCACAGCCTAGCTTTCTATCAATTCATATACCGTAATTTCCAGACTATAAGCCGCTACTTTTTTCCCACGCTTTGAACCATGGGGCTAATAATGAGGTGTGGCTTCACTGAAGATTTTCCTTCACCTGCCACTAGGGGGCGCTTTAGCAGAAAGTGAAACAGGTGGAAGTCAAAAGTGGAAATCGAAGAAAGTGCTAATTTAGCGCATGCAAGCAGCCGGCACGCCGAAGAATTTTTTTCAAATCCATACCCCCTCATCATGGTAACTACATGTATGAGTTCATATGATGCCGCATTTAAGTTGAAGGCCATCGATCTGCCAGTAAAGGAGGGAAACAGTGCTGCCGCATGTAAGCTTGGCATGAATGAATCCATGGTTCGGCGCTGGAGACGGCAGCGGGAAGAACTCATTCAAGCCAGCTTCACCCGGGGAGGATGACAGCAACACGGACAGCGACACTGACATCGCCACAGAAAAGGTATGTGACGAAGCTCTTCTGCGGCTGTTCAACTCCGACTCTGAAGAAGAGGACTTTAATGGCTTTAGTGCACAAGAGGAAGATGCGAGCGAATGACTTCTTCTGGTAGGCAAGTGTGTGTTATTTACTAACCAGGCAAGTTTTGTGTGCAGCTTTTATTTTCTAATCATCCAGGGCTTATTAATGCTGTGTCAGCGCTGTTCTTTTCTTCTAAACATGCACGTAAATTACCGGTAATAACGTGTCAGTTCTGTTTTTATTTTATAACCATCCAGAAATATGAATGCTATCAGTGCTGTTTTCTTTTCTAAACTTGCAGGCACGTTCACCCGTGTTTAAATTCATTTTGTTGAATGAAAACAACAACGAAAAACCTCAATGTAGCGTCTTTCTGTCTAATTATCTTATGTCATGGCCATACATGCGCTGTGCGCCGGAGACCTGCATGTGGCTGCTGCGCCTCGGCTTGTATTTGAGTGCGGCGTGTGTAGAAAACCTTTTTTTTTGTTGTTGGTGCGACTTATATGGAGGCGCGCTCTATAGTCCGGAAATTACGGTTTGTTCAGTTTAAGAGAAAACGTGTAAACCAATCCAGATCAACCCAATAGCACGTGTTATCAATCAAGCCTTTAACTTTATTCACAAAACCTTGAAAGGATGTGCAGCACTCTGCAGCAACAGGCTCGTTAAGCAAGTGCAAACCTCAGCTAAATCAATTTCAAGAGTTGAACACATTAAAAAAACTCCTTGAAACAGACGTTGACCTTAATGAACTCAACAGCGGCCTTGCACACGCTGCAACACCTTATGATGAATATCTGAGCACAGGTTAAACAGCGCCAAGGTGCTCAGCATGCAAATTATCTATTTAATTGAAGAGTTGCTAATGAAACCAATAAAAATAAATCTTGTGTTAAGAGGTGAGACAGATTTTGTGTTCCCTCCGTTTCTAAATAGTTCACACTGTGCTCAGGGACGAGCAGACACCAACCTGCTGTGTTTTGTGGGCCATTAACATTGAAGTGTTACTGTGGGTCGAACTGCCGCCTGTCAGCGCAACACTTCAGTCTGAACCCAAATACCAGTTTGGAAGGAATACAAGTCAGAAAGCCAGCAGCATCCCTAACTGAAGCGCTCATCCATTCAACGCCACACATGGATCCTTTTAGCCTGAAAGTGAGAGCGATCGTTGTCAAATTGTTTTATTGACACCATCGATCCAGTCCGATGCTGGCACATAGTCTCCATTAAAACATTGCAAAGCAGTGTAAGGACAAGAAATGAAACCATGGGGCTTGACAGTATCAATTTGCATGAGGCGATATTGTTTTAATAGAACCACTGACTTGAGATTGCTTTGGGAATTGAGGGTAGAAATGAGGACAGAGAAGCAGATGCACAGGGATCTCAGAACAGAGCTCCATTCTGCTCTGTTCTTCTTGTAATCAGCTGTTTATTGGTTTCCTCTGCTAAAGGATAGGGGTGTTCTTCATTCTGTCTGATTCATAAAAAAAAACAAGACAATGTGTCTTAAACTGGAGGAATGTCCTCGTGTGTGTGTGTGTGTGTGTTATTATATACACTGTCACATGACTAAACAATTACGCATCATCACACCCCTTACCCTCTGAAACAGATACACAAATGGAAACACAATGGAAAAAATATCGGTTGCTAGTATCGGCCCAGTTTTACTTAACAGACAGATACTGATATGTTAAAAAATGACTAACATCGGCTGATACTGATGCCAATATATTGTGCATCCCTAGATGGTACGTTTCATTTTTTGGCACGGCTTTAAGAGTTGAATGTGGTTCATTTTGTGAAAAATAAATAAATAAATAAATAAATAAATAAAAACTCATTACATCATGATATTATCAATTATGTTCTATATTTTATTTAACTCTAGATAAACAAGCATTGTTTTTCTTTGCAAATGAATTCTAGCTGTAGTGATGCCTGACGTCACTTGTTGCTGCAACATCATAAAATATTCTCAAAGTGATTTTTTTTCTTCTCAATTTAAAGCTTCTTTCCAGAGTATTTGCCTTATCCAATGGGACCATCTAGTGGCATGTCACACTCCTTCCGTTTTTTTTAAGATGGCGACTTCACGTTTCTGTTTATAAATGTGCTTCTGTAGCCGACAAACGGAGCTAAAACACGCTGTTTTACGAGTATTATTCTCATGTCATGTTGTGTTCTCATACATTTATATTTTAGAGACTTACTTGTCCGTGAAAAGTTCATCAACTCTGCATCAGCCGAGGTATTCCTTAAATTTGAAGCATCTAAGCGGTAGTCTAATGCCATTGGTTAGTTCTGGTCGGCGCTCAGTTTCCTATTGCACGGAGCTCTGCGGGGCAGGGGCGTGCTTAGCAAAAAAAAAAAAGACGTATTGCTCACATTATATCACAGTACATGATAAGAAAATCACTTTTACGGATTTCTGACAAATCATACATAATTTCTGAAAGGAGAAAACTCCAGAAAGATACTTCAAAACCTAGCATCCTTCAATGATTAGAGCAATAACTGGTACAGACAGACCCAAAAGAGGATAAGATCTGAGAGTAAAAAATGGGATTCAAAACCTTCTACATCATAAGAACCACAACTTGTGCCAAATACGTGCCAATACACAGCACAGTCAAGCCTCTGATGTTTGAAGATGCACCCGTTGATGCCAACTGGCACAAATCTTAGACAAATAACGTAATTAATGGGTCGGACTGACAAAATTAACATCTACATCTGAACGGTGCCTCTGCCCCTGCATGCTCTCTGCGCTTATGTTGGGATGGAAAAATGGGGTTGATGGCTAACGCATGAAATTCACAATTTGCAAGTCAGGAGATTCTGCCTCATTTTGTTTAAAATGCTATAAAAATAGGAGATCAATGCTGATACACAGTCCAGAATCTACTTTGGATTTTCATATTGGTGTTTCTTTTATTGCTTGTTCTCCTAATTCCTTTATATTTTCTAGATAAAGCACAGACCAATGAACCATTGGAAATGCCAGGTTAATTACCCCCTCTAATGGCTTATTAATGGCTTATAACTCACGATTAAGCATTGGTAAATGAGAGAAAAGCATTAGACACATTTTACAAGTTTCTTTGTGAAAGCTGCATTGATTTAAACTCAAAGCAAAAAGAAGACTTTGTGGACAAAACTGAGTTTATAATCATCTCTATTGGTGGACATTTAATGACCATGCAATCTGAGTTCACACGTTGGGTTGCCATGTCAGACCAGTCCGTGTTCTGGCACTTTATTTGGGTGGGCAAAGCATCTACTCCTGAAAAGAAATGGATTGAAATTGTGGAGGAATGTTTGGTAGCATTAAAACAGGCAAGAAATAGTATTGAACTGAAAGGTTTGTGTTATTTTCTTAAAGATGTAATAACTAAGAAAACAAAATAGTCTGATGTTTCAGTCATGCTGGAAGGACGGTTTCATTGAAACACATTTCCTTCTCAGCTGGCTGGGGGTTGCCAGTTTTTCTCCTTTTAAAAAGGCAGAAGAGGGACATAGTTTTTGTTTACAATCAATTAAATTAAATTCATTTCAAGTTCATTTATATAGCGCCAAATCACGACAAGAGTCGTCTCATGGCACGTCACATAATAAACATTCCAATACAGGTCAATTCATTAAGCCAATCAGAAAAAAGTTTTCCTATATAAGGAACCCAGTAAATTGCATTGACTAGTGTCAGTGACTTAACAGCAATCCTCATACTAAGCAAGCATTTAGTGACAGTGGAGAGGAACACTCCCTTTTAACAGGAAGAAACCTCCAGAGGACCTCCAAAGGATCCTAGCTCAGTATAAGCAGCCATCAACCACGACTCATTGGGGATCAAGAAGACAGAGCGCGCACGCACACGCGCGCGCACACACACACACACACACACACACACACACACACACACACACACACACACACACACACACACACACACACACACACACACACACACACACAATGTGTCTATGGTTACATTGTGATTTCTTAGTAAATATTCTACTTGGTGAGAGATAAACTTAATCATATTTATCCTAGTGAATCTATAATTAAACGGGTAAACTAGTAGTAGCACATTCAATGTCAAGGAAAGCAAAAAGCTATTATCAGGAGAGGGAGAATGACTAAATGATTAGCAACAGTGTTCAAGATGATGGCCCCCTCCATGAGGCTACCACAGCTCAGCAGAACATTATTGTAGCTTCTTCTGGGGAGAAAACACCATCCATCCATCCATCCATCCATCCATCCATCCATTTTCATCCGCTTGTCCAGAGTCGGGTCGCGGGGGCAGTAGCTGAAGGCAAGAGGCCCAGACTTCCCTCTCCCCAGCCACTTGGGCCAGGTCCTTCGGGGGAATCCCAAGGCGTTCCCTGGCCAGGTGAGAGACATGGTCCCTCCACCGTGTCCTGGGTCTACCTTTAGGTCTCCTCCCGGTTGGTCGTGCCCGGAAAACCTCACCAGGGAGGCGCCCAGAAGTCATCCTGACCAGATGCCCGAGCCACCTCAACTGGCTCCTCTCGATGTGGAGAAGCAGCAGGTCTACTCCGAGCCCCTCTCAAATGACCGAGCTTCTCACCCTATCTCTAAGGGAGAGCCCAGCCACTCTTCGGAGAAAACTCATTTCGGCTGCTTGTAGATCTCGTTCTTTCGGTCACTACCCAAAGCTCATGACCATAGGTGAGGGTAGAAACGTAGATCGACTGGTAAATCGAAAGCTTTGCCTTCTGACTCAGCTCTCTCTTCACCACAACAGACCGGTACAACGCCCGCATCACTGCAGATGCAGCACCAATCCGCCTATCGATCTCACACTCCAGTTTTCCCTCACTCGTGAACAAGACCCCGAGATACTTAAACTCCTCCACTTGGGGCAGGACCTCATCCCTGACCCAGAGAAGGCATTCTACCCTTTTCCAAATCAAGACCATGGTCTCAGATTTAGAGGAGCTGATTCTCATCCCAGCTGCTTCACGCTCGGCTGCAAACCGCTCCAACTCTCACTGGGAACGAGCCCAACTTACTGCCGGCAATGCGGACCAAGCTCTGACACCGGTCATACAGGGACCTAACAGCCCGTATCAGAGGGCCTGGTACCCCATACTCCCGGAGTACCCCCCACAGGGCCCCCCCGAGGGACGTGGTCAAACACCTTCTCCAAATCCACAAAACACATGTAGACTGGTTGGGCAAATTTCCACGCACCCTCCAGGATCCCCCTAAGGGTGTAGAGCTAGTCCAATGTTCCACGGCCCGGACGAAAACCACATTGCTCCTCCAGAATCTGAGGCTCAACAATCCGACAGACCCTCCTCTCCAGAACCCCTGAATAGACCTTACCAGGAAGGCTCAGAAGTGTGATCCCCCTGTATTTGGAACAAACCCTGCAGTCACCCTTTTTAAATAAGGGGACCACCACCCCAGTCTGCCAGTCCAGTAGGACTGCTCCCGATGTCCACTCAATATTGCAGAGCCACGTCAGCCAACACAACCCCACAACATCCAGAGCCTTAAGGAACTCTGGGCGGATCTCATCCACCCCTGGAGCCTTGCCACAGAGGAACTTTTTAACCACCTCAGTGACCTCAGCACCAGAGATTTGAGAGGCCAACCCAAAGTCCCCAGACTCTGCATCCTCACTGGAAGATGTGTCGGTGGGATTGAGGAGGTCTTCGAAGTATTCTGTCCACCAATTCACAATGTCCTGAGTAGAGGTCAGCAGCACACCGTTCCCACTAAAGATAGTGTTGGTAGCGCACTGCTTTCCCTCCCGAGGCGCCAGATGGTGGACCAGAATCTCCTCGAAGCCATACGGAAGTCTTGCTCCATGGTCTCACCGAACTCCTCCCATGCCTGGGTTTTTGCCTTGGCGACCACCTGAGCTGCGTTCCGCTTGGACTGCCGGAACCCGTCAGCTGTCTCTGGAGTCCCACAGGCCAAAAAGACCTGACAGGACTCTTTCTTCAGCTTGACAGCATCCCTAACCACCGGTGTCCACCAGCGGGTTCGGGGATTGCCACCATGACAGGCATCGATGATCCTGCGACCACAGCTCCGGTCGGCCGCCTCAACAATGGAGGCATGGAACAGGGTCCATTCAGACTCAATGTCCCCCACCTCCCCCGGAACATTTTGGAAGTTCTGTCGGAGGTGGGAATTGAAGCTCCTTCTGACAGGAGACTCTGCTAGACGCTCCCAGCAGACCCTTGCGATACCTTTGGGCCTGCCTGGTCTGACCGGCATCCTCCCCCACCATCTGAGCCAACTCACCACCAGGTAGTGGTCAGTTGACAGCTCCGCGCCTCTCTTCACCCGAGTGTCCAAGACATGCGGCCGCAGGTCAAATGAAACAACAACAAAGTCAATCATCAAGCTGCGGCCTAAGGTATCCTGGTGCCAAGAGCCCATATGGACACCTTTATGTCTGAACATGGGAGAAAAACACTTGCTAATTTTTGCAATATCCCAAAGGTGGAAAAAGGAAATCCTACAAACCTGTTTAACGTGGGATTTGAATGACATGCCCTCGTCAAAGATAACACCAAGGTTCCTTACTGTGTTCTCGGAGATTAATTTAATGCCATTCAGGTCAGGTGACTGACTAAGCAATTTCCTTTTCTGAATTTCAGGTCCAAAGATGAGAACTTCTGTCTTGTCTTGATTTAAAAGCAAAAAGTTTTGAGTCATCCAATTTTTTATGTCTTCAAGACAAGCCTGTAATCTAACTAACCGATTGGGTTAATCAGGGTTAATGGATAGATATAACGGAGTATCGTCAGCATAACAGTGGAAGTTTATTCCATGCTGTCTAATGATTTTACTAATTGGGGACATGTATATAGTAAAAAGAATTGGCCCAAGCACTGAACCCTGTGGTACTCCACAAGTAACCCTGGAGTATGAAGAAGATTTGTCATGTACATTCACAAAATGATACCTATCAGACAGGTAGGATTTAAACCAGCCTAGTGCTGTTCCTTTCATCCCTACAACATCTTAGAGCCTTTCTAAAAGAACATTGTGATCTACTGTGTCAAAAGCAGCACTGAGATCTAACAAGACTAGAACAGACACAAGATTCTTATCTGAGGCCATGAGAATATCATTTGTAACTTTCACTAACGCAGTTTCAGTGCTGATACTATCTAAAACCAGACTAAAATTCCTCAAACAGATCATTACTGTTTAAATGCTCACACACTTGGATGGCCACAATTTTCTCAAGGACTTTGGATAAAAATGGAATCTGTCCCACCTCCACGTTTCCTGGTTCCAGAGCCAATTTGAGCCCGCAGGGTTGCCAAGTCTGTTCTGGTATTTGTAATTTAACACTGCTGGCAAAAACCAGCAAAACTGTGACAAGCACAGAAGCCCATGGCATCTTTGTGTTTTTCTCTAACATCAGGTGAAGAAAGAGGCTAACATTGACCTAATAATGCTAACAGTGAACAAGAAAACAACAGTCAGCTCTAAAAACAACTTTAGCTACTTTTAAAATGACCAACAACTCGACATTACAGCGACATGTATTGATCTACTCATGAACTTATGACTTGTCTTAGCTTGAATCTTCGAGTGCTGATCCCTAACTGGCAACAGCTGCTCAGGCAGGACTCATTTGTTTTGGCACATGGTCTGCAGTATCCACATTTGACCACAGGATGTCATTCGTACTTCATGCACCTTCAAATAATTGAAAGATTTGTTAAATTTCCTTCAAATGGCATAAGAAGCTGCTCTGCAGCCATCTCCATTGTTCAGTGGTAAAGTGGACCCAAAAATCCATTCAGATGACCAACAAAATGAAAACTCATCTAATCCTGAAACATTTAAACTCCAGTTTGCAGCTACAAGTTGGAGGTATTTTTTCTTATAATGGAGCCCATCAATGATAACATAGGACAAGGCAAGACATATGAGAGTGCATTCATCCTTTAGGCTTTGAAAAGATGAATGGAATATAAGCAACATCAAAAGAATCCAATGAAGCTCTGTTGAAATCCTGTTCGACTGTGCCAGGAGTTTATTGACTGACCTTTTGTTGTTTGGCTGACAGTTACAGGTGAGCGTGGGCATTTCAGCCGCTGACCCCTCGTAAAAAAAGAAGAGGGAAAAAAGTGCCTCACTGATAATAAAGATGTTCTAATCTCTTTCTTACCCGAGGGATTACTGGGGAGACTTTAACTGGTAAGAGCTGTCTTAAGCTGAAGCTTCTTCAGATTGATGCATTGATCGCAGAGCTCCTTGCTGCACACAGGTAGGTCTCTACCTGCACCCCTGATAAGAAGGAGATTGAGGAATGCTGCATTTTTGCCGCATAATGGCTCGCTAACAGCCTGGAGTCTCATCAGACAGGCGGTGATCTCCTCAGGCAGTTCATTTAGTCTCTTATTGCAGAGTGCTGCGGCGTACCTCCCCCCGCTGCCGATCCATCATACCCCGGGTGAACACAACAGATCCAGTAATGTTAGACTTAACACAGTTTAAGCTTTTCTCTGTGTTGTGGCTTTATTAAATTTAGTGCCAGTGCAGGTATGGTGGTGAGTCTCCATGGACAGGTTTATAGCTAGACTGGAGGGAAAAAAAAATCCAAGGAGAAGAAAGCGCCGGTATATCACTACTGTGGAAAAAAGACTGAATCTCTTGTGATTTAAAGGTTACACATTTGATGCCTGCAAAATGAAGAAAAGGGGGAACATGTTTGTCGAACTTAAATCCGTTGGGAGTCTTATAAACACCAAAGCTGCCGAAGTAAGCCGGAGACGAAACTGACTGATTTCTTCAAGTTCTTGAAACCAATTATTCAATCATTAGATCAAGCGGACCTCACCACTTCGGAAACCTTTTTACTATTTTGCAATAACAAAAGTAAGAATATATACAGGTCCAGGTGTCTCAACAGTCTTCGACTCACAGGGTGAGAATTTCTTTGTGGTCATTTGAAAACCCGTAACCACGTTAAGGAGTACAGGAATACACACTCCTATGGAACAACAGCTGGGGTGTTTTACAAACACAGCAAGCACACTTTCTTGAATTTTTAAAAAACATTCACGTAAGAGAGGCAAAGTTTATCACAATATTAGAGATTTATGATACAAATAAAAATGTATCATTAAGTTTCACTGCTCATTTTCATTGTTTGGTAAATCAGTTCCACTGAAAACGTGTGCCCCATGGTGTTTATGTGATACTTCAGATAGATTAGAATGGAAGGGTATAGATATCGGTTAGGGTTAGCTATTTAAACAGCCTCAGTTGGGAGAAACATATTAGCTCTAATGGGTTTCACAAGCTAATAGCAAGTCAAATTAATGCATTACTTTAATGGGGCTACCTGGACAAAACACTAATTTATATACAGTTAAAACTCATTTGTGTCCAACAATTTTGCACAGCATGGTTCTTTCATGGAATTTCGTGGGTAATAGCGTAAGAGTAGCTAGAATAGACTGTGACATAACGTTACAATGCATTGTGGGATGTAGCCCTAGACAAGTGTTATGACATGTTATGACATGTTGTCATTCTTTTTTAAAACACAGAAACGGTTTTGTTACCTGTTTTTGACGCTACGTTTCGCCGCCGGCTGCCGGCTTCTTCAGGCTGACGCTGATGGTGGCGCGTCACTTCCTTCTCCGTTTATCTGCAGGCAGCAGAGCACGTTGTCGCCCTCTACTGCCCGCTCTCCCCTCTCCGACGATGCAGTCCCATGCGTGGTCCAGCGTGTAAACTCCGTCGTCCCTGTTCATGGTCCCACATCCACGTCTCCTTATCTCGATTGCTTCTTTGATCCATCTTTTGTATTTTTGTTGTTCGGTGGTTATGATCCGTGTGTTGTCCCAGTCCATTACATGGTTTTCTCTTAAGCAATGATCTGTTACGGCTGACTTCTTTATTGTACTTTCTGCTTCTTCTTTTGCTGCTCTTGTGTGTTTTCGATTTGCCTCTTTCTCGCACTCCTTTCTGTGTTCTATTGTTCGTGTATTGAGTTGGCGTCCGGTTTCTCTCATGTGTGTTTTATTGCATATTTTGCATGGGATTTCGTAAACGACTCCACATTTAAGTCCAGCTGATATTTTGTCTTTTGGGTGCACTAGTCTGTTTCTAACTGTTGTGTATGGCTTTGTTGGTGTGTTTATGTTGTGTTTTTTCATTGTTGCTCTTATTTTTTCCGTTATGCCTCTGATGTATGGTAGGGTCATCACTGGTTTTGGTTCTTGTCTTTCTGGGTTTCTGGTGCTTTTTTTGGGTTGTTCTTTGCTTTCTGTTTTTGTTTGTCGTTTTCCTTTGTTTATTGCCCATGTCGGGTATCTGCAGGTCTTTAAAGCGTGTTGTATGTGTTTGTCTTCTTGTTTTTGGTCTTTTTCTTCTGTTTTTATTTTACACGCTGGACCACGCATGGGACTGCATTGTCGGAGAGGGGAGAGCGGGCAGTAGAGGGTGACAACGTCCTCTGCTGCCCGCAGATAAACGGAGAAGGAAGTGACATCAGCTTCAGCCTGAAGAAGCCGGCAGCCGTCGGCGAAACGTAGCGTCAAAAACAGGTAACAAAACCGTTTCTGTGTTTTAAAGAAGAACGACAACATGGAATTAGAAATAATGCACAGCAAGAACACACCTAAAGTGTTATGACTGCCAGCCTGGCCAGTGGGATGCATGAGCCAAGATCACCCAGCCCTGGTGATCAAGCCTGACACCGCCCCTCCCCCTCCTCTCTTCCAGGCTGCTGAGGAGCACAGCTGAGCTGAATCCTGTTGATTCCCAACACCTGGATAAAAAGGCTGTGCCTTCAGCAGTCTGAGAGCGTATGTACAGTCTATGTCTGAGAGGCAGCAGTGCAGGGGCTCTGCTGTCCTCCAGGCCTCAGTTTGGGTTCAACCCCTTTGTTTGAGAAGAGTTAACTTTAAGGTTTTGGCTCAGAGTTATGAGCTTTTAAATGGTGAAGCTCTTAGAGGATCCAGAGGGATCTTTTAATGTTGTTCGTTTTGAAGGTTAACTTGGTGACAATTTGATTGACTCTGTTATTTTTTTAAACACCTTCTGTTTGGTAGAACTTTTAACATAAGTTTTAACCAGGTGTTTTATGTCAATTGATTGTTTTAGAACTTTTATCAACTCTGTAGATTTTGAAACACCTTCTGTTTTGGTGAAACTTTTAATAAGTTTTAACCAGGTGATTTTATATTTGGTAAATGGTGTAATGTTAACCTTTTTGAGTTTTTTTGTTTTGTTTTGCATTCTCTTTATAATGCTCGCCATCTGTTTGCTCTTGTTGTAGAACCTTTTTCAACAATTAAAACCATTTAACTCCACTGTCGTATTTCTTATGTTACCCCCTCCTTCACATTTTAACATCTCCTGTCGGGGACGTAACAACAATCAAGCGTGTATTTTGCATGGGTGCCTATTGGTCTGACTCAGAGTTGTAGTTTTGTTTCTTAAAGGGACAATTTGCAACTTTTTCATATATTATTTTCTTGAGCCAGTATGTGCTAAAGGGACTCTTTACAGGGTTAATGAAAGGCCACCCAGCCCCTATCGCTCCCCTGTGGCCAGAATATCTCACTTGTCTGATATGCTGAGGTAAAAAATTGAGCTGAGGTACCTGGCGCTGCACACACCAGCTGCGAAGCGGATTGCTCACGAAATTCGTGTGCTACCCATTGCTCCTTTGTTCACATCAGGCGAGAATTTCCAAAAAGTGCTTCTGCTCATGCCTACTGTTTCCCAACCCCCCACAGCAGAGCTTTCCCCCCCACAAAGACTCACAAGAGACCACAATAAATGTATTAAAATAACAAATGAATGAGAGCTTCAAATTGACAATGTGTATTTTCCCTGGTGATAGGGGGTAGTACATACCTAAATCAAGCAGTATTTTTGTGTTAGAGTAAGACCGTAGCAACAGTTGGCCGTTAGGCTAAAAAAATCCCTGGGAGGGCAACCTCCAGCAAAGTGGCAAGCACATCAGACTCCCTTTCACCACTGGCAACGAGTGAAGAGGTAAATGTGTAAAACAACATTTATGAATGGTGAAAGTTTTTTAACTGCTTTTTACAAATCATCAAATGCATTTTGTCCTCACGGGCTCCTGTAGAAGGAAACGTCTCATATAGTGTCGCTCAAAGACTTGGACCCGCTCTCATGTATTTTAGACCCAATTTTTATGGTTATATGTTATGAAGGTGCCAATATTTTTCAACAACTGGGCATCATTTAATTAATTTTCAACATTTCAATGGATATTTCCAGAGATTAACCGTAAAAAGAAGGTTGAGATCAACGTTGACCTTGGTCCTCTTGGACTTGCTGATTACTTGGACGTAATCTCTTTGCATCAAGTGAAATAAATATTGTTAATAATCTTCAAAACTCCATTTCAATCAATTGGAAGTCATTCATTTCAAAAGAGCTGAGTAGATCTGGAGGTGGAACAAAGAAATAAAGTGCAACACTAAAAAATACACAAACCCAGTGATAACTTACCTCTGAATACACAAACTAGAGCTCAGTGTAACTTTTACCACTTCAGGGCTGGGTGAATAATTGCATCTCTCTCAGAGGACACCTGTTTGCCTTCCCCCAAAATACAAAATGCTTCAGGAAAACAACACAAATTGTTTCTTTAAAAAAGCCAAAAGAAAATAAACACAAGGCCTAATTATCCAATTCCTTTTTCCTGGTACCAGGAACACAGACAGATGTTCTTGGTCTAGATCCTGATCACTCAGCTCTTTAGATTTTTATTATTTTTTTCTCCTTTTTGAAAAAAATATTCGGCTTGACTTGGTTTTTCTTTTAAAAACAAGCCTCTGGCAGGAGCCAGCTGGGGAGTTGAGTTAAAAGTTGGGAAGCAAATTTCAAACTTACTTCGTTGTGACTGTGGCTGCTCTTAATTTGATGAAAAAAATAAAAAAAGAGACAAAGCACTTGTGATTTTCTAATCCGCTTGTTCTGTGCCATGGATTTCACATCCGATGTCCGTGAGTTTTAAAGACACATTTGGATTCCAAGAACGTGCTTATTTTTGAATGAGGGGAGACGTTATTTTAGGTTTTGTGTGAATACAAGTCCAGGACTACAAATGAAAGTTACGTCATCAAAGCAGACACGGAGAAAATCAGAGCAAAAATGGCTGTAAGTTCAGCAAACTTCAAATCCTTCTTCCAGGAGGAAAGAACCACCATAAATCTGGCCATGTGGTAAGTAGCAGCTACGCTAGGGGGGGAGGAGATTCTGTGGTGACATCATATATGCAACAGGCCGATATCTAATTTGTAGTCGTGCTAATTACGAACTTTTACAAGCTAATAAATCTCAAATTACGTGACTGGTGTGGTCGAAAACACACATCCTTAGTTTTCATTTAAATTGCAGTACAGCAGACGTGCGATCCAGGGCGTAAGGCAAAGCAGGTTAGAAAATAACGCTTTTAGCCCCGTTGACTTGCATTCATTTTTTCGTTCTTCCGGGGACCTGTGAGCCGACCGGAAAGGGAGGAGACTTAAGCTCCCTGTAGTGGTTAGAGGACGATTCTCACGTTTAGGCTGCATGTGAAACTCAGAGTGACTGATCATTATTTAGAAATAAAAAGTGAAAAGTTGGACCATTCATGGGACACTGTGATCAGCAAAGAGGGTGCGGGCAACAGAGGGCGATATTGTCCTCTGCTCCTCGCGGATAAAATGAAGTGACACCACAAACATCTAGCAGTTACCCTGACAAAGACAGCAGATCAGACTCATCACACAGTGCACAACGAAGTACTAAAGAAAACGAAATCAGAAAACAAACACAGTATGAACGTAACAAAGAAACAAGGGAAAAATATATTTTGTGAAAACTGTTTACATTTGAACAAGGTTTTAATATTACTTGAGTCAAACACCAGCCAATGGTGACCTTTTCTTTCTGCCCTATCTCCTTGATATTCACATGGACCGTGTTTGTTCCAACCTTCATCTCCTCCTGTAGCTCAAAACAACACACCTTTAGAATTTGTTTTTCTCTCTTTTCAGTTCTATTTGCCTTAGAAAAAGGGAGCCAAGCATGCTTGTTCTTTGCAGCCATGCCCTGCTTAACAGTCACAGTACAGTTGGAGACATTCACGCCTGGGAGCCCCTCAGAACAGCCGCGGTCGCCGACTGCCGACCACTCAGCAGCTCCAGAGGAGCAGCCTAGGTTAAGTCGTCTCACCCAAGGGCGCTTGGTTGAAATTGATGACAAGCCCTTTATCTGTTTACTCTTGTTAAAAAATAAAAAAGTAACTTGAATACCAGAGGGAGGGAGCAATAGTATTCCCCACCTCTAAGAACGAAAGCCATATTAATAAAATGTTAAATTCATGCAGAGACGGACTCAACGGTGTCGAAGTTCTTGATCCCTGAAAAAAATAATAAAACTCTCCACACTCTCGAGCACTTCTGTTTATTTATGAATCTCCTTTGCCGTGCATATGTGCCACGTTGGAGCATTCCCCAAGGTGGTGGGCCAAACATTTTCATTCACCGCCAGCAATAATCATCTCTATGGTAACTCACCGAGAACGGTTTGCTGCGTTCGAAGCAGAGACAACGAGTGGGAGCAGAGTCGGGGGGTGGGGGGTTATGGGGGGAGCTAGACTCTGGGCTTTTCATTTCATTTTCAGCAATTTTCCATCACTTATTCATCCATGTTTAAGGTCTATAACTCAGACTCACTTAAGAATCCCCAGATCACATCAACCGTGGAATCGGATGGATGTTGTTTTTCCTGCCCATTTTAATCCACAGATTAAAACGAAAGACCAAAAAAATAAAAATAAAAATGAAGAGATCACGTCAGGCCTTCAAGATGTATTAATTCCAAACGCATCTCTGACCTCTTCAAGTCTGAAAGAAAAGACAGCGTTCGTGTTTATCGATTGCAGTTGGAGGAGGACAAAACCTTCGTTCTCTGGTTGTCATATTTTAGGACAGAGCCGTTGCTTCATAAACACCCCTCACTCTCCTTCAGTCACCAAGCTTGTCACTTTTTGCATTCTGGTCTGTTGTTGAGATATAACGCTTTAAGTGCTCACACTAGATCTGCAGATGAATAATCTATGTGTCTACTAAATTCTGCCTTCATCCTGCTGGGAAATGAATACCAAACCAGCAGTGCTCAGCGAGGTGTGGGAATCAAATCCCCGGCTCTTTACTTTTATCTTTTGGTGCAAATATTTGTCTCATGAATTTCTCTGCCAAGTCTTCCCGAAGATATTATGTCCCCGAGACGTAGCACAGGTTCTCCTCGACATTTTCTCAAATCTTTATTATCAGTTCAACCTCTCCTTAAAGCTCTTAGCTCAGGAGTGTTGCGTTCATGCGTCTGCCGTTGGAGTATGTACACAGGGTTTCAGTGTGCCCTGTCTTAGGGAAATGCATTTGTCTGCTAAGAGACAGAGTCTAGCGCTTTTCGCATGTGGAACGCGTTGGTTCAATCTCTGAATGTTTTGCATTATTTAGTGAAGCAGGAAGACTTAAAGGTCACAGCCTGGGGATCAGTCAACAGGGCCTTTGCTGCTCTGGGACACTGCGAGACGTGTAAAAGGAATATGTGTGGGGTGAATAGAAGAGAGAGAAGCAACTGACATGTGTGTTTGTGTGTGTTTATTCTATTTAGGACCCCCTCTTTTAAGCTTGAGGGTAAGGTTTAGGGTTAGGTATAAATCATCGACATACATATATGGACAATGGGTTTCCATAGACTCCAATAACACATTTTAGAAGATAAATGGGAGGTGGCCACAACCGCCATTTTGACCGTGTCACTGGTTCCGTCAAGCCCAGACATTTACACAAAAAAGGGAAGAGAGGTGGAGCTGAGGGTGGGGCTGTAAGGCTGGGATCAACTGACGACAATCAATTTCCCTCTGGGATTGATAAAGTATTTTTGAATTTGAATTGAATTGACACCCGGTCGAACTAGCTACAAGCTAACCCAAAGCTAATACGGAGGTGAGAGCTAAGCTAACGGAGGTAGCAACCTAGCTACAACCGGAGTTAACTGTGCACAACACCAGAGCTTCTGAGTCAGAAGCGGGGCTGACCGCTAAAACCGGGTGGAAAACAGAGGTCTCCCGAGATCTCCATGAGCCGGCAGCCCGCGCAGCAGACAAGCGCTGCTGCGATCTGAGATGCGCAGAGCTGCCGCTGGGGAGAATCGGGTGGGAAGGTTTCCATCCCAGAGCTCCACAAGCTGGCAGCCCGCGCAGCAGTCAGGAGCCGCGGCGATCAGAGATGCGCCGAGCTGCGGGGAGGGGAGAACCGGGTGGAAAACAGAGGTCTCCTGAGAGCTACACAAGCCAATAGTCGGAACCCAGCTCCACCATTATGTTATATTTCAACCCATTTTCTAAAGTGCAGCATTATGTTAAATGCACTGGGTTTTACCCTATTACATTTAAATTTCATGGTTAAACAGTGCATGTTAAAATCTAAGCTCAGCTCGGCAGTGACCTAAAATACATAAATATAATTTTACTTACAGAAAAAAATGAAGTGGAGACTCCTTGGACGCTCTATTAGTGCAATTAATACCACAGCAAGTCATTTTGTCCAACAATTGCACAAATAATATCCAAAAAGAACGCACAAACGCTACAACTAATGGTGTAAGTTGAGAGACTGAAACTGACGGAACAGTTTTCAGGCGAGGCCGAGGCTCAGACTGAGGCCTTGCCCCGGAGCTAGCTCTGCGGTCACGTGGGTCTGATGCTCATTAATTATACAGAATTTTAGGCTTTTAATACACTTAAACAGAAGAGTGACAAAACATTCACCCCCCTCAGAGTTGTCATGAGTGTAAACTAGATCATTTAAACCAAAAACATGTTTTGGTACCAGGCTGTAAACATGTTTATTTCTGCTGTGAAATTGGTATTTTTAACATGGGAGTCAATGAGGATTTGCTCGCTTCTGACACCAGCCCCCAGTGGATGAGGGTGGAACTGCAATTAATTTCACTTCCGCATTGGCTTCAATTTCTGTCCCGCATTGTGGGGGCTTGGTATAAATGCATTTACCGTCCTAACGCGGGCAGAACCTGTGTGTGTGTGCTTGTATTTATAGGTTTATGTGGACAAATTAGAACTTTTAACCTGTAGTGTGTGGACATTTTCACATTGTGGAGACATTTGGCTGGTCCACACAATGACAAAATACTGTAAACCGTGGTTTTAGAGATATGGTGTGAATTAACTTTTGTGTTGGTTAGGGTTAGGAATAGAATAGCATTGGTTATGGTCAAGGTATGGGTGAGGCATATAATGAATGGAACTCAATGGAGGGTCCTCACTATGATAGAAAGAAGGGTGTGTGTGTGTGTGTGTGTGTGTGTGTGTGTGTGTGTGTGTGTGTGTGTGTGTGAAAAAGCAGATGCTTATTCCTCTTAAAATGATTGCTAATGAATAAAATATCTAAATAAAGAATTCAAAGAACATAATTTTTTTATTTCTGCAGATTTTTCTCACTTCAAAAATGACATCTCTGGATTTGTGTCTAATAACTTCAACCAAGGTCTACTGGTTTCAATAGTGTTCCTTTGATCCATGGACTAAGCTTGGGTTTGGGATTCGTTCTGTGGCGTTCTGATTTATGGTTTTTTTTCCATCTCGTTAATAAGTTTCAAACATTTCTGCTTGCTTCCCGATTGACTTTATAGAACTGATTCATGTCCTGCCCTCCTCCATCTTTTCTACCACAGCTGTTTTGAACCTTCATTGTAATTACCTGAGACATAAGACTGCTATTGTTTAAGGTCTGTAGAAAGGCCCTTACTTTTCTAGATCACCTCCAGCTAGCTGACCTCATTTTCATGGTTCTACGGCACTCACAATCTTTAATCAATGGTCTGTATGGTACACAGAAACACAGCACAGCATGAAAAGGGTGGTGATCTTAAACTTCTGCTCAGTCTCTGGCAGCTGCAGCCAGCAAAGCAGCAGCCACGAAGCAAATAGTGACTCCACCCACTAGCCTAACAGTGGCTGACAGTTGCTGAAATCATGTTTCTGGACTGGGTCAGCATGCTAGAATGCCGGGAGGAAACACCGAACCGTGCTGTTGGAAAACACCCATAATTCTGTTTCGGACACACTCCAAAAATGATCACGATTCACTAGGTAAGTGTAACTTGGTTTACATAGAAAAATGATTGAAAATGGAACAAATAACACTCCTCAACCTGAAGCCACCCCCTGTGGTCATCAGTCAGCTGCTAATCTGAAGTGAAAGAGCAAACAATCAGTACGTTTACATGCAGCCAATATCCGGGTTATGATCGGGTTAAGGTCGGTATGCGGGTTTCTGAGTTGATCAGAATAACCCGTTTACAAGCATAAACAGAAAGAGTTACCCCTAACTTGCATAACCCGATTTAAATGCGGACGTTGGGGTAGTGTCAGGACGTATGGACTACGTCCAGACGCAACATGCGTCATTTCCGGTTCTTCTCATTCCGGTATCCGTGAAAACAACAACTTTTTTCCCAGTTCGGAAGAGATAGCGACCGCGTTTGTTTGCGCTTTAGTTTCCTCGTCACTCAAAGTGTGGTGCTGTGCCGCGACTCGCCATGTTGCTCCCAACTTGTTGTTTACTTCCGGTGTTCTGGCGCATACAAGACGCCTCGCTACTCAAAAGACCAAGATTCCTTGCGAACAGAGCATGTGCAGAACACACGCTTTGATGGGGATATCACGATATGCGTTTACACGACCAAACATTCGGGTTAGAAAAGGGTTACCCCAGGTGTAGTAACCGGGAAAAACCCGGTTATGAGCATATCCGGGTTTCTGGCAGTGTTTACAAGGACCTGCGGAACCGGGTTATTGTGAATATTCGGGTTTTAAAAGGGTTACTGGCTGCATGTAAACGCACTCATTGACTGTTCCACGCGGTCTGATAGAAAGCCGAGCAGTCAGAGAATATTCAAATGATCCAACAAGAAGCACATGCCATTCTACTTTTCTGTTTACCTTGTTGTGTCAGTGTGTGTCGGTGTTGTGCTCATAATTAAAAAAATAAAATAAAAACAAATAAAAGAAGAAGCTAAATGGCTCATGGACTCTGTGTAGAGGGAGAGGACTTTTTCCTATACAGTGCTTGTCTAAACTGTGCTGATGCCACATTGTTTTCAACCAATCAGCCCCCTAACTTCTACATAATGCTATAATCTTTGTATTTATTCCACCAGACTGCTTCAATAAAGAAAAACAAACTAAGCATCTTTGAGATGGATGCTCTCATTGCTGACTCATAAGAGCAGGAACATAGAGCCAATTTCTTCGTGAATGACTCATCACTACTCGACATATGCGTCATGTCCTTAAGTCTCCGCCTGCCCTAGTTGTGTTTGGTGAGCAGGAACAGGACGCAGGATCAAGCTCATGTTTCTGCAGTGGCAGTGTCAATAAAAAAATCAGTTTAGCACTAAACAAGTGATTTATCTATAATAAAGGCTGTGTTAATGGAGTGGTCGACTTGTTTAATCAAGTAATTCGAAGCACATTGACATACTGATGCACCATTTCCAGAAACGAGTAGTGACCCACATCACAACAACTGAGCTTCAGATGGCAGGTTTTGTCCCGTATTTGAACATCTCGCCTCGGATTGGATAACTGCAACACGACTCTGCCACTGACTTGCAACGCGGATGTTTTATTTCCACAAACAACACAAGCCTGGAGGAGTTCTGCCGTGCAAAGTTGCTAATGCTAACAGTTAGCTTAAACTAGCCGAGACTTTCTCTACTGTTTCCTGGACGCAAAACAACAACAGCCTAGCGTAGCGTTGTGAGTCAAGATGGAAGAGTCCATGAACGCTAAGTCACAGTGTGCTATAGATCTGTGAGGGTTTTCAAATCTTAGAGTTTAGAGTCTATTTTCTATCAGAATGCAGGAGATAGGTGTAGGAGACTATTTTCATGTTCAGCCTGCATGAAAAACTCAGACATTTAAAAAATACTTCTTCAGGGAACCACACCTTTAATTGATTTTTGGAAGAAGCAATGGAGGATTTGTTTTCAAGACAGTATGTCAAGATAGTAAAATGAATGTTTTGAGCCTTCAGTTCTCTGAGGGGACTTAAAAATGATGGCTCACCGACCGAACGGTCCCCATTCAATCTGACTGAGCCTAAGAGGATTTGCAAAAAGGAATTGTGGAAAATCCTTAAATCCAGGTGGGAAAACCTTGTTGCCTATACCCAAAAAGGCTCAAAGCTGTAATTGTTGCCAGCCTTGCCTCAACTTATATATATATATATATTTAATGTTTTTTTTAAGTAAATTGACACCATGATTAAAAAAAGACTCTTTAAAATGAATTTAAATCATTCCAGCTTTAAGCCAAATCCTCCAAAAAGGAAGAAGGGATCTTTGAATACTTTCTGAAACTCTATTCTGTATAAAGAACAGTAAAAAGGGGCTTTGCAAAAGAGCAATTTAGATTTATTTATACATGATTCTGACTTAGAAATAATTATGGTAACTTACCAAAGTCATCATCTCTAAATGGTTCTCCCTTTCTTATCAGAAATGTTCCTCTGCTCAAACGTCCCCTCATCTACGCGCAGATAAATCACTACTTTTGTTATCTTTTTGGTGTGCTGCACAGCCACGGTGCATAAACAACATGTTTTTCTTACCTCCTGCTCTGCCCGTCACCTAGCACCTATATTATCATAATGGCATTGGAAAAAATGCATAGCTTTCTCCCCGGCCCCAAAGTGGATTATTATCCCCACGCATTTTAACTCTGACATCAAAAGATGACTCCTATTCTCAGAGGAACATCTCTTGATCTCTGCGCTTCCTTTTCCCAGTATTGTAACCGTGTCTAAAAAGACCGCAATCCTCCCTTATGTAACAGCAGCTTTGACCCAGCATGACTCGCCAGGTGTTGAATTATTCTGGATTTTCTGCTTCAGAAATGTTTGATTTACGCAACAGAAATGAAATACGAGCATTGTTTTCAGGGAAGCTGTAAAAAAAACATGCTAATTAGGACGACCGGCTACCGCTCACACTGTGCGTTAATTTGCTTCTCGCTGTGCGAAACGTTTTTCACTTATTTCCTTTTTTTTTTAAGGTTGTTTACTGCCAGAGTCTGAAATGCTGACATTGGGTGGGGACATTAATAACAATATCTGTCCTGCCATGCATGGCGCCCACATCTAGATAATGGCGTTCAAATTGTACCTGCTGTGTTCTGCACAACACTTAGCTGGAGACCGAGGTGACGTGAACACAAAGTGACAACAGAGCAGTATTATAAACAGATAGCTGCTGCCGCTAGAAATAATCACCTCCGCAGTGTTAGATCCCACCTTTTGCATTGCTGTAATCTGTTTAACTCACAGTTTATTAATCTTTGAGTATTTCTTATAACTGACAGATATCAGACGAGCTCGCTTGCAGCTTTCCCTGTTCAGGAAAGGATAAGTAAAAATGCTGAATAGAGCATGCAAAACTTCCTCTGTGAAACAAATCACGACCTGCTCTGGAAGTGACATGAAGCTTCACACACACCAGGAGGCATCAGCAGAGAGAGACACGGAGCTATAGACACGTTTTTATGATGTGGGACAAAAAAATTACAGTTTTTTTATGGGAAGTGTGGAAGAAAAATGAGAGAAAGCTCATGGAGAGATTTTTGGTATGTGAGTGTACAAGCAGGGAGCATGAATTGTGAATGAGCGAGCACATGAGCTGCAGAGTTGCATAACAACTTAGCAGAGAGAGGGGAATGTGGCTCGCTGCAAGTGAAAGGGAAGCGTCGCGTGTTTTTGGAGACATCTTGTCTTCTTGTTCGCATTAAAGAATGAGAGCCTCTTGGCAAGATTACAGTTTACTCATTTAGGGTTTTCATGAATTATTGAAGGTTGTTGCGAGCGCCAATCCTCCCAAGATGCTGGAACATGTGAAATCCATGATGTCTTCGTTCATTTTTTTAAGGTTTACAGATGTTTGTAGGCTAATTAGCTAAACTAGTTGAACAGATGATCTGTTCTGAGCTGCAGTCTGGCGAGAGCACTGCATACATGTTGAATGTATTGTTTATTTGAAACACAGCTAAAGCTGCACACTTTTACAGGAATTTGAAATTAATTGCAGATCAGTCAGAATGTTGTAGTTGACTTTGTTATGATGGATTTGCTGATGTGGCTGCTAACGTTTCAGGATGGATTTAAAAACCAGCAGCTTAAGCAGAGACGACTTCCCTCTCCCTAGCCACTTGGGCCAGCTCCTCTGGGGGAATCCTAATGCGATCCCTGGCCAGCCAAGAAACATATTCCCTCCAGCGCATCCTGGGTCTTACCTTAGGCATCCTCCCAGTTGGACATACTCAGAAAACCTCACCAGGGAGGCGTCCAGGAGGCCTTCAAACTATATCCCTGAGCCATCCCAGCTGGCTCCTCTAAATGTTGAGGATCTGCTCATAGCCCCTCCCAGATGACCGAGCTTCTCACTCTCTCTACAGGAGAGTCCAGACACCCTGGTGGGAAAACTCGTTTGGCCTCTTGTATGTTCGATCACTACCCAAAACTCGTGACCATAGGTGAGGGCGGGAACGCAGATCGACCAGTAAATCGAGAGCGCTGCCTCCTCAGCTCTCTCTTCACCACGACAGACCGGCACAACGCCCACATCACTGCAGATGCAGCACCATTCAATCTCCCATTCCATCTGTCCCTCACTTGTGCACAAGACCCTGAGATCCTTAAACTCCTCCACATGAGGACCTCATACCTGACCTGGAGACTGAATTTGCTGTACTATGTCATTATGTTTTAAAATCTTTATTTTCAAAACAGTAACCCATCTGCACACATAATTCAAGATTCTACACTCAGTCATGTGCAGCATTGTTTGTTTATGTAAAAAATTAGATCTATCTATCTATCTATCTATCTATCTATCTATCTATCTATCTATCTATCTATCTATCTATCTATCTATCTGTCTATCCGTCTATCCGTCTGTCTGTCTGTCTGTCTGTCTGTCTGTCTGTCTATCATCTATCTATCATCTATCTATCTATCTATCATCTATCTATCATCTATCTATCATCTATCTATCTATCATCTATCTATCTATCTATCTATCATCTATCTATCTATCTATCTATCTATCATCTATCTATCTATCTATCATCTATCTATCTATCATCTATCTATCTATCATCTATCTATCATCTATCTATCTATCTATCTATCATCTATCTATCTATCTATCATCTATCTATCTATCATCTATCTATCATCTATCTATCTATCATCTATCTATCTATCTATCTATCTATCTATCTATCTATCTATCTATCTATCTATCTATCTATCTATCATCTATCTATCTATCTATCTATCTATCTATCTATCTATCTATCTATCTATCTATCTATCTATCTATCTATCTATCTATCTATCTGTCTATCTGTCTGTCTGTCTGTCTGTCTGTCTGTCTGTCTGTCTATCATCTATCTATCATCTATCTATCTATCTATCTATCTATCTATCTATCTATCTATCATCTATCTATCTATCATCTATCTATCATCTATCTATCATCTATCTATCTATCATCTATCATCTATCATCTATCTATCATCTATCTATCTATCTATCTATCTATCTATCTATCTATCTATCTATCTATCTATCTATCTATCTATCTATCTATCTATCTATCTATCTATCTATCTATCTATCTATCTATCTATCTATCTATCTATCTATCTATCTATCTATCTATCTATCTATCTATCTATCTATCTATCTATCTATCTATCTATCTATCTATCTATCTATCTATCCATTTTTTTCCCCAGAAGGCATTCAGATTCTTTTCATTTTAGCCAAACAGGATTAAAAACTCGGAAGCATCTGCTGTTGTGTCCTTGGGCAAGACACTTAACCCACTTTACCTGCTGCTGGTGGTCAGAAAGGCCGGTGGCTCGACAGCCTCGCTTCTGTCAGTAGTCCCCAAGGCAGCTGTGGCTAGCTCATCATCATCAGATCGTGAATGTGAGTGTGAATGGGTGAATGACTGATTGTGTTGTAAAGCGCCTTGGGGGGTTGTAGAACCCCAAGAAGGTGCAATACAAATACAGGCCATTTACTATCTAGGTCTACTGAGTATGCTTCAGACGCTGAGAAAATGAGAAACAGACTCCCAGCCTTGGCTAAAATTTAAGCATCTGTATCCGAGACATCTCATCGAGTGTCGTGTACATGGAAAACTCTAACTCGATATTTATGGCTCTTTTATTAGACTCTCCCTTCCTAATAAATATGTACGGTTTTATGATTTCCTGCAGCCTCGTGTGATAAAGTTTACAACTTCTGGGCCCAGGCAAAAAAACATGAAGTTCTTAGTTGTAAATATTACTATTAATCTATTTTAATATGCAAAGCTTTTTTACATAACTGAAAATCTATCAGTGAGCCTTCATGTTCTAGAAAATAATCCTCATAAATAGAAATGTACCTGCACATTTAGGCAGGCTAAAGGAATAGCTAACAGCTTCCATTTTCTTTCAGTTTGGTCATGTCATTACGTCCTGGTTAGACTATGATAATACTAGCCATGACTATGGGGTGCCTAAAGTCTTTTTTTCAGTTTTTTAACCAAAACAAACAGTGCGGTGTCAGAAAGGGGCAACAAGACTCCTTATTTTCCACTTCAGAGCCCGCTGAGGAGAAAGTTATTATGTGAGACGGTTTATTTTCAGGGATTAGGTACCAAGAGCAACCAAAACATGATCTTCCTTTGCTAAGAGGACACATACTGTGTTGTAACATCAACAACATGAACCAGCCATGTTTTTGATCAGGTCAAATATCTGTTCATTACAGTCAGTCAGCTGAAAAAAAAAATCATGGTTTGTGCTGAACCTTACATCGAACATCCATGTAACCCCCAAATGACACATATTGCTGTTTGTCCATCCATCCATCCATCCATCCATCCATCCATCCATCCATCCATCCATCCATCCATCTGGTGGAATCCCAAGGCGTTCCCTGGCCAGATGAGAGACATGGT
Source organism: Nothobranchius furzeri (assembly GCF_043380555.1). Classification (NCBI taxonomy): domain Eukaryota; kingdom Metazoa; phylum Chordata; class Actinopteri; order Cyprinodontiformes; family Nothobranchiidae; genus Nothobranchius; species Nothobranchius furzeri. The sequence goes on along the minus strand of NC_091746.1, from coordinate 79,605,362 downwards.
CCCTCCACTGTGTCCTGGGTCTACCTTTAGGTCTCCTCCAGTTTGGACGTGCCCGGAAAACCTCACCAGGAGGCATCCTGGCCAGATGCCCGAGCCACCTCAACTGGCTCTTCTCGATGTGGAGGAGCAGCGGGTCTACTGCGAGCCCCTCCCAAATGACCGAGCTTCTCACCCTATCTCTAAGGGAGAGCCCAGCCACTCTTCGGAGAAAACTCATTTCGGCCGCTTGTATCTGCAATCTCGTTCTTTTGGTCACTACCCAAAGCTCATGACCATAGGTGAGGGCAGGAGCGTAGATCGACCGGTAAATCAAGAGCTGCACCTTCTGACTCAACTCTCTCTTCACCACAACAGACCGGTACAACGCCCACATCACTGAAGATGCAGCATCAATCCGTCTATCGATTTCACGCTCCAGTTTTCCCTCACTCGTGAACATGACCCCGAGATACTTAAACTCCTCCACTTGGGGCAGGACCTCATCCCTGACCCGGAGAAGGTACTCTACCCTTTTCCGAATCAAGACCATGGTCTCAGATTTAGAGAAGCTGATTCTCATCCCAGCTGCTTCACACTCGGCTGCAAACCGCTCCAGTGAAAGCTGAAGATCACGTTCTGATGAAGCCAACAGGACCACATCATCTGCAAAAAGCAGAGACCTGATCCTCAGGCCACCAAAACGGATGACCTCCACACCTTGGCTGCGCCTAGAAATCCTGTCCATAAAGGTTATGAACAGAATCGGTGACAAAGGGCAGCCTTGGCGGAGTCCAACTCTCACTGGAAACGAGCCCAACTTACTGCCAGCTATGCAGACCAAGCTCTGACACCGGTCATACAGGGCCCTAACAGCCCGTATCAGAGGGCCTGGTACCCCATACTCCCAGAGTACTCCCACAGGGCCCCCCCGAGGGACGCAGTCAAACACCTTCTCCAAATCCACAAAACACATGTAGATTGGTTGGGCAAATTCCCACGCACCCTCCAGGATCCCCCTAAGGGTATAGAGCTGGTTCAGTGTTCCACGGCCAGGACAAAAACCACATTGCCTCTCCTGACCCTGAGGTTCATCAATCCGACGGACCCTCCTCTCCAGGACCCCTGAATAGACCTTACCAGGAAGGCTCAGGAGTGTGATCCCCCTGTAGTTGGAACACACCCTGCGGTCACCCTTTTTAAATAAGGGGACCACCACCCCAGTCTGCCAGTCCAGTAGGACTGCTCCCGATGTCCACTCAATATTGCAGAGCCGCGTCAGTCAACACAGCCCCACAACACCGAGAGCCTTAAGGAACTCCGGGCGGATCTCATCCACCCCTGGAGCCTTGCCACAGAGGAGCTTTTTAACCACCTCAGTGACCTCAGCACCAGAGATAGGAGAGGCCAACCCAAAGTCCCCAGACTCTGCTTCCTCACTGGAAGACGTGTTGGTGGGATTGAGGAGGTCTTTGAAGTATTCTGAGTAGAGGTCTGCAGCACACCGTCCCCACTATAGATAGTGTTGGTAGCGCACTGCTTTTCCCCCTTGAGGCGCCGGATGGTGGACCAGAATCTCCTCGAAGCCGTACGGAAATCTTGCTCTATGGTCTCACCGAACTCCTCCCATGCCCTGGTTTTTGCCTTGGTGACCACCTGAGCTGCGTTCCGCTTGGACTGCCGGTACCCGCCAGCTGTCTCTGGAGTCCCACAGGCCAAAAAGACCTAATAGGACTCTTAGCTTGACAGCATCCCTAACCTCCAGTGTCCACCAGCGGGTTTAGGGGTTGCCACCACGACAGGCACCGACAATCCTGCGACCACAGCTCCGGTCGGCCGCCTCAACAATGGAGGCACAGAACAGGGTCCATTCAGACTCAATGTCCCCCGCCTCCCCCGGAACATTTTGGAAGTTCTGTTGGAGGTGGGAATTGAAGCTCCTTCTGACAGGAGACTCTGCCAGACATTCCCAGCAGACCCTCGTGATACTTTTGTGCCTGCCTGGTCTGACCGGCATCCTCCCCCACCATCTGAGCCAACTCACCTCCAGGTAGTGGTCAGTTGACAGCTCCACCCCTCTCTTCACCCGAGTGTCCAAGATATGCGGCCACAGGTCAGGTGAAACAACAACAAAGTTGATCATTGAGCTGTGGCCTAAGGTATCCTGGTGCCAAGAGCACATATGGACACCTTTATGTCTGAACATGGTGTTCATTATGGACAATCCATGACTGGCACAGAAGTCCAATAACAAAACACCTCTCAAATTCAGATCAGGGGGGCCGTTCCTCCCAACCACACCTCTCCAGGTCTCACTATTGTTGCCCACGTGAGCGTTAAAGTCCCCCAGCAGAACGAGGGAGTCACTGGAAGGAGCGCATACGCACAGACCACAGTCAGAACCCGTCCCCCTACACATAGGCGGAGGGAGGTTACCCTCTCATTCACCGGGGTAAACCTCAACATACAGGCACCAAGATGGGGGGCAACTAGTATGCCCACCCCTGCTCGGCGCCTCTCAGTGGGAGCAACTCCAGGGTGGTAGAAAGTCCAAACCCTCTCAAGGAAACTGGTTCCAGAGCCAGAGCCATGCGTTGAAGTTAGTCCGACTATATCTAGTCGGAACTTCTCAACCTCACACACCAACTCAGACTCCTTCCCCACCAGAGAAGTGACATTGCATGTGCCAAGAGCCAGCTTCTGTAGCCGAGGATCAGACCGCCAAGGTCCCCGCCCTCGACTGCCACACTGTTTGTGTATTTATTTATTTTTGTCATCATTTCCAGCTCATATTTCCTCCTGCAGCTTCTAAACAAAACTAGCATTTCTGACAGGTGCGCAGAATACACAAAATTTGCTAATGAACAACAAAACACCCATGTTAGGAAAACTAAAGATTCACATCAATGCGAGCTGTGGCAAGAAGGTTTGCTGTGTCTGTCAGCGTAGTGTCCAGAGCATGGAGGTGCTACCAGGCATGGGCGTCACACCCGTGGGGGATGTGGGGGTTTCAACACCCACACTTTTCTTATTGAGATCGTTCAACACCCACACTTTTCCAGCCGTTTTGCTCACCTCCACACCAGTCTGGTTTCTCGCATTCACTCTGTTTGCCTCATCTCCTTATTCCCCTCCCTCTTCTGTTTCTCCTTGAAACCCGACAGCCGATGTCGGAAGGAGAAACAGGAGAGGGAGGGAGGGAAGAGCTCGACTGAATTCATAATTTTACATCTTGACATTAGCTGTACAAAGTCTGAGTTTGATAAAGTGAAGAACAACAATTTGCAGAGGTTTATAAGAAGCGCGGCGCCAGGTTTTCAATTTTGGGTGGGTCACGGCAAGGGCGTCAGTTTGTTTTCAGAATTGCTGGGGACACTAACCATACACTTGAGTGGGGTTTAAAAATTGCTGGGGACAATATAGGCTAGCACAGGGGTCGGCGGCTCTGTAGCCGCTTGCGGCTCTTCCATCCATCTGATGCGGCTCTCTGTGCTCTTAAAATAATGAATTTATATTTAAATAAGCTTTATATTTTACTGCATTAATTTTACATCTGTATGCTAATTCTAAATGTAAAGATTATCTGCGTAAACCTGAACAGGTCCAACCCGGTCTTACTGTGAGACCGGGTTGACGCGTCACGCTTGTGCGTAATCATATCGGCGCTTCTGAGCTGGAGGATGTCAGATTCTGGGATTCTCCTCAGACGGCTCCTGGATGCGTCGCCACATTGGAGACAGGAACAAGCACTATTCAGCCAAAGTTTCATCATCAGGGAACATTTTCTAAGTGACAAGTCTCTGAGAGACAGGGTTTGGAAAACACTCGCTTCAGTGGGAGGAACCTTCTCGCATGCGCTCTGGTTCTGAGAGCCTGGATTTGTATTCTGAACAGTCTAAACATGTTTTTAAAAGAAACGTATGACAAAAGTGGCACCTGCTCAGTAAAACCACCAACAGTGTGAAAAATATCAAAATATTGCAGGCAGAGACGGGCTTCTGGATCATCTTTATATAAATCGTTTTATTGATTATCTTCTTATGAAAGATAACTTTGACGTACACGAGCGACTAGGCGCGTTGCAAGATTTTCAAAAGTGTGGGGGATGTTGTCTGTGCCTAAAATAATTTCATGTTATTCATCTTGTTAGTTTAATTTCCGTAATAGCGGAGCAGGTGCGAATTTTAGACGCGTCACGCATGTCTCCGTTTTAAACATGTTTAAACTGTTCAGAATACAAATCCAGGCTCTGTCTCGTTAGATTGGTGTAACTAAAGTTTGTACTGAATGAAACTTTACATTAAACCATGTTGAAAAGAAAAGGATCCGATTAAATCGTCTCCCCCTCATTTACAGTCACGACGTACAGTGCAGTGCGCGTGGCTCTGGGGTTAATCAGGTTTAGTTGTTTCTCTTTGCAACAATCTTCACAAGAAGGCAAAACAGTTAAATGGCAGCTTACAGATATTTCCATTTGACTGTATTTTGATGGATAAACTCAAGGATGCTGGCTGTTTTGAAAGAATTACCCCGACGCACACTGATGCGCATGGATGAGCTTGGAAAAATGTTCTTTTTATGAAATTATGAAACTTTGGCTGAACAGCGCTTTTTCCCGTCTCTAATATGGAGACGCATGACGCATCCAGTCTGAGGCAGAATAGCAGCGCAGAAATCACCTGTAGAGACATTTGATCACGCACAAAGTTTATGTGGAGCAGAAGCGGTCGGGCCACGGCAGGTGAAACGTTCCTAGCCTACATGAAGTGAAACTGTTTAATTGTAACATTAATATGTTACTGGACACGCTGGTCTGGTTGGTTAGACCAGTGTTGGAAGTGGAAAACACACACACACACACACACACACACACACACACACACACACACACACACACCAGATAAAATAATGCTGATAGCGTGGACTAGAAGACAGGTGATGTTTTATTTAAATGATGATCAGGCTGCTGTAAAATGTAATCTCCATCCACATCCAGATGGAATGATCCTCTATTCTAGTTGCTCTGCTCTTGCCTGGGCTGATGTAGCTGACGGTGCGCGCGGCGCGCCTAACGGCTGTGGTGCACATTTTACGCATTTGGAGAGGTTGGCTGGAAGCTTTGCTTTTACTGGAAGATGGTCTACTTAACACACGGGTGTAGACTACACATTAATGACAAATGAATGAAAATTAAATTGGGAGTTTTTACTTCATATTTTAGAAATAAAAATGACGGGGGAAAACATTTATGACGTCTTTTTAAACGAAATTTTCTAGCGCGACCTGCCTGCTTCACTAAGTCACTGCTTATTAAGGTCCGTCCAAAATTACCGTGGCCCACCCAAAAATGAAAACCTGGCGCCACACCTATTATAAACCTCTGCAAATTGTTGTTCTTCACGTTATCAAACTCAGACTTTGTACAGCTAATGTCAAGATGTAAAATGATGAATTCAGTCGAGCTCTTCCGTCCCTCCCTCTCCTGCTCTTCTGGAAACCCGACATCGGCTGTCAGAAGCGGGAGGTGAAGAAGGAGATGAGGCAAACAGAGTGAGTGTGCGACATAAAGAAACCAGACTGGTGTGGAGGTGAGCAAAACAGCTGGAAAAGTGTGGGTGTTGAATGCCCCACGGGTGTGACGCCCATGGTACCGGCTGCTGTCACTTGTGAGCAGCTCTCTGCTGTCTGAGGCTAGGCCCCGCCCACAACGCCGCGGGTGCTGCAGTGTTTTCTTTACTGTGGGAAACGGGTAATAATGGCTCTTTGATGGGAACAGGTTGCCGACCCCTGGTATAAGATCTGAGCTGGTAAAACAAAAATCCTCATCAGCAGGCTTTTTTGAAAGTGGGGGGGGACACAGCTGCCAATCACAAATTTTGCCGGGGACATGTCCCCGGCGTCCCCGGTTAAAATGACGCCTATGGGTCACGGTAACTTTGGACGGAACTTAATAAGCAGTGACTTAAGTGAAGCAGGCAGGTTGCGCTGGAAAATTTCGTTTAAAAAGATGTCATAAATGTTTTCCCCCGTCATTTTTATTTCTAAAATATGAAGTAAAAACGCACAATTTAATTTTCATTCATTTTTCATTTATAGGCACCAGAATCCATTACCTGCACTTCTAATATTTACCTCTCAACGTAGGACTCTTTCATAAGGGTACATGCACACCAGCAGTTTCTACGGTTATTCATGGGGCAAAATCTCCAACATTTTTGGAAAAAAAAAATCCATCTTCCAGTAAAAGCAAAGCATCCAGCCCACCTCTCCAAATGCGTAAAATGTGCATCACAGCCGCTAGGCGCGCCTCACGCACCATCAGCTACGTCAGCCCAGACAAGAGCAGAGAAAATAGAGAAGGAATAGAGGATAATTCTGTCTGGATGTGGATGGAGATTACATTTTACAGCAGCCTGATCATCATTTAAATACGTAAACCATCACCTGTCTTCTAGTCCATGCTATCAGCATTATTTTAATTGGTGTGTGAGCGTTTGTGTTTGTGTGTGTGTGTGTGTGTGTGTGTTTTCCACTTCAAACACTGGTCTAACAAACCAGACCAGTAACATATTAATGTCACAATTAAACAGTTTCACTTCATGTAGGCTAGGAACATTTCACCTGCCGTGGTCCGACCGCTTCTGCTCCACATAAACTTTGTGCGTGATCAAATGTCTCTACAGGTGCTTTCTGAGCTGAAGAGGCTATTCTGCCTCAGACTGGATGCGTCATGCTTCTCCATATTGGAGACGGGAACAAGCGCTATTCAGCCAAAGTTTCATAATCAGTGAACATTTTTCCGAGTGACACATCCTTCAGAGAGACCGGGTTTCCAGACCGCTTCAGTGGAAGGAAATCTTACCGCACGCGCCGTGGTTCTGCACTGCGCTGCAAACCCCTCTACAGATCTTCAGCTCACTGTCCACCGTGTGCGCTGCGAGCTGCTCTGAGCACAGTGTCCAGTATAAAGCTCTGATGTTCTGATGGGAATCTTTTCTTGATTGATTTAGTTACCTCTGCGATGTGCGTAACGATTAAAACGTCAGCTGATCAGTGTGTGTTGGGGTAATTCTTTCAAAACAACCAACATCCTTGAGTTTATCCGTCAAAATAAACAGTCAAATGGAAATATCTATAACCTGCCATTCAACTGTTTTGCCTTCTTGTGAAGATTGTTGCAAAGAGAAAGAATTAAACTTGATTAACCCCAGAGCCACGCGCACTGCGCTGTACTACGTGACTGTAAATGAGGGGGCAAAACGATTTAATCGGTTCCTTTTCTGACCTTTTCAACATGGTTTAATGTAAAAATTTCATTGAGTACAAACTTTAGTTACACCAGTCTAACGAGACAGAGCCTGGATTTGTATTCTGAACAGTTTAAACATGTTTAAAACAGAGACATGCGTGGCGCGTCTAAAATTTGCACCTGATCCGCTATTATGGAAATTAAACTAACAAGATGAATAACATGACATTATTTTAGGCACAGACAACATCCCCCACACTTTTGAAAGTCTTGCAACGCGCCTGCTACCAGGAGAAAGGCCAGTACATCAGGAGATGTGGAGGAGGTCGTAGGAGGGCAACAACCCAGCAGCAGGGCCGCTACTAAAGCCTTTATGCAAGGAGGAACAGGAGAGCTGCCAGAGCCCTGCAACGTGACCTCCAGTGGGCCACAAATGTGTGCGTGTCTGCTCAAACAGTCAGAAACAGACTCCATTAGGGTGGCATGAGGGCCCAACGTCCACAGGTGGGGTTGTGCTTAAAGCCCAACACCGTGCAGGATGTTTGGCATTTGCCAGAGAACACCAGGATTGGCTAATTTGCCGCTGGTGCCCTGTGCTTTTCACAGATGAAAGCAGGTTCACACTGAGCACATGTGACAGACGTGACAGAGTCTGGAAACGCCATGGGATAACGTTCTGCTGCCTGCAACATCCTCCAGCATGGTGTGGGGTGTGGGGTGGTCACACAGCCCTCCATGTGCTCACCAGAGTTAGTCTGACTGCCATTAGATACCGAGATGAGATCCTCAGACCCCTTGTGAGTCCAAGGTGGCACGGTCGGCCCTATGGGTTCGTCCTTATTCTAGGCCTCATGTGGCTAGAGTGTATCAGCAGCTCCTGCAAGATGAAAGCATTGATGCTATGGATCGACCCGCCCGTTTCCCCAGACCTGAGTCAAATTGAGCACATCTGGGACATCGTGTCTCACTTCATCTACCAATACGAAGTTGCACCACAGACTGTCCAGAAGGGTGCTTTAGTCCAGGTCTGGGAGGAGATCCTTCAGGAGACCATCCACCACCTCATCAAGAGCATGCCCAGACATTGTAGGGAGGTATCTGGAAGCCACACACACTACTGCGCCTCATTTTGACTTGTTTAAGGACATTACATCAAAGTTGGATCAGCTGTAATGGTTTATCACTTTAATTTTGAGTACGACTCAAAATCCAGACCTCCATCGGTTGATAAATTTGATTTCCATTGATAATTGTTGTGTGAATTCTTGTGAGCACATTCAACTATGTACAGAACAAAATATTTAACAAGAATATTTCATTCATTCCAATCTAGGATGTCTTATTTTTGTGTTCCTTTTATATATTTCAACAGTGTACACTGTATGTCCAGTTATTTAAAACAATTTAATTTTGGGGCGACGGTGGCACAGGAGTTAAGTGCTCGCCCCGTAATCGGAAGGTCGCTGGTTCGAGCCCCGCTCAGTCTGTCGCTGTGTCCTTGAGCAAGACACACAACCCCCCTTGCCTGCTGGTGGTGGTCGGAGGAACCGGTGGCCCCAGTGCTCGGCAGCCTCGCCTCTGTCAGTGCGCCCTAGGGCAGCTGTGGCTACACCGTAGCTCTTCCCCACCAGTGTGTGGATGTGTGTGTGAATGGGTGAACGACTGATTGACACTAGTCAGTGACTTGATGCAATTTGCTGGGTTCCTTATATAGGAAACATTTCTTTCTGATTGGCTTAATGAACTGACCTGTATTGGAATGTTTATTATTGAAGTGCCTTGGGATGACTCTTGTCGTGATTTGGCGCCATATAAATAAAATGGAATAGAATTGAATCGATTGTGTTGTAAAGCACCTTGGGGGATTCCAGGACTCTAGAAGGTGCTACATCAACTACAGGCCATTTACCGTTTACCAATATAAAGTTTTATTTTATTTAATAGTAAGTACATTATTTAATATTTTGTACCCCTGCTCATTCATATACATGTCTTTAGACTGATGATTATGCTACATTACAGCTCCTGTGGTGTTTAAACTAACAAAACTAGGAACATTATTCATGACCTACAGCATGACTGTGTTTTAAGTGGGGTTATTTAAGGAGAAGCTTTCATGAGCTTTTAATGAAGCTGTGATTAGATGCAAAAAAAAAGAGTAATAAATCCCCTTTTCTTGTTTTGTACCCTCATATTTCTCAGCAAACATGCTTAAACTTCATTTTCATTTTGTTTGTTCTTCATTACAAGCTTTGCCCTTTCAGCAGGCACATGAGTGTCGCTGGAGGAATGCTTACCCCTAAATCATTTAGCACTTTTTATGGATCAATGATGCCTCCCAAGTTTGGAGAAACGACGTGCATTGGATTGATGTTTCCCAAAGCAACACTCTGGGTAAATATATCTGCATTCACTGAGCTGCCCTGCTCAATCACAGCACCACATAGATAGCCTGCACCCAGAGGGAGATACTGGCAGGCTCTGGAAGGCATCTCACTGACTAATAAAGTGCCCTTATCTGTGTATGTCCTAATGGCATCATGCTTGCAGAGATTTTTATGTTTAGAAAAAAAAAGAAGATAATGTTCAAAGTGTTTTCTTCCCCACATGACTTAATTAGTGATAATTAAGCCAAAGCAGATAATGTTTTCAAACTTCTCTTGGTTCTTAAGTTATTCTGTAAGGTTCACTGTGACTGGAAACTTAAACAAAATGTCTTGCTTTGTGTTTGAATCATCTGGAATCTTTTATTTTCATCATTTGAAGTGTGTCTGTAAGTCAGTTGCAACACTGTGGCATGTCTTTGAACAGATCAGGTACAGACTTAATCTAATTTGTCATTTTCGATTGAAAAGACACACTCATGGTCACACACCTTATGGCTCTGTGGCCAAGATGCAGTGGACACAGGTTTTCAGTACATCGTAGGACCACATAGCGGTACACGCTTTCGCACGCTGTGTTTGTCATCGATGGACTTTGGGGTGCCCCAGGGTTCAGTTCTGGGTCTGTTGCTGTTCTAATTATGCTACCACTAGGCTGTGTTTTGAAGAAAGTATGGGATCTCGTTTCATACCAGTGCAGATGACCTGCAGATCTACAGTATGTATCAATACCAGTGAATACTGGCACTCTCTTTCAGAATTTGTTAGACTGCCTTAAAGATGTGCAGGCATGGTTTGACACCAAATTCCTCAAACTGAACCAAAAAGGAAGACTTAGATCATTGTCTTTGGGTCATCTACTGCACTGCTTGCCCTAGAAGCCATCTTGGAGATCTTTCCGCCATGTCATCCAACAGTTTGGTTGTTTTTGACTCAGGTCTCACCTTTACAGATCAGATCAGTGCGGTGGTGAAGGCTAGCTTCTTCCAACTGAGGGTACCCCGTAGGATTAAGGCCCATGTTCCTCATTCATCTACACCACCCTACCTGCACTCTTCACTCTGTCCACTCAAATCTTCTGCACATTCCAAGATCCAACCTCAAGACCATGGGAGATCGTGCCTTCAGTGTCGCTGCCCCTCGACTATGGAATTCCTTACCTGTCACCTTGAGGGCTCCCCAATCCACTGCATGTTTTAAGAGACATCTTAAGACAATTCATTTTAGTAAAGCTTTTAATACCTAACTGGTACTTAGTGATTGTCTTTACTTCTTCATTATTTATTTTTTGTTATTTTTTTCTTTACTGTTGCCCTTGAGATCTTTTGATACAAAGGGCATTATAAATAAAAAGCATTATTATTATTATTATTATTATTATTATTATTATTATATTTGACCTATTTACAACTTTTATTCATATAATGATCTCACGGCTGGACTACTGCAATGCTTTATACATTGGCTTGCAAAAGTCTGCTTTAGGTCACTAATAGAACGTCCAGAATGCTGCAGCGCACCTTCTTACCCCTACTGCACACTGGAAGCATCAGCGGCATGGAACAACAGCGGAGCATCACTGCTTCAAATAGAAGCCATTAGAGTCTATGAGTGTGATTCAAACAAGCCGCGACGCGGCAATTTTCAAACACATCCCAGACAACAATTTCCGCAGTTAACATAGGGCCAGACAGGAAATCACAAATGGTTTTAGTGTAAAATCCCTGGTAATTTTCAAAATAAATGTCCATTGCAACGATGTAATTTCATATCTATTTGGATTATATCAACACAAGTGACCCAATTGCTTATTTATTCCCTGCATCATTCCAAAAGTGCAGCAGTGTTTTTTTATGGCTTTAATCCTGGAAGTGGAGAGGAACAACATAATATATGACATCAAACAGCAATGTCAAACATGAATACCTAATTTGTTTTATCAGAATGAGAAATTGGAGGTGTGGCAAAAGAGCGTGTAAAGGCAGTAATATGTTTATGAGTTGTCAGCCCTGCTTTACTTGCTTTATGGCTGGTGGCTAATATAAAGGCTAACAGTTGGCTAGTGGTTAGCTTTTTCAGTAAGCTGACAGTCAATATAAAGCACACAAAGAATATTTTTGCTTCTATGTTGGAATCATGGAGAAGCCTGACTGTAAAAGTAACAAAGTTATGTCTTTGGAGATAAAAGAGCTAAAACCAGAGTGAACATCTGTGAGGTCTACATTGGTTTGAGGGAGCTAAAGGAGACTACAAAATCCCAGACTGATGGTGACCTGGCTTTGTTGCTACTGGGCTTGTAGGGAAAGTATTTTTGTTGTTCAACAGTGTGGGTCGTTTTACTTCATGGCATGTTTAGTATAAATTGGCTTGCGTTAGCATTAGCTCCTTGTTAGAACTAGCTGCAGCAGGCAGCGGCGGGTTATTTACAACAGTTGTAATTCCACTTTATACCTGTAGGATGGAGAAATGGGAAACTTATCAAGTGCTGCTTTAATCTCATAAGCATGTTCTTGTCTGTGAGAAGAAACTGGAGAACCTGGAGAAACCACCACACATGCATAAGGAGAACATGCTAACTCCAATAAGAAAGACCAAAGCCAAAATATGAACCTGTGACCTTCTCACTGCGAGGCTTAAAAACAAAACAATAAGGGAAAATCAGATTTTACATTAGTATCAAGTGAGCTGCATTTGATATGAGATTGTTTAGATTAGATGACCTCTAGACATCAGTGTACATCCTCTGCTGTCATTTCTGGGGTAATCAATAGGCCTACAAAATGCTTTTATGTTTTAATGCATTCATTTATTTCAAGGTGGCTGCCAGAAAGATGCAATTCCATCTGTTTTAAATCAGTACCGACCATGAACATAGCTTTAGATGGTGTTTAAATAAATCAGACAAGAGAAATATGGTATTATTATAAACACAGCGATTCTTGAAATCAATCATAATCCGACGGATGTTTTGTCCCCAAAATTTTATTCTTGCTTTTAGCCGTTGTCTGGTTATAAACATAAATATTCAAGTCTAACAGAGTGCAACTTTGAATTCCAACTGATCTAAAGTTTCTTTATACTTTTCCTGGAAGGGCACTGCCTACTTTTGTCAGCTTCTCAAATAAATTTAGCTTAACTTAGCTTTTTTTTTTTGAATGCATTAAATTTTAAAGTAAAAAGTTGATCCTTGAAATCCCTGCAGAATAAAAATTGGCATGTCCATTTGCAATGCCTCCACTGCAAATGCTTAAAGGGATTTCTCAGCTATTAAGAAGTGAATTTCTGTGTAAAAGTAATTCATATTTATTGTGTTAGTCATTGTAGATTTCTTCTTTGGTGGCACATTTTTTTTAGCTTTTATTTGTTTTCTTTTTTTTTTTTTGAGAAATAGTTTTTAGGACTCATGAATCAGCAGTTAGTCCATGAGCATCATACGAAAATGTGCTAGTGCTACCATTTTAAAACCACTCCAACCTCCAAAGGTTCCTAGATTATAAACCTTCACCTCCATTGGGCTTACATTAAATACATTTGTTACATCAAAGTATCTGGTAAATATTACTAGCAGCAACAAATGCAGCACTTTCTGGGGTTAAACATCTCTGGAATTTCTCAACATTTCTGCCAAATGGCTGTTACATGCAAAACGGATGGAGGTGTAAAGGGTTCAGAAACACTGTCTGCTTCACTCGCTGTGGGATTTTAGGGATTGGAGCTATTCAAAATGAAAAACTTTGCACATGGGGCCACATGAACATTTTAAAATGAAATTATTGAAAATCTTAAGATGAGGGTTTAAAAAAAACTCCAGCAACTGCCATCTCAATACATTTTACGAAATAATATTTGTGTGAACAGTGAACGTTTGGAAATAGGAGCTTTTGAAAGTGGCAGTGTGTAGTTTCCTGCTGCTAGGGGGCAGTACATAGATTTCAGGGTATAGTTTTACATCATATTGCCATGCCTGTCCCTAGTTTAATAAACATTACAGTAAATGTTGCTACCTGTGGAGCACAAAGTATGCAAACTTGGCATGACTCATCAGACCCTGATGGTCCTTCAGGTAATTCCATCGAGAGAACGAAAATCTGATTGTAGTTTTCTAGCGCTCTATGGCTAGTTTCTGGATCTGCTCTGGATCCTGCACCACCCGATGATGTCATCATACTACAGCAATACAGCTCTGCTAAAATATCTTGAATCTCTTTTTTTAACCAGCTCAGTGGTCTAGTGGTAGAGTGTCCGCCCTGAGACTGGGAGATCAGTGTTCGATTCCTGGTCGGGTCATACCAAAGACTTTGAAAAAATGGAACCCAATACCTCCCTGCTGGACACTCAGCATTAAGGGGTTGGATTGGGGGTTAAACCACCAAATGGTTCCTGAGCGCGGCTGGGTCTGCAGCTCACCGCTCCCCCAGGGGATGGGTCAAATGCGGAGAACAAATTTCGCACACACATCAGTGTGTGTGACAACCGATGGGACTTTAACACATATTTTGGAAAGAGTTTAGCAGTTTTATTATTAAATGTGTTTCTTGCTATCTACATGTTTTTGAACGTGGTAACATAACTTCCGTGACGTCCAGCCAGTCATCTACTATGACGTCACTGAAGGGCGCAGAACCCCAAGCCGGCCAGAAGGAAACATGGCGTCCACTATGGAGTCCTCCAAAGACGCTAGACCCAAGCTCTGTGTACGTTAGACCCGGTTCTTATGGTTAAAAGCTGCCAATAATTTTCAATGACTGGATATCATTTCATTCACTTTCAGCAACATTTCAATGGATATTTCCAGAGAGAAAAGGTAAAAATATACATTGTCTCTTTAAAACAGCATCAACAATGAATTTTTCAATCTTGAAAAACAAAATAACCCAAATGATGTTATTTGCAACTGTTAGAGCGATTTTTACATTTACACAAAAACACTTTTTAAAATGCCCAGAATATCATTTTGAGTGACCACCTGCGTGACTGACAAGATTTTGTTGAATTAGAATAATTCTCCATGTTGTGAAGATGGTTTTGATGTCCAGCATGTCTCAAACCTGTTAGACCAGCTGACGGTTGTTTTTCCAGAAATCCAACAGATAATGAGCAGAATTAGTATTCACTCTGAGTCAGCTGATGCAGACTGCTGTAGAAATATTTACTGCTAAGTACCTTAAGTCTGCCATGCATATTAGTGTGCCAAGCAGCAGTGTGTGAGTGTGAGAGAACGACGTAGACATCATGCTGCTGCCCTGCAGCTTGTGAAAACCAAAAGTAAAATCAGAGCAATGCAGTGTTTCCCACTCCGTATATTAAATTATTTCTCACAGGGTGAAGACCACTCAAAGCATTTTATATATGCACCTGATTATAGAAATCTTATTGTTACATCACTTTATTTCCACAACAGACAAGAAGAGCGTGGTCTCATTTTTCACTTTGTTAACAAACTTGTTGATTTTGTGAATCCTCGTTCAGGAAGATTATGAGGAATCAGAAAACTGCAGACTTAACATCCTCCAAAACTTCTGGGATGAATTAAAGCAACTCTAAAGAGTTCTTAACACTTTAAGCTATTGCTTTCAAACAGGTTTTGGTGATTCTTGAGCCATAAACCTGAGCAACTTCCCACAGGACAGCTCTCTTCTGGCCAGAAACTGCAACTGAACAACTTTGGTGGTTTGGGTCGGCACAAGTGAAAGGTTTCTACATGCTTTATGGCTTTAGTGCAGACCTGGGCATTTTACGGCCCGCGGGCCACATCCGGCCCTTTGGTTGACTTTGACCGGCCCGCGTAAGGTTAATTGGAAATTACAAAATAAATGTATTTTCTCATTTTACCTCATGCATGGGCTAAGGCTGCATTGCTTTTATTTTGAAGTTGTATTTTACGTGCACAATGACGCAATACGTATAGCAACAAGTACCCGCGGTTGACATGGTGATTGTAGCCTGAGAAATGTCCGCTCATGCAAAAAAAAAAAAAAAAAGAAAGATGCCGAATGCAGGATTTTCAACAAAAATTGGACTGCTAAGTATTTTTTTTTTACTGAAGTCGGAGGTAAAACCGTGTGTTTGGTTTGCGGGGAGGAGATTGCCGTGTTTAAGGACTACAATTTGAGTCGGCATTACGACAAGAAACACTCGGAAAAATACAAGAACTTGTCTGATGCTGAGAGGGCACGGACATCCGAAGCTTTGCTAGCAAAGTTGCAAAAGCAGCAAGGCTGTTTTACTAAGCTTCACACATCCAGGGATGCAGCAACCAGGACCAGCTTTGTGATATCCCACAAAATAGCTAAAAACAGCGAACCGTGACCAGGAGGATCGAGGACATTGCGGGGAACCTGGAGCTTCAGCTGCAACGTGAAGTGGCAAGTTTTGACTTTTTCTCATTAGACGGGAGCTGTGATGTCCGGGACACAGCCCAGCTGCTCGTATTTGTCCGGGGGATAACGGACTTCAAGCTCACAGAGGAGCGGGCAGCAATGCGGTCGATGAGAGGGACAACGACAGGGAGTGATCTTTTTACAGAGGTAAATGCGTGCACGGACACTCTGGGATTGAAATGGGAGAGACTGTCACAGCCGGGCGTACACTGTGCGACTTTTTCACATTTTTGAGCCGATTTTCCAGTCGTGCGAGAAGCCACGACATCGGGGCGAGTTTTGCGCCGAGCGGTCGTGTAGTGTACAGGGGGTTACGAGAGGCGATTAACACCACGTGACCAGCCGCTGATCAGCAGTCGTGAGGTCGCACTCTGGTGTGTTTAATATTTCGCTCGTCCCTCGTGAGGGTATCGCACTGTTGAAGCGGCGCTGCGAGCAGCTACGATCCAAAAAGTATCAGAACCACTCACGGCGCATGCGCGCGCAATCCTGCATCAACGCTTGTCGCTCGCTATTTCCCTAATAACACACGCTGTTCGTTTTTGTTTCTACACGTTTTTTTTTACTCACAAAGATTGTCAAGAAAGCGTGTTTGTCGTGTTCATGTCAAATTAAACTGATCACAAAACACAGATTTACTTTCTTTATTTCGTTTTCCTCATCCAACCCCCATAAATCCCTGTGTGTCCTCCAGCAGCACTCCCGAAGGACAACAGGCAAAACAAGACAAAAAAGTCTGACGTGTTGAGTAAAAACTGCTATTTTTAGCACATTTTTAGGGCCGACGTGTTGCTACCAGACGTACAGTGTGAGCAGTCAGGTCGCATGCGAGAACTGGGTCGTACAGTGTGAGCGCATGACTCGTGAGATCTGCTCTGCGAGGAAGTCGTACAGTTTGAGCTGAAGCTGAACGCTGCGAGTGAAAAAGTCGCACAGTGTACGCCCGGCTTTACAGGGAAAAATGTCGGATTTTTGAAACGCATGCAAGATAAAGTGACAGAAATCGATGCAGATCAAAAATAGGTGTTTTTGCATTGTATTATACACCAACATGTGTTGTGCAAGTCAGTGCTAAAAATCAACCATGTTACTGATGTTGTTACTAAAATAATAAACTTCATCAGGGCGCGGGCGATGAATCACAGACAGTTTGTGGCTCTTGTGGAGGACTCCACACAGCTGTCAGATGGCTCAGCCTGGGGAAAGTGCTGAAGAGGGTTTGGGACTCGAAAGCAGAGATTCAGGATCTCTGCTGGATTTCTACTCTTCTCTTAAGGAGGATTTTCCAAACCTGAAGAGACGTGCTCAGAAGATGTTGGTTCTCTTCAGCTCTACCTACATTTGTGAACAAACATTTTCAATGATGAAGTTTACAAAATCCAGGTAAAGATCCTCTCTCACTGATGATCATTTGTCAGCTGTGCTTCGCTTCTCCACCTCAGACATCCAACCTGACTTTGATGCACTCGTTAAAGCCCAGCAGAGACTAGATTTCTCTCACTGAATAAGAAAAAAATTGCTTAAAAACACAAAATAAGGTGTTTGGACCACAAATGTAGGCAACTAGCAGTGAACTGGGACACTTTTTTTAAACCTCTTTCTCAAGATCACAGTTCAGTGATTTTATTTTACAGACAATACTGTGTGTCTGTAGAATGCTAAGAACCTCTTTCCAACAATATTTGAAACTCAGAATGTGTTTTGGAGTGAATGTGACTGAAACTGTTAACTAATATAAGTCACAAATGTTTAACAAAAACCAAATGCACACTTTGTTTACCATTGCCTTGGGAAATTTGAATAAATCACATTTTTGTAAGCCAACCTCACTTTTTCCTTTTTGCTCATTTATAACATATAGTCTACTCTTACCAGCTTGAAGAAACAATGGTATTTACTGCTTTTTATAAGGAAATACCATTAATATTATGCATAATTGACTTCAGCCTTTTGGCCTGCGGCCCTCCACAATATTTTCTATTTCTCATGTGGCCCCATGGAAAAAATAATTGCCCACCCCTGCTTTAGTGAGACTGTAGCTCAAATAATGGGTAGCAGTTAGCTTTTTCAGTTAGTTTTACGTCAATAAAAAGCACAAGATGATGTAAAGGTTTGCTTTTTGTTGGAATCATGGAGGTAAAATTAAGAGAGTCATGTCTCTGGAGGCAAAGCAAACAAAGTGAACATCGACGTGGCCTACTGTCGGTGGTTTCAGTTTCAAACCATCAAACCAACAAAGTAGAAACAAAGTCCTGCACTTTTTCTGAACTGCCAATAATCACACATTCTTAAAAACACGCAGGATTACAACAAATTCTCTGTAGACATTTTGAAATGTAAATACTAACCCTCCACCCTACAAGAGGAATTACAACTGTCGTAAACAACCCTGCCGTAGACTGCTGTAGCTAACGCTAACCTGAGCCAACTGATACTAAAATAAACCATGAAGTAAAGAGATCCGCACTGTTGGACAAAAATATTGTTACCGACAAGTCCAGTAGCATCAGCATCAGGCCTTTTTTTATTCCATGTCCTGTCTGGCTGTGAAGCAAACTGAATTAATGTCTGAATGCTGGTGACAAGCCTTACATGTTTACTCGCAGGTGGAGCATCAAAGCTTCTGCTTTTAATGTCACGTCTGATACTTAAAACTTTATTGTTATTGTTTTTTGAATGCTTTTAATTCCGACCAGACACGGAGACAGAGGTGAAAGAGAAAGGAAGAGACAAAAGGTGGTGGTGGTGGGGTGGGGTGTGTGTCCACAAAAACTAAAACAAACAATCAGTGATGAACAAGATGCATCTGCATCAGATCACCATCAGCCCGTGATTTTGTAGCCTCCTTTGGCTTCCTCAAACTAGTGTAGGCCGCTCCAATGTTCACTCTGGTTTTAGCTCAAAAACATTACTCTTTTAATTTTACTTCCAGGCTCCGCCATGATGCCAACAGAAAAAGCAAACTTCTTATTTGTCTCTTTCTTGTGCTTTTTACTGACGATCGGTGAACTGACAATGCTAAACGCTAGCAGCTACAGCTAACAGCCAAGTTTCTAATCCAACAATCACTGAGATCAATGTTAAAGCTGTAGTTAAAAGTGAAAAAAAATATCAATTGTTACTTTAGGCCTTTGTGAAATGAAAATTTAAAAGAAGTCATCATATCATCTGCCTCTAGTAGTTTAAATATTTAAAGAAGTGATTCATTTACTGTTTCCTTTTGGAAAATTTTGAGTTTCTCCCTTGGGATTGTGCTTACTAATATGGTAAAATGGTAAATGGCCTGTATTTGATATAGCGCCTTCTAGAGTCCTGGAACCCCCCAAGACACTTTACAACACAATCAGTCATTCACCCATTCACACACACATTCACACACTGGTGGGGATGAGCTACAATGTAGCCACAGCTGCCCTGGGGCGCACTGACAGAGGCGAGGCTGCCGAGCACTGGCGCCACCGGTCCCTCCGACCACCACCAGCAGGTAACGTGGGTTAAGTGTCTTGCCCAAGGACACAACGACAGTGACAGACTGAGCGGGGCTCGAACCTGCAACCTTCCGATTGCGGGGCGAGCACTTAACTCCTGCGCCACCGTCGCCCGTCACAAATTAACTGTAAAATGAAGCAACTGGTAGCCAAATACAAGCTTCCCGATGAGACACCAAGGCAAGTTTCATCTTTAATTTATTTTTTTATTGTTGTACAATGGTTTACCAAAAGCTGGGAGACAGAAACCAGAAGCAGAATAACAAATCAGCTGATTGAGTTTCAAATAGAACAGCTATTTGGTCTTTTGTTAAAATGAGACATACAGGGAACGTATTACTCACTACGACGCTGCTCTGCTTTGCATTCACACAAAGGTATTTAGTGTGATTCATAGGAAAAACAACGCTGCCAGCGTAAAAGACTGAGCCTGAAATGCATGACACAAGATTAAAGCACCCTCCTCCCAGCTGCCCAAACAGACAGAGTCTTCAGTACACAAACAGACACACACACACGTGCACACAATCACACCAGGGCTTTGGATAAAAACTAATAAAAAGCTTGGCAGAAGAGGAATGTTCTAAACCGCGTCTTGAAAGCGATAAGATTAGGGGCACATAGTAGGTCATCTGGCATGCTGTTGTTGTGCAGTTTCGGGGGCAGAGTGACTAAAAGCAGCTTCACCAGATTTTGATTCCATTCTTGGAGCGGTAAAAATCCCCCCACTAGATGATCAGAGCAGTTTGCTGGTGATAAAATAAGTAAGCAAGTGAGAAATGTATTATGGAGCCTGCTCGTTTCATAAAAGAGAGGTGCACTTGTAGACGTAAACTTGTGAGGGATTAAAGGGAGTCAGTGTAAAGGCCAAAGCCCAGGAGTGATGAGCTTAGTTCCTCACGAGGCAGCCTGCTCTGCACACGTTCTGTCTATGGAAGGAGAACAAGAAAGGGGGAATTTAATTTCATTTTCACAAGAAATAGGACTGAATGTCAATAAATGGTGTGAAATTCAAGCTAGCAGCACTTTCAGGATCTTCTTGATATCAGTGTTATTTTTGAATTTTATTCAAACCTTCCAACAGATTATAGTCTGGAGCATCTTGACTGTAGTGTCCTGATGGGAAGGTAAACCTAGAACAGGTGTCAATTCGTTGCACCTATACTCTCAGAGAAAACCTTCAGAAGTTCTCCCCACACCACGCTGGCTAAGCAGCCTTTGATTGAAGCCAAAGTGTGAAGGACCACTCCTTCCTTGAGGGACCTTGAGGCAGTTTTCTGCTGTCAGAGACGGGTGGAGGAGTCAAAAGAAGACTGATTTATAAGAGACTACAATGAAGTTACTGCCCAAAGAAGCAGAGAGGAGTAAATGAAGCACTGAGTCTGTTCAGCTACGGCCTGTCTGAGCTTTTGCGTTGACTGCTGTTCTCAAGTTAGCGTCTGCATGAACACAAAACATCAAAATAAAACCTTAAGGTGTATAAAATAGCATTTAGCAGTTAATCCGTCCGTTATTTAAACTGCGTCATAGGGTCATAGGAAACTGGTGCCCAAATTCAGCAGCCATAAAGTGGGAGATGGGGGGGGGGGGGGGGGGGTCTCCAGTCCACAGGGCTGTGTCAGTCTTATCAGAACTAATCTCTGTTCAAATTTAAAGACCAAGTTCACTTGACAAGTGGTCTTTAATACAAATGAACACCTTGTGAGTTGATCTATATGGGAAGAAAAGCTCTGGTGCTCCTGTTTCAGGAACTAGAAGTGAGCAAGAGAAGAAGTGGGCAGAAAACGGCAGGCTCTTTTATCTCCACAAGTAACACAAGCCTGAATGAACTCTGTCATGTTGTGGAGTTGCTAATGCTAATGTTAGCTTCTACTAGTCGAGTCGCGCTATGCTGCTTCCTGGATGCTGAATCATTCGTGAGCCAAGATGGGTGACGCCATGACTGCTGTTGGTGGCTAATGCAGGAAATAGGGGTCGAAGACAATTCTCACGTTTAGCCTGAATGTGAAACTCAGAGTGACTGATCATATTTTAAAAATAATAAGTCAGTAAACTTGCTCTTCAAGTCATTCTAATAGTTATCTTTGCAAGTTAAGATATTAATTATGAATAACTTTTCTACAAAACACAGTTTAAAAGATCTGAACTGCTAATTAAAACAGTGTGATGTCTGCTTCTTGAGGGCAAATCTAAAGCATGCACGATGCATGCTTTAGATTTGAATCAAACCTCATGGAGGTCAACAGGCGCCTGCAGAGCTCGAAGACCAGCTGAACAGGTAATTCGGTAACTCGGTCAGGCGCGTTGGAGGTGAAAACTAACAACTCAAACCAGCAGGAAAATGACCCTCGAAGGTTCAGAATTGATGCATAAAGACACAAAAGAGTAAATCTAACTACACCAGACAAAAGCTTGCAAATTAATTAATTTATTTGTTTTTAATTTGTTAATTTGTATTTGAAACGGAATGAACCAAGAATTTTTCCCTTCTTTAAATTATGTAGAATCATATGTACAGTTTTTATGAGAATTAAATGGTTTCCTTTGAAAATTCCTTTTTATTGTTCCATTCCCAATTGCACAGTAGGTTAACTGAAATCTTTCAGAAGAATGTGCAGCACACGTTTCTGTGTTCTCTGTGTTGACTGATAAACACACAAGAAAGTGTTTTAAAGATGTGGAACAGAGAAAAACATTTTGTGATGATTATTTCTGAGTTTTTTATGCAGTCTGAACATGAAAATAGTCTCCTACAGCTATCTGCTACATTAGCTTCTGATAGAAAATAGATGGTGAAACTCAAGGATTTGAAAAGCCTGACAGGTCTATGTCACAGTGAGTGCGTTTACATGCAGCCAGTAACCCTTTTAAAACCCGAATATTCACAATAACCCGGTTCCGCACGGCCATGTAAACACCGCCAAAAACCCGGATATGCTCATAACTGGGTTTTTCAAAACCCGTTTACTACACCTGGGGTAACCCTTTTCTAACCCGAAGGTTTGGTCGTGTAAACGCCTCGTCTCATCTTCCTCCGCTTATCCAGGTCCGGGTCGCGGGGGCAGCATCCCAACTAGGGAGCTCCAGGCCGTCCTCTCCCCGGCCTTGTCCACCAGCTCCTCCGGCAGGACCCCAAGGCGTTCCCGGACCAAATTGGAGATGTAACCTCTCCAACGTGTCCTGGGTCGACCCGGGGGCCTTCTGCCGGCAGGACATGCCCGAAACACCTCCCCGGGGAGGCGTCCAGGAGGCATCCTGACCAGATGCCCAAACCACCTCAACTGGCTCCTTTCGATCCGGAGGAGCAGCGGTTCTACTCCGAGTCCTTCCCGAATGTCCGAGCTCCTCACCCTATCTCTAAGGCTGAGCCCGGCCACCCTACGGAGGAAACTCATTTCGGCCGCTTGTATCCGCGATCTCGTTCTTTCGGTCATTACCCAAAGCTCATGACCATAGGTGAGGATTGGGACGCAGATCGACCGGTAAATCGAGAGCCTGGCTTTCTGGCTCAGCTCCCTCTTCCCCACGACAGATCGGCTCAGCGTCCGCATCACTGCAGACGCCGAGCCAATCCGCCTGTCGTGTAAACGCATATCGTGATATCCCCGTCAAAGCGTGTGTTCTGCGCATGCTCTGTTCGCAAGGAATCTTGGTCTTTTGAGTAGCGAGACGTCTTGTATGCGCCAGAACACCGGAAGTAAACAACAAGTTGGGAGCAACATGGCGAGTTGCGGCACAGCACCACACTTTTGGAGTGACGAGGAAACCTGTCCACCGGTCTGGTCAAAAGTATGAACATTATGTCTTTTGTTGACAGCCGAAAGTACAGAGACAGCGAAATATGATGCATATTGCGTCTGGACGTAGTCCACACGTCCCGACGCTACCCCAACGTCCGCATTTAAATCGGGTTATGCATGTTAGGGGTAACTCTTTCTATTTATGCTTGTAAACGGGTTATTCTGATCAACTCAGAAACCCGAATACCGACCTTAACCCGATCATAACCCGGATATTGGCTGCATGTAAACGTAGTCAGTGTCACCTAACATTCACAGATTCACCCATGCTGACTCGCAAAGGAGAAGGCTGTTGTTGTTTTAGCATCCAGGAGAGAGCAGAGCATGTTTTGGCTAGTAGAAGCTAACTGTTAGCATTGGCATCTCCACAACACAGCAGAACTCCTCCGGAGATGAAACATCAACATTGCAAAGGAAACAATGTCAGTGGTAGAGTCGTGTTGCTGTTATCAAATCAGAGGTGAGATGTCCAAATATCAGGAAATAACTCAACTCCATATCCTGTCATCTGAAACTCAAATCTGATGTGGCTCACTTCTTGTTCCTGAAACAGACACACAAGAGCTTTCCAAGGCGTTCATCCCTACTAGAGACCACTGCTAAAGTACTGCTTAAACAAGTGAACAACACATTTAATTAACTCTCTAACCTTTTCCCCTCTTTTTTCTGGTACTCTTACCACAAGTGCTCCTGAAAGGTCTCCAAATCCTTTGCTACTAAAGCCAAGTTGCAAACTCTTCTTGTGCTACAGCAGTCTACAGTTAACTAATGCATTGTAATATACACACACTCATAAGAAAGTCATGTTTCTGTCTCATCAAAGCGACGAGGAAGTGCTGATTCTGCTGTAAACGAAGAGGGAGGAGTTTAACGGTGAGTGATCAAATATAAATCATGTTAAGCTTTAGCTTTCCCATTCCCAATGTCAGCCGCAGCTGTTTTACCAGACATTACCGCCTCTAACAGAGAAGGACATCAGCACCTCGACACTCTAGCTGCTGTGTGTAAGACTCAGAGTGTGTGACTGATGTATTAATGCTTATAAACGCCTCATAAGGAGGTTGGGGTTGGTAGCAGAGGATTAGGTGGTGATAGGACTGAGA
Organism: Nothobranchius furzeri; assembly: GCF_043380555.1. NCBI lineage: Eukaryota > Metazoa > Chordata > Actinopteri > Cyprinodontiformes > Nothobranchiidae > Nothobranchius > Nothobranchius furzeri. The sequence continues at coordinate 79,580,982 of NC_091746.1, read as the reverse complement.
TTATGGTGACTTAAGTTTGAGCCTTTACTTATGAAGCAGCAGGATATTTCACTTCATTAAGATCACAGGTGCAAGCAAAGCCACCTTCTGAGCTCCAAGCTGTATGTTTGTTGCCAAAACATAAAAGTTAAGCCCTAATCAGTGTGATGTACCAGCAGCTGGTGGTGGATTTTTGGTGAGACGACGTTGAGTCGCTGCAGTTTGTGTTCAGTAAGTGGCTTTACCGTTAATGCCGAGTTAAACTGACAGTTAGATGTTTACTTGTGACAGGGACACACACTTCGTCTGCTGCTAAGTGCTTCCCAGATGGATGAGAAGTAAATAAAAATACTGATAATCTAAAAGAAATGTTCATACTTATTATTGGTTTATTGGCTGTTTGGAATCACCACTATAAGACGTTTTCTGCACAATGCGAATTCACAAATCAAGCATGAGAAATTATTTATTTATTTATTGTAGAAATAATAAAATGAACACAAGAGCTGCTGTTCCCCTTCATTATTATTTGTATGGATTCCTCCTGGCAGTCTTCCTTTGGAGGTTTTCCAGGCGCATCCCGATGGGACAAGACCCGGTGGCAGACCCACAACTTGCTGGAAGGATTAAATATCTTCCTTCCCTGACCCAGGAACACCCTGGAATTCCTTGACTGGTGAATGACTGCAGGCAAATTTATGATTTGGTGTGTTTTATTGTTGACTACAGAAGAGTATTAGGGCCACTGAAACAAACAAACAAACAAAAAAAGAATTCTTTTTCCTCATAATTCAGATTTTTTTCTGAGTTTTCACTTCAATCTCAGAAATCTGAGTTTTTTCTGAGAATTCTGACTTTAGTCTCAGAATTCTAACTTTAATAATCCTGAGAAAAAAAGGTCAGATTAAAGTCAGAATTCTGAGATTAAAGACAAAACTCTGAGACAAAAAGGTCAGAATTCTGAAATTGAAGTCATAATTATGCAAAAAATAATAAATAAATAAAATAAAAAAACTTGAATTATGAGAAAAAAGTTAGAATTCTGAGATTAAAGTCAAACTTTTCTTTCTCCCTTTTTCTTTTCAGTGGCCTTAATCCTCTTCCATAATTGACAATATTAAAATAAGGTTAGATATTTATCCTTTTTCTTTGCCGTTTGATCAGCTGATCTGTGGGTCTGACCAGAGCCGGATTAAATAAATGGACTACACGAGGCAGGCTGCATTTTTTGGGCCCCCCCCTCCATCGATGTTATTTAATGAATTGAAATCTGAAACTTACCAAAGTTACTTGTTCATTCACATTTTACATAGCCTAGTCTTTGGCTAAAAATTGGTTGTTTGTATGCCAAAATAAGTCATGTGTTGTATGTTAAACATTCTATCAGACTATTTTTTGATATTAATAATTTACACGTCATTACACAGCTGCATTAAATGCTAATAAATTATCCTCATCTTATCTATAGGGAGTGTCATTGTCAAGGCAGTAGTACCAGTAAATAACCACTAGGTGTCGTTAAACTATGTAAACAGAGCAAATATGTTTATCTTATTTGCTCTGTTTACATTTAATCAACACATTTAACTAAAACGATTTTCAGCAAAATACAATAGCTTACAGCATTTATAAATGCTGACAAATTAATCACACGATGGTGGAAAGACATTCAAGAATAAATAGATTAATTTGAATGGACTGAAGCATGTTTTGATGGCGTGAAAACAAACTATAAACACACAGTCTAAATTATTAAAGTATAAATTTAATACAATCTATAATCTTAAAAGAAAGTATTTTAATAAAATGAAAACATTATCTTAAGTTTTGATCTTGCTTTATGCTCATTCAGGCTGTTTTTGCCTCTGCTGAATCAGAAATTCTGTGTGAATTTTCTGAGTGTGAACTTATTGTTTGTTATGCTATTTGAACATTAATAAAAATATTTGAAAAAAAAAAAAAGAATTAAACTAGCAACACTTACCAAGGAAACCATTTAGCTTTCTCCACTCCGGGATCATTTTCAGCCTTCCAGTATCACAGGGCCTCAATCACAGCAGAAACACGTCTAAAGAAATGTCCCTTGGTTAAGCTTCGGTTTATGTCTCCATATTTCCTCTGTGATGCAGAGGAATATCCAATATTTTGAGAGGGATGGCATCTTCACCACTCGCTGCCTTTGAAAGACCACATACATCCTGAAGCACTCATCCCACCCTGCTAACCATCTCTTCAAACTTCTGTCTGGTAAACGATGCAGGGCAATAACAACACTCTCCACCAGCCTGTTAAACAGCTTTTATGCTCGAGCCATCACTGAACTGAATGTTGCTGCTAGGAGGTCACACTGACTGTGACTCAGCTGGACAATGCTGGATGAGTCCATCAATTTTAAGTGACAGTATGACGTAGTTCTTTCAGGATTTTCACTGTCTATTTTCTATCAGAATCTAATGGAGGAGATTGGTGTAGGAGACTTTTTTCATGTTCAGCCTGCATGAATAACTCAGAGTGACTGATTATAATCAGAAATAATCTATAAAAAAGCTTTTTTAGTGTTCCACACCTTTAATGGCTCATCTAGAGCTTATTCCATGAATAAAGGGTGGCGTATTTGAAAGCTTAAAATGGTTTTATAACTTCATCTTATTTGATTGAGTCCTATAAATAGCTGCATTCTGCACAAACAGCTTTTTCATAGTTGACCAGAAATTTGCTTTTTTATTTCAAAAGATTGTTGTTATTTTTGTTCCACAGCCAGGATTCTGGCTCTGAATGTTCTGCTTTTTGTTTTTGGTGAGCCCTGTTTTTATTTATGACGCTAAAGGCCAAACACACTGAATATTTTCAAATTAAAACATCCATGGGAAAGTAAAATATATAATCCTGAATATTCTCTGCTCATCTTAGTACAACATTTAATTTAATTAAACAAAAATAAAAACCACACTATGTATATGCTGTATAAAGTCAGTGTAACGTTTCATGGCCATATTTGTAGGATAGATTTCTATCTAATTAGACTTTTTTGGACCTGATTGAGTAACCATTCTGCCTAAAACAGCAAGAGGTGATGCTACACTTTATCTTTTAGCCATAAGAGAGGATTGTTGCACAATTTGGAGACTTCTGAACTGAAAAGAAAAAAATAGAAAAATAGACATTTGTAAAGCACATTGAATTGCCTCTGTGTTTGAAATGTGCCCTATAAATGAAGCTGCCTTGCCTTTAGGTTCGTATTTTATTTGCTTTTTCCTTTAAATTCTTGCATTTTTGTTTGTGAACTCAGTTCTAACACACACACACACACACACACACACACACACACACACACACACACACACACACACACACACACACACACACACACACACACACACACACACACACACACACACACACACACACACACACTTTATCCCTCAGTGCTGTAAGTTTACCGTTAATATTTTCCATGTTTTTATTAGCATGTAATCTCCATTTAGCCGTCTGTGCAGACGCTGAGCCTGAAAGATGTTTTTCTTTCTGCAGTTTCTATCATGGTTGTTCCCTAATGAGCTTTTTCCTTGTTCATTTAGATGATTCATTGTTGGTTGGTTGTTGTTCTCATGTATTTATTCCTAATGAAGACATTATGGAGACCTTTAAGGAAGCACTACGGGACTTTATTTCATCCTGATCCAATCGGACTTGACTTGGTGTTTCTTTATGATTTAGATTAAATCTGGTTTTAGGACCTAATGTGTCAAGATGACGTCACTCACCTCCCTATCTCCTGTTTGTTTGCCGGGGAGCAGACGGTTCAAGCTGAATGAGGTCAACAACAGGTAAACAATCATAAACAAGCTCAAACGCCAGTGTCCGTTCGGGAGGTAAACACACTTTCTTATTTAAAGATTAGATTTAAAACTTTTCTTTTTGATAAGGCATATGGCCGCCTCGGATTATCTCAAGCTTGCACGTACATCTGATTACTGAGACTCTGTTGTGATACTTATTTTAGTCGTTTTCTGTTCTGCCAACTCTGTCTGCACTCAACTCTTTGTCCAACTGCATTTTTTTTATTTTGCCTTCTGTTTCGTTTCTAGTCTTTGGAATCTTGTAGGAACAATTTGGCTCTTGCTCATCATAGAGCTAACTTTTTTGCATAGAGAAAAAGTCTTATTTTTACTGAAGTTTTAGTTTTTTTAATTATTGTCTTTTGTAATATGTATCCATGCATGTGGGAAAAAAACATGTTAACTGCCAATTTCTGTTGTGTTAAGTGTCTTGATGTACTAGATTGGTTGGTTGGGTGACTCAGCCTGCATTTTTATAAACAAAACCTTTTAAAATTTGTAAATGTAATATGGGAGCGACAAATTCTAATGAGTGCAAATCAGAAACGGTTTTTCTGTGTTTTGACTATTGTGACTTGAAACATATTGTCTTTAAAAGGAGACATTTTATGAGTTTTTTTTCTTATGTTATAATAGTTTGTTTATGAAATTCTGAAAAATTAATCTCACATAAAGTAATCTCAGCAGTCTTGTTCTCAACAGTTTCAGTACCTTCCAGAATTTTGAACTTCACTCAACAAAAATATAAACGGAACAAAATTGTTTCTACTCCCGATTTTTCATGAGATGGACTTAAAGTTCTAAAATTCAGTCCAGATACACAATTTCACCATTTCTCTCAAACATTGTTCACAAATCAGTCTAAATGTGTGATAGTGAGCACCTGTGCTTTGCTGAGATAACCCATCCCACCTCACAGGTGTGGCATATCAAGATGCTGATGAGTAGTGCACAGGTGTGCCTTATACTGCCCACAATAAAAGGCCACCCTGGAATGTGCAGTTTTGTCTCACAGCAAAATGCCACATATGCCTCAAGAAATGAGGGAGCGTGCAATTGGCATGCTGACAGCAGGAATGTCAACCAGATCTGTTGCTCGTGCATTGAATGTTCATTTCTCCACCATAAGCTGTCTCCAAAGACGTTTCAGAGAATATGGCAGTGCATCCAACCGGCCTCACAACCGCAGACGATGTGTAACCACGCCACCCCAGGACCTCCACATCCAGCAGGTTCACCTCCAAGATCGTCTGAGACCAGCCACTCAGACAGCTGCAGAAACAATTGGTTTGCATAACCAAACAATTTCTGCACAAACTGTCAGAAACCATCTCAGGGAAGCTCAACTGCATGCTCGTCATCCTCATCGGGGTCTTGACCTGACTCCAGCTCGTCGCCGTAACAGACCCGAGTGGGCAAATGCTCACAATCGATAGCGTCTGGCACGTTGGAGAGGTGTTCTTTTCACGGATGAATCTCGGTTTACATTGTTCAGGGCAGATGGCAGACAATGTGTGTGGCATCACGTGGGTGAGCGCTTTGCTGATGGCAATGTTGTGGATCGAGTGGCCCATGGTGGTGGTGGGCTTATGGTATGGGCAGGCATCTGTTATGGATGAAGAACACAAGTGCATTTTATTGATGGAATTTTGAATGCACAGAGATACCGTGATGAGATCCTGGGGCCCATTGTTGTGCCGTACATCCATGAACATCATCTCATGTTTCAGCAAGGTAATGCACGGCCCCATGTTGCAAGGATCTGTACACAATTCTTGGAAGCTGAAAATGTCCCAGTTCTTGCATGGCCAGCATACTCACTGGAGTGAGAGTTCTGTGACCGTGTTTACGTTTAAAAGCTAGCTTGTTTTGCTAATGCAGGTTTAAAAGGGAAAATTGGAAAGCTACGTGAAAAACCAAGTTTAGCATGCTTTATAATTCAATTGTGCGTCTTACATCAATGAGGATGATGCTTGGTCTCTTCTTCTCTTCTGTTTGGTAGCTCACATTTAACTCTTCCATTCATCTGGTCCTCTGATGAGTTCATGTTTTTTACCAAACATGCTGCTGTGTATTATGGGTAAACATCTTTCCAAGGACACACTCTTCCAATCTTTGTTCCATCTTTTCTAACCCTCCTGTCATTTCCTTCAGCCTCTGCCACACTTAATTGAGGTTTGTAGAGTCTGATCTTGCTCATACATCCACTCCTGTGAAGACTGACAGCTGGCCTAAATGCTGAAGTCCCGGTGGTTTGGACGTGACCTTCAACCCTTCTCAGACTGATGGACAGCAACTGTTGTTTCTCTAAGGTCATCGCTGATGTCCCTCCTCCTTGGTGTTGAGTTAACACACGTGTGTATGCTCCAGACCAGAAAACTGACAAAACAATGTTTGTATTTGTGTTTGACAGAAAGGGAAAGACGAGGGTTGAGTTGAGGATAAAAACCTAAATTTCTGTTGAGCCCCATTAAAGCCTCTGTGACATGACCAGTGGTTACATGTTACGTAAGGCTTCCTCAAGCAGAAAAACACTCTGTCAAGAGGCTTATTTGCACCTGTATGTGATCACACTTTGGGCTCAGACAAAAATACCTCCCACCACGGTAGAATGTTGCATTACCATCTACTAAAGTGGTTTATTTTTATTCTCTCGAGCATGCTTTATAATTTAATTGTGGTTGCCGCCGCAAAACTTCCGCGCATAGCAACGTGAGAGACTATTCCCACACATAAAATTTCAAGACTGGAGGCAAAAACAGCGATGCGGTCGCTGTGACTGTTTGTGTGCTGTATTATTGGATGGCACATCAAACGGGAAAAGTGAAGAACAATTTCACTTTCATTTTTGGTGAGATGGCAGCCTGCTTTTAAGTAGTTCATGAGATAATTGTGTAACGAGGTAAGCAGGGCAACAGAGATGATATAATCTTTGAATACGACAAGCGAATTGAAGGTAGACGACACGATTTGAACTGGCCAGGAAGAAGCATGTAAATGACTCAGAGCATGATGGTGACTGTATGTTTTCAGCAATTTGCCAAAAGTCAGGTAGCATTTTTCTTAGAAGTGCATCAGAGAAGTCTTTTTAAAAAGTTGCGTCTTTGATCAGTCTAAAAAGCTGAACTCGACTTCAGCAACTTAACAAGGCATTTCTGTGTTTGCATTGGAGAAATGGAATATTGTATCATGTTGACAGAAAAAGTAGACAACACAAGTTGTCGTGCATCAGCAGAGACATGCTGGCATCTATCTAGGAAATATATGTGCGGTTTGCATAAACAGGACATGTATAAAATCCAGTGTAAAGCTGCCGCATGTCAGGAAAACTCAGTCAATCCTCTGGTGTAAGTGATCTGTTCCATATTAATGGCTGCCGCTTCTCGCCTGGGCCACTTCCTGCCAGCTGCCGGTCTACTTAGCAATTAAATTATTCCATTTGTGTTGAAGAAGTGCTTGAGTAGGAGACTGGAGAAGCGACATCTTCTGACAGTGCCACTTTTGAAGTTGCCGGATACATTTAAAGAATTATGAAACTAAAGGGATGAAAACATGATACATGTGCTCAATACATTTTGAAAACAATGCAGTGCGCGCCTGATCTGTGACCCTTCAATGATCTGTGATGATATTTCAGTTAAACAGATCATTAAAACAGAATCAGAACGTGAAACACAACTCTCCGTGCCCAGCTGCTGCACCTTTTTAAGATAAACGATGGTTGTCTTTGTTGTTTGGCTCTAAACTGCTAGAGGCTGCTCGTCTTGAGTCTCCAAAGCCCACAGTTATTTTTCAGCTAAAATAAAAGGGTTACTGAGAAGCATCTGCTGTGACACTGCTGGAGGTGGTAAAAGTGAATACGTGTGTTTATAGAAACTGCTCTGACCCATAATACCTCCAAAGGTGTCCTATAATGCCACACGCCAAAATGTTAGCATAACTTCCTGTAGGTAAAGGCTGTTTTATTTCCAGATAAATGCTAAATCTCTTCCAGAGCATTATATTTTGTCCATTAGTGGTTTGAAACACACTCTGACACATAGGCAGTGTTTCCTCTATAGGAGTTCTGGGAAATTTCTGGGAGGGAGAAGGTGACCGGGTGAATATGATCTCAGTCGTTGTCAATCTCAGGACTACTAGATCGTCAGCATATTGCAACTGCTTCGGCAGTGAGAGACGTCACTGTTCAGGACCAAAAGGACATCAAAAACAATAAAAGCTTTTTTAAATGTCAAAGTACGCTGTAATTTACCTTTATCTACAATCTGGAACTGTAGGTATAGCAGCTGTGCAAAGCAAAAAGAAGTTTTTTTTATGGTGCTTTGTATTAGAGCACAACGTTTCATGAATTATAGCATTTCTGCTTATTTTCTCTCCTATTCTGCTTCATCAGAAACTCTTCCAATTTTCCTAATGCCAGTGTTTTGGTGACATCAGCTGATTTCATCTCCCACTGAATTACAACCAATCAGCACTGATTAACCACAAGTCCTGCTGAGCGTTCTATCCAAGTGTTCAGGTAGTTCGTTGGTTCAGAAAGTGGTTCCTTTACTTTATAGGAGGTGCCGCCCTAAAGTGCCCACCCCATAACTGGATGGTTGGAGGTTCGAACCCCACAAGTCTCTCACAGAAGTGTTTCCCTTACATAGGTGTAACCATGGCGGCCCTTGGAGAGTACAGACGCTTTTTTCCTCCTCTCCTCCCTATCTTATCCCCAAGGCTCTTTGTCTGTCTTTGGGTGTACTGAGCTTCTACATTTTTTCTGGAAACTGAAAATTATTAAAAATGGACCTGGTCAGCTGGTCACTCAACGTGATTGACAAAATTTTCTCAACGATGAGAATGGGAGAAGGGGCTCCCGGTTGCCCCTCTGGGACAGATCCAGTTGGGCGTATCATGGACTCCTGGAAACAGTGGAACCTGATATGGCTCTCTCAACTGTCTGTAGAGGATTCTGAGGACGTCTGGATATTCGTGGTGTTGGTGTCAGGTTTCCTGCTCTTTGGCCTTGGAGGTTACCTGACTTACCGGAAAATTAATGAGCTGTTGAGGAATATTGGCTCTTTCCCGGAGCTCAGGGATGGATTACACCGCACTGTAAATTCACAGACTCATATAATTGTCGAGATGAGTCGTAAGCTTGGAACTTTGGCTGAGATTCATGCGTTGGCACAAAAGATGGATGCGATCAAGGAGCGAGTGGACGAATCAGCACGAATTGGGATAGATTAATCTATGCCATAATTGGATTTTGAGAGGTTGAGGACCAGCGAAACCCTAAGACAGAGAAGAATTTATCTCTGTCTGGCCCCAAAACAATTTATTATCTGAATATGGTACCCTTGAGCCTGTGAGGCTGAAACAAATTAAGTTTACATTAAGTCTACTAAGCAGGGGTAGAACGTTTTTAATAGGGCCAGCCCAGTAATGATCTTGTACCAAAGTAAAGGGGGGCAGAAGGAGATGTTTTTCCAGACGCCAAGAAAATTAAATGCCAAATCCCCCTGCAAAGTGTGTCACTGAGAGTTTAAAACAAAAATTATTCTTGTGCAAAGATTGGTGTATTCACCTTTAATTCTAGTTATTAAAATGCAGCAGTTGCTGGATTGGTGCAGTTCAAAGTGTAGTGCATCAAATAAAAAAAATATTAACATAAAGGCCAAGACGTGTCATAATTTTATCACCACCCCAGCTGGAAAAATTTCTAGGGGAAACACTGCACAGTCTTGGGCGAGACACTTAACCTGCCTTGCCTGCTGGTGGTGGTCGAGGGGACGCCAGTGGCACCAGTGTTCGTCAGCCTCACTTTAGTATGGCTGTGGCTACAATGTAGCTCATCAGCACTAGCGTGTGAATGTGTGTGGGGAAGTGACTGTTTGTATTTTCCATGGCATGTATAGAGAAACACCTTAACAGCTGTTTTGGACTAATGTTTGTGCCCAGTGCGCCCACAAATCCAGAGGAAGTGGTGAGTTTGAATTGAAAACAAGTAATCTATGTTTTGTCACTGTCCGATCATGTTGTCTTCGACTTTAGGTGATCGTCCCAAATTGACATGCAGCACCCATTCTGCCTAATCTGCTTCTCAACACGTTGCTCTAAAGTTAGCTTCTGCTCCTTCACAGCTTCCCTTGAGAATCATTCAGCAGGTTTCTTTCTATGCATTAATAGGAGACATTGTGAAGAGGCCTCCATCTAAGGTCTAGTCCACACGTAGCCGTTTTTTGTTTAATGAATATCCGCCCCTCCAAAAACTTGCATCCACACCACCTCGTTTTAAAAAAAAACTCTGTCTACGTACCCGGATAAATACGATGTTAAGAGCGCAGCTTTGAGGGCATCCATGCTGTCGGCTAGTGTAAACACAGGTCGCACACGTGATGTCAGCATTTTTTGTCGCGGAAAGTGACGTTGCGGACCTTAAAACTTCGGTTTTGTCCGTCCACACGCAGACACCCAAAACGGAGAAAACGCAGATCTTCACTTTGGCCGGAGTTTTTAAAAAGATCTGTTTTCGTGTGAAAAAACTCAGTTTTCGTGTGAATGACAGGACAAAATGTAGAAAAATATCTACGTTTTGGCAGATCCCCGGCTACGTGTGGACAGGGCCTAAGACTTAGTTAGGGAACCAAAGGAGAAAAATCTCATCTTGTTGTTTGTAAACTCGGGTGCAGCCTCATGTGCACTCAGACTGATTTGACAGCACCACCTGAGCACTAACAAATGAAAACAGATTCAAGGTAAATCCAAACCAGTGTCCTTCTTGACTTCTAAAAAACTGGAATCTGACTGACACATTAAACTCGCCTGGCGCCTGCAGTGCATCGTTTACATAAGGGTGAATAAGTATGATGCTCAGCTAATGCAGAAGATTGATTAGGTGTGTTTACTTTTTTAATAATCAGTCTGTTGCTTCACATTAGGAATGTGCACATAAATATAATTAACTTCCAATCTCTGCTTTAGTGCAGACTGATGAAAAGTCGATAGTCAAGTAGTACAGATTCAAATTAGCCGCAACTATATAAAACATTTTAACATAAGAACCATTTATTTGTTTGTTGTTCCAGCTACAATCTAAAAGATACACAATAGATTAACTAAATGGAGCCTATGAACACACAAAACACGCAAATTAGCATATTGTTATGTAAGCTGAAATTGAATTAGATTATGGTTTAAGGTATTCATTTATTTAGGTCAGGCTAACCAAAATCAAAAATCGTTTTAAAAACAGCCTGAAACATTCTAGTTTGGAAGATTAAAATTAAGTAAACACGTGATGCAATTTTGCAAGGGCAGAACAAAGAAAAAGATCATTTAGAAAAGCCGTTTATTTAGTTTTGTAGTCAACTTTATTACAATCAGTGAATCATTTCCTCAAGTTTCCCAGGCTCAGACAACCAAGGATGCAATTCTTCAAGTTTAACACAGCATCATAGCCTCTCCCTTTCTCCCTCACAAAGCTCATTATCCACGGCTTTCCCTCCTCCTCCTCGCCTCCATCCTCTGGCTTAACTTTACGTTTCTACTCCGCAGCTCCTCTTGTCGGCTGCAGCCAATTTAAAAGCAGCTTAATCCTGAAGAGAATTCTATTGCTGCTTCCAGTTACACCCCTGTGATTGATGTCTGGCGAGATCTAATCTAATGTACAACATTTGTGTGATTGACAACCCACACGCGCTGCTTGTGGATGCACACAAAGACAGAAAGCCCAAAGAGGGTTTATTTGTACCCAGCACCTGCAAGGAGATTAGAACTACTTGTCTAGACTGCAATAAATCAGCAACTGACTCCTGATTGCGTTGGAAATCAGTTTATAAAGCAGCAGTTTTCTTGTTGGGCTAATTTCACTGTTTGCAACACTCTTGATTAGCCACAAGGGTCTGACTGTTGACGTAGTGCATGGAAAGACAGCAAAAAAGCCAATTCAGAGACGGCTCCTTAGAAAAAGTGGGCATTAAGTAGGACACGTAGCCTGGGGGTGTTTTTTTACAGAACAAAGTTAATCTGCAGGGATCTAAAACAGACGTGTGACGTGGACAACAAACCGTATTAACGATCACTCGCTGTAAATCACACAGCTTAGAGAAAGATGACAAACTTATTTGAAATTTATGTCTAAAATGCACACACACGTCTTGTATTTCCTGTTTTATCTTACATAAAATGAAATATGTCATACTGTAGCATTAAAATGTGGCCTTTTGTAACATTACAGATGTAAAAATAGATTCTTGAGTTGATAGAAATCAGAGGTGATTCACTTTTTATCCAATTTTGCACAGATTGCTCTTCAGCTTGCCCTCAGCCCTTTATGTCTGGTGCTCAAAGTTATCAATTTGGACTGAGCTGTATTCATCAGAACAAATGTAGCGATGCCTGACCTAAGATAATAGTTCACACACAGAATGAGCTTTCAGCTTTGATTTATTCGTTTTTATTTAAGGGATTAGATTCTCAATCAGTGAGTTGATACGCCACAAGTAATATTACTGTAAAATATAATTTAGCCAAGTCCTGTGTTAAAATTATTTAATTTTCTCAAACATTTTAAAGAGCAAGTTCACTGAGAAACCGTTTGGCCACTCTGCGTTTAACATGATGGCTGAACATGAAAATAGTCTTCTACCCCTATTTCCTGAATTAGCTGATAGAACAGAAAAGCCACACAGATCTACGTCACGCTGTGAGTTAGCATTCATGGCTTCACTCATCTTGGCTTGTGTAGGGGAAGACTGTTGCCGGTTTAGCATCCAGGAGATGCAACACAAAATGGAGGTAATAAACAAAGTCATAAGGAGCGCAAAGATAAGCTCGAGCCCGCTCGTGCGAGTGGAATCAGGCAGGTGATAAGGAGGAGTGGTCCAACTGAACAGGAAGCAGCACGGGAGGTGGGGCAGAAGAAGGCCAACTGAAGAGACATCTCAGGATGTGAAAGTCCTCCGAAGGGAAGCTTTGGACTTTGGGTGGAGCTGAAACCAGCTTACAAATATAACGATCATAAGGGTTTGGCTGTCATGTGTTTGACTGATATGGAACTGACAAATAATCACATTGTGTTGCTGTCTTGTGATAAAAAGATGTATGTAACTGGCAAATGATTACATTGTTTAGGCTGTCTCATGAGATATTGCTTCACTATGGAAAATGTTTTGCTTGGTAGTTTGTAGAATGATATATAAATGGCAGTTAGAAGTAGAGTTAGTGTGTGTGTGACAGTTAGTGTTGACACAGGTCGACGAAGTAGCAGCGACAGGTGCAGGAAGAGAGAGCAGTTATTCTCAGGAAGATTTTTAGATGCAGCATCCTCGAGGGAATTTTTTAATCTTAGATTTACTCTTTTTTTTTGTATTTTCTAATCTTGAAATAAACTGCACCACACCCACCTGCAGGGAAACACAGGGAAAACAAACAGGAGGGTTACCCAGACCATGACAAAATCAAGTTATTTGTTCCTTTCCAAATACCTTTTTTGGGTTCGGCTCCACCCCTTGTGTCTGCAGGAGTGATTCATCTGTTGAGGTCTGATCTGTTGGAGGTTTTCTCCTGTTAAAGGGGAGTTTTTCTCTCCACCGTCGCTACATCCTTGTTTAGTATGAGGACTGTTGTAAAGTCACTGACACAACAAGTCCGTGACTTGATGCTGCTGGGTGAAACTTTTAACTAATTAACACAATGAAGTGAACTTGATGTACTGATACCATACCACCTACCATACCACCTTTATTTATATAGCACTTTAAAACACAGCCATACGGCTGATCAAAGTGCTGAACAGTCGCACAATAATAGAGATAAAAAACATAAAACAGTACTATAAAAACAGCCAACAATAAAAAAGACAAGCCGATAAAAAAGTACCAATAAAACCTTACAATGGAAGATAAAATAAGAGTAGTAAAAGCCAAAGTAACAGCTAACTGTTAAAAGCAAGGGTAAAATAGTGTGTCTTTAGTCTAGACTTAAAATCTGCCAAGGTACATGCCAGTCGAACTGTGACTGGAAGTTCGTTCCACAGTTTGGGACCTGCAACAGAGAAAGCTCTTTGTCCACATGATTTGTAGCACGCTTTCGGGACCTCGAGGAGCAACAGGCTGGAGGACCTGAGTGTGTGACCGGGAGTATAAATTGAAAGAAGGTCAGATAAGTACAAGGAGGCAAGACCATGGTGGGATTTGAAAACAAAAAGAAGCATTTTATATTGGACCCTGAAAGTGATGGGCAACCATTGAAGGGATTTGAGAACTGGTGTTATATGCTTGTGCCTGTCAGTACGTGTTAGGGATCTAGTAGCTGCGTTTTGAACGAGCTGAAGTCGGGCAAGGGTTGACTCATTGACACCCAGCAAAACTGCATTTGAGTAGTCGAGCCTAGATGTGATGAAGGCATGAACAACTGATTCCAAATTTTTTCTAGCTAAAACAGCTCTTAATTTGGACAGATGGCGGAGTTGGAAAAAACAAGATTTTACAGTGGCATTGACCCGGGCGTCCATCCTTAGAGATGAATCCATCTTCACACCCAGGTTTGTCGCAATGTTTTTTAGATTTTGAGAAATAGATGAAAGATCTGGGGTTTGGAATGAGCTAGATCTGACCGGATTAAATAGGATCAGTTCAGTCTTGGAATCATTGAGATGCAGAAAATTTGTGGCCAGCCAACATTTCACATCATGTAGGCAGTCTAGAAAAGGCTGGATGGATTGCTGGGGTTTCACCGACATGTAAATCTGACAGTCATCAGCATATAAGTGATATTGAACAGAGTGTGTTTTTAGGATTAAGCTGAGGGGAAGGAGGTAAAGACAAAACAACAAAGGCCCCAGAATAGATCCCTGCGGGACCCCACACGAGAGAGGTGCAGAGCGAGATGAGATGTTGTTCAACACCACCCGCTGGGACCTGTTAGACAAATAAGACCTAAACCAAGTTAGGGCTGGACCACGTATTGCAGCGTAATAAAAGGATGTCGTGGTCGATGGTGTCAAAGGCGGCAGACAGATCGAGAAGTAATAATAAGTAGATTTAATTGTAATGTTTACTTTTTAAAGTGACTTGAGACAACTCTTGCTGCGATTTGGTGCTATACTAAGAAAACTGAATTGAATATTAATCATCCATCCATGCTTTTCCACGGAACATATTCACTAGAATGGTATTGTAGTGCGGGAACTCACTTTAAGCCCTCATAAATAATAAACTGATTATTTCCAGCAACTCGGCTTCTTTTTATCATTTGATTCATATTACAAAATGTCAGTTTCATTATTATGCAGATAATGCCCCATCTCAGTAGTTTTTAAAGGACATAAATAGTTACAATATCAGCTCACTGCAACTTTCAACCCTCAAAATGAATTTCTCTGAATTATTTGTAATAAAAGTGAAATAAGATGCAACTAAAAATATCAGATGGGTATGATGCCAGAGCCTAATGACATTTTGAAGACAACACTTGCAGCCAACCATATTAACATTATTGTGAGAGACAGAAAATTGTTTAATATTAACATTTCTTCTGCTGTTTGGCATCTCACAAACAGTTTTTCCTTCTTTGAGACGAGTGAATCATGGTTATTGGGTTAGGGATGCAGTGGAGACGTAAAAGTCCCAGATTGAATGACACAATCAAACTCCTAACCCCGGGTTTCCACGGGAGCCGTCAGCAGCACGTCTAGCTGCTGCTTGGCCCTTCCCACGAGACGCGAAGCAGCAGGGGAGCAGCTGTCACCGACCGAGCACGAAGCCACACGAGTGACTTCGTCAGTAAACACAACAACAAGCAGGAGAAAACTACAATATGGTTTGTGTTTTATGTTCTGTCCGTTTTATAATCGCCAATACGGACCTGAAAAACAAAGGAGACCGCTAGCTAGGTGATAACTTCTCACGGGGAGGCACAGTTAGTAAAGTTTTTTAAAAGTAAAGCAACCGGAAGGCAGTACGTTCTTTATTCTGAAAATCTCGAGAGCTTCTCTCCATTTCCGCGTCTGATTTCCTGTCTTTCCTTCCCCAAAAATGTCGAAATTGACCCGTTTCAGAGGCGTCGCGCGTAGAAAATAGAGCTCCGGGAGTTGACGTCACTTCTCCCGGCATGCAACAGTTCAAATCGAAACGGCGCCATATTGGCATGCAGAAGCCGGCAGCTGGACTATTTACTATTGTCAGAAAACTCAATCAAACGGGAAATATGGTAGATTCCTGTTGTGCCCCAGGATGCAGAACAGACGCGGACGACATAAGGAATGAGCCATCTACAGGATTCCCCAAGATCCGGAGCGCCGCAAACGTTGGATCATTGTAATAAAACACGCTAGTGACCGGGCTGAAATGAAGCTGTGGGGTCCCGAGAGAAGGTTTTCGCTTATGCAGCGACCGCTTCATATCAGGTACTTAAACCAACGTTTCCTCAACTGTGTATGGTATTTATTTTAAATGCTTTTATTACGATTCTTAGTGGGCTTTCTAAACTTATTTTGGCGTGGCTTTTTCTGTCTTATTACTCATAGCAACAAGTAAACATCACGTAAAACGTTGCCTCGTGAGTTCTGCGTGCTGCCGTTTACGTGTTTTATGATCACAGCAATTAACCGGCTAAGCCGTATTTAATTTTTAAGCAATGGTTGATCAGATCACACATAAAAAGCACTTTGGATTGCTATTATCTGTGTCACCGAGACTACTTACATGTAAATCTGTTATTTGTCCGTCCATCCATCCATTTTCATCCGCGTATCCGGAGTCGGGTTGCTGGGGCAGTAGCGTGACTTCCCTCTCCCCAGCCGCCGGAGCCAGCTCCTCCGGGTAAATCCCAAGGGGTTCCCCGGTCAGGTCCGGTGCTGTGCCGGTCCGCTCCGACAGCTTCTGGCGTCGGAGCGGGCAGTAGAGTCGAGAGTCCCAGAACTTCTCCCCAGCTCCTCCGGCCGGGGGAATCCCAAGGGGTTTCCCCGGCCAGGTCCGGTGTTGTGCCGGTAAGAAGTCCGCTACGACTTCTGGCGTTTTTAAAAAGTATCCCAGGGGCACGGTAAGGGTCGGAGATGTTTAGTCTATTTAATTTCTGACTATATAAAACGATTTCTTCTGTTTTAAAGTGTGAAGTAAACTCCGACGAAGTAAAATCCAAGCGGATCCCGTTCATGTTCATGGTTACGTCCGTGTTTGTTTACCTTTTTTGCATGCCAAAATGGCATCCACTAACTGAGAGTCACGTGGGGTCCGGAGCTCTATAGAACCGGCGCGTAAAGGCCGCGACATGCTGCTCCTGAGACGCGGCCGACTCGCGCTGCTGACGGCTGCTGACGGCTCCAGTGGAAAAGGTTCTGTTGACCACAGCGGTTCCTATCAGCAGCTATGACGTGCTGCTGCAGTAACGTGCTGCTGACGGCTCCCGTGGAAAGCCGGGGTTATACACGTGTTCTTAATGTTTCTTTTCATTAGTGATTTAAAAATGTTACAAAATAATATCACAGCTGCAAACATCTGCTTAGCCTTTTCCAATTCACTTCAACTGAGACAAACAAAGGTTTACTATGGAATCGGTGGTGGTGCACTCCTACAATTTGCACTGCATCAGAATCTGATTAGCCTTTCCTCTTGATTTCAGATTCCCCATTGCTATCATAGCCTCAGTCTTTAGGAGTGTGTTTGTGGCCTTTTGGTCATCTGGTTCCCATCTGAACTTGGGTTCTTTTTAAATGGCCTGCATTTGATATAGCGCCTTCTAGAGTCCTGGAACTCCTCAAGGCGCTTTACAACACAATCAGTCATTCACCCATTCACACACACATTCACACACTGGTGGGGATGAACTACAATGTAGCCACAGCTGCCCTGGGGCGCACTGACAGAGGCAAGGCTGCCGAGCACTGGCGCCACCGGTCCCTCCGACCACCACAAGCAGGCAACATGGGTTAAGTGTCTTGCCCAAGGACACAACGACAGTGACAAACTGAGCGGGGCTCGAACCTGCAACCCTCCGATTACGGGGCGAGCACTTAACTTCTGTGCCACCATCGCCCCCAGGTCTCCTGATATGGTTATAATCTGGTTGTGCCTTTCAAACTTGTATGGAAATCTATAAAAGCGATAATATTACCCTGTACTGAGATATACAAGTGCTAGTCAAAAATGAGAATATCTTGAAAAGTTGATTTATTTAAATAATTCCATTCAAAAAGTGAAACTTGCATGCCAGATTAATAAATTACACACATAAATATGAAATGTTTAATTATTTTAAGTTTGATGATAATAACTGACAAGTAATGAAAATCCTAAATTCATTATCTCAGAATATTAGAATATTGTGAAATTATTCAATATTGAAGATCCCTGTTGTCACATTCTAATCAGCTAATTAACTCAAAACACTTGCAAAAGCCTGTAAATGGCCTCAGTCTAATTCTGTAGGCTACACAATCATGGGAAAGACTGCTGACTTGACAGTTGTCCAAAAGACAACCTTTGACACCTTGCACAAGGAGGGCAAGACACAAAAGGTCATTGTTAAAGAGGCTGGCTGTTCACAGAGCTCTGTTTATCTCTATTTCAAGTGAAACTTGAATAATAGATTCATTTCTTACTTACAGATGGGTATATTTCAAATGTTTATCTATTTTAATTTGGATTATTATAACTGACAACTGAAGAAAATCCCAATTTCAGGATGTCAGAATAATAGAATATCATTGAAGACCAATGCAATAAAAGGGTAAGACACAAACGGTCATAACTAATGAGGCTGGCTGTTCACAGAGCTCTGTGTCCAAGTACATTAATAGAGAGATGAAGAAGATGACAAGATGTGGTAGAAAAAAGTGTACAAACAGTAGAGATAATTGCACCCTGGAGAGGTTTGTGAAACAAAACTCATTCAAAAATGTGGGGGAGATTCACAAAGAGTGGACTGCAGCTAGAGTCAGTGCTTCACAAACCACCACACACAGACGTATGCAAGACAGGTTTCAGCTGTTGCATTCCTTGTGTCAAGCCACTCTTGAACAAGGGACAGCGTCAGAAGCGTGTCACCTGGGCTAAAGACAAAAAGGACTGGACTGCTGCTCAGTCATCCAAAGTTACGTTCTCTGATGTAAATTTTTAATTTTCCTTAGAAAATCAAAGTCCCAGAGTCTGGAAGAGGAGAGGAGAAGCATAGAGTGCTTGAGGCCCAGTGTAAAGTTTCCACAGTCAGTGATGGTTTGGGGTGCCATGTCATCTGCTGGTGTTGGTCCGTTGTGGTCAACGCAGCCATCTACCAGGAAGTTTTAGAGCACTTCATGTTTACTGCTTCTGATCAACTTTATGGAGATGCAGATTTAATTTTCTAACAGGACTTGGCACCTGCACACAGCGTCAAAGCTACCAGTCCCTGGTCAGCAAACTCCACTGAACTTAACCCGAAAGAAACCATAGAATCTATGGGGATTGTGAAGAGGAAGATGCAATACGACAGACCCAACAATTCCGAAGAGCTGAAGGCCACAATCAGATCAGCATGGGCTCTCATAACACCTGAGCAGTGCCACAGACTGATGGACTCCACGCCACACCGCATTGCTGCAGTAATCCAGTCCATAAAGTCCAACTAAATATTGAGTGCTGTGCATGCTCATAGGAATAAACATTTGAACTATATCAATCAATCAATCAATCATTCAATCAATCAATTAATCAATCAAAGCTTCATTTATATAGCGCCTTCCTTGACCCTGTCGGGAAGCCCAAGGCGCTGAGCTCCCAATTCATATATCAGTTTGTGTGTAATTAATTAATCTAATATACAAGTTTCACTTATTGAATGGAATTACTGAAATAAATCTATGTTGCCATGACGTTCTAATTTTATGACCAGCACCTGTAATGTATGAAACCTAGACTGATGCAGAGTTGGCCACGTTTCTTATGGACAAGTTAGTGTGCAAAAATATCCTTAGACACACACACACACACACACACACACACACACACACACACACACACACACACACACACACACACACACACACACACACACACACACACACACACACACACACACACACACACTCACACACACACACACACACACACACACACACACACACACACACACATGCAAAGCAAAATAAAAGTTTCTAGTTCACAAAGTGAGCTTGGAGAGATGATTGAACAGATGCTGATGCTTCCTGCCAAAATTCCTCGCTACAGTTTTCAAACTAAGACGATAAGCTTCGCATGGGTAACTTTAGTATCACATCCTGATAATCTATGAAATGGATTCCAGGGTTACAAATGGTTGTTTACAGCAGCTCTGTGAATCGCTGATACGGCTGTGTTTTAGTTGAGTGTGTTTCCACCTCGTCTCCATTAAGATTGTATACAAACTGTCAAATATCTGGAACTGCAGCCTTTCAGAAAAGGCTCTCCATTACGACTACACGCCACAGGCTCTATTAGGATGTGCATGAAAATGGAGAGAGTATGTCGCGACAATGTCTTAACGGAGGGCTGGTTTGGAGGAGAATACAGCAGGAAGGTGGTTTGCCTTCACACACACAGCTAATGGGCTTGTTTTATGAACAGGAGTGATTTATCCCTTTTCTGTCTGTTCTTTTCTAGAGACGGATCAGTTTAGAGAGATTGAGACGATAATCCTGTGAGATACAAATGAGGAGGCTGGGAAAAATCTCATTTGAGAAAAGCAAGGAGAAGTGCAGCCTTGTAAACAAAATTCTATTTCACATTGTTAAAAGGTAATTTGTCTCCATCGTGCCTGGTGGTGCCTTCATAAATAAAACAGGAGTGCATGATGAAGGTGGGCACTTCTTTTCTTTTTGTACTTTTTGTTTTTTCTGTTCCAGCACCTGCATGCAAATCAGTCAAATCATGCAAATAAAACTGTTGACAAAAAGGAACAAAATAAATTAATAGGTGGGACCAGTGGCTACACAACACGCTTTTGCTATTCATATAACTATTTTTGCATAAATTTATGGCAAATGTGAAAGAACAAAGGTTTAAAATGTGCTACAGGAAGTGATGTAAAGGTAGTTGTTGTCAGCAGGATCAACACAAGCCTTTCATGGGAAAAGGCTTTAGATTTTCTAACAGAATATTGACCCCCCCCCAAGTTAAGTAGTTTGAATGAATTCAAATGTCATTCTGCTTCACAGTAAGACTGGAAGGATGATTGGAAATTTTAACAATCTGTCTGTTCGGTATGAAAAATACATTGAATTACAGAAAGCAGAATGCAGGAAGCAACCTTGTTACTGCAGATATAAAAAAAACACCTTTGCTGATTCATGTTTACTACATGTAGGAAAAAGTGTTAAATCCAGAATAATTTAAGTAAATGTGCATTGGCCTATGTTCATACCTTTTAAAGGTGTGAGTTCCAGTCTGTTTCAGTTGTACTCCAAGGAGGAATATGAACCCTCCACAGCTTAAATTTAAAGTCAACCCCAAATAAAATATGTTTTTGCTGACAAACCGCATAAATGAGTGTCTAAAAGGGCTATAGTTATTATTTTTAGTGCATCTTATTAACTAAATTTTCTGCCTTAAACAGTCAGTGTAGCACCCTCTAAAGCTTAAAAGTCTGCACCACATTTGCATTTGAATCAGCCATTGCTATTGGATAAGTGGGTCTTTTCCACGTTACTCAGTATTTCTGACATGATTGCACTGCACTGAGTCTCGGTCACGCCTCCGGCCAGCTCAGCCACTTGTGACCCAATACAAAACGATATGGCTCAGAGCTGCTCGCCTTCTCCAAAAAAACGTCCTTGTTTGATGGTAGTAGAGAAATCTTTCTGACTGGGAAGCCTCCTCCTCTTTGTCTGTGCGGTGCAACAAACTACATGACATATTCATAATGATGTAAATTCGTCAACAGGGTAGGCATACAGGGATGCACCGATACCGGTGCCGATACAGATAGCGATACCAGTGTCGGTATACCGATATCTGTATCTGCAAAAAGTTAACAGATACCAGTAACCGATACCAGTGCAGTTGCTTGAAAGTGGCTTCAGTGTAACTTGCCATTTCTTTTCACCTAATATTTTAGTTTTGTGATCATTTAAATTAACATATTTTACTTTTTATCTACCTCACAGTCTTTTCCTGTTGAAAGCAGAGAAGAAAATAAAACCTGTATTCCAAATTATTGCATTTTTTTTGTGTGGTAGAAGTATCGGTAATCAGTATCGGCGAGCACTCAGATCCAAGTATCGGTATCTTATAGGTTTAGAAAAAAGTGGTATTGTTGCATCCCCATAGGCATACATCGTCACAGTAGTAGAAGAAGCAAATACATCCTTTTTTTGAAATACAGGGCGGAAGTACCTTTATCTGCTCATGTCTCAAAAAGCCCAAGTCTAACTCGTCCAAATTTGAAACCAAAGCCTTTTCAAACAAGCGCTGTTCCTGAACCGACGCCACCTTTGTAGTTTTTCTTTATTGCAGCTCTGGTGCTAAACCTGTCAATTGTCCCTTTACAAAAATATAGTGCTGTGATTGGACAGACCTAAAATCGTTCGGGCCAATGGCAGACCTGTTGAGGTTACAATGGAGGGGGGCTGGACCGACTTGCAGAATAAAATCTTTTGCTGCTTCTACGGTTTGTCTACAGTACCTAAATATTGACAGCCCTTTGGCAGATGGAGAGAACCATATAGGACCTCAACCCTGGTCCTCAGTGTCCCCCCTCCCCGTTCTGCATGTTTTTCATGTCTCTGCTACAGCACACCTGGTTCACATATATGCATTGCCTCCTTAGGATGGCATCAAGTGCTGCAGAAGCCTGTAAATATCTCGTTCATTGAAGTCAGGTGTGTGGCAGCAGAGAAATGATGCTGTTGGAATCGGCAACATAGAAAACATGCAGGACAGTGGACCGGGGTTGAGAAGGAAAAAGGGGACGGGAATGCCAAACTCAAAATATAAACTGGATAAATTGCATTTCTTGTGGTAACGCTGTTTAATTGCTGACAGCTCAGCAGATTCATTGGTAACGTGTTGTGATTTTTAGTGTTGGAGCGAACTGGAAATCCCAGAGAAAACCCCCCATACAGCACAAGGAGACAGAAATAGGCACTTCCTTGACACAATCAACTACTCAGCTCTCTTCACATAATAATAACTAGAACATACGGCCGAGCCGCTCCTTTTGATGTATAATTAGTGGGGTTGCCCCGCTGCTGTTCGAGCCACATTAACATTCGGAAGGAGAATAAAGAAGGGCTAAAATCCTCTGGTGAATAACAAATATAAAGAGCTCAAATCTTCTAGTGCAGAACAATAAGTGGCTTTCGGGGTCAGGGCCCCAAATAAAGAGGAACAGGGAAATAATGTTTACAGCATTCAAATATTGAGTGAAATTATGTAGTGCTATGGATTAGGAAGGATCAGGTTGGTCCCACTAGACCTGAGTATAACTAAAAGCACACCTTTTATTGGCGCTAACTGGTATTAAAGGGATACTAGGCAGTTATGCTTGCTTATATCACCCCCTAGTGTCCATTTGTAGAAGCAAAACCATCTCCAAGCTATATATATATATATATATATATATATATATATATATATATATATATATATATATATATATATAAGGTAGGAAAACAAGCCTTTTAGTTTCAGAGAATTCTAATTTGAAATATCTCTCTAGATGAACATGATTTGTAGCCAAAAAGAAAGTTTCAAAAAAGAACCTGTATCTTATACTTAACTGTCAAAGTATTTTGTTAATTTATTTTTCCCAAAGTTCCCCATGAGTATGCTTTTTAGGGTTATTTTTTTTTTCAACGCGCTTGGTCCCCCTTCTCTGGTTTACAATTTAACACTCCATGCTCCACTTCAACCTGTCGCTAGTGCCTCCCTCTTATAAAAGAAAAGTGTAGAAAACATTAAAATTCATTAGACTGTATTTTTAATAAACTGGTACGCCTTCCCCATAGCTCACAGCAAATATTGGTTTAAAGCATTTAATATATTTTTGTACACTGAACCAGAGGGAACATTGTAATGTGATGTAAACAGGTCCTCTCAAAGCAAACAAAGCCAGCAACAAATGAAAGGACAAGCCATGAAAGGTGTTTGAACTGATATTAAGAATGCATGGAGCCATTTCAGAAAAGGGAAGAACAACTTGTTCTGTTGAAAGGCGTTTGATTGATTTTCAATTTTGAACTTCCGAATCCTAGTTATTGTTTCAGTTTTTATTTACACACTTTACATTTAAACTTGGACTTAGACGTTTCTGACTAAATGGGGGCATTTTAAAGACTGTTGGAAATGTAATAGTTATTGCATTTGGGAACTACAAAAATGATGTTGATTTTTTAGCAGCTCTCATCACTCTAAGCTGACTGAAGGTAGAAATGCTAATTCTGCACATTTATATGGTCCACTTTTGCCTCATTATTATATGGGGTGAATAAATTGAAACAAATAACAGTAAAATTTATCTCATTGAGACTGAACATGAAAACAGTCTCCTACATCTATCTCCTGCACTAGCTATCTTTTGTATATTCATTCTGTGTTTTTCTTCTGAGTGCATTTTTAAGTTCTGTTTTTAAACACAGGAATAGGTGTTTTATTGTGTTTTATTGTGTTTTATTTTTTATCTTGCTGACAGTTTCGATCACCCCTACGATCTTCATCAGAGCTAGCAGCGAACGGCTTCTCCATTTAACCGCGGGCATCAGAGGACGGTGTCGCCCTCTGATGCCCGCGCTCTCCTCTCCGATGACACAGTTCCATGCATGATCTAATGCAGGGGTCGGGAACCTTTTTGGCTGAGGGAGCCATGAAAGCCAAAGATTTTGAAATGTATTCTCTGAGAGCCACATTTATATAATACAACTATATATATATATATATATATATATATATATATATATGTATGTATGTATAATACAACTAAATGTGTGCAATTTTAAATAAAACCAACATTTTCTCATCACCTCTAGCTTATTGACGCCAAAAGCGCCCTTTCTCGTCACTTAAGTACGAAAAGGGGGCTTTCCCTTTTCTGACAGCAGATCCCAATGCAGCGTAAAACTGATGCGATGGGACGTCCGCAGCCGGGGCACCAAGCGAGCTCATTGTGCCGCACCCCAACCATATCCTCTTGTTATTTAACCTTCCCGTCACCCCTATCCCAACCATAAACATGTTGCTAGCTAACACTTTACACTTACAGTGACCAAGCGTTTGTTTCCCCACATAAAATTAGTCGGGTTTGGACCGAGGCAACGTGAGGCAGAAGTTTCAACTACCAAGGTGCAGGTTAGAAGCAGAGGGTATTTGTAACCTCCCCCTCGCCAGATGGTATGTTCTAACGTTCCCCTAGCTTGGGCGGCAAATCCGAAAATTCACAGTCAGAATGCATGGCAAACAAAAGCTTGGTTACTGTAAGAGTAACACATTAGGTAATAAGAGGGTTAAGGTTAGCATGAGGGTGAGGGGAAGGTTACAGATAGCAAAACGTTAAGGTTTAGGTGTGGTTAAATGAGCTGGTTCGGTGCCGCAGCAGCAGACATCCCATCGCGTCAGTTTTACCCTGCATTAGGATCTGCAGTCAGAAAGGAGAAACCCCCCTTTTCGTACATAAGTGATGAAAAAGGCACTTTTGGCGTCGGGTTTGACGTGGAGGATGACTGACCATGCGTTTGTTTTTGACGCGCTGGGAGTGAGAGTGCGTTGCTTAAACAGGTGCGGTAGAAAATGGATGGATGTTAATGCACGAGAATGTTTTTTGTGTTTAACACTGTGGTTTCTGTGAATTATCTGAGAGCCATATGCAGTCATCAAAAGAGCCACATACGGCTCGCAAGCCATAGGTTCCTTACCCCTGATCAAATGTGTAGACCCCTTGTCTCTGTTTTCAATGGCTTCCTTAATCCACCTTTTATATTTTTATTGTTCAGTGGTTCTGATCATTGTGTTGTCCCAGTCCATTTAATGGTTTTCCCTTGTGCAGTGGTCTGCTACGGCTGATTTCTTTATTGTACTTTCTGCTTCTTGTCTTGCTGCTCTTGTGTGTCTTCGGCATGTTTCCTTCTCACTCTTTCTAGAATGAAAACCATCAAAGCTAAATTGACGTACACACATCACTCACATTTACACTTCTGAGATGATTACAATCACTGTCACATGACTAAACAAATACACATCCTCACCCTCACCCTCTAAAACAGATAAATGCAATGAAAATGGAAAAAACATTGGTTGTTAATATGATCCAGTTTTATTTATCGGATCGATATCGATGTGTTAAAAAATGACTAACATCGGCCGATACCGATATTGATGCCGATATATCGTGCATCCCTAATATTAACGCAATAATTAAACCTCAAAGCTTAAAATAATACAAAGAAACAAGAAAAGAAACGAGGCTATTAATAATTGTAAATATTTTAATTGATCTGTATTTACTTTTTTTTTCCGTGTGTTCTGTCACTATTTTAGCCTGGTCTCTGGTCTCTTGAAAAGAACAGTCTGAGCTAACCTGGAAAAATACAGCTTAAATAAATAAATAAGTTTTCCATAAAATATTAAAAACAGAACTCCACACTTTTCTGTAAGACCTGGTAAAAAAAAAAGAAAGAAAAAAACAAACAAACAAACCCACCATCACAGCTTCCTTTTGTAAAACAACACAGACTTAGAGCATCCCTGCTTCCTGACCAACCCGTCTCATGGCTGCAGTTTCTGTGAGAGTAATGAGTGCAGTTAAAATTTTACAACTCGGAGATGGTGCCATGTTTGGTACATTTTTTATCATCTAAGAAAAAGCTTTTTGATGGTACGATTCCAGTGAAAATAAAACGAGACATGCATCCCACTGCTTTCAGTGTGTCTAGCAGCAGAAAGGTGACAACGTGCAGTTTCTTCAACGCCGAGCCCTAATGTGCACACTATAGTGCTGCCATAGCTGTTCTGTTGGGTAGAACATCAAGATGGAAGAGGAAGCTGTAAACAGGAACCCACTCCCGCTCTTCCCCCTTCCTTCCCTCCAGCAGAATAGTGCTGATGGACAAAATGGAAACCTGAAAACATGGCTCACTTTTTAGCTCTGTTTGAGTCAGCAGGGACATGAGGTGACACAGGTAAATTGGGGTCATCGAACAAAACACAGAACATAGCACTTTGCTTTGTTACCAAAGTAACCAGGTCTGAATGATTGATATGTTGACTAGAACATGTGATCGCTTTCATTTCTTCCTCCTATTTTGTGTCCTTCCACCATCACAGCTTCTTCTTTCATTCTCTGACAACCCAAAACACACACACACACACACACACACACACACACACACACACACACACACATATATATATATATATATATATATATATATATATATATATATATATATATATGGGGATATGGGGTGGGGATGGGGATCTTTAAGAAGGGTGACCTGAGGGTGTGTTCCAACTATAGGGGGATCACACTCCTCAGCCTCCATGGAAAGGTCTACTCCAAGGTACTGGAGAGGAGGGTCCGATCGATAGTTGAATCTCAGATTGAGGAGGAGCAATGTGGTTTTCGTCCTGGCCGTGGAACTGTGGACCAGCTCTATACCCTTGCAAGGGTGATGGAGGGGGCATGGGAGTTTGCCCAACCAATCCACATGTGCTTTGTGGATTTGGAGAAGGCTTATGACCGTGTCCCCAGGGGCACCCTGTGGGGGACGCTCCAGGAGTATGGGGTGGGTGGCTTTCTGTTAAGGGCCATTCAGTCCCTTTACCAGAGGAGCGTGAGTTTGGTCCGCATAGACGGTAGTAAGTCGGACCTGTTCCCAGTGAGGGTTGGACTCCGCCAGGGCTGCCCTTTTGTCACCGGTTCTGTTCATTATTTTTATGGACAGAATTTCTAGGCACAGCCGTGGTGTGGAGTGTGTCGAGTTTGGTGGCAGGAGAATCTCGTCTCTGCTTTTGCGGATGATGTGGTCCTCCTAGCTTCATCCAGCTCTGACCTTCAGCTCTTGCTGGGTAGGTTTACGGCCGAGCGTGAAGCGGCTGGGATGAGGATCAGCACCTCCAAATCTGAGACCATGGTTCTCGACCGGAAAAGGGTGGCTTGCCAACTCCTGGTCGGGGGAGAGGTCCTACCTCAAGTGGAGGAGTTTAAGTATCTCAGGGTCTTGTTCACGAGTGAGGGTAGGAGGGATCGGGAGATCGACAGGGCAGATTGGTTCATCATCTGCAGTGATGCGGACGCTGAGCCGATCTGTCGTGGGGAAGAGGGAGCTGAGCCAGAAAGCCAGGCTCTCGATTTACCGGTCGATCTACGTCCCAATCCTCACCTATAGTCATGAGCTTTGGGTAATGACCGACAGAACGAGATTGCAGAAACAAGCGGCTGAAACAAGTTTCCTCCGTAGGGTGGCCGGGCTCAGCCTAAGAGATAGGGTGAGGAGCTCGGATATTCGGGAGGGACTCAGAGTAGAACCGCTGCTCCTCTGGATCGAAAGGAGTCAGTTGAGGTGGTTTGGGCATCTGGTCAGGATGCCTCCTGGACGCCTCCCTGGGGAGGTGTTTCGGGCATGTCCTGCCGTCAGGAGACCTCCAGGTCGACCCAGGACACGTTGCAGAGGTTACATCTCCAATCTGGTCCAGGAACGCCTTGGGGTCCTGCCGGAGGAGCTGGTGGAGGTGACCGGGGATAGGACTGTCTGGAGCTCCCTAGTTGGGATGCTGCCCCCGTGACCCGGACCCAGATAAGCGGAGGAGGATGAGGACGACGACGGCCTTGGGGGGCATTTAAAATGAATAAACAAAAGCATAAAGGTGGCTGCACATTTTTTTGTATATAACTTGAAACTAACAATAATTCAAAATATTTCCAGGGAGCACCACAAAGTCACTTTAAGAAGGAAACAGTTTTGAAGGTCTGAGTCTCTGGGCCCGTGATGATGGTTTTTTGCTTTGGTTGAGGTTTGTTCCCAACTTGGAGCACCTATCCAATGCTAGAGAGCTCTGGGGGCTCAGGCAAGGCTTTGAAATGGCTTTTAAAGGTTTATGTGGAAGTTTAAATGCCTCACATTTTTCTACACTGCATTACACAAGTTAATAAATTCGATCAACTTTGCCTTGAACATTGATTTTGATTAAAATGCAATCCACCACAGACATCACTCTCATGCGACCAACACACAGACTACCAGTTGCTTAAAAATCCTATTATCCTATTAACTCTGAACAGATCTTTCAAAAATGTAGGTGTTCCATTTCTAATAAATAAAATATATATTTCTAATAAAAAAATTAAATAAAAAATATATATATGTGTATAATTTTTTATATTCAAAGGTACATGTGTGAGCATGCTCCAAGGTTTGACGATCCGACGGACCCTCCTCACCAGGACCCTTGAATAGATCTTATACCAGGGAGGCTCAGGAGTGTGATCCGCCTGTAGTTGGAACACACCCTGCGGTCCCCCATTTTAAATAGGTGGACCCCCACTTGGGCTGCCAATCCAGTGGAACACAGAAGTCTGAAGTATAGATAAATAATTAAACCTTTAAATAATTGATCCTTTTAAGGTTTTAGCAGGATTCTGTCAAATGTTTGACACTGCAGCCGAATCTAACAAATGACATTGTTATTTAAGTGTTGCTTGCAGACAACTTTGTCACCGCATGTTTCCACATGTGAGTGTAACGCTGATTTAGCAATGTAAAAGTGCTGCATTTTTAAAGTTCATGTCAAATAAATAGTCTGAGTCAAATTACTGGGCACAACAACTGTGGCATTTAGTGTGGTAAACAACTAGCCTAGTGAACTAGACCAAATTCTTGCTTTGCATAGTTTGGTCTAGGCACGCTCCATTGGAACCTCAGCAGCTCCTACCAGGATTCTGGCTAGCCAATCACAGCTCCCTAGAGGGGTTTCAAACACATAAAGAGCTGTGATTGGTCCACAATGGTGGGCCAATCATAGTGCTCTATCTGCTTAGTGAACAAATCACAGAGCTTTATCCGCTTTGTGGGCCAATCAGGGCACTCTATATGCCTGGTGGGTGGGATGATGCAACAGAGTGAAACAAGAGTATGTCACATTCATTGTCCAGTGGAATGCGGAGATCATTTGAAAGACAACGGTAGAACCCGCCCCACAACCGAGAGCCGTCAATGGAGCATGGCCAGACTAAATAATACATTTATTTAGTCTGGCTTGCCAGGCTAGTAAACAACAGCAACCAGAGCAGTCTATGTGCAGCATTGTTGCAGGAACAATACTGTTCAAGTAAGAATTAATATTTTAACGTTAATTTGACTGGAGAGAGCAAACTTACAAAGAGAGGCCTTCGAGTCTAAGCCTTTACCCAAAAACATTGTTATAAGCTTAACCATCCAGCCACCATACCACCATCATTCCAATATACCACCCCACTTCGCTTATATTTTAGGTACTTTCACTTACCTTACTTTTATTCCTAAATACAGAGAGCTGGAGCTTTTTTAATGTTCATTTCCATGAAAGTCCAGCTTATACATATAACATCATCATCAAACTTTATTTATAAAGCACCTTAGGCACAGAGGATGCTGCCAAGGTGTGTAAAATAAAGCAAATAAAACCAACATAGACAATTAAGCTCAACAAAGGGAAAATTACAAAGTAAGAGCATGTAAAATACCAGCTACAGCTAACCCACAGAGTTATAATACAAAGTCCAATGAACAAAAGTGGTGTGTTACTTCTTTCTGTTAGAATAAGATGCTCAAAATAAAAATCGGGTCTTTGGGATCCTAAAATGTAGTTGACATTAGTGACCTACATAGACATGCATTGCATACTTCTATGGCAGGTGCAAATTATAAAAAGAACAGATTAAAGGTGATAACAATAGGAACTTGCCCATTTAAATGGCAGATCACAAAGAAAAAAAAATCACAAAACCCTCAATTTTTGAATTCTGAAGAACTTTCATGTCAAGAAAGTCATCATGCAGATTGTTGGGTTTGTAAAGCTGCAAACAAATGTTTTTTCTGCACGGGAAATGGATGTTTTCTCTGACAATTTTCAAATGGTACTTTTCACTAAATGATTTTTGATTTTTAACTCTGCATCTTCTTATTGTTACGCCATGCTTCATGGGGTTTGTTCAATCGATTATCTATGTACATGTAAAACCTTGCGAAGAAATGCACTTTGGAAAAAGTTCTGCTTTGACCAGTACATCAATACAGTCAAAATAAACTGCATTTCTTCAAACTGAGGTTGTGCCCATTTGAGTCTGTGGTTGGTAAACATGTTTAAATAAGTAAAAATATGCAACTCCGAGCGCAGCACTGTTGGTGAAGGTTGGGCTGCTGTTTGTGGCATAACCGTCATTCTGAGCTGCAGCCGTTGAATGTTACCTGTTTTGTGCAGTTATTTATTGCAAGTGTGAATGGAGTTGTGCTTTTTCCACAACATGAAATACATCCATTCTTCTTCAAAAGTCTTGATCCATCACTCAAAACCTAAACAAAACCTCTCATATGACTTTCATTCAGAAAAAGCACGACTCCATTCACACTTATTTAAACATGTTTACCAACCACAGACTCACATAAAGGCACTGAAAGTGACAGCATCAACCCACAGATGAAAACGAATGTAGAGTAAAAATAAAACAGTCTACAAAGCAGCTAGTTCACACTTACTGTTGCTGTGTGTGTGTGTGTGTGTGTGTGGGGGGGGGGGGGGGGGGGGATTGCAGTCCAGTCAGAAACAAAGTATTTCTGTTAGAATGTGGTGCTTCTCTTAGATTGTGGACCTGAAAGCTGCAGAAAAAAGTGTAATGGGAAATGGCCTGTATTTGTGTAGAACCTTCTAGGTTTCCACAACCCCCCAAGGCACTTTAACACAAACAACACAAATAACATTCATCCATGCACACACTGATAGTGATGTTAAGCTACAGGGGCACCCGGGCCCTCAGGTCTACCCACCAGAACCTTCTAGAAGTTCCAAAGACCAGATTTAAAAGTTGAGGTGATCGCTCCTTTCGGACTGTTGCACCCCAACGTTGGAATGATCTTCCTTTATCCTTACCTAGCATTGATAGTCTGGGCATTTTTATTTAAAGCTGCTTTTACTTAAACCTTTTATTTTCTTATTTTTAACTCAAATTTGTAATCTTTCATCTGTTTATGAACTGTTAAACTTTATGATTTTATTTTTTCTGATGTTAATATAATTCTGTTTTGAGATCATTATGATTTTATGCCTTAGTTTTATTTTGTTTTAATCTATGTGAAGCACTTTATGATTCTATGTCTGTGATTAGTGCCATATAAATTAAATGTACTTACTTACTGACGGAAGCAAGGCTGCTGAGTACTGGCACCACCGGTCTCTTCCGTCACCACCAGCAGGTAAGTGTCTTGCCCAAGGACACAACAGCAGCATTTTCTGCTGGGAGCTGGGATCAATCCTATAACCCTTCGATTACTGAACAACCCACCCTACCTCCTGAGCTACTGCTGCCCACAAATAATAAATAATGGCCATTTCTGTTGTAGTTGATTTTCTAGAAGGAAATAATAGACCCAACATTAGTTCTTTGTGTAATCGTACTGCTGCACCACACAGATGATCAACAGTTTATTATTGGCTCTGTTAAGGAGCTAATTTACCTCATTATTGAATTAGAAAACACTGTAGATTAGTAGGTTTCATACAAAAAAACCTAGCAAACCAAAACAGCTGAAAATCCTCCCCGTCATTTGGAGCTCACACCATTACAGAAGGTTTTGGCCATGAACTGGAGTCAATTCTGATGGTAGCTAAATATCCTGCAAACTAATAGAATTAGGGAAGCTATCAGAAAGCCTTCACTGTATCTGCATCTACAGCTGATTAACATTTTCATTTAGTCCAATTCAAGGTGGTTGCTACAGCTAATGATCGGTAGCACAAACAAAAGCGGCTAAACAGCAGGCAGTTGAATGTTAGCACATATTCTAAGGCCCTTTTTAGAAGACACACCATGCTGGCAAATAAACATA
The DNA here is from genome assembly GCF_043380555.1 of Nothobranchius furzeri. Taxonomy (NCBI): domain Eukaryota; kingdom Metazoa; phylum Chordata; class Actinopteri; order Cyprinodontiformes; family Nothobranchiidae; genus Nothobranchius; species Nothobranchius furzeri. The sequence continues at coordinate 79,548,159 of NC_091746.1, read as the reverse complement.
ATATCGCCACCACGGTGTGTCTTACGAAAGCGTCGTGGCATCATGGTGATGCGGCAACTTTGCAGCTTTCATTCCTCCATGTTCGTTCCCACAGTAGTAATATTGCCACAGTGCCAGACTTGGGAATGAATATTACGCCTTGATGCAATAAAGGGGGGCGTCATGATCATGTAGGGGGTTACTGCCGAGTTTCGGTCAGGAATTGTGTTGAAAATGAAAGTAAACACGGGCAGTAAGTTTCACTTCAGAACCAGTTCAGAACCAGTCTCTCCATTAGAGCTGGGGCTCAGATCACCAGAGACTGCACGAGGACTGTGGAGGACAGCCACCTTTAGGAGCTGCTTATCAAAAAAACTTAATGAGCGCGGCTTCAACTGCAATAAAAAGCAAGTTTTACCGCAGAGACACCCCCCCCCCCCCCCCTTAATGCTATCGTGTATGTCATGGTCTGGGGTGTGTCCTCCTCTCAGTGCTAAACCTTCTCTGAGCTTCTCCTGCAGGAGGGCGTGTCAAGGAGTGGACAAGCTGCAGTCCATCTGCTCATCAGTTGGCCAGGGACATATAAGCTGCTGGGAGACATCTTCGCTGGATGATTAGCTCAACTTGGATTTCCACCACCACCACCACCACCACCACCTTTCACCCCGTTCCGCAACCTACCGGACCAGTCCCACTGTCTCCCAGCTGGTCCCTGTCTGCCCACTCCTACCGACCACCCACCTTACCGGATCCTGCTATCAGTTCCGTGCTCAGCTCCTCCAGTCCTTCAGCAACCTGGAAGCCCAGTCTCCTGTGAACCTGCAAGTATGCGTTTCCACCTCCTACTCCTCATGGACTCCCCTCAGACCAAGCCCCCACCACCACCCGGTTTCCCCTGGATCACAAACTGTAAGTCAAGTCCCGACCCGCACCTTTATTTGTCCTGGTCACCAACTTCCACTAACTCTCTCCCTGTCTCTAGATACTACAACCCCCCACCCCCCCGGAGTCCCAGCTGTATTTTTCTGCTGCGCTTTTAGTTCTCGTTTTTACAAATAAAACCATTTTTCTTGCCATATCCGGACTCTGTGACTGATTCTGCATGTCGTGGGTCAGACTCCCCCCCCCCCCATCATCATGACAGTGTAATTTTCTTGTGAAGCGGACACGATTGCACCACATTACCGTCACGGTCTGACTACTTATTTACGACCTAAGGCTCCCTGTTGCCAGCTCAGAGTTGCGGCATATTGGCGAAATTCTTTTCTGAAGGGGGGGGGGGGGGTGGGGGGGTACTCAAAATCGCTCCAAGGGCTGCAAATAGCACCCGGGACAAACTTTGGACATGATGCTGTTTTTTTAAACTGTTTGTGTTATTTTCTTAATTAAACCATCTTGTCTCAAAATGTCCTGATCTTAGAGTACAAGTGACATGAAAGCTGGTGATTGCTATGCTTTTCTTGAGGGAACGTGAGATCTATAACTTACTATGTTAATTGAGTCTTCCTCATCCTTTTTCACCATTTGCTGCCAATTGTAACGTTTCGTTGTAATTAAGTGTCTGACTTTCATTAGGTTGACATTGTTTCTCACCATTGCCATTGTGGGACATTGGGTATCATGTCTAACGCAACATCCCGCCAAACTGGATCTCATTGTAAAGGGTGAGCATCTTTTTTGCCTTTGATTGTGTTTAACCACTCTGTCCAGCCTTTATCCTTCCATGCTGGTGTTTACCATCCAGTTCACGTCTCTTTCATGTTCGACTCTATCAGATTGACGTGTTTTTGGACATCACAGACTCCAGGTTTAGCTTTGAGAGCTACATTTTTTATTAGAAGAGTTCTGAGACTGACACAGTCTCTCAAACTGTCCAACTTTAAGCCACCAATATGGACAGACCCTAAAGTGGCTTTGACTGTTGGTAAGCCATTTGCACACCATGAATTATTCATCCCACCTGTCGATATGGAGTTCTTAGCATTTTCTTGGCAAGTTTAATTCTATTTTACTGAGGACATAATTAAAATATTGATATACAGTTACTTCTCAACACTGTTTTTATTTTATTTTTTTGTCGTTAGTACAAACCTACATGAGTTTAAGCTGTTTCCTGTTCACTGAAGATATTTTCCAACCTTTGAAAAGACTGCACGCATTAAACTGTACCTTGTAGACAGTCTGGGATGTTTTAGGAATGATTTCTTTCAAATGCCTTCCTTTTTGAGAGAATGTACAGGCATAAACCTTCATTACTTAAATCATGAGTTCACTAATGGTTGAATGAATCTATGTTTGTCTATAATGAGTGTTTTCTCTGGTCAAGCTGTTAACTGTTTGCCTTGTTGTTTCGTACTTGAGCTTCATAAGACTCTTATTTCTTGCACTTTCTGCCTCATGGAAACTAAACTGAGAAGAATTCAGATACCTGAAGCAACTCTGAATGATTAATAAGACTGTCTTGCAACAATTTTTAAAGTTCCAGTGATTCCATGCAGCTCACACGAGAGAATTGAGAAATCTTGTCAAAATTTTGAGGCATTTTCAGGTAAATCCAGCTTGTATTTTGCTTCCAAGAGGATCCCAGTGAGATCCTGGCTTTGGAACGACAGTGTAGTTAAATATTCATTCATCGGGATAAGGTATTATCACTAAAACATAACATTCTCTGTAGTTCATTTGCTGATCCTTTTGATCAAAAGGCTCACGTTTAGGTGGACCAGGCATCAGGTAAGGATGCATTTCCATGCCTTCCAAAGGAGGCGTTTCCCTCCAGGAGAACTTATATATCACAGCTGGCCAGGGAACAACTGGGAATGCCCGTCTGAATTGGCTCGAGATGGGAGCTGGAGAGAAGGAGATGCAGTAAACCGTCAGCTTCTCCTATTTTTAATGTGCTCTAAAGGCAATGACAGTTTAGCCTTCTGCTTGTTGCATTATTACTCACCTCCTGGGTTGTTTTGGATGCTTCACAGCTTCTCGTCTCTTTCAGATTAAAAGCTGCTGAAGCTCCAGCTGAGGAGAACCTGTGTGAAAACCAACAACAACACAAAAAAGTCCAGACCCAGCTGTGCCTTAATTCAACAGAAATTTTCAGGTGGGCATGTGTGAAAATTGACTCCACGGTGAAATATCTTAAGGATCAGCAGACTGTGCTCATGAAAATCAGCATTTTTAATAATGGTTAGAGTGGCTGCTGCATGCTCTTTTCTGCTGACTTGCTTGTTACTGTCCTGATTGTGGATGTTTATCAAATGTGATAATTCAAGAACATGACTCATTAAAGGCCACTGAGAAACCATTTTTACTTGTTATTTTTGAAATATGATCATCATTCTGAGTTTAACATGCAGACAACACGTGAATATAGTCTCCTACCCCGTTTACTGCATTAGCCGCCGATAGGCAATAGATGGAGAAATGCTCAGATTAGAAAAGCCAATCAGGGGAAGGCTGTTGTTGGCTTAGCATCCAGGAGAAAGCAGAGCACGTCTCTGCTAGAAGATAACTGTTAGCATTAGCAACTCCACCACACAGCAGAACTCCTCCAGGCTTGTGTTATTTGTGGAGATAAAACATCAAAATTGCAGAGCGAACAGAGTTGGTAGAGTCACGTTGCTGTTCACCAATCAGAGGTGAGATGTCCAAATACCAGGAAATAAAACTCCAAATTCTGCTTTGTTCTGCTCACCTCTCTTCTGGATCACTACTAGTTCCTGAAACAGGAGCGCCAGAGCTTTTCCCCCACAGAGATCGACTCACAAGTCATTCATTCATACCGGAGACAACTGGAAATGTGTGAAGTTGGTCATTAAGAAGCCACATTCATAGCTTCTTGAAATTTGCTAAACAAACCGATACTTCTGGTAAAAGAATGTATCAAGTTGTGAAATTTGTGTTATTTATTTCATAAACAACTGACCAAAGCACCTCACAACACTAAAACAGACAGACACAACAGACTAAATAAAAGCCAATAAAAGCAAATCAAAACAACCAAAAACGAAAGATAAAATCACAATCTAAAAGCCATGTATGATCAAGTTGAGCAAGTCTGACAAAAATATTTAGTTACTAAAAAATAAAATAAAAACATATGGACAAGTATAACAATGTTTTTTTTAGTATTTAGAACACTTTTAAAAATTATTGTATCTTGTTTAAACATAATATTTTGATACCTTAAAGTGTGCACTGATACGACAATTTGGGTCCCGTTATCATTGTTAGTGCATTATTAAGCATTAATAAACTATTAATTAAAGAATTACAATTAATGCTAATATTAAGTAATGCATTACTAAGCACGACATTCCAATCACAGTGCTTTAATGGTTTGTTGGGCCAATCGCATCGCTCTTTTAGCGAGGTAGGTGGGATGTCCCTGCAAACAAACATGGCTGCCGTTCGAAATGGTCCAATCACAGGTATCAGCCAGGTAAACTACAAATCAAGATGGCTGCCGGTCAGTAGTGGTCCAATCATAGCGCTCTAGAGATTTCATGGGCCAATCACAACACTAAGTAGGTGGGATGTTATTGGAAAAAAACAAACGTGACTAGTCGGCGGTCAGCCACTCGTTTGAAACGGTTTTGGCATCAAGTTTGGACTATTATGACTTTAGCTTTTGTTTGAGTCAAGATCAGATAGAAGTACTAACGTTTATTTAGGAAAAGGATATGTTTTGCATCTTCTTTGACAGAGTTTGGTGGACTGCCTCATTGACCGACATCTGTAGCGGTGAGTACGTCATGACTTGCCAGGCTAGAATAAACTGAATCGATATCATCATGCAGGTATCTAATAAATACTCAATACCAACGTTAGATCAATTCTATCGATATTTTAGATCGATCCGCCCTGCCCTACTGGACAATTTGTGTCCATAGGCTCCAATGATACGTTTTTGTGCCAAAATGGGAGTTGGCCACCTCTGCCATTTTGACCGTGTCACAGGTTCAATCAAGCCCAGACAATTCCTTAAAAGGGGAAAGGGGTGGAGCTGAGGGTGGGGCTGTAAGGCTGGGATCAAATGACAACACCCGTCGAACTGAAGCGATATAGCTACAAGCTAACCCAAAGCTAATGCAGAGGTGGGAGCTAAGCTAACGGAGGTAGCTACCTAGCTACAACCGGAGTTAATTGTGCACAACACTGGAGCTTCTGAGTCAGAGGTGCACCAGGCTGACTGCTGTGTAAAACCGTGTGGAACACAGAGGTCTCCCGAGAGCTCCACAAGCTGACAGCCCGCGCAGCAGACAGGAGCCATTGCAGTCAGAGATGCACCGAACTGCTGCTGAGGGAAGGGAGACCATACCGATAGTCGGAATCCAGCTCCACCAGCATGTCATATTTCAACCCATTTTCAAAAATGCAGCATTTTGTTAAATGCACTGGATTTTACCCTATTATATTTCAATTTAATGGTTAAACAGTACATATTAAAGTCTAAGCTTAGCTAGCGCAAGAGCGGCAGTGAGCAAAAATCATCAACATAATTACATAAATATAGTTTTACTTACCGAAAAAAATGAAGTAGAGACTCCTTGGATGCTCTTTTACTGCAATTAATACCACAGCAAGTCATTTTGTCCAACAACTGCGCAAATAATATCCAAAAAGAATGCGCAAAAGGCAAAACTATTGGTGTAAGTTGAGAGACTGAAAATGGTGGAACAGTTTTAAGTCGAGGCCGAGGCTCAGGCTGAGGCCTTTCCCTGGAGCTAGCTCTGCGGTCACGTGGGTCTGATGCTCATTAATTATTCAGAATTTTAGGTATTTAATACACTTAAACAGAAAAGTGACAAAAACATTCACCCCCCTCAGAGTTGTCATGAGTGTAAACTAGATCTGTTAAACCTAAAACATGTTTTGGTACCAGGCTGTAAACATGTTTATTTCTGCTGTGGAATTGGTATTTTTAACATGGGAGTCAATGAGGATTTGCTCGCTTCTGACACCAGCCCCTAGTGGATGAGGGTGGAACTGCATTTTTTTCACTTCCTGTTTTGCTTCATATCCAGACCCGAATTATGGGGACTTGGGTGTTACCAACATTTAGTGTTACATATGTAGCATTTGAGCAGCTAAATGGAAACCAAATCTCCATCATACTTGCCTCTAAATGTTGGCACACATGCAACTGTGTACATGACTGAAATTCTTTCTGGGGTAGAAAAAAACAAAACTAAACTAAAAGCTATCAACCATTGAAGCCTTAATAGTTCTCACTTGAAAAACTTTAATTCTGTCATTCGGTGTAGTTCTGTGGATTAGCAGTCTTGCGTAAAAAATACAGATGCAAGACGTGAGCTTCTGAATGTTGACAACCAGGGATTAAGAACAGGTCTGACTGGGGTTGAATATGTGTTCAGCAGAGCATGTCATACACGACTGCTCTGTCTAAGAAAGCAGTGTAAGAACAGACTTAAATACTTGAAATAATCTTTTGAAAGCCTGAGAAATTTTTTTCCCCTTTTTTTCTCTGTCTTATGACTGGCATTTTTCATCGTTCCCATGGCAATACTCAGTCTAGCCTGCGTTTTAAACTGGAATTGTCAGAGGAGAGTACAAATAATCCCTCTTCAAGGTGAGGACATATGAAAAATGACTGGTTTTTGTCATGTAATGTCATTTTTCTGAAGGATTTTCCAGGATGTCTGACACAAGAGGAAGTGAATCTCATTTTAGTGGCACTATGCCAAAGAGTTTATGCCAGCGATTGTTGCGCACATCAGCAAAGCTCACGGCATAAATATTGTCTGCTGCAATGTTCTTTACAAGTTCAACTGAAATGTAGAGGCACCACGAAAAGCTAAAATGTTCTGTATTTCAAGTGAAGGTTTTTTGTCCCTTTTTGCCTCCTAAGTGCTGCTGCGTGCTCAATGTATAGCTGCCATTTTGGTTTTCAGTCCTGGACCAAGGCAAGGCAAGGCAGCTTTATTTATAAAGCACATTTCAAACACAGAGGCAGTTTACAATTACCAGGACATGACATGAAAACAACATAAAAACACACATTAAAATACACACAAATGGAAAAGCTAAATGGAAGACAAAGTTACTGTACAGATTACAGTGGAGATGACACATGATCCGAAACAATTAATTTAAAGGCTGATGAGTGCATTAGGGGTTTTAGTTTTGTCTTAAACAACACGAGGGTTGGGGCACATCTGAGGTCATGGGGAAGCTGATTACATAGGTGAGCAGCATAGTAACTAAATGCATCTTCACCATGTTTTGTTCTGACCAGAGGTTCTACCAGCTGATTGTTTCCAAGGGATCTCAGAGCCCTAATGGGTGTTCATACAGGAATGAGATCGGACATGTACTTTGGTCCCATGCCATTGAGTGATTTATAAACTAGTAGTAGCTCTTTGAACTCTATTCTGTAGTTTACTGTCAGCCAGTGTAGGGATCTAAGAACAGGAGTGATGTGCTCTTGTTCTTTTATTTGCTGCTAGCTCAGTATCTAACCCACTTTGGCCAAAGATTGACTGACTAATAAATTAACCTTACATGTGTTAAATGATTGCAAATGTAAACAACACACACACACACACACACACACACACACACACACACACACACACACACACACACACACACACACACACACACACACACACACACACACACACACACACACACACACACGTTACTGCCTGCTTTTGGAAATTGGGATTCCAAATATATTTTTTGTTGTTGGCTCTAAGAAATGTTCTAGTTCCATGCTTTCGTTCTTTTTAAACACAGAAACAGTTTTGTTTACCTGTTTTGTAGCTACAGTTTAAAAAGAACGAAAGCATGTAATTAGAACCACGACACAGCAAGAACACACCTAAAATGTTCTAGTTGATAAGTAAGACTGGGCTGTTTACTTGAAACTGAGCATTTTAACAGCCACAGCCAAAGTGACCAAGTCACTCTTCAGGTCAATGTTGAATTCATGCCAGGTCGTCGAAAAAAGCGCCATGTTTTTCCAGATTGACTGTAGTTTCAATCTCATTAGCCTCAAAGATTTTTAATCAGGCAAACTTAAATTTAACAGAATTTATGCAACCTTCTTAAAAATCAAGACAATCACTTCTTTAGGTCTCAAGCTGACTAATTCAATAGTCAAACCACCGGAGGCTGGCATGCAACCTTGAGGTAATGCAGTAATGGTTGCAGAGGAGACCGATCAATGGAAATGCTTTAACCTTTCATGTCACTGTCTCCAACCCCTTTTTGAATACATGCACGTTTTTACCTATGAGTAAAGAATGACCATTTATCCAAAGCAGTGATGTGATCTTATGTTTTGTTGTGTTATATTTTGATATAAATTTGTTTACAGGAAAAATAATGAGTCAAAAATGACACCTTTGTTGCTTCTGTTGAACCATAGTTACATGGTTCAACAGAAGCATTTTGACTGTACGTCACAAGTTAAGTCCAATTTTCTATGTATATTTTGGGAGGCAAAAATTGGACATGCCATAAAAGCTTAAGCAAGACCTAATAAAACAGCCTTATAGTGGGTAATTAAGTATAATGACTGGCTGACCTGTAATAACAATGAAAAGAGAGGCTATGGAAGTCAAATTTTTGTGTGGTGGATTTAAATGAAGCTCCCATAAAAGTTATTGTGATGCACATCTACTAGAGTCAATCCCACTTCAAGCTAGTAGATGTTATCAATCACAAAGCTGGTTCCAGGCTCAACAAAGCTTTAATCCAGTAATCTCTTGAGACGGCACATAAAGTTGTTTTAAAGATGATCAATGTAGCTATAGAGCCATCATCAATATTTAAGCTTATATTTTTCATGTTTTTTGGCGCTTCGGCAGACTACGAAACACATTCAAAAAAGCCATTCTCATACATTTTTAGCAAGTTCATCACCAACTCATTGAGATATATCAGGTAGATCAGTTGAAACATTACAAACCATCTGAGGGAATTAAAGCTGCCGTAGCAAATCTGCAAACAATCCAGCTTTTAAACACAAACACGATCACAGAACTCTCACCATGTGTCAGATGGTGTTGCATTGCCAGAGTAAACGAGATAGCGCTAAATGCCAGTCACCGTTTTCTAGGTTAAAAGTTTTCTGTTGTCCGTGACTTCAAATAGTGTTTTTCTTTTTGGGACTCCGGCAGTTTGTTTTAAGGTTGAAGTGGTAGCAGCCGACTGTTATTACGATATTATTAAGCCGAGAACCTCTCACACCAGTGGTGTTCTGTTAGCTAAATACACAAGTGCGTAATAAGTGGGAGACCCCGGGTAAACGCGGAAGTGCGGTGGCTTGGTGAGACAGACAAGCGAATGGTCCAATCGTTGTTTTTCTTGGATTTGATTTCACCACATGTCAGGGTGATTGCCAATCATGATCATTCAGGATTTTTTTCCGACCACATTTCTTCCTCAACGGCCTCCCGTTTTGCTTGTTCTTAACACATTAACAACAGTTCTTAACACACGCAACAGACTAACATCTTTTCCACGACCACCAGATGTGTCTTTCAACACGGCTGTTTGAGAAATGAGAAGCAACTCATTGCACCAGTTGAGGTTAAATAATTAGTTGCAGATGAAAGATAACCATCCATGCAGTAATTATCCAAAAGGAGGCTCGTATCTATTTGCTGACCTTTTTGGGCCAGGCAGTGTAGTTGGAATATGTAGATTATTTATTTTAGATCAAATCTCTGAGCACTGACCAGCCCCTGTGGTTTCCTAATTTATTGATTGACAAATAAGTCTATGAAATGTACCAATTTTAAATGTCTTCTATAAGCAGCATGAATTTAAAGTAATTTTGTGATAATTTAACCTAAAATGATTTTAGTGGTTAAATAAAACTATCCCCAAAACTGTAATACTACCAGTTCATCTGTTGTTTCTGTTGTCTATCTGCTCTGTCCTCCAAACCCCGTGAGTCACAACAAATGGCTGCTCATGAACCAGGTTGTGTTGGCGGTTTCTTCCTGTTAAAGTGGAGTTTTCCTCTCCACTGTTGCGGCACGCTTGCTTAGTATAAGGATTGCTGCAAACTCACTGGTACAACAAGTCAGTGACTTGGTGCAGTCTGCTGGGTTTAAATTAATTTGACTAAATAACTGAACTCAATGCACCAATTAGTAGTTTCAATTGGAATGTTTGCTTTGTAAAGTGCCGTGAGACAACTCGTGATGTGAATTGGTACTATTTAAATAAAAATGAGTTCAATTGGTTGTTTTACACATTGATAATCTAAAAAAGGACATCACTTTTAAACGAAATGTTGATCCCTTCAACATTTTCCCCTGTGCTTTACACGTGTCAGTGCTGCATGTTGGTATGTCCCAGCCACAGTGCAGTTTCATCTCCAATGCTTCTAGCTGGTGTCTGTCTCAGTGTCAATAGCTTACGTTGCCTCAGGGACTTGTCACTAGATGGAGACATTATTCTAAAAGACATAGATTTAGACATGAAGCATACATAGAATGCAGAGTGAATTGTGTTTCGTACTCATATCTCACTTTGAATACCAAACACCTTTAATCCAACCCAAATCACGACCACAGACTCTAGTCTGTGGCGACGCAAAGCATCAGAAGTTGAGTCTTTTGTATCCTCATTAACTGCTCGGCTGTGTATTCCTTGGCAGAGTAGTTAGGCTGTGCCTGTTGCTTAGCAACAGAGGGAGATGCTCCCCTTTCTGGAGTGCATGATGGTGTTAAGGTATTCCAAAGAGGAGTAAAACTGTAAGCAGTTAACTTTTTAAGGCCAATGCGGAGATCAAAGATGTAAGACTGTTAGAGTTTTAGTATTTAAGACAAGTTTTGTGGATTTGATCTTTGTTTCTCTTCTAAATCAAAGCCACAGTACTTCTCAGCATCTTATTTAAATGCCACATCTTTACAAAGATGTTTAAGTTTTGATCGTCGCTCTTCGGTATTTTTTTTATTACAGAATGGAACAAAAGGTGGAGCCAAACACATGGTGAGTGTGTTAGGATCATTGTCACCCACCAGGATCACAGAGGCGAGGAAATACCAGTTCTCTCTCTTTAGGTGACCGGCTGCTTCTGCTCTGTCTATCCATCTATCTGTCTGAATCTGCATCGCTCTCTCCTTCTCTGCCAGAGCTGACACCTACTGGCTGAGTACCAGAGATACTGACTAATAAATCCTGACAACTTCTGGCTGGAGCCATTATTAATGGCCCACTACCAACCGGGCCAACCTGCGAGAGTGTTTCAATAAACCAGTAAACCCAAGGCTTCTTATTTACCGACCACAGACAAGCAGATTAGAGCCTGGCTGGATTCCTGTCCTCTTTTCAGCACAGCTTTGAGGTTAATTACCAGTGTAAGCCTCAGGCGCGGCTGCTTTGCTCGTCACATCCGCGATGGCTTTTGACGTTTTAGTTAGATGTTTGGCTTTTAAACTTTAAACAATGTTACAATCTTCCCCCTGAAAGCCTCTGTTTGTTGTTCACACAATCTCAGTGCAGCAGCTCTTCATCTCATTTTACATTCCTATCACTGTTCGCTGCTGCAGGCCTCCTGGGCTTGCTGTTCCTGTGAATCTGAGCCACCGCAGGCAGATCTCTTGGTGCTCTGCAGCAAAAGACTGCACCGCATCAGTTCCCTTTTTCTACAAATTCACATCCTCTGTGCGCCGTCTTCTTTGTTTTTGCTTTGTTTTTCTTGCACGGGTTGTTGATCTTCATTTGGAATCAAATTTCAGAAGCTGGCGTCAAATAAATGATCAAGTAAACCAGAATGGAGGCTGTAATGAACACTCAATTAAATCCTCCTAAACGTAGTGACTTGGACCTCTTCTTTACAAAATGTCAATAACCAAGAAAAGAGTTGGTTACAGTTAGAGAAAGGGCTGCTTTCCAGTGTGATTAAATGATGGTGATTAATATAATGTAATGTGTTTTAAAGGTAAAATTTGACTTTTTCAAGGTTCCATCAACTACTTTCCATTCATTCCATTCCATTCCATTTATTTGATAAAGCACATTTAAAAACAGCATGTGAGCTGACCAAAGTGCTGTACAGGGGTAAAAACATATAAGGTTAAAAGAATAATATAAAAGAATAAAACAACTAGAGCAAAACACAAAGAACCAACAATGAGAAGTCAATAAAATCAGTAAAAGAACAGTGTAAATAAACCATCGATAAAATAGCTAGGTAGTAAAAGCAAGAGAATAAAAGTAAGTCTTTAAGTGAGACTTAAAAACCCCAATGGAGGAGGAGAGTCTGATATGCAGCGGGAGATCATTCCAGAGTTTTGGAGCACAGACAGAAAAAGCTCGTTCACCACGGGTTTTGCAGCGTTGACGGGGAATCTTTAATAGGTGTAGGTCACCTGAACGGAGAGTCCTGCCTGGCACATAAGGAGTGAGTAACTCGGATATGTAGGGTGGTGCTAAGCCATTCAGTGCCTTAAAAACAAACAATAAAATTTTAAAACGTATACGGTAGTGCACAGGAAGCCAGTGAAGTCTTGCTAAAATGGGAGTGATGTGCTGCCGACGGCCAGTATTGGTCAGAAATCTTGCTGTCGCATTTTGTATCAGCTGAAGGCGAGATAATGCGGCTTTTGAAATGCCAAACAGAATTGCATTGGAGTAGTCCAACCTTGAGGTGATGAAAGCGTGAATGGTTGTCTCGAGGTGGCGCCGATTCAGAATGGGTTTTAGTTTGGAAAGACGTCTCAGCTGATAAAAACATGATTTAACCATTTGATTAACGTGAGGGTCCATTTTTAGAGCCACATCCATTTTAATTCCAAGATTAACAATTGTTTGACTAATTTTAAAAGGAAGAGCAGAAAAATCAGGAGCGGAGGAAGACAAGCCATTAGGAGTAAAAACAATAAACTCGGTCTTAAAATCATTCAGGAGCAGAAAATTTGCTGACAGCCAGTCCTTAACCTCACTCAGGCAGTCAAGGAGCGGCTGGATGGAGGTAAAAGCCTTCAATGGAACATAAATCTGGCAGTCGTCCGCATAAAGATGAAAGTTAATGTTAAACTTCCTGAAGATTAGTCCCAGTGGAATAATATAAATGCTAAATAAAAGGGGGCCGAGGATAGACCCCTGTGGAACGCCCCAAGGAAGAGCAGCAGAGGGAGATGAACAGTCGTCCATTCTAACTCTAATAGACCTGTTATCAAAGTAGGAGCAGAACCAGTCAAGCGCGGATCCCTTAATACCGACCAAATTCTCAAGGCGGGACAATAAAATGTCATGGTCAACTGTGTCAAATGCAGCTGAGAGGTCCAACATTACCAGGGCAACATGGGAACCGGAATCAGTGGCTAAAATAATGTCATTAAAAACCCTGATGTGAGCGGATTCTGTGCTGTGATATTGTCTAAAACCAGACTGGAATTTATCCAAGACCCCAAAATTGTTCAGATGTGGCATAATTTGATTATAAACCACCTTTTCCATCACTTTTGACAAGAAGGGGAGCTTTGAAATGGGGCGAAAGTTCCCGAGGTCAGTTGGGTCTAGGCCTGATTTTTTCAGTAGTGGTTGAAGCACGGCATGTTTAAAAACAGAGGGTATAATTCCCGAAACAAGGCTGGAGTTAATAATGTTGAGCACATGAGGGGCTACCACTGGAAGAACCTCCTGGAAGAGTCTGGCTGGTACAATGTCATCAGGACAGCCTGATGGCTTCATGGAAGATATTAATCTCTCCAAGGCAGGCAGTGTGATCGGCTCAAAATGGTCAAAGCGTCCGGTACAAACAGATGCAGGTAGCAGAACCTCTCCAGGGGAAATGATTAGACTCCTAATATTGGAGACTTTATCAAGGAAAAAACTTAAAAATTGGGAGCAGAGATCATCTGTGATTGCAACCGTAGGAGAGTAATCACTCGACAAAACTGCATTTAGGGTTTTATATAAAGCCCTCTGGTTCCCAGAATGGGTAGAAATAATGCTGGCAAAGTATTTATTTCTAGAATTCCTGACTGCTTTCTGATATTCATCCAGTGCATTTCTAAAAAGTTCATGGGAAATGGATAGTTTATCCTTCTTCCATTTGCGTTCACACCTTCTGCATAATCGTCTGAGTTCATGTGTGTGAGAGTTTAACCAAGGGTCAAATTTTGGTTTAGGGCGTCTAACCTTTAAAGGAGCAATGGTATCCATCACCATGAGACAGGCTGAGTGAAAAACACGCAAAGCATCATCTGGATTCGTGTAAAATAGAGTGGAGGCCGGCAGTTCAGTGAAAGAAGCACAAAATCTATCAGCTGTAGCCGGGGTAATAACCCGTGTCTGGCGCAGCACCACAGACCTTTTACCTAAGCTCACCGGACAATCAAAATCAAACAAAACTGGAAAATGATCAGAAATGACAGTTTCGTCAACAGACAAATTATTAACATTTATCCCATAAAACATCACTAAATCTAAAATATGAGACTGGTTGTGGGTAGGAACCGACACAACCTGCTTAAGACCGAAAGAATCAAGTGTATCAGTAAAATCTTTCACAAGAGGCTTGGCAGGACAGCAAACATGGACATTAAAATCACCCATTATCAGGGCTCGTTCGTATTTTGTTGTTATTTCTGCCAAAAGTTCTGACCATTCTTCAATGAAGTCCTTATTGAATTTAGGGGGGCGGTAAACAAGCACACAAAGGACTGGATGGGTATTACCCAGTTCGAAAGTAATCAGTTCAAAACTATTGATGATGGTGGTGAAGGATATCATCTTGCAGGGGATATTCCCTTTAAAAATAGTCAGCAATCCTCCCCCGCGGCCCGAAAGCCTGGGAGAGTTCAGCACCAAGCACCCAGGAGGAAGAAGTTCAGTTAGTAGAGCGGACTCACCGGGGGGGATCCAGGACTCCGTAATACAAAAAATGTCCAGGTCTTTATCAGAGAAATAATCCTTCAGAATAGCGGTTTTATTTCCAACGGAGCGGGCGTTAAGCAGAGCAAGCTTAACGCGAGCCGGAGCAGGAGAGAGCTGCAGATCCAAAGTGGAGGCGGAAAGATGTCCAGCGAAAGCGCGCAGGTTTGCGTGGTTGACTCCACGTCTCCATAGACGCGGGTAAAAGGGGCGACGCGCTGGAGCTGCCTCCTCTGTACAAATGAACCAAGGCACAGATGGAGAATCAGCGAGGGGAGAATGGAGCAGGGCAGCCGGCAAGGTCTGGATAGACCCCCGGGAAATCGCCAAGGCAGCTCGCGCCCGGACACAGCGGCCCCCGCGCCTACCGCGGCGTCTTTTCCGAAGCCAGGATGGGCGTGGCAGCCTCCACAGGTAAGCAGGAATACCTGATAGCAGTGGGTGAAACAGTTTCTGATGTGCAGTGGCTTTGGTTACTTTCACAATGTATTTCTTGTTAAACCATTACCCAGGGGCGACCACCCCTGCCGGGGACCCAGCAGAGCCTAGGGACCCAGACCCCACAGGCAGCCACCGGGATTGACCAGGCAGGTGGCAAAGATCTTAAACCCCCTGACCCGGGAGCCACGAACACTCAGGCAGACCAAGGCACCACACCAGGTGTGGTACGGGGAGGGGAGACGAAGATCTATATCATAAAAAGAAGTCCCAGGAGAAGAGAGGAGTCAAAGGCCCCACCTGACATATACAGTCATACATAAACACAGTCACACACTCCCTCCCTCATGCTCACACATGCACATACAACCAAAGACTTACAAAAATGCATGCCGGACATCCATTCATGCTCCCCATACACACCCTATTCACTCTGGTCCCGGTACTGCTGCACATGGGGTACAACCATTACCGGTAACCAGAGTTTGACCCTTTCTGCTGGGGTGCTGATGAGCAGGCTCCCCCGCCCAATGCTGAGCACAGCAACCCACCACCCCAGACCCCAACCAGACGGCCAGATCTCCCTCCTAGCCTCCAGCCCCAGGAAGCCAAGCGACAACAGAGGTGGCTAAGACTCCTAGTCTCCCTCCACCTGCTCCAATATAGTGTTGTGTGTTCATGAGGTGTATTCCATGACTGTGGTGAGCGGGCAGTGCGGGCATTGTCTGGCCTATGCCAGCTGATGCCACCACACCACCTCACTTGCACCCACATCCCTCGGTGTCTAAGTGCAGTTTAAAATTGGAAGTGGGCACCGGCACTCGGGAGGAGGCTGAGAAATCCCCCTGCCAAGTGCCGTTGAATGTCCTCACTCCCAAGGCCCTAAGTGTGTGTTTGCGTAGAATGTCTTCGGTGGACGTGTATAAGGTGCAAATAAAATTGGGGGCAGGTTGCCACAGGAATGCGGAAATTGAGTCCATACCTGCACTCCCTGACTTGCCCACCACCCAAGGTCCTATGTGCATGTTTGTGTGATGATGTGAGGGAGCAGGAGGAGAAAAATATGCAGGGATGGGGAGGAATGGCTGGTTGGGCTTAGCCCTCCAGGGAGCCAGCTCCCCCACTGGCCCCAATAGCCCATATTTTTATATTTCAATGATCGACCAAAAACACTCTCACACTATCGGGGGCACCAAGGATTACACTCTAGCCCAAGGACACTTAAGCATGCTGCAAGGCTGAGGATCAAAGCTTTGATTTTACAGTTTGAAAGTTTACTACTGATCCTTTTCCTATAAAAGGTTTGTAATGATGGATTTTCTCATCCATAAAACACAACATCCCACTTCAGTCTTTCAAAAGAACACATACTTTTCTAAAGAGTCTTTCAGACGATCACTGAATTACTGTATTACATACCCTACCAGTGGGTGCCAGGATCTCACTGGGCTGCAACTGGTGGTGACATCGTTAGAATATACTTAGCAAGAAAGTTGCTTAACTGTCTCAAAATATTTGGGAGCATTGCTACTCTCTTCTTTTACCCTTCTTAATTTAGTTTACATACACACACACACACACACACACACACACACACACACACACACACACACACACACACACACACACACACACACACACACACACACACACACACACACACACACACACAAACAAGCTTACCAACTTTGTCAGCAGTACTGGCTGACTCCCTTCACGCTCTCCCCGACCCTCATGGATGAAACCACTGCAGCATGTTCCAAAGCTCTTTGAGGAGTCTGAGTACATTTCTGTGTTGTCAAAACCTTAAAGGGCCAAAGCTCTGAGGACAGACTGGTCATCCTCCAACCAGGATGCAAAACATGTTGCCTTTTCACCCAAAAATTGCTTATCTCTGTATAAAACAGCAGACAGTACATTTCTCTAATCCACTGCTGCTGAGTTTCTTTGTGTTTTGTTTTTGTTTTGTTTTTTTTTGGCCTAAGCAGACAATTTTTACCAAACGTCACCTCGAATGCACATTTAATTTTTGAGTCCCATGTAAATGAACAAAAAGATTGAACAATGATTAACATGTGAAATACACTACTGTCAAAAGGTATTTACCCTCCTACAAATGTCTTTAATGTTTTGCTTTGTTGTCTCATTTCTCGTCAGTAAAGAAACAGACCAGACTCAGAAAACTTGAGTAAATACTAAAAGCGGTTTTAAAGCACAATAACGTATCGCACTGTGCCATACAATACCACTTTATTTCTAGAGCACATTAAAACACAGTATGACAGCTGACCAAAGTGCTGTACAATAAAACAGACGAGAATTACATTTATTAAAGGAATAAAGAAATTCACGAGAACACACTGAAAGGTGTGTTTCCTGTTACATCGGATGTAAAACTAATACCGCACTCCATAAAAACAAAATCTTATCAACAGTCGAACACGGTGGTGGCAGTGTGATGGTTGGGGACTGCTTTGCTGCTTCAGGACCTGAATGGTTTGATGTAAGTGAGTGGGGTGCTAATTGTGTAAAAAAAAAGTTAAATATGTTGCTGTTCTCGCTTTGTCCTTCAAACTTGTTGTCAGACATGTTACTCATTTCCATGCACAGTCTGGCAGTAAAATCTGTGACCACGGAAACACTGGTGCCATTTCAAAATATGAACCCAAACGTTAACTCACTTCTTCAGTGAGAGTATGAAAGACATGGGCAAATACTTTTTCTCGCCTTTGAAACCCAACAGTTTTAGTGGGTCCATTACTTTTTCCACATAGCACCAAGTTGGATTGTTCCAAAACAATTAAAACCATCTTCTCGATATCTGGAAGGTTGCTGCTTTACAACAGCTCAACCACCCGACTGATGCGTGAATGTTATTTTAATGTTTACAGTACGTCTTTGATCTGTGAATGGGTGGAGTTTGTGTTTACACTGCGAGTTAAATCTGCCAGTGGTGCAGTCTTGCGTCAGTACTTGCGGCACGTCGACATGAAGATTAGAATAACAGGCACGGTATCGTAAGTCAAGGTTGTATAAATTTCTACACAGACCCCGAGCCTTTTGCTGAGATCGCCGCAGCAATTATAGCAGAAGGGAGGGCCGCCGTTTCGTTTTATGTTGCTGCAGCAAGGGCCTGGAGAGCACCCACTGTCTCCTGGCATGCCGCTCCTCATCAGCACTGCAATAAATCAATTTTCATCCTCACACAATCCCCACGTGTACCCCCCCCCCCCCCCACCTCCTGCTCCCGTTTTCTCTCCACTTTTCTACTCCCACTTGGCTCCTTCATCTGTTCACCACGATGGCTCTCAGCTCTGAAAAGGTGCAAAGGGAGGCTGAAGTCATCCTGACCCTCACACTCTCCTTTTTCCTTTCTTAAGGCAAATGAAGCTGTTGAGATATTTTCACGAAAGTCTAAAATATCATTCAGCTTGACCTCAAGCAGAGGTGTACATAAATGGTGTTTTAGTGACTGATAGACAGGCTGTCATGCTTAAACATCAATGCATTCCCTCTCCCTACATGCACACACACACACACACACACACACACACACACACACACACACACACACACACACACACACACACACAGTACGGACACAGTGATAAGTCTGCAAAACCCCGTGAGCAAAGTGACAGAAAAGAAAGTAAGTGCTCTGACATAAAATCAAGTGAGAGCTAGTCTAAAAGTTGTGCCTGTCAAGTGGAGCTCTTGCAGAGCAATGGAAAGAGAGAGAAAACGCAGTCCAGGTCCCTCATTTCAAATGTCAGCTGAAGTCCAGCCTCGGGACAGGTGCTGAAGAGAAGGCATTGTCAGTGGCCTTTTGTGTGAATTGGTCTTTGTCTGCTTTGATCTCATATCCATTTTAATCTGAGGGCATTTCTTGATATTTGAATGAGAAGAAGATAATGACATGCATACATACAGAAGCATTGTGTTTAAAGAGCTCCAGTTTTCCTGAAAGAAACATGAACATTAAGATTGCTTCTGCAGAAAACGTTTATACAGGTAAATGGGAAGTAAGAACATACATTTGTTCTTCGTATTGTCTCTTGGATTATACATTACTTATTTAAAAAAAGAAGAAGAGAGAAATAACTTATTTATCAAATGAAACTTGTAATGTGTATTCAATTAATTACTAATTCATTATTTTTGTTTTTCAAGCCACAAAAATGAAATATGACACCACAGTATCACATATTCCCATCTCACCCTCCGTGGGTGGTGTCATCCTTCTAATTTTGGGTCCTCTACTAGAGGCCTGGTAGCTTGAGGGTTCTGCACAGTATCTTAGGTGTTCCTAGAACGTTGGTTACGTTTGTAACCCTAGATTCTCCGCTAGCAGCTGGTTCTGCACTGGTCTGGGACTGGGCTGGTGGCTGCGGTGTCTCTTCGGTCCACGATGGTCCTCCCAGGCTCTGGGGGAGGTACAGGGTTGTCGACTGGACCAGGCTGCGAACAGTCTCCGAGCCCTCTCAACAGCATCGTGGAAGTGGGATCCAAACAGCACGTCTGAGCTGATTGGTCCCTCCAGCACATCCTTGTGCAGCTGGTCCGGGATGGATGGAAGGGCACCAAGCCATAGGAGCCGATGGATCAAGGTCTGCCACGCGGAGATGCGGGCTGCACAGACCAGATTAGCGACACACAGATTTTAAATGGCGTCAGCCAATTTGCAGATGAGGTTCCTATGGCACATCAGGCAGGTCACATATCTCTGCCAACTTGGAGATGCCATAGGCGATCAGGGCAACGCTGTTTGAGGCTGCACCGATCTGTGCTGCGCACCGATGAGAGCGGTCAGAGAAGCGAGCCAGATGCTGAGTGTAAATTCAATTCAAGTTTATTTATATAGCGCCAAATCACGACAAGAGTCATCTCAAGGCACTTCACATAATAAACATTCCAATTCATAGTTTATTAAGCCAATCAGAAATAATGTTTCCTATATAAGGAACCCAGCAAATTGCATCAAGTCACTGACTAGTGTCAGTGACTTTACAGCAATCCTCATACCAAGCAAGCAAGCAGCGACAGTGGAGAGGAAAACTCCCTTTTAACAGGAAGAAACCTCCAGAGAATCCTGGCTCAGTATAAGCAGCCATCCTCCACGACTCACTGGGGATCGAGAAGACAGAGCAGGCAGACAAAGACACACACACACACACACACACACACACACACACACACACACACACACACACACACACACACACACACACACACACACACACACACACACACACACACACACAGACAAGTAATGTGTCTATAGTTATATTGTGATGTCTTAGTAAATATTGTATTTGGTGAAAGATAAACTTTATTGTATTTATCCTAGTGGATCTATAATTAAACGGATAAACTAGTAGTAGCACATCCAACGTCAAGGAAGTAAAAAGTTATTATCAGGAGAGGGAGAATGTTTAAGTGGTTAGCAGCAGTGTGCTAGTCGATGGCCCCCTCCATGAGGCCACCACAGCTCAGCAGAACATCATTGTAGCTTCTTCTGGGGAGAAAAACACTTACAGAGAAAATAAAGTTAACAGCTGAAATTGCACATAATAGTACAGTTAAAGAGCAGACTGTAGAATAAAGCAGTAGAATGTGAAAAGTGGTCAGTGTGTCCTCCAGCAGTCTAAGCCTATAGCAGCATAACTACAGAGTTAACTCTGGATAATCTATCCTATTTAGATGTAGGCATGTTGGAGGCAGGGCAAGGGAGAGCCGTCTTTACCGACTGTACACTCCACCTCCCTGTAATCCCCCACTTGTCCAGATTTAGGCTAACATCAGATTTTAACTATAGGCCCTATCAAATAAAAATGTTTTAAGCCTATTCTTAAAAGTAGACAAAGTGTCTGCCTCACGGACTAAAGCTGGGAGCTGGTTCCACAGGAGAGGAGCCTGATAACTAAAAGATCTGCCTCCCATCCTAAGTTTAGATATTCTTGGAACCACCAGTAGACCTGCAGTCTGAGAGCGAAGTGCTCGGTTAGGAACATATGGAACAATCAGATTACTGATGTATGATGGACCTTGATTATTAAGAGCTTTATATGTGAGAAGAAGGATCTTAAAATCTATTCTTAATTTAACAGGTAGCCAATGTAGGGAAGCTAAGACAGGAGAGATATGATCTCTCTTTTTAATTCTCATCAGAACTCTAGCTGCAGCATTTTGGACAAGCTGAAGACTTTTGACTACATTCTGTGGACTTCCGTATAGTAATGAATTACAGTAATCCAGTCTTGATGTAATAAATGCATGAACTAGTTTTTCAGCATCACTCCTGGAAAGTATGCTTCTAATCTTAGCAATATTCCGAAGGTGGAAAAAGGAAATCCTACAAACTTGTGTAACCTGGGATTTGAATGACGTCCTGGTCAAAGATAACACCAAGGTTCCTTGCTTTGTTCTCGGAGATTAATGTAATGCCATTAAGGTCAGGCGATTGGCTAAGCAATTTCCTTTTCTGGATTTCTGGTCCAAAGATGAGAACTTCCGTCTTGTCTTGATTTAAAAGCAAGAAGTTAAGAGTCATCCAATTTTTTATGTCCTCAAGACAAGCCTGTAATCTACCCAACCGATTAGGCTCATCAGGGTTAATGGATAAATATAGCTGAGTATCGTCAGCATAACAGTGGAAGTTTCTCCCATGCTGTCTAATGATTTTACCAATTGGGAGCATATATATAGTAAAAAGAATTGGTCCAAGCACTGAACCCTGTGGTACTCCGCAAGTAACCCTGGAGTATGAAGAAGATTTGTCATGTACATTTACAAAATGAAATCTGTCAGACAGGTAGGATTTAAACCAGCCTAGCGCTGTTCCTTTGATCCCTACAACATGTTCAAGTCTTTCTAAAAGAACATTGTGATCAACTGTGTCAAAGGCAGCACTGAGATCTAACAAGACTAGAACAGACACAAGATTCTTATCTGAGGCCATGAGAATATCATTTGTAACTCTCACTAACACAGTTTCAGTGCTGTGATACTCTCTAAAACCAGACTGAAATTCCTCAAACAGAGCATTAGTGTTTAAATGCTCACATACTTGGATGGCCACTATTTTCTCCAGGACTTTGGATAAAAATGGAAGGTTAGATATTGGTCTATAATTCATTGGGTCATCTGGATCCAGAGAAGGCTTCTTAAGTGAAGGTTTGATTACAGCAACCTTAAAATCTTGTGGTACATACCCATTTACTAAGGATAGATTGATTATATCTAGAATGGGGCAGTAACCAAAGGAAATGCATCTTTAAATAATTTGGTTGGGATTGGATCCAAAATGCAAGTTGAAGGTTTAGATGAAGTTAATATTTTTGATAACTCTGAAAGCTCAACTGGATCAAAACGGTTCAAGCACAGATGAGGTTCTAGAGTCACCTCAGAAGCTGCCTCACTTACTGAGGAAGAAGAAATCGCATTAGGGAGGATGCTAAAGATTTTGTTTCTAATAGAATTAATTTTACTTGTAAAAAATCCCATGAAGTCATTGCTGCTGAGGGCTAAGGGAATAGATGGCTCAGAGCTATGATTCTGTGTAAGTTTAGCAACTGTACTGAAAAGAAATTTAGGATTATGCTTATTCTCCTCAATTAATGCTGAAAAATAAGCAGTTCTAGTTTGTTGAAGCTTATTTTTATAAAGCACAAGACTATTTTTCCAGGACAGGTAGGCCTCCTCATGATGCGTAGAGCGCCATGTTCTCTCCAATTTCCTAGAGTTTTGTTTTAAGGCTCGTAGATGAGAGTTAAACCAGGGAGCCAACTTCCTGTCCCTAATTACCTTCTTTTTTAAAGGGGCAACATCATCTAATGCCACACGTAAAGAGGAATTAACATGATGAACTAATGCATCAATTTGTGAGAGGCTAGAACTGAAAATATTGCCCTCTGCTACGTTCCTCTGAGATGCTGAGGACAGTAAAGATGGAACAGTTGATTTAAAAGAAGCAACAGCGTTGTCAGATAGAGACCGACTATAATGAAATTTACTTTCATGTCTCGAGAACTCAGTTATAAAAAACTCAAAGGTTATCAGAAAGTGGTCCGAGAGGACTGGATTATGTGGAAAGATTGTTATTTCCTCACACTCTATGCCATAAGTAAGCACAAGGTCTAATGTCTGATGGCAGGAGTGGGTGGAGCTATGTATTCTTTGAGTAAAACCAATTGAGTCTAAGATATTACTAAAGGCTACATTGAGGCAATCATTTTCGATGTCCACATGAATGTTGAAATCCCCCACTACAATGACCTTATCAGTATTTAGCACCAAATCAGATAAAAAAATCAGAGATCTGATCCAAAAACTCAGAGTCAAGCAGGGAGGCATTGGGTCCCATCTCCCAGTCTCAGGGCAGACACTCTACCACTAGGCCACTGAGCCGGTGTTCCTGTGGGAAGTTTGCTGAACTTACAGCCATTTTCCCTCAGTTTTCTCCGTGTCTGGTTTGAGACGTCACTTTCACGAAGCACATTTGTTGTCCTGGACTTATTTTCACACAAAACCTAAAATATCGTTCCCCCGTTTGAAAATTTATAAACTTTGCATCTTTAAAATTCACAGACATCATTTGTTAAATCCATGGCACATAATAAGCGGAATTAGAAAATAGTCTTTTTTGCCCCATTGACTTGCATTCAATTTTTTGTTCTTCCAGGGACTCGTGGTCTGGAAGTGACTTAGGCTCCCTATCACCTAAGCCACAATTCCTAAGCTGGCCAGGAGAGACAGGTTTCAGACCAGAAACAAGCTTGTGGGGGAGGAGCAAGGCCTGATTTTTGGAGCATGAAGATTGAGTGACGTGACACTTATACGCTAGGCTGTTTCAGGAATTTCAAAATAAAATTCAAAATTTGCAGCTGAAATAGGAAAATGCGAATGAAGCCAAATATGGGTTTGGGGGTATTTTTTATAAGGAGGCAACATGAGGACAAAACAAGAAATCCACACGTGATCCTGTGCTGTGGTGACCTCTATGAAAGACTCATTTTAAATGAAAGTTACATTTTTTGTTATCAACCGATAGCAGAGAATGAACAACAAACACAAAAGTTTTAACTGTGTTGTCAAATAATACAAATGTGACTTCAGTAAAAAAAAAGCTATT
Source organism: Nothobranchius furzeri (assembly GCF_043380555.1). Lineage (NCBI taxonomy): Eukaryota > Metazoa > Chordata > Actinopteri > Cyprinodontiformes > Nothobranchiidae > Nothobranchius > Nothobranchius furzeri. The sequence continues at coordinate 79,523,750 of NC_091746.1, read as the reverse complement.
TTTTCAGATTCAGATGCACTTACCGAATCTCCACAGTTTGATTGCACCTATATAAACAAAAAACAGCTGTTCTGATATGATCAAAGACAAATCATTGATTCTTTTAGCCTAATCCCAAAGGATTATCCAGTGATGGACATTTGAATAAAAAATCAACCTTTTAGGAAAAAAATGTAGATTTATTTTTATTTTTAATAATGAAGTTTACATTTCCATTGGGTGCAACAGTGATACTGCTTAGTCATTTAGTCCTTTAGAACAAGTCAAACATGTCAATTCTGTGTTTACAGACAAAATAATTTATTTAGTATTTTCTGTCCTTAGACTGCTGAATTTAAGTGTACTTTGAGTACTGAAGGAGTAATCAGTTGTCCATGTTTTTAAACAATTGTGTTTGTTCCTAATTTTTTGAGTCAAGATTGTTTAGGGTTATTTTGGTAGCAAATTCAGAACAAACTTGAATTTAAAAGTGCAGACGTGACTATGAACATGAGTAGTTGCTTGTTTCTTTGTAGACCCAGCGATGGATTGATGTTTTCTAAGGCAGGGGTGCCCAATTCTGGTCTTGGAGGGCCAGTTTTTAGCATGCTTTAGTTTTAACTGTTTCAACACACCTGATTTCAATCAGCAGGTGATTAACAGGCTTCAGCCTAGCTTGATGAGCTGCTGCACAGGGGACTCAACCACTGAATCAAGCATGCTGGAGCAGAGAAACCACTAAAACATGCTGGATACCAGCTCTCCAGAACCAGGATTGGGCACCCTTGGCCTAAAGTGTATCCCACCTTGCTCTCAGTACCAGCTGGATGGACTCCAACTGCATAGATTTACAAAACGCAGAGCACAAAAGTCCAGAGGTAATAAAATTATTCTCATAATCAAACGTCCTCACACCTGTTTAAATCTAGAGCATCCCCCGTATTCGTGTCATTTCTCTTTGTGAATTCTCCTCACTGCAAAGAAGCAACTTTTTTTATTTTTTGAAAAAGAAATTTAAATGAACCCAGCAGCTACACGTTATCCTCAGATAAACGGATGAAAGTCTGACATGCTACGTGCTCACCACTGCTGTGGCCACTGTGACCTCACTATTTTCTGCATCATAACTCAATGTTGCTTCCATCTGAGCTGTGGAATTTTAGAAACGTTTAATGTGAATCCAATCTAAGACTCTAACCACATAAATGACAATCTAATATGTTTGATGCAAAATTGTTTACAAATTACAAAAGATCTGAGTTATTTGATATCTTTCAGACATGGGATTTTCAGCTTTTGGTTTTTTTGTTACAGTTTTCTGTCATCTGTTTAGCACCAAACCTGGCCCGGTACAAGACCCACAGACTGTCATAAATGGAGATTAATCCCTTAAACTGTGGTAGATGGTGAGGCCACATGATGCTACAGTTTAACCCGTGTGCCTTTCTGACATACCCAGTTTCTATCTCTGCCACAGGAGGCACCAACATTTTGACAGGAGTTGTTTATCAGTTTCAAACTAATGAGATTGGATACGTCCAGTGGTGCAGTTGCCTGTCAGAGCATAAAGGAATAACAGTCTGTCTTCTTAAATAGTTGGCAAAGGACAGTGTTTACTATAAAATGAAATAATGAATGAAAACTTAGCTCTACTGCTCACACGTTGGCAAATGTTAGCAATTTAGTCTGCCTCTGTGTAGTAGACGTGTTCCAAATTGATTGATTGACACATTGCAGCAAAATTTGTTCCACATGATGAAATATCTGAAACTACCAGGAGCTGTTGAGCTGTCTGAGAAGTTACTTCAACCAACCTACTGTGGGATTGTAAGAGACATAACAGTAGCTAGATGAACCTGTCAGTCTCTATTACAACCTTGAGTCAAACACTATCTTTACTGTAGATCAATGAAAGAGTAGAGAGTGACAGGAAACTCACACAGGAGAATTACGTACTCACTACTAGTGCGGTGGATTTTCACCTGAAACATTCAAGTGTTAACATATACAAGTGAAACTTGGTTTTTCCAAAATACACAGGAATACAATACTAAACTATCCCTGGACTTTTTATTGGGTGTGGAAATGTTTTATTTGACCTATTTGGGATTTGTAGAAAAAGAATGAAGGAAATGACTGACGGAGTTAACGGACCCTCATGTGGAGGTTTTTGGGCACACATTCATCTCAGATGGACAGAAGCGAAGTGGATATTTGTTCAGTGTTGGGATGGTGTCCTGAGATCTCAAAACAGAAGTCTGAATAAAAAGAAAGATGACATAATAAATGATCTATTTTGCATCTTCATTCTAGATTTAAGTACATGCATCACCTACACTGATGTTTATTAAAAAGGACACTGAAAAGAATTATCTTTGGCAATTAACGTTCTAACAAACATGAAAAATTGTGTACTTTAACTTTTGTCCAGATACACGTGCAAATCAATCCTTTGAATTAAACAAGAAAGGATCTCAACGCCTAAGCGTGGATAGTAGGGGTTTTCCCAGCAGAATGAGATTTCAAATATTGACAACTTACAGATTACAGTCAGTGAATTTTCTTTGATTTGAGTATATTCCATTCACAGTCAAGTAGAATAGATAGGTATAGCTGCTATAGAAACTCTACAGAACAAGTTGGGTTTTAAACACAAACATGTCACGCAACCCTCCCCTTGGGTATCTGCCCTGTCAGAATCGGAAGGAAACGAAAAAGTGCTAAACATCAGTCACAGTTTTCTGGGTCCAAATGTCTTTTGTTGTCCATGACTTCCAATGCTGTTTATCTTTTTGGGACTCTGGTAGTTTGTCCTAAAGTTAACAGCAGCAGCAGCCAGCTGTTTCTACTGCTCTGGCATTATTGAGTGGAACAGTGTATATGAAATGACAGAGATATGATTGAACCGAGCCAAAGTACTACTATTGTTTGCGATTCTAAATAATTTAGATTCACTGTTCTGTTGCAAATGTGTGAGATTTTGATGAATGGAGGACCCATGAAAGTGCGGCGGTTCGGTGGGACTGAAGACCAGATGGTCCAACAGCTGCTTTTGGTCAAAACGTGTCATTGGTGGAGGTTTTTAGACACATGAGAGAGAACCACTTCATTAGTTTTCTTCTAATCTCCACAATACAAGATTAGAATGTTGTTGAGAGGCATGAACAAATGCTTTAAGCTAATATGTTTTCCAAATTTGCTATAGCAGCTTTAATTTGTTTTTTTTTGTATTCTTTTTGCAAGTAATCACAAGAAACAAGACACAAACAAATCAGGTTGTATTGGGTTGTGCAAAATAATATGTTTGAGTGGCTTTTTTTTCCAGATTCAGAAAATAACTTCCTTTTTGGCAGAAAACCAATTTGTCAACTGGAGGACAGGAAATTGGGAGTAAGACTGTCCAATTTAATTTTGAGCTCTTGTTTCATAAATGTAGGTCAACACACTTTTCCTTTGCCTCTTTCTGAGAATGTTTTCTTTTCTTAAAGCCTTTTTGTAAATACACCAAAAAGGCAAGGAGTTTTCTGTCTCTGCAGTCAGTTTGGAAGTGCAGCAAGGTTAAAGGACACCTTGAGCTTCTCTTGAAGAATCTGTAAACTCAGGGCCATAAAATACCTAAGATGACAATAAGTTGTCATCTTAGGTATTTTATGACCTGCGATGACAATAAGTTGGCAAAAGGCCTTACGTGAGCACCTAGGATGTCTCGGTTAAACTGAGCTTAGACATTTCAAGGTCCATCAACTTGGTTCTGAGCAGATTTTTCTTTTTATTTCTTTAGTTTACAGACAAATCATGTCAGTTAATACTAAACTTTCAAAATGCTACTAGAAATAATTCTAAATGCTATGTATACTCCTGTGGCTGAGAAACTCCAAAACATTTTGAAAACAATTAGTCGTTTGGCTCAAAGCAAATACAAATGATGAAGAATTTCACTTTCATATTTGCATTAGACATTTATTACAGAGAAACCTTGACAAACCGCTACCTTGCTCTATTACTAAAGCACAGCTTAACAGATGTTTTGTTCAGATTCACAGCTTCTTCCCCAAGCAAAGTATTAAGAGATTTACATTTTCTTGCGCTTTTCACAAGAAGCTCAAATGACTCAACACAGAAATATATGAGCTCTGTTTTGTACGTTCTGTCTCTCTGACCATGCTGGATTTATCAGATTACTTGGTTTTTTCCTTCAGATCTCACCAGGCCATTCATGCGCCACTCTGAGATTCCTTTTCCTCTCCAACACATTCTCACACCCAAAGCGTCAATATATGACGATTCGAGACGCCCCAGCACGTCAGGACACAACGATCAGGGACACGCAGGGACACGTGGCTCCGCTAGCGTCAGTGTTTGACGTCCGTGGTCACACGGACAATTCGACTATTTAACCTTCCCCTCACCCCAATCCTAACCTTAAGGTCAGTAACTGTGACCTTAAGGTTAGGATTGGGGTGAGGGGAAGGTTAAGTAGTTCACAAGTCGTTCTAATGTCCGTCTCACCACCGGCGTCGGATACCGACGCTCTGGGATGGTGCATCGTCAGTGTGTCCCTGATCGTCGTCTCCTGACGTGCTGGGGAATCCCGAATCGTCATATATTCAGTGCGTTTACATGCAGCCAGTAACCCTTTTAAAACCCAAATATTCACAATAACCCGGTTCCACAGGTCCTTGTAAACACCGCCAAAAACCCGGATATGCTCATAACCGGGTTTTTAAAAACCCGGTTACTACACCTGGGGTAACCCTTTTCTAACCCGAATGTTTGGTCGTGTAAACGCATACCGGGATATCCCCATCAAAGCGTGTGTTCTGCGCATGCTCTGTTCGCAAGGAATCTTGGTCTTTTGAGTAGCGAGGCGTCTTGTATGCGCCAGAACACCGGAAGTAAACAACAAGTTGGGAGCAACATGGCGAGTCGCGGCACAGCACCACACTTTGAGTAATGAGGAAACTAAAGCGTAAACAAACGCGGTCGCTATCTCTTCCGAACTGGGAAACACGTTGTTGTTTTCACGGATACCGAAACAAGAAGAACCGGAAATGACGCATGTTGCGTCTGGACGTAGTCCATACATCCTGACGCTACCCCAACGTCCGCAGTTAAATCGGGTTATGCAAGTTAGAGGTAACTCTTTCTATTTATGCTTGTAAACGAGTTATTCTGATCAACTCAGAAACCCGAATACCGACCTTAACCCGATCATAACCCGGACATTGGCTGCATGTAAACGTACTCATTGAGGCTTGGTCACACGCGTCATATTTTGACACTTTGGGTGTGAGAATGTGTTGTCCTCTCGTGTTAATCTCTTTGTAAAGATGATGAAACCGTTCCACATTCTGACCCCTGCTCCTTCCTCTTATTCTCTCACAAGTGCTGTATACATCCATAACAGATGCCATCCGTTCCCTTCCTTGCACTTTACAGCCCTTTGCATTGAAGATACTACAGATTGAGTCCAAATATCTGATGCCATTTTAGGTTTTCATCCTCCCCTGAGGGCTCTTTGTCAGCTTTTTATCAGAATGTCAGGCCACTGCTTGAGTAAGCAAACAAACAAGCAGCAACAGAAGTGATGTAGTAGAGAACTGCCACCCGTTGGGGACGAGCTGTCAGTTGCTCTGCTGAGCTAATGATCACTGTTGGCTGATGTGGGAATTAAGGGTCTCTAATTCAAGCCACATTTTTATCTTGGTGGTCTGTCTTATACATGCGTTACGGGCTGCCTGAGGTCTGGATTACTCGTACCAAGATGCTTCAAAGCTCTTGCTTTCAGGGTTTGGCTAAATTTTGAGCTAAATAAATGCGTAACAACTGAATGCATGCTATTTGTGATCAGTAAATTATTTACCCCCCTCATCCAGCCCATAAACTAGTCACGCTCTTTCTTTCAGGCAGAACATGGAACAGCTTCTGATCCTAGACGACAAGGCTGATATGCAGACTGTTGAACTCAGGCCCTTGAGCTGCCCTCTGCTGTTTTAGGGGTCTTTAATTACTTGAATTGTAATCATATACGTTGACTTGCTACACTTTTAGTTCTTAGATTTTTTCCGGCCACATTTATTCCTTGAAGATGATCCCACTATCCTTCCAGTTTTTAATTATGCGTTGGTCAGTTCTTAATCCAATTTGAGTCATTTTTACAATCTTAGACGTTTTCTCTGCTTGATGCACACCAATGATTTCACCCTTCTCAAACAGACTAACATCTTTTCCACGTCCACCAGATGTGTCTTTCTACATGGTTGTTTAAGAAATGAGAAGCAACTCATTGCACCAGTTGGGGTTAAATAACTTGATGCCGGCTGAAAGATAATCATCCATGCAGTGATTATTCAATAGGAGCTCGTACCAATTTTTTTTTAGTTAAATCCGGGTGGTATTTTACTACCCTAGAAATTTAGACAAACTGTTGCAGCAACAAAATGTTTTTTCACTGCAGGTCGGTCTGGCCGCGCTCCATTGTAGCCTCAACAGGTCTACCATTGACCGAACAAATTTATGTCAAACCAATCACAGCTCTCTGTGTTTGTAGAGAGATGTTTGGAGGGCTAAGCACCAGAGCTGTGACAGAGAAAAGCTACAAAGTTGGCACTCATTTGAAACGGCTTTGGCATCAACTTTGGACTTTTTTTTTTTAGACTTTTCTTTGAGACATGAGCAGATTTATGAAGCCTACTTAAAGGGGAACTAGGCAGTTTTGGCTTGTTTTAAGAACCCCCTCGTGTCCATTTAGAGAACCGAAACCAAAACCTCCTCGCTGTGCATTAATTCTTTTTAACACCTTAATCTAACAGCTGAAATGTCTCCCAGCCTTCCTTAGTGTCTACAGGAGGGATTCATCACTAAATTAAACAAATCAGCTGCATTTGTGATCTAAAACATGCAGGAGACGTGCTGGAACCAGACTGCTGTGCCAGGTATGTCAGCTAAAATTTTTTTCTAACTCCCAACACAGCGGTCTGCCAGTCTGAAGTTGCAGGTGGAGTATTGTGGCCACAGGAAGTGATAGTGGCTGGGTGGCCTTTCATTAACCCTGAAAACAGTCATTTTAGCACATACTGGCTCAAGAAAATGATTTCAAAATGTGAAAAAGTTGCAAAGTATCCCTTTAAATCAGTGGTACTCAATAGGCCCCTCGCACCGGCCCTCACAATTGCACCGGCAGGGTAGAAACGATGCTAGTGTGTATGGATCCACGTGAGGCACCTTTTTTTGTGGCCTGATCCACCAGCACTTCCCCACTGACTGATTACCAAAGTCATGAATATGTCACGGTAGATTCCGCCCAACAACCGACCGAGCTCTGTCTATGGTTCATGGCCAGACTCATGTTCACATACATAGGATGGTTTGGTAGGCTTGATTTTTACATAATCTGAACACAATTATTAAAACTGACACATTTGAAAAGTTTGTCTTGAAAACTTTGGTCTCAACAGATGAACCAGCTGTTTTCACACTGAATTAATGACCCATTTTCTAACCAACTTGAGGGTAAAACAAGAACATAAAACCCTCCAGATTTTAGCCATTTGTATGACAATCATAGCAGTCTGGACAGGTGTTGTAAATCTTTGCTCCAACTGTGCATTCATACATCATTTAAAAAGTGGAGGTCACGGAGATACATGTCCTTTAATTTCTGCTCTTACAGCATAATGACAGACTGAATGATGGTTCTTTTGTGCTTCATTACCAAAACTAAAAGGTCATTAGTAAATTTGGACTTTTAGTAAGTCAGAATTGAAAGGGTTAATCAAAACATGCATTTTTTTCTTCGTTTTTGCAAGATAGAAGAACTTGAAGCTGCCTTTCAGGTGCAAACTCTTGAATTGACACAAGCACATGTGTATTTTACCAAGTCATTAGTTTTGTTGAAAGGGATAAGTTATGCCTTTTTTCTTACGTTATAATAGTTCTATGGTCGACACAAAACATGTTAATGAAGTTATTTGCTCAAAATCCCTGATTTCAGCAGTTTTATTCTTGACCATTTCAGTACCTTCTAAAATAAGCTGCTTCCAGACTTAAGCTGGCCACACCCACCTTCCCCCACTCAGACTTTTATAAGCTTAAAAGCTTCAATATCCGGGAAAGGCACATAGTGAAGCTGCTGCTTCTCCAGCAGAAGCTCTTTCTTGCGCACAAGAAGTGGTTCTTTTCTAATTTCCCCTTTTATGACATCACAAATGTGGCCTTTTTGAAACGACTTGTTTTAGGCACTTAATTCCTTTAATCAAACACTGACAGAAAACTGATGGATGGATTTATTTCATGTTTGGAGTGTTTATAGAGGCAGTAGAGCTTGTTTTACAATAAAAAAAAAAAGAAAAATATCCCCCAACCCTGATTCTTCTCAGTTTAAATAACAAAATCTGGAAAAACGGCTTAATCAAATTTTTGTATGTTCTCAGAATGCAATAGGCTTGCCATAGTGTGATTTAATGTGGTAGGTCAACAATGGTTTTCAGCAGCTAGGTTGTGGTAATTTGTCATCATATTAACAGCTAATCAGAGCTCTGGGTGGTGCATAGTGGCAGATTAGGGGAATTTTCTGATCTACTTTGGTTTGTTGTCGAGAATGTGAAGCAGAACAAACTAACATCATGCCTTGCTGCAACCTCATTACACCATCAGCTATGTGCTAGTGTGACATGATCTTCGAGGTAAAATTCCAGTCTCTCTATGACCACCATGATTTTTTCTCTGATTTAGCATGATTTTAAATGGCTTGGCCATTAAGATGCTTTTATAGACCTTGAAAAGATGAGTCCATCATGACATTGAACCAGGTGAGTTGGAACAGAGAGAAATATTGAAGCGATGCAGGATAGTGGGTGACAAGAGTTTGTCTTTGAAGTTCTAGTGTGGCTGCATCCCAACACACTGAGAATAGTACCAGAAAGGGGCCGGGGCATGGTGCTGTAGTTGCTGTATTTGATATGACTGTGCTGCAGATGTAAAGTTCATAGTAAAGGTGCATGAAATCATCTCAGAGACACAGAAAATGAGGAAAAACTGTTTGGTAAGTACGACGCCTAAACAATAAAGGTTTTTCTAATCTGCTAAATTTGCTATTCCACTGAAGAATCTTTGTTAGGTTTGTTCTGTGTTCCTTATCTGATTCCATTTTTTTTTGGTTCTTCTCTAAACGCAGAACAAATAGAGCTTGTTTTTCCCTTTTTGCTGACGTGTTTCGGCTCTCGCTGTTGCCTTCATCAGAACCTTGCTGATGTTGGTGGCGTCACTTCCGTGTCCATTTATCTGCGGGCAGCAGAGGACGATACAGCCCTCTACTGCTCGTACCTTCCCCGTTGATCACCATGTCCCATGAATGGTCCAGTGTGTATAGTCCTTTGACCCTGTTCGTGGTCCTGGGTCCACATCTCCTTATTTCAATCACTTCTTTGATCTATCTTTTGTATTTCTGTTGTTCCGTGTTAATGATCTGTGTACTGTCCCAGTCCATTATTATTTTCCCTTGTGCAGGGGTCTGTTATGGCTGCTCTTTTATTTATTGTACTTTCTGACTCTTGTTTTGCTGCTCTTGTGTGCCTTCATCTTCTTTCCTTCTCGCACTCCTTTTCATGTTCTGTTTTTCAGGCGTTGAGTTGGAGTCCTGCTTCTCCCAAGTATGTTTTATTGCAGAGTTTGCACAGTATTAAACGTCCGCAAAAAGGTAAAAACAAGCTTTATTTACTCTGTGTATAAGTGGTATAAGTGAAGAACCAAAACAATGGAGGTCATGTTGAAGGTAGCGAGGTCATTATCTGGTGTGAACCAGATCAAACTGACTGCCCAAGGTTAGGAGGCTGAAAGTTCTTGTCACCAGCTCTAACTCATTGGAATGTACAGTGTCCTCCATCGCTGCCTGCTTTCCTGTTCATTCACTATCAAATAACTGTCAACTGGAGTCTTTTACAGCACAGAGGAGTTGATCACGTCGTCATCACTTGATTATTTCTGGTGAACAATATTCTTATCGTTCCATCACCTGCCCTCAATTAGATTCTTCTGAACAAACCTCCCCGCCTGCTTGTTGCAGAACAGAAGAAACTCATTTTATGCTACAGTCCATGTCTTCCAATCACACATCTGCTTTGGAAATGTCAAGCAAACTACCAGATCTGCTCTGGCCGTTTGAGCACCTTATATACTTAACTGTACATTCAATCTATAATCACAGGCAGCCAATGAGTCATTGCTTATACTGCTCAGGCAGCAATCCTTCACCCCGGAGTCTGTCAAAGAGAAAGGGAGAGGAGGGAGCAGAGCAGTATAAATAGGGAATAGCTCTCTCATGCATATGCATGAAAACTCTGTACCCACCTCACATGGTCATTTATTTCTAACATGGTGAACATTTGAAATTTGCTGGAATATTATTCAAATCACAGAGTGCTGTGAAATGAACACATTTGAATAAATTGCATGAAAAGTGAATGTTGGGCAGCGGTAGAGCCTGGCATGGCTTTCAACTTCAGGGTTTCTCACGGTAATTTACAAAAGACAGGGTCTTTTTGAGATCTAAGAAGCAGACACTGGTAGAAACTATGTATTTGATTCAAATCCCTGGCACTGACACTTGAAAAATCGTGAAATTACTTTGTGATAAGAAGGAAATACTAATTAGTACATTACAGTACTTTTAAAAAACTGTTTTTAGATGGTCTTTATATGATATTGTATCAAGGACTGACTTATTTGCATTAGTGTGCAAAATATTTGTATTACCTTTTAGAGGAAAAGGTAAATTCAAACACACGTGTCCATTAGCACAGACACAATGAACTTAATTCTACAAATTATAAATACTACAAGTGATGTATACTTTAGATTGTGCTGTTGTGAACAACACAGTAAAGAATGAATTAGCATAAATTTCAATTTTGATTTTTGCATTGGGAAATGTGAGGGTGCTTGTATTCTCTGATACGAGTCATTTCTCACAGCTGCTGTCCTCATTAACAGGACACTATATTAAGAATTAAACCCAGTCGACCCACTTCCCACCAATGCCAGACCAATAATGTGCAATAAATCTTATACTGTGCCTATAATTAATTGCAATGTGACTCTGGCATGACTAGTATTCATTTGTAATTTTAACCATATTCTCCCATTGAGAGAAAATGAGTGAAAGCAACATGTGCACCTTGCTTCTGATAACAGACTGTTTTCATAGTAAGAGTTGGGATTTGGAAGCACAGGTGTTTTAACAGGGGGTGCATTCCATTTCTGCAGCTGTGCATGCACTGAAAAAAGTGTCTTCCAAAAAGATTTTATGTAATCTAATTACATGTAAAATTTCCATGTAATTTTATTAGACAAAGTCAATGAAATATCCAATTTAAGGTAACCTGTTATTGTGTTTATTTATTTTTTCACTTGTGTTTAACTATTGTAACAAGTTACAGTTTTGATTTTACAAATGTTGATTAAATCTTACATACAATTACATAGGATTTTATTTTTTGGGTGCATGCAGTTTGCTTTGTTTTTCTTCTTCAACCCAAGTTAAGTACAACTGACACACTTTATGCTGCTCCCTAGCAAATATTTTTAAAACTCTCATCAAATGAGATTTTATTAAAGTTGTGGGTTACTCGTTTAATCAATACATTTGCAGCGGTCTCTAGTGGGAATGAATGCCTTGCAGTCAGAACTCAGGGCATAAAAAATCTCACAAACCCCTGGTCCAGCAGGACCAGTCTGCAGTATCAGAGCTGTGCTTTAAACGAGAGGATTTAGAGTGTTATTTCCTGATATTTAGACATCTTGCCTCTGATTGGATAACATCAACGTGACTCTACAACTGACTCGGCCTGGGGACATGGATGTTTTATCTCCACAAATACCAAGTCAGGAGGAGCTTCAGCCAGGTGCTTGAGTCGCTAATGCTAGCGGTTAGCTTCTGTTGAAAGGGGCGTTCTCTGTTGATTCTGGATGATTCAACATGTGTAAGTCCAATTCACGGTGTGACGTAGATCTGTCAGGCTTTTTAAATCCTTTTAAACCAGATGCTAATGCAGGAGATAAGTGAAAGAGACTATTTCCATGTTCAGCCTGAATGAAAGACTCAGAGTAACCAATTATAATCGGAAATAATAATAAAAACATTTTTTTTTCATTTACTGAAATATGCTAAGTAGACTTACACTTAGAAAGTTAGACTTCAGTTTAACCATTTGGATGCGTTGTGATTCTATACAGTTTGTTAAATCTTCTATAGCAGTTTTATTTGGTGTTTACTAGGGCAAAATATTCTGTTTTTGAGTGTGGCTGTTGTGCCAAAACTGCTTACAAGATGAATTTAATCTAAATCTATTACACTTGGGCTTTTCTCACCCTCCTAAGTCAAAACACCATGAATTAAGCTGCTTACAGGCTGTAAAAAAAATAAAAAAAAACTCATCCACTGATTTTCTGAACCTCTTTTCCTTAGTAGGGCAGTGGGAAGACGGTGTCCCACAGTCACTGAGCGAAAGACAGAAGAAACCCTAGACTGCTCGCCAGCCCATCGCTGGGCATAGAAAACCATCCGTCAATGATTTTTTTTATTATTATCCCATCCTCAATCTTTACTCTGCAAAACAAAATTTGGTCAAAAATTGAGGTGAAGCATGGGTTTTGTTAATAACCTGTTTCCTTTTGTTTTGTGGAAATGTCAAACTAAAAGGGTGTTTCAGACACTTTATTGTGAGGTTGAATGAAAAAGTAATGAGCTATTAGAATCCTACTTGTTTTGGATACATCTAGGAGCAATTTGAGTTTAGGGAAATAACGCTAAGCAGACTTTTCCTTCAGTAACAAAGTTTAAATGTAAATGTTTGACTAAGTTGTCGTCGTCGTCTTCCTCCGCTTATCCGGGTCCGGGTCGCAGGGGCAGCATCCCAACTAGGGAGCTCCAGGCCGTCCTCTCCCCGGCCTTGTCCACCAGCTCCTCCGGCAGGACCCCAAGGCGTTCCCGGACCAGATTGGAGATGTAACCTCTCCAACGTGTCCTGGGTCGCCCCGGGGGCCTTCTGCCGGCAGGACATGCCCGAAACACCTCCCCAGGGAGGCGTCCAGGAGGCAACCTGACCAGATGCCCAAACCACCTCAACTGGCTCCTTTCGATCCGGAGGAGCAGCGGTTCTACTCCGAGTCCCTCCCGAATGTCCGAGCTCCTCACCCTATCTCTAAGGCTGAGCCCGGCCACCCTACGGAGGAAACTCATTTCGGCCGCTTGTATCCGCGATCTCGTTCTTTCGGTCATCACCCAAAGCTCATGACCATAGGTGAGGATTGGGACGTAGATCGACCGGTAAATCGAGAGCCTGGCTTACTGGCTCAGCTCCCTCTTCCCCACGACAGATCGGCTCAGCGTCCGCATCACTGCAGACGCCGAACCAATCCGCCTGTCGATCTCCCGATCCCTCCTACCCTCACTCGTGAACAAGACCCCGAGATACTTAAACTCCTCCACTTGAGGTAGGACCTCTCCCCCGACCCGGAGTTGGCAAGCCACCCTTTCCCGGTCGAGAACCATGGTCTCAGATTTGGAGGTGCTGATCCTCATCCCAGCCGCTTCACACTCGGCCGCGAACCTACCCAGCAAGGACTGAAGGTCGGAGCTGGATGAAGCTAGGAGGACCACATCATCCGCAAAAGCAGAGACGAGATTCTCCTGCCACCAAACTCGACACACTCCACACCACGGCTGCGTCTAGAAATTCTGTCCATAAAAGTGATGAACAGAACCGGTGACAAAGGGCAGCCCTGGCGGAGTCCAACCCTCACTGGGAACAGGTCCGACTTACTACCGGCTATGCGGACCAAACTCACGCTCCTCTGGTAAAGGGACTGAATGGCCCTTAACAGAAAGCCACCCACCCCATACTCCTGGAGCGTCCCCCACAGGGTGCCCCTGGGGACACGCTCATAAGCCTTCTCCAAATCCACAAAACACATGTGGATTGGTTGGGCAAACTCCCATGCCCCCTCCATCACCCTTGTTTGACTAAGTTTAGTTTTTAAAACTGACAAAGTGAATTAAAGAAAAAAGAAGCAAAAAAGTTAAAGCAAATCGATTTTTCTTCATGCAGACTTCATTACTGATAAATATAAGAAAACAATCAAAACTAATTCAAAGACAAGGTACAAAGGTTTAAAGGCTGATGCTAAAATGTTTTAATATTTTTTTACAAAAACATTAGAACACACTAATGGTTTTCTACACAACCGTGCACCAGCATCATTAGTGATAGGAATGGTTTTACACAGACCTCATGTTTTTTTTAGCACCAGCTTTACAAGTGGGCAGAATTAGACCATATTAGTTTCTGCTTATTATACACAAACTGCAGTAATTAGATGCCCTAAAAGTGGAGTGTTTCACCGCTGCACAGTGTAACATCTCATTGCATTAAGATAACAGAAGGCAATTAGGTTCCATCCTAATTTTTCTCCTGGTTCTCCCGGTTTCCCTCGGCTTATTAGCATTGATCCTAATTGCAAACTGCACAGCTGTTTCTGTGATTATTTGTTTATGGGGGCCCGTTAGGGATTTTGTTTACAATATGTTGTCAGCTTAGTGAATTGTCTTTCTCCCTTGATATGATAGTGTTGACTTCTGAATGGCGGAAATAACAATTGAATCCAATATCTATGTCAGCAATTATTAGGAGGTTTCTATGATTGCAGTGAGAGCAGGTGATGAGACTAATCTGAGATCCCAACACCGGCATGGCAAAAGACTGAATCCGAGGAAAAGTGATATTAATACATTGGCTACCTGTTTGTTTTGGGATTTGGTTTAAAGTGCTTTTGCTGGTTTTTAAAGCTTTAAATGGTTTGGCTCCACCATATCTGGCAAACACGCTGCATTCGTATGTTCCCTCTCGGGGAGGTTAAGAGGGCTTGTCCTTGCTCGTGGTCCCCTGGTCATGGCTGAAGATGCAGGGGCGACAGAGCCTTTCAGTTGCAGCTCCAAAACTATGGAAGGAGCTTCCATTACACATTCAGTAGTCCTCTCCTGTACCAGTTTTGAAATCCAAGCTGAAGACCCAGTTTTATGAACTGCCTTTTAAATTTGTGAGTGATTGACTGTGTTGCCTTTTTAGTGTCAGTTTTAGATGTTTTTATTTGGTTGCTTTTTTAGTTTTTAGTGGATTTTATGTGTTATGCTTTTACCTGTGTCTGTGGAGCACTTTGGTGGCATGTAAGTGTCTGTGAGGTGCTATATAAATAAAGTTCGAATCAAGTCGAGTCGAGAAATACTGTTGTTTTTTTTTCTATTACATAAGTCTATGTAAAGGGGTTTTATCATAATAAAAGTTATTCTCTGATAGCAGCTAAGGCTTTTCTTTGATATTACATATTTTTCGTCAGATTTTTCTTCTTGCCTTAGTAAAAAAAATAAAATAAAAGGAAAATTCCTATCATTGTGTTTTTAATCGTAATGCTTCATTATGTTGTGAGTAAACCATTTAGTAGGAATATTCAAAACATTTTAAAGGTAATTTTTATTCATAGTTTTATCCAGTTTTCATTCCGTGAGCCCTAGAAATTAATAAAAGCAGCAGACAGATGCACACCACATCAATTGAAATGGACCATAATGCATTGCAAACTGGGCCAAGAGCGTTCTAATGTCTGCCGCTGCAATGTCCGCTGATATCAGCTTAAAAAATAAGTTTATACCTGACCTTAATGTAAAGTGGCTCAAATTATTAGAAAAAATGCAGAAGCTAAATTTAAATAGTTTTCATTTAGTCAACGCATTGTTGAAAAGGTATTTTGACATTACAGTCACTGTAACAAGTGCAACTTTATCATTTACACTTTTACTATGACTTTAAAAACTGTATTTTTGCAGAAAGAGTGAAAAAAAGATGTTTTTGAATGTTATTAATTCTAGTAAACTGAATGTATGATAACGTTTTAACAGCACATCAAACTTGTGTGAGCAGATATATCGCTGCACAATGTGCAACAACTAATCACAGATAAGGAGAAAGTTTATGTCAGTGAAAGAAAAGCAGATTATTACAATTTATCAGCCAAAATGAATAAATAAAACACCAGATTTACTGATCTAATCAGGTGTGTCTTGCTAAAGTTTCTTTATGCAAAGCGAACCAGTAAAAACTTGGTGCACAATAAGAAATATGATTACAGCAGTGTTTGGATTGTAATATATAGTGAACTTGATGTAGTGAGTACATTTTTCTGTCCTCTATATAGTTTCTATCAATTTAAATTCCACAGCAGAAAATGTTAACTTGATTTAATTTTCAGATTGAGTCATGAATCAGTTTTTACTTGACTATTAAAACTGAATAAAAATATTTTACCACGTCTCAAATTTAGCTTTTAATGGGTTCTAACTAACAATAGCTTTTTCATTTCAACAATTAACAAATTACAAAAACATTTTCATTAGTAAATGGCCCAATAACCAATCACAGGCCTTTCTGTATCAGAGTTCTAGGCTAGCTAAACCTTAGAGTTAATAGGCCCGTTTCCACTATCAGATCTTCTGGGCTTTCTTTCTGGACCTTTACGGTATCTGCACGTCTCCGTCACCAGGCTGGCCCAAAGGGACCAGTTTCTGGGCCATTTCAAAGGCGAACCAAGTACCTGCATTGGGGTATGTCCTTGGGAATGATCAGCAGTTAACTCATAATGGATGGTGGGAAATTATATCAGCTGACTTCATTAACTCATTCACTGCCATTGACGACTAAAGTTGCCATTTGCCTTTTTTACTGTGTGGGCGTCGGAACGAGCCCCCGCGCCGTGAGAACAAACATCTCAGCTCTAAAGCTGATCTTCATCCGCATACGTCACACGTCACGTGATCAGGAAGCAGAAAATCCATGTGTTAGGAGATCGTTTTGGGCCGCTGCTGTAAAAAAAGTGAGGCGCGAACCGGAAAAGCTTCTGCCGATCACAATTTGACAACGGATAATGAAAAAACGGATAACACTCGAAACACGTGGATTCTTCCTGATGTAACAGGTGAGTCTCCGCTTTGTTTTGGTTGTTTTGGCGTCTACATCATTCTAGCGCGCAACGTTCTGTGACTCTTAACCCTCCCACTGTCTTTATGGTGACTCCACAATGAGAGTTGCCCATTGAGCAGGATTGATGGTTTATCCCTTGAGGTCCGTGTGGCAGGGGTGAGGTGGTGCTCGCTCTTCACCCCTGCCACATGGATACATATATATATATATATATATATATATATATATATATATATATATATATATATATATATATATATATATATATATATATATATATATATATATATATATATATATATATATATATATATATATATGTATATATATATATATGTATATATATATATATATATATATATATATATATATATATATATATGTATGTGTGTATATTTTATATATAATTTATTGTTTTTAATACAGTCAATGAATTGTATTCCCCACAGATGCTCAAAAACAGTCTGATTCAAGAGAGCAGACAACAGTACTTTTCCTTCTTTGTCTGCTTACAAGACCTCATTTAAAAATCAGTTTCAAAGTAATCAGAAATCAAAGTTGGGATCATCCACAGTTGAAAAACAAAAGAAAAACAGCAATATATATTGATTTACTGAACAAACACACGGCTAACAGGAGCTTGATTGGTTCACATAGTCTAAAAATGAATTTGACACACTTGTGTTTGTCCATGCTGCGTGCTCTCTCTCTCTCTCTGTGTGTGTGTGTGTGTGTGTGGGTTTCTACACACATTCATCACAGCCCTCCTCATACTGAGACGCTCAGACCTCCCCCTCTCATTATGTCTGGAGGAATGAAACTTATTAACCACTTGGTGGAGCTGTCACACTCTTTCCATTTATTTCTTTTCTTTTATCTCTCCATCTACATCCACTTAGTGTGAATGTGTGTTGGCTCTCTTGCCAAACCATGCTTTCCCAAACTTTCTCACCACATCCTTTTTTTGTTTTCCTATCTCCTGGTTAGAAATGCACATACCAATGCTGCTTTGTACTCGCTCATCCTCTCCTGTGTATTGTTGCTTTTTCTCAAAACGACAACTGCTTGCTATAGGGTGTATCACTGAAGCTTTAAGCATGACATGAATGAAAAAAATGTCTGGTAATATCCTGTTTAAGTACTTGTTCACGAAAGCTGCACTGAGAAACTTTAACTTTGGCTTTGTAAATCGTTTAGCTCTAAATTTGAACGCAAGTGTAAAGAATGAAATACAAGGAGGCATTGTCAAGTAAAAAAGAATGATGCTATCAGATTGATGATGTAGCAGAATGACAATTCTGGCGGGTACAGAGAAAGATGACGTTAGCTCAGGAGCTGTGGAACAGTAAGCTAGACGTTCAGTTACAATCTGGTGACAAACAGCAATCTTGCAATGAGTGAAGTGGCAGCTGACAAAGAGATACAGCAGCTTGATGAAGTGATGGATCGCAGGTGTGGAGGGCAATCACCAAGAATACGAGGCAATGGAAACCACAGACCACAGCAGTTCGTCGCTTCACCCTCAAGAGCACTCAAGAGAAGATAGACCATTGGCAGAATAGGTGAGTAAATTGTGAGCATAAAACAAGCCATGTATCTGGAGAATTTATGGGTGACTGGAGGGATTCATGGTGTTTGCCAGGAATAATAAGTTTAGCAGGGACAAACTGTTGGGTGACAGAAAACAGCGAGCAGCTGTCTAAAGCACAGGCCTGAACGGGAGGCGACAAATGCTCAAGGGTTAGGCCTACGGTGGCTGCAAACCGTGGACCACAACACAGTCTCCACTGATGTTTATATATGAAATAAGCCTCATGGGGCTTGGAAAAAGTCTGAAGAACAGCAGGAAAACAGGTAAAGCTACCTAGAAGGAAAACGTTTACCATCTGTACTGGTGAAGCCCCAGGTTTTGAAAAATATAATCGTTCCTGTATTATTTTTACTTGTTGCAAGTAAAATGAACAATTAATAATGGATGATTTGTTATAAAGGAATTGTGATTTCTTCAGTATTTTGTTGTGTCACAAAAAATTGCATAATGCCTTAAAACAAAATATTTGCAAACACTGGCATCACATTTTCAAAGAATAAATATATATTTTTTCATCTAAATACAAATTGTACCTTAACATTTAACCTCCTGAGGCCCAAGTTTGCATTTGGTGTGATATGAAAAAACAAATTGTAGCTGTTACAAATTAGTCAACTCTCAAAAATCAGAACAAAATTTTACTTGGAACATTTGTTTTAAAGAAAAATATTAACACATTTCTAACAAAAAAAGGAAAAGTATATAAACATAAAGTTAATATCAAGTGTCCCTAAATTATTAAACAGGTCTATTTTCAAGATAATAAATTTTTATAGTGCAAAAAGCCAATGTTCACATATGTGGACAAGGGGTCTTGGGAGGTTAAACGTATTAGAATATATATATATTTATTTTACAAATGGGGAATAGAAATGTACATTTCAAGTCCTCCAAAGTCCAAAATTCTTACCAAGAGGGAACATAGTATGTCAAAACTGCGCCCTGTACCCCAAAATGTGCATGCTGCACACTTTTTCATAATCATCATATCAAAGACCTCTGAATGATGAAACATTTTTTACTGTTGTTTACAAAAAAAATCAGATCATGTGTGTGCTGAGTGCATCATACTGACTAAAATGCCTCATAATGTCTCTGCATTCAGTTTTATAAGCAAATCAATCTTATGAAATGTTTGAAAAACTGATTAAATTTATGGGTCGACTGAAACACTTGCAGAAAATTAATTAATTTACAAAAAATCTACTCACTTGATTGACTAATTTTTATCTTTGGTCCTCGTTTGATGCAATACTGGTCTGTTTAAAAGAGCTGAGATTGAATTTGAGCAAATAAGGCTAAAACATTCTCTCATGTCTCAACAAAAGGCTGCACCTGCAGCACATAAATTCAATGAAACAGATATTTGTGCTTTAATGATGTGGCAGTGGTATTGCTAAGCTTATTAATTTAATGTATGTGCCTTCTTTTTGCCAGCTTTTGTTTCTGTCTCGTTATCGTGATTTATCCTCGGATCCCAGAGCTTATTGGGTCTACAGTGATTAATTAATGCCAACGTTCACATTAGCACTATCAGACTAAACTTTTTTTATTCACACATGCTGTTGACTTGTACTTTTTTGGATTAGTGAGCGTGCATAAAAAAATAACACCTACAAAACATCCTTAAGGTGCATCGCTCCATCCTTTATTTTTTTTAACTCCGTAACAATAAAAAAAAGCAAAAAAACAGAAGTTTTTTATTTTTTACTTTCACGAGGGGCTGCATGAGTAAAAAAAGTGTGGAGTAAAACATCTTGAATGCGATGCACTGACTAAACCAATGCAAACATAAAAAGAGAACAGTGCTGCAGAACTTTCCATTTTGCTGCTGAACTTGTTTGACTCCTCTTTGCTAGTTGTCTCAGGTCGTCTGCGTTTTACTCCATCCAGCTATAAATAATGCGGCTTGTCATGTGTTATGATGGGTTCTCCTGGTATTCCATATACATTTACACAAATGGACAATCTCCTCCTTCACCCGATCTTTCCCACTGCTGGTGTTGCAAAACACTGGTGCCTGCTCCTGTGCTCAAGTAGAAACATGTATTTTGGGGTGTTTTGACAGTAAACAGCACCAGAATCGTAGCAGAGAGCTAAGTAGTTTAATTTAAATGAATAATTTAAATAGTCTCCTCCACACATTTAGGCCTGTCAAAAATACACATGCGAGTCACAGCACTGCTCCCTGATAGACGAATTCTGACTCATTGTGTTTCAAGGTGTTTAACCTCCAGACAGGAGAGCCACCAGAATATGTTCAATTGGGCAGATACACACAATATGACTGATAATCCTGGCAGAATGTCAGGAATTTTATTCACCTTCTAATATCTTCTTACTTTATTTACTAATTTTAAAGATGTTTTCATTTAATAAAATGCTTGAATTAAAAATGATTTAGTTGAATCTTGAAAAGACAGTACTATACATAATTGGTTAGCATTCAAAGGATGTGTTGTGACTGGTGTGTGTGTGTGTGTGTGTGTGCGCTCGTGCGTGCGTGCGCGCGTACGCGCTTACACCTGCTCTGTCCTCTCAAACCCTGGTGAGTCACAGCTGATGGCTGCCCTTATTGAGCCAGGATCTATTGGAGGTTTCTTCCTGTTAAAAGAGTTTTCCTCTCCACTGTCGCTACATGCTTGCTTAGTTTGAGGACTGCTGAAAAGTCACACAAGTCAGTGCCTTGATGAAATCTGCTGGGTGTCTTTAGATAGGAAACGTTAAACCAACTGACATAATGACTTGAACTCAACGCACTGATAAGTAGTTTCATTCGGAATGTTTACTTTGTCCAGTGACTTGAGACGACTTTTTTCTTGACTTGACGCTACATAAATAAACTGAATTGGATTGAACAGAGTCCTAAAAATTTGTGCCTGGAGATTAGTTGACATGTGCTTCATTCATCCCGGATTAGGAGAATTATTTAGCAACAGCAACATGATGATCTGCTGAGGGTCCTGCGCCTGCCGATGACATCATCATACTATGGCAATACTACTCGAACAAAATGTATTGCAACTCTTTTTCAATTCTGTGCTTTTACAGAGGTTTTGGAAAGAGTGAAGCAGGTTTTTGAAATCAATTTCATGTTTCTTACCACCTAAATGTTTTTGAATAACTTCCATAAGTCGTGCATCCAGCCAATCATCTAGTGTGATGTCACTGGCAGGTGCAGGACCCAAGCCGGCTAGAAGGAAAACATGGCGTCTAATATGGCGTACCCCAAAGGTGCTAGACCCTCACCTTAAGTACTTAAGTTCCAATTTTTTTGGCTGTATGTTAACAATTGGACATCATTTTATTACTTTTAACAACATTTCAATGGATATAGATTAACGGTAAAATACACACTGTGTCTTTAAAACATTCTCACCCATTTTTTTTCAACAGTGGTAAATAAAACTATGAGTTATTTTGTAACGTGAGGAAATATGGGTTTTCTGTGCCAAAGGTTGTATTTGGCCCGGCTGGGTCAGAGCTGGGTCGCTCAGAACTTTCACCCACAGATTAAGACCTTTGCCGACATGAAGTCTGCAAGATTCAACAGAAACCACAACATCTGAACACCTGCAGTGCCAGAAGATGGAGTTCTCATGAAAGCTAGTCATAATAAAAGAGTCTTACGCTTCCTTTGTTTATTAATGCTAAATAATCATTTTACCATTTTACTCAGTATAAATGTGTTTTAATCAAATGAATGATTATTATGCTTTGGGTAATCATAATGAACTATAATGAATCAATACTTAATTAAATAATGTTTGAAGATGTTTTAGTGATGACCTTCACACTCTCTCACACAGGTCCACTCTCACAGTAAACTCAAAACACATTTGCTGACGCACGTTTGCTTTGGGAAGAGAAGGGACTTTTGGTAAGTTTCAGTTCATGTTATTCAGTTCAAGATTGACAACGAAAGAGAGAGGACGTGTGAACAACACCAACGGGGAACGGAGCCGACGGCTCTCTCCCCCCCCCCACCCCCCCACCCCCCACGTTATTCCTGTCAAGCCAGACAGAATAGCTGAAATGCAACTGCTAACGCAGACTCGTCCAGAGTCTTTAATTTCTGAGTAATTGAAACTTCAGAAAGTGCGTCTGTTAAACGCTTCATCGACGTGTACCGAGGTCAACTCTGGACCGGAGCGTCGGACATCTTCGTCTTCTCTGCCAGCCGAGGTGTCCTGGATAAAACATCCTCCGGTGACGCCCGGATCTGAAAAGGGGGTCCTCGTACGGTGAGGCAGTACACGACAGATAGCGTTTGATGCCTTTTTCTAATAAGAACTAAGTTTTATTCAAACCATCACTTTTCACTCAGACACCTGTTTCTTCCTGAAGCAATCTCAGACACCTGCACACACGCATTCATATCACATCATTCTCAAATCTTAGCACATCCAACACAAGGTCTATTTGTGCAAGCTTAAAATATCAACTGTTAAAGATTGTCCAACAAGGTTGTCAATGTTTATTTTTCCTACGATTGTCATTTCAAATCATTAGTCTAAATTATGAATTAAAATTCTTAACTTTCAAACTTGTCTCTTCATTGAACCGAAACACAGACACACGGATATGATCGTCAGTTTATCGATGAAAACAACCTTTGAGTCTTCTTAATTCTATAAAATTTGGTTATTAATTTATTAAAATTAATATCTCAAATTAATATGTAGAATGGTTCCTCTTTAATAAAAGAGCTATAAACCATTACACTACAATTATCTACCTCGGGAAGGTTGGAGCAGTTCCGTCCTCTTTAATGGCACCATTGACTCCATTGCAGCAGCACATAAGAATGAACACTGACTATATAAACAGCTTCAAAACTTCTTCAACAAATTGTCAAACAAAAATGATAACTCTGTTCTCCCTGTCCTCAAAAATGAATACCATTGTTGCCATTACAGTCACAGTTAAGTTTCAATGAATTTGCAAAGTTAAAATGCATTTACTTATTTTAGCTGAAATTCCCTTTTTTGTTTCTGGAAACACTTAAGTCAAAGTATTTATGTCAAAGTATTTGACGTTTAGTCTCCTTTCTTTGCTTGTGAGAGGCTATTTATATGTAGGTTTTCTTCTGGCCAGAAAAGCCAAATTACAGGAGAGGATTAGAGCCACTGAAAATAAATAAAAGATAAAAAAAAAATAAAAAAACATTCTGACTTTAATCTTAGAACTCTTCTTTTTTTGTCATAATTCTGACTTGTTTTCTCAGGATGATTAAATTTAGAATTCTGAGAAAAAGGTCAGAATTACCTTCTTTTTTCTTCTTCTTTTCCGTGGCCTTAATCCCCTTCCGTATTAATTGGAGTAAAGACATTAGTAATCTTAAAAGAAAGGCTACATCTAACAACTATTTGTTTACTGCTTTACAGTCATTCCTCAATGACATCAAATTATGAAATCATTCCTCTTTTTCTGATTGCAAATGCTCAATATATTCTTATAGGTTTAGTTCAGTTGTCTTTTATTAACAGCAAAGGAAAAACGAATGTTTCCCCCTCCAGCTAAGAGAGTCAAGCATTAAAGGGATTAGAGACTGACAGTGGTAACGCCTGTTTAGGTACATAAACGCAGTTTCTAGCAACTTAATGACCATGCCGAGTGCCCCGCTGCAATTGCTAATTATAAAGAAGGATTAACCGAGCCATACCACATCCAGCAGATCGCCACTGACACACACATAATAAAGACGGAGAAGCTTGGAGGCCTCACCAAATCAATATTCTTCATGCTTTTAAATTGTGCATTTATCAGACTCCTGTAACTGAAGCATTCATTTAAAAGGTACCCTCCTGCTTGATCTGCTTTAGTTTGAAATGCTATTCAGTACAAATAACTTTGCCATATAGACACAAAGCATCTCACCCAGTGCCATTATGTATTCATTTGACCGATTATTTAATAATAAATTCATTTGGATTTCATTTAGAATCCAAAAGCTGCACAAAGTGCACAAAATACTTTACAAACAAAAGATGTACTTTTAGGGTCTGCCTCTGTCTGTCCCTAATCATGACTCATTCATGAGTAATTTTCAAGTGTTTAAGGTTCCAGTTAGCGTTGGGTACCGAATTCGGTACTTTTTAAGGTACCGACCGATTCCCACAGTACCGACTGAGCACCGATTCACGTCATTTGAAACGGTGCCTCGTTTCGGTACCCGTCCTTCATAACAAGAACTTGCCCTGACAGCTGCGCATGCACAAGAGCGTTATGTCGTTGGTCGCTGCGAGCGAGTTGTAAACAGAGCAGCATGGTAGAAAGAACGCACACTAAAGCTTGGGTCCACTTCACTAAATGTGATGGGTAACTGGGTGATGATGAAACCAGCAACAACAATCTAAGTGAGACCTGTAGGTACATAAAATGTTTAAGTTAACGTTAGCTTGATATGTTAGCTTCTGTTTTGCTAATGGTGCGTTCGCTTTCTCCTCGGAACTCCGATTTTCCGACTAGAAAAACATGAATGCACTCTAAAGTTTGGCTTCACTTTACTAAATGCGACGGGTTATTGGGTGAAGATGAAACCCGCGACAATGATCTAAGTGTGAGGCATCATCTTTGTAATCTGCTCCAGCAGTTAAATAAACTGTTTAACGTTAGATTGATAAATTGGCTTTCATTGTCACCATTGTTATCAGCTAATGGTGCGTTCGCTTTCTCCTCGGAAATTCGAACTTCCCAGTAGGAAAAGTCAAATGAAAAAGGACGGCAAAAGGAATGAAGAGACACAGTAAATTTAGTTCACAGTAAAGATGTTTGCTTCAGTTTAATTATAGGCTTATAAAACTACAAGGACGATATTAAAATACAAACAGTCGTATGTTATTTATCGTGATATTTATCAAATATGGTTATATTTTGAGAAATTTATATATCTTATTATAAAAGACAATTAAAATATTAAACACTCAAAAGTATCAAACTGGTACCGTTAAGTACCGGTATCGATTCCTAGGTACCGGGAATTAGTACCAAATCGATTCAAATGTCAAAGGTACCCATCCCTAGTTCCAGTCCAAGTCACATCTCATGTCAAGAGGCAAATCCAAGTCAACTCTATAATTTTTCTGGGCTGAGTCCGAGTCCCAGCCTCATGTCTGAAAGCAAGTCAACACCCTACTAGAGTCTTACCCCACCCTGGCCACCCACATTGCCTTTTTGAAAAATTGAAAATTCTGCTCAGTCTCTGGCTTTTTGTCAGACTGAACCAGGAAACGGCAGCAGGCACAGAGACAGCAAGCAGGGAGCTCTGGAGTAACTAGTGACTCCAACCCATAGCCAATCAGTACCCGACAGCCACTGATATCACCTTACCTTGTTAGTACCCTAGGAACCACAACAAAGCATGTACTGAGAAGTTGGGAGACAATAATAAATCGTGCTGTTGGAAAAAGCTGTACCCATCGAGTGACGTTGAGTAGTGCTGTTGGAAAAGGGCCAACACACACGGAGAAATGGCAGCTGTGATGGTAGGAAAATCCTGACCAATTTCGAATACCAACAAAGTTTATATGCTTTATAGAAGCTCAAAAAACACATTGTCCTGTTTTTTCCAGCTCTGACATATTGCTCTAAGAAGAGGGAGCACATCACTCCTGTGCTAGATCGACTTCACTGGCTCCCGGTTGAGTATCAGGTTAGGTTTAAGATCTTGCCCCTCACATCTCTCTGTACTCCCCTATAGATATGCCGCCTCACAGGCCCTGCATTTTCTAGACTGAGTACTCCTGGAAGTCCCGTGTATTTATTTATTTATTTATTTTTTTTTTGTGGTGGCCCCAAACATGTGGAATGGATTTCCGTTGCTTGTGAAGCAAACACAGTCCAACCAGCCTTAAAAACTATTTTTTTGATTGCCCTTCTTCCCCTGAATTCCTTGGTTATATTGTACTCCTTCACTCGTCATGAATCCCTGAGTGAATCCCTTGTTTTTGTTTAATTGTCCCTATTGTACTGTAATGGTGTAAAGCCCCTTGAGCCCGCTGAGAACGTGCAATAGAAATGATGATGATGGTGATTTTAAACACCATTTTACTGCCACTTTGAAGGGATAAGGTCAAATCGCAAGTCAACACCCAATGATGGTTGATGGGATTTTGCTGATACTTTAGGTTGATACTGTATAGGTTCGGTAAGGGTTTTTATCAAATTGATCATTGAAAAACTAAAACTAAAAATATTCTACATTAGTTGTTTTTTTTAAAGCATCCCCAAAAATAACCACTGACAAACACTTTTGTAGAGCCAGACCCCAAATTAAACAACAAGGCCTTGCGGAAATGTTAGAAAGCTTACCTGGAAGATGCTTAGGATGCAGTTATTCAGCAGCTAAAAGTCCTACATCTTAACACATCAATCCAATTTTATTTATTTTTCAATATTAGTAGATTCACAAGATCGAAATAACAAGGACTTTTCACCAGCACTGCAGCAATTGTAATCTTGAACAGGTTCAACATAAGAATTGGTGACAGAAAAGGACTGAAAGTAGACCCAAGAGTCTACACCAGATCCTCATACACAACACACTCAGACTGATTTACTTCATTGTCATAGAAGTTGTGTTATATAAATATTACTTGGAATGAAGTCCCCATGGCTGTGGGAGCTTGACTGGGCTTCAAAATGTGTTGTATGGAAAGCCTGTTGCACAACGGAACTACTATGATATGATTTAAAACCATTTGTTTAATTGGCTTGGTTTTTATTATTGTTGGATTAATTGCACTTTTCCTTTGAAACTACTTTTGCTTTGTTACTCAGAGAAAAACAGTTTAAGCATGACACTCCTGTTAAATGGATGAACATTTAGCTCACCATGCATTGTGTCTACAGTGTTTCTTCAGTTCTAGTTAGAAATATTCATTGGTTTAATACATGTAATCACTGTTTTGTGACACAGTGGAAAAAATAAGTATTTGACACAGCATTTTTATCAGTAAGGGTATTTTTATAGTGGTTTTTTGATACAAAATGTGCACCAGAAGTTGCTATCAAGCCAAATATTGAATTCATACAAAGAAATCAGAATATTTAAGTTTACAAGTTGTGTCTTAATAAAGTGACATGACACAGGGAATAAGTATTGAACATATTTTGATACTCTGTAGAAATGTCTTTTTTGCTGATTACAGCTTCTAGACACCTCTTGAATGGAGGGACCAGTTGTCCATAATTCTCAGGAGTGATTCTGGTCCATTCTACCACACAGTCTTTAAATCTTGAAGGTTTTACAGTTTTATGGATTTTGATCTTCAGTTTTTCTATTGTATTTAGGTCAGGTCAAGACTGGGCCATTCAAGGAACTTAATTTTCTTTCTTTGAAACCAATTCACTGTTTCTTTGGCCTTGTGTTTAGGATCATCGTCTTGCTGAAATGTTTACCCTCTTTTCATTTCCAGCTTTCTGGTAGATGGTGGCAGATTTTTAACCAGTTCCTGCCTTTAATATTACGATGTCTGCCAGTACCCCTTGGTGAAAAGCAGTCCTGCATTATGATGCTTCCACCCCCAAACTTAATTGTTGGTAAGGTCATCATGGGGTGGTGGGCAGTGCCATTTCTTCTCCAAACATGGTGTGTAGGATGACGGCCAAGACATTCAAATTTTCTTTCATCTAACCATAATATAGTCTCCCAGTAATCCACAGGCTTCTTCAAATGCTGCTTCATAAACTTTAATGTAGCCTCAACACGCTTTTTGTTAATCAGTGGAGCCTTGCGTGGGATGCCATGGTTTGGAATGATGAGATTATGAAGATCTTGGGAGAATTCTTTGCGTTTACCTATCAGGAAGTATTTCCTGTGTGCCTATTGGTTAATGAGAAGCCTTTAACGACCATCAATTAGAACTAAGCTGACATCAATAAGTACTGATATGGGGGCGGGGTTTATCTCTTGCTACTGACAGATTTCTGGTGATCTCCTGGCTTTCTATCTCATTTGGAGACTATGACTATGAGCACCTTGTTATTTTTATAGTTCTAATACTTTTTCCCAGGGTATTTTCACTTTACACATAACTCAATTCATAGACTGAAATCTTTAACTCCTTTGCTGCCAGTATTTCTCACCGTTTTTACAGTTTTTTTCTAAAGAGTCACAAACCGTTGCGTGCTTGGATGATGTTGACGCCAAAACAACCAAAACAAAGCAGAGACTTGCATCAGGAAGAATCCATGCATTTCGAGCTTTATCTGTTCTTTCATAATCTGTTATTGAATTGTGATCGGCAGAAGCTTTTCCTGTTTCACGCTTCACTTTTTTTTACAGCAGCGGCCCAAAACGATCTCCTAACACATGGATTTTCTGCTTCCTGATCACGTGACGTGTGACGTATGAGGATGAAGATCGGCTTTAGAGCTGAGATGTTTGTTCTCACGGTGCGGGGGCTGGTTCCGATGCCCACACAGTAAAAAAAATGCAACTGACGACTTTAGTTGTCATTGGCAGTGAACGGTTGGATTTAATATATAATATTTAATTAATAGCTCACTTACTGATGAACACGCTGGTGTGTCAAACACTTATTTTCCCCTCTGTATATGATGTTACTTGACTAGCATACGCTTTTTTGACATTTGTGTAGGTCAAATGTTTGAACACATTTTTGAAACAGTTGGTTTTGTTTTTATTCACAAACGTTGGCTCTGTGGTTGGAACTACTCCTGTTTTCTTACCATTGTTCATCCTGGCCCAGTCAAGCTGTAGCTGTCTGGGTGTTACGCTGCTCTATGCGTAGAAACCTGAAGGAATAAAATCTGGTAGCAGACTTTTCTTTTCATAATTAAATAGATCAAACTTTCTCACACAAGTCAGACAATAATCACCTTTTGAGTCAATACTGACCTTTCCCTTTTTAATATGCTGTTCATAACCTATGAAAAATCATGAAGATCTGAAGAACATAAATAATCATGATGGACAGATGGATGTGTTGTGGTGTTAATTCTCAAACAGATGGTACACACAATCAACACTTGACTCTCCAGGAGCCCCGTGCTGTTGATGTTTGAGGTCTAATTAAAACCGAAGGAGAATTCCTGAATCCTAACAGAGTCCTCTCTATAGACAGCAGATTAAGATCAATGATCTGCAACAAAATACAAACACAGCTCATTTGTTATTCCAGGTGTACTGATATTCTAGACATCTTCTGTGAAATTAGCCTGTAAAGTCCATGTCCAGGGAGTAGAAAAACAATTTCTGTTTCTGAAATTACATGACCATACATGGCTAATTGGAGAGGCTCTAAATAAATCACTCATGGGCCCATTATGTTACAAGAAAAAGAAAAAAAGTTATAAAAAATACAGGTTTTGCTGTCGCACATAAACGACTATGGAATGGTTGAAAGGAGTTATGCAGAAAGATGAACTTGTGTTCCAAAGGAACCAAAGCAGATTTTCTTCAAGAAAGTAACTTTGGCTCACAAGGTGAAGATAAGCACAAGACTAATGTGGATAAATCCTTCAGGTTAATTTGTTTTTAATATGACGACCCAGATGAAACAACCGTGTTGCTAAAGGCTCTCCATCGTAAATTTCGGACTTTTCTGAGCTGTCAGGTTCTGCACAAAAAACTCCATAACAGCCTAATGACCCAGAGGAAATTAGAAGGAATTTAAAACGTCCAGGGTTCCCGTTTTTTTATTGAAACTTTTCCTCAGAGATGGTTTGGGCTGTTTTTATAAGGATACTTTCATCAAAGAAAGCTAAAAACAGCACAGAATTAAAGTGGCAGCGTGTAGTTTCCTGGTGCTAGGGGGCAGTAAGTACATTTCAGGTTAGTTTTACACCATATCGCCGTGACTATCAGAAGTTTAAACAGACATCATGGTAAATGTTCTCTGCGGAGCAGAAAGCATGCAACCTCGGCGTGACTCCTCAGACTTTGATGGTCCTTCAGTTAAATCCATTGAGAGAATGCAATGCTGACTGCAGTTTTCTGGTGCTGTACTATCTGGATCTCGCTCGTGGGCCTGCGCCTGCCGATGATGTCATCATACTACAGCATATTTTCAACTCTGTTCTTTCACAAATGTTTTGGGAAGATTTAAGCAGTTGTTATCACATTCCTGTTTCTTACTATCTAAATGTTTTCGAACATGGCAATGTAACTTCCATAAATCGTATGTCCAGCCAATCATCTAGTGTGATGTCATCAACAGGTGCAGGAACCTGAGCCGGCCCGAAGGAAACATGGTGGCTGTATTCCAATTCAGGGGTTGTGTGCTCATGAGTTGGGTTTTAAGACCAGTGATGTCACAGCGGCATGACGAAGACTGTCCAAATTTAAAGAGTGCTCAGAATGCAGTTTTGAAATTCTTTCCTTTTTTCCCCCAAATTTGAGAACAGGTGCAATGTATTCTCCTCACCTCTATAAATCCCGAGATACACTGTGGGACAGGTGTTGTGAGAAATTCTGTTCACCTGAAATCTGTTCCCCCGTGTCGAGAGGTTGCACGTCAAGCTAACTTCACATAATTTGTTATCGACTTTTACAGGAAAATTATCTAAGGTAATAATGTCATGCATGTGAGGTATTTTTATTTATATTTCCTTCTAAAAACAATAAAAAAGTACAGTAACATAATTGTTGTTCACTCTCTTCCAGCAAGTTTATCATTTTTGAAAGTGGTGTAAAAGGATGTAATCTCACTCAGTTTAACCATCTTTTATTTGATGTTGTTTAGTCCTCTCATAATGGACATTGAGTCCTGTAAATTTGGGAATATTTGTTCTTTATTTATAAGGGGAAACAATATTTCAGGGGAACAGAATTTCGCAGAACACCGGTGGTACATCTGCTGTAGCTCTTCAAACTGTGACAAAACAAGAGAAAAGTTTACAACATGTGCTAGCTCCATTTCTGCAGCTTTGTCTTAGTGCGGTAGCAGTTGCTAGGTGACAGGAGGACATTTGCCACAGTAGGGGCGGGGCTATTATTTAAGGCTAGACTGTTCAAATTCACAGCTGTTAACATCCGGTCTAACCGATCACCGAAGAACACGTTCTCCTGAACTTGTGAGCATGCAACCCCTGAATTTGAACAAAGCCAGCATCTAATATGGCTTCTCCCAAAGGTGCTAGACCAGCGGCGAATGTACTTTAGACCCAATTTTTATGGTTACATGTTAGGAATTTGCCAATATTTTTAAACAACTGGACATCATTTTATTCATTTTCAACATAATTTTACTTGATATTTCCAGATATTAAAGGTAAAAATACGAACTGTCACTTTAAAAAAACAATGAATAATGATGGATAATTTGTCATTTTTGCACAATAAACTCATCACTAATTTATCTGACAGCCCCAAACAAAACAAAACAAACCAAAACATACATTTATAAAATCGTTGAAAATGTGAACCCTTTAATCAAACAGAAGGACCTCATTCTCTTTCACTTCTAAGTACCTATCAAGTGATTGGGCGTGTGTTATTTGGACAGAATCACTCTTTGTTTTCCCTATTTGAACCAACATACTCAATGATCTGCCATGCTTTTCCATGACTGGTTATACCATCTGCAGCTGATCCTTTCCCATTTCACTCTTTTGCTCATTTGGCTCTTCCTCTGATTTCGGAAATGGCACAAAGTGCAACTCATTTACAAGTCTGTGTGAAAAGCGTCACATCGGAAAATTATTCTAATTGCAAACCAAATAAAACGCCTAAGGCTTTACATGTGGGGTCTGTTTAAATGATCACTTTTCTTTCCATACAATGACAACCGATATTTGTTGCACATGGGCTTGAATTTCAGGACTTTGTAGTATAGATACTGTTCAGGGTCCAAATTGGCTCATCTCACGACAGCAAGCAAATGTCATCAAAAGGTGAATGAGGAACGAATTGATTTAGGCTGTAATAAAAACTAAAGCATACTACTGCCAGCATCAGTTGTTACTGCTCAAATCAGTCTTTCCTACCTCAATCTTAGTCATCGCTGAATCACAATGCCAGACTTCTATTTCATATTCTCTGTTAACTAAAAAACAAATCAACTGACGAAGAAAGCAAACACTTAAAGGTGGAATTTGAAACACAAACAGTAAAGCGACATCTAGTGTGTGGAGGACGTAGTTGCAACAATAGAACAAGATATCCAGCCGTCGGGATGCCAGGTTTGCTGCCGATACATGAAGTGACCAGCCAGCACCGAGTCCAGTTACGAATGGTGCAAACTAAGGAATATTTTCGACTAAGTTTATTTTACAACAGTGTTTAATGCTAACCTTTCTATTATCGACATCTTCTGGGCTCAGAAACAGGATTTTCCACAGTGCCAGCCTCGCTGTGCTGAACGGACTGGTTACCGTATGTTATGGTTCCAGCATCTTAGCTCCTCTGCCTCCTGGTTTACCTGCGCCCTGTGTCCCCACAATAAAGCCTTCAGCACCAGGGACAGCTCCAGCGTAACCTTCACCCTCACTTCAGGACCTTGGAGAGAGGCATGCCAGACACAGCAGCAGATGAAGCAGCTGAATCCAATCTGCCATCGTCCTCTCCTAAGGACAGATAAACCGGACGCCAGCATTCATCCAGGGAGGTCTAGAGCTAGTCTGTGATTCTCCTGTGCCTGTGTGTGACTCTAGCTAAGGCTAAACTGCTGGTTCATGAAAATACTTAGTTGTTGTTGTTGAGCTGAATCTCTAGTCCTTTGTTTTAGTGACTTATTTGGTCTTTTTTCAGAAGACTTTTAGTAAAGAAATTTTCATTTAGTTGTGGTGAAAACCTGTGAGCTAAATAAGCTGTAGGCCTTTCTAGCATTTTTTGTTTTGTTTTGTTTACTAGCTGTAGTTTCAGTTTGCCTTGGCTTCTGGTTTTTCCTCCTGTTAAAACATGGAGTGTTCAGTTTATTTTGTACAAAACAGCTTTGTTTAATAAACCATTTACTTTGACCACTGGTCACTTCCTTATTATATCTCAGTACAGACCGCCTTTTATTTTCACTGTTTGTCCCCTCATCCTCCTGAACGGTCAGAGGGGACATAACACCATATTTGTGAACCCGCAATGGTGCCCTCTCATGGCTGGTAGATGTAAAAATAAACAGTGTCGTGCCTGTCAAAGTAAATATTTTATGATTTATTTAATTAAAATATAGCTTTTAATTGAAATACTGTACCTTCATTCTGCACACCTCTAAATGACCTGTGGAGATATATTTTTTTAAATGTAGCTTTTTAGTGCATTGCTCCATATGAAACCTGTAATTGTAGCAATAATCCCACAGATTTCCCTCTTTCCCCTTTCTTACATTTTTAATCACAATTTTTTTTCTCTTTTAAAACCAGATTAAAATTTTTTCAAATCTTTTTTTTTATATTTAGAATTTAAAATAAATGGAAACCGTGTTCCCTCAACTGGACGCGGTCACGGAGCCAGGCCTGGAGGTGGGGCACATTGGCGAGCGCCTGGTGGCCGGGCTTTCACCCATTGAGCCCGGCCGGGCACAGCCCAAAGAGGAAACGTGGGTCCCCCTTCCCATGGGCTCACCACTCGTGGGAGGGACCATAGGGGTCAGGTGCAGTGTGTGACGGGTGGTAGTCGAGAGCGGGGACCTTGGCGGTCTGATCCTCGGCTACAGAAGCTGCTCTTGGCACATGGAATTAGAGCCCTACACTGAAGCCCTAGGCCCGCGGGTCGGCCCGACGGCACTTAAACGCAGCAGCACCTGCCTGCTTCTCGCGCACCCGTTAGCTCAGTTAAGGTGTGTGTGGTTTATAAATGCGCCTATATAAACAAATTCTCAAACTGCTGATTGAAACATGTGCCCCTATTCTCATATGCCATTTTATGTCCACTTTGATATGTCAGAAACCATTCGTTTATTCTCATGAAGACAGCAGCATTCTGTTTTTCTGTGAATAAATTCGCTCTGCAGTTAAAAAAAATGCAGCATTCGTTGCTGGTTGTTTTCTAACTGGAGAGCGCATTTTCAGAGCGGCAGATTACAAACGCAATATTAATTGGGGGTGTTTATTTAATCTGCCACTCTGAAAATGCGCTCTGCAGTTAGAAAATTAGAATGCTGCTTTTTTTTCTAATTGCACAAGAGCGCATTTTCAGAGCAGATTAAATTTACAAACGCATCCAATTAATATAGTGTTTGTAAATTTCATCTGCCGCTCGAAAAATATGCTCTGTTAGAAAAAAAGCTGCATGAATGCTGGTTTTCTTTCTTTTCTTTTTATTTTTGTTTTTTACTGCAGAACGCTTCCCACAGATAATTAGAATGCTGAGCATTCTATCACGCTAAAACATTATGGAAGGTTAAAAAAATGTCTGGCTCGGGCTCGAGTTGGGCCAGAGAATCCTGAAAACCTTCTCGGACCGGGTCGGGCTGGGGCTCCACCCCCTTGGGCCGGGCCGGACACGGGCTCAGATTTTAGGCCCGTGCAGGGCTCTACATCGAATGTCACTTCTCTGGTGGGGAAGGAGCCTGAGTTGGTGTGTGAGGTTGAGAGGTTCCGACTAGATATAGTCGGACTCACTTCAACGCATGGCTCTGGCTCTGAACCAGTTTCCTTGAGAGGGGTTGGACTTTCTACCACTCTGGAGTTAATCCCACTAAGCTCGGTCATTTAGGAGGGGCTCGGAGTAGACCCGCTGTTCCTCCACGTCGAGAGGAGCCAGTTCAGGTGGCTCGGTCATCTGGTCAGGATGCCTCCTGGACGCCTCCCTAGTGAAGTTTTCCGGGCACGTCCAACTGAGAGGAGACCTAAAGGTAGACCCAGGACACAGTGGAGGGACTATGTCTCTCACCTGGCCAGGGAACGCCTTGGGATTTCCCCGGAGGAGCTGGCCCAAGTGGCTGGGGAGAGGGAAGTCTGGGCCTCTCACCTTAGGCTACTGTCCATGTGACCCGACTCCGGATAAGCGGATGAAAATGGATGGATATTTAGAATTTTTTGTTCTTGTGAAGTACCGTGTGATTTTTATTTTGAGAGGTGCTGCATAAAAGACTTCTTTCTTTCTTTCTTTCTTTCTTTTTCTCTTTCTCTTTCTTTTTCCCTTTCTCTTTTTTTCTTTTCCCCCTTTTCCCTTTCTCTCTCTTTGTCTCTCTTTCTTTCTTTCTCTATCTTTCTCTCTTTCTTTCTCTATCTTTCTTTCTTTCTCTATCTTTCTCTCTTTCTTTCTCTATCTTTCTTTCTATCTTTCTCTATCTTTCTTTCTATCTTTCTCTCTTTCTTTCTTTTTCTCTCTTTCTTTCTATCTTTCTCTTTTTTCTCTTTCTCTTTTTTCTTTTTTCTCTTTCTCTTTTTTCTTTTTTCTCTTTCTCTTTTTTCTTTTTCTTTTTTCTCTTTCTCTTTTTTCTTTTTCTTTTTTCTCTTTCTCTTTTTTCTTTTTCTTTTTTCTCTTTCTCTTTTTTCTTTTTTCTCTTTCTCTTTTTAGGCCCGAGCAGCGAAAGCGCTGCGAAGGCCTCTTGTTTTTGCTCTGTTTATTAGGCCCGAGCAGCGAAAGCGCTGCGAAGGCCTCTTGTTTTTGCTATGTTTATTAGGCCCGAGCAGTGAAGCTGCGAAGGCCTATTGTATCTGCTCCGTTTCTTCTTATTATTCTTTTTTCTTCCGCGTCTTTGAATGGCCTTTAGGGGGTCTTAGCATATCCAAAAAGTCACCAAATTCTGGCCGAATATAGAAAGTGCGTGAAATTTACGTATTTCACTGGCGATGTGAAAGTTCGTCAAAAAGTGACTGAACAGCGCCCCCTAGAAAGTGAAAAACACCCCTCTCCATAAAGCTTAGTTTATCGTACAGTTATGAAATTTGGTATACTTGTAGTACTCAACAGTCCGCACAGAAAAGTCTCTTGCAATCATGGTCAATATCAAACAGGAAGTCGGCCATTTTGGAGTAAAGTGGCCATTTTGACCCCGTTTTGGCCATTTCTAGGGTCTATATTTGGTTGAACAGTTTGGTCATTTTTCGCACCATCGTCTCAAAAATTGTGCGAGATCGAACAGAAGCGATGGACGATTCAAATGAGACAATAAAATTGACTTTTCGTAAATACTGAAGGGGCGGGGCCAGGCCTCAAAGTTCGAGCACTCGCCAAAAAAATTCAAATTGCTATAATTTCATAAATGAAAGAATTACAGTTAAAGAAATGTTCTGTGGACAATTGTCATCGCCCTCCGATGACAAATGAATGGTCGATTGATGATGTCACATAAGCCCCGCCCCCTCAGGACTTAAAAGGTCAAGTTTTACTGGGAAATTTTCCAAAATTCGCCCTTTCCAATAATCACCCCAAATTTGTAGCGGGTAACTGAAGACAAGTTGGGGTTGCATGGCTTCACTTTATGGGAGTTTTCTGCAGAAGGCGGGGCTGTGGCGGCGCGGCGAATTCAGGCGTACCGCTTAGGCCTTACGTTTGCCTCCCATTTCGTCATTTCTAGAGATATCGCCACGAAGCTTCTTGTGAGTGATCCTAGTCTGGCCCCCCAAAAGATCTGATGTGAAATTCCGGTGGGCGTGGTCTATTTTCTGAAATAGCGCCCCCTAGGACCATTAAAACTGACAGCCCCAAGCCATGCTTTGACTGAGGATTACGAAATTTGGTACACTAATGTGGTGTCTCAGGACCTACAAAAAAGTCTCTTGGAGCCAAGTGCATTGTCGCACAGGAAGTCGGCCATTTTGGTCCAAGTGCGCAATTTAGTGGTTTTCGCACACGTTGTTTGGAGAGTGATGCTCCGTCGCCCTTTTCACCAATTGCCTTCACACTTCGGCTACATACTCTTAAGACATAGATGAAAAAATTCAACCGTCGGATTTTAAATAAGTATAAAGGTGTGGGCGTGGCTAAGCCTCAAACTTTGACCTGTCGCCACGCCACTCTTTTTTTCACAGCTCCCTATTGGACTCCTTTTAACCAATCACCACCAAACAGTGCCGAATAGCAGCAGACAAGTTGAGGTCACTTGGTCTATAGTACTGGCAGGTTTCGAATAAAGGCGGGGCTTTGGGAGAATGGCGAAATTCGCCATCACGACATGGAAATACGTTTGTCTCTCATTTCTTCAGTCATTGTGACATCGCCATACAAGTTCTGATGAGTGATCCTACTCTGACCCCTAATAGAATTGGACAGCTGAAGTTTGTGGGCGTGGCCTATTTTCTGAAACAGCGCCCCCTAGGACCATTAAAACAGTCAGCCCCAAGCCATGCTTTGACTGAGGATCACAAATTTGGCACACTAATGTAGTGTACCAGGACCTACAAAAAAGTCTCTTGGAGCCAAGCTCAATGTCGCACAGGAGGTCGGCCATTTTGGTCCAAGTACTCAATTTAGTGGTTTTCGCACACGTTATTAGGAGAATGATATCTCCTCGCCCTTTCCACCGATCACCTTCAAACCTCTGCTATATACTCTTAAGACATAGAGGAAAAAATTCAACCGTCGGATTTTAAATAAGTATAAAGGTGTGGGCGTGGCTAAGCCTCAAACTTTGACCAGTCGCCATTACCTTATTTGACTTAACAACTCCCATGTGCATGATCAGATCAATTTCATACTTTGTCTGTGTGATCACTGACCACATCTGAAGACAGTGACAATGTGGACAGCTGACATCACCTAAGCCCCGCCCCCTGACTACAGGAAGTCAACTGTTTTATGGTGAAATGCCCATATTTGTTCCCTCTAATTTAGTCAAGATGACACTAAGGTCATGCACTGTCTTCATGATGTTGTAATGACCATTCAGATCTGATAGCTTTTCAGAAAGGCAGGGGCTTTGATGCCATGGCGATTTCTGACGTGACGCTGTGACCTTACGTTTGACTGTAACTTCCACAAACAGCCTCCGACTTGCCCGAAACTGAACATCACATCACCAGTGTGGTAAAGATAGAGTATCTCCTAGTGGTGAGACATGTAATGGTGGGCTCAGAGGGGATGCTGAGTCAGGGTAAGGTGTGGACGAGGAGGCCGTTCACGGTTTCTGGTGTCGGGGTGGTTGACTTTCTGTTCCGCCAGACGTTCCCTGGTGCCCCCGGCTGCCGGGCAGGATGGAGAAGCGCGGAGCTGGGTTTGGAGAGTGTCGGGGATGGAGCGGAGGGGGTGCGGAAGGAGGGCGAGCAGCTTCGCTGCGAGGGCCGAACGACGCTGCTTGCAGCTTTAATTAGGCCCGAGCAGTGAAGCTGCGAAGGCCTATTGTATCTGCTCCGTTTATTATTAGGCCCGAGCAGCGAAGCGCTGCGAAGGCCTATTGTATCTGCTCCGTTTCTTTTTCTTTTTTTTTCTTTTTTTTTCTTCCGCGTCTTTGGATGGCCTTTAGGGGGTCTTAGCATATCCAAAAACTCACCAAATTCTGGCCCAATATAGAAAGTGCGTGAAATTTACATATTTCACTGGCAACGTGAAAGTTGGTAAAAAAATGTTTCGACAGCGCCCCCTGGAAAATTTAAAATACCCCTCCGCTTTGACCTTTTTTCATAGTAGAGTGATGAAATTTGGTACACTTGTAGAACTCAACAATACGCACAGAAAAGCCTCTCGCACCCATGGTCAAAATCAAACAGGAAGTCAGCCATTTTGGACTAAAGTGGCCATTTTGACCCCGTTTTGGCCATTTCTAGGGTCTATATTTGGTTGAACAGTTTGGTCATTTTTCGCACGGTGGTCTCAAAAATAGTGTGCGATCGAACAGAAGCGATGGACGATTAAAATGAGACAATAAAATTGACTTTTCGTAAATACTGAAGGGGCGGGACCAGGCCTCAAAGTTCGAGCACTCGCCAAAAAAATTCAAATTGCTATAATTTCATAAATGAAAGAATTACAGTTAAAGAAATGTTCTTTGGACAATCGTCATCGCCCTACGAAGACAAATGAATGGTCGATTGATGATGTCACATAAGCCCCGCCCCCTCAGGACTTAAAAGGTCAAGTTTTACTGGGAAATTTTCCAAAATTCGCCCTTTCAAATAATCAACCCAAATTTGTAGCAGGTAACTGAAGACAAGTTGGGGTTGCTTGGCGTCACTTTATGGGGGTTTTCTCCAGAAGGCGGGGCTGTGGCGGCGCGGCGAAGTCAGGTGTACCGACGTGGCCTTACGTTTGCCTCCCATTTTGTCATTTCTAGAGATATCGCCACAAAACTTCTTGGGAGTGATCCAAGTCCAGCCCCCCAAAAAATGTGATGTGAACATCCGGTGGGCGTGGCCTATTTTCTGAAATAGCGCCCCCTAGGACCATTAAAACTGCCAGCCCCAAGCCATGCTTTGACTGAGGAGTACAAAATTTGGTACACTAATGTGGTGTCTCAGGACCTACAAAAAAGTCTCTTGTGGCCAAGTGCAAAGTCGCACAGGAAGTCGGCCATTTTGGTCCAAGTACTCGATTTAGTGGTTTTCGCACACGTTGTTTGGAGAGTGATGCTCCGTCGCCCTTTTCACCAATTGTCTTCAAGCTTCTGCTATATACTCTTAAGACATAGATGAAAAAATTCAACCGTCGGATTTTAAATAAGTATAAAGGATTGGGCGTGGCTAAGCCTCAAACTTTGACCTGTCGCCACACCACTCTTTTTTTCACAGCTCCCTATTGGACTCCTTTTACCCAATCACCAGCAATCTCTGGCAAATAGCAGCTGACAAGTTGAGGTCACTTGGTCTCCAGTACTGGCAGGTTTCGAAAAAAGGCAGGGCTTTGGGAGCATGGCGAAATTCGCCATCACGCCATGGCTATACGTTTGCCTCTCATTTCTTCAATTATCGTGACATCGCCACAAAATGTCTGGTGAGTGATCCGAGTCTGACCCCCAATAGAACTGGACAGCTGAAGTTTGTGGGCGTGGCCTATTTTCTGAAATAGTGCCCCCTAGGACCATTAAAACTGTCAGCCCCAAGCCATGCTTTGACTGAGGATCACGAAATTTGGTACACTAATGTAGTGTCTCAGGACCTACAAAGAAGTCTCTTGGAGCCAAGCGCAAAGTCGCACAGGAGGTCGGCCATTTTGGTCCAAGTACTTGATTTAGTGGTTTTCGCACATGTTGTTTGGACCTTGATGCCCCGTCGCCCTTTTCACTGATCACCTTCAAACATCTGCTATGTACTCTTAAGACAAAGGGGAAAAAATTCAACCGTCGGATTTTAAATAAGTATAAAGGTGTGGGCGTGGCTAAGCCTCAAATTTTGACCTTTCGCCATTACATTACTTGACTTAACTCCCATGTGCATGATCAGATCGTATATCAAACGTTGTCTGTGTGATCACTGACCACATCTGAAGACAATGATAATGTGGACAGCTGACATCACCTAAGCCCCGCCCCCTGACTATTGGAAGTCCATTGATTTTTGGTGAAATGCCCATATTTGTCCCCTTTAATTTAGTCAACATGACACTAAGATCATGCACTGTCTTCATGATGTTGTAATGACCATTCAGATCTGATAGCTTTCCAGATAGGGAGGGACTTTGATGCCATGGCGAATTCTGGCGTGACGCCATGACCTTACGTTTGACTGTAACTTCCACAAACAGCCTCCAATCTGCCCGAGACTGAACATTGCAATGAACAATCATGCCCTTTAGCCAACGAGGCACAAACGGTTGGAGAATGTTGTGTAATATCACCACAGCGCCCCCTACATACCTTTAAAACTGTAACAACTCCTACAGAAGAGGTCGTAATTGCATCAAACTTGCCATATGTTATCACACAAAGGAACCCAACACAATCATGTGGTAAATGGTAGATATAGCTTTAGCTCCGCCCCTTGACAGATATTAGGCCCTGAATAACACATGCATGATGCAATTCACACCAAACTGCATACAAATGACTCTTATCAACCTAGAAACTTCTTCATGGAATATTTCCTAAATTTGGAACAGCACCCCCTAGATACAATAAAACCTTTGTTACTTCTGCAAAAAAGCTCCAAACTATATTAAACTTGATGGGAGTCATCACACAACTGCAATCAACACATGTATGTGCTCACTTTTTCAAATCACTTTAACTCTGCCCACTTGCAGCCTTTTGTCTCTAGATGACACATGCAACAATTGATTGGTACCAAATTAACAGGAAACCATCTTTGATGACCAAATATACCTCTATGGGATTTAGTTGTAAATGGTCACAGCACCCCTAGATAGGTTCAAACTTTATTAACTTCTAAAGACAAAGTCAGAATGGCAATATACTTGGCTTGTGACATCACATGACTGCACCAAACACATTGATGTGGTTGTTGGTTTTAATCCCTGTAGCTCTGCCCCTTTCAGCTCACTGGTTCTAGAAAGAACACACAGTGTCTGATTGATGTCAAAATAACAGAAAACCATCTTTGTCAACCAAAGCTGACCTCAATGGGTCACAACGCACTCTAGATAAATTTGACCTACGATAACTTAAAAAAACGTGGTCAGAAAAGCATTAAAGTTTGTCTCTGTTATCACACCACCAGTGTGGTAAATATAGAGTATGCCCTAGTGGTGAGACGTGTAATATAATGGTGGGCTCAAAGGGGATGCTGAGTCAGGGTGAGGTGCGGATGAGGTGACCGTTAGCAGTTTCTGGTGTCGGGGTGGTTGACGTTTCTGTTTCGCAGACGTAGCCTGGTGCCCCGGGCTGCCGGCCAGGCCGGAGCGGCGCGGAGCTGCGAGGGCCGAACGACGCTGCTTGCAGCTTTAATTACGCTTTCTTTCTTTCTTTCTTTTTTCTTCCGCGTCTTTGACTGGCCTTTAGGGGGTCTTAGCATATCCAAAAAGTCACCAAATTCTGGCCCAATATTGAAAGTGCGTGAAATTTACATATTTCACTGGCAATGTGAAAGTTCATAAAAGAATGGCTGAACAGCGCCCCCTAGAAAGTGAAAAATACCCCTCTCCATAAAGCTTAGTTTATCGTACAGTTATGAAATTTGGTACACTTGTAGAACTCAACAATACGCACAGAAAAGCCTCTTGCATCCATGGTCAATATCAAACAGGAAGTCGGACATTTTGGACTAAAGTGGCCATTTTGACCCAGTTTCGGCCATTTCTTGGGTCTATATTTGGTTGAACAGTTTGGTCATTTTTCGCACGATCGTCTCAAAAATAGTGTGCGATCGAACAGAAGCGACGGACGATTAAAATGAGACAATAAAATTGACTTTTCGTAAATACTGAAGGGGCGGGACCAGGCCTCAAAGTTCGAGCACTCGCCAAAAAAATTCAAATTGCTATAATTTCATAAATGAAAGAATTACAGTTAAAGTAACTTTCTATGGACAATCATCATCGCCCCCCGAAGACAAATGAATGGTCAATTGATGATGTCACATAAGCCCCGCCCCTTCAGGACTTAAAAGGTCAAGTTTTACTGGGAAATTTTCCAAAATTTGCCCTTTCAAATAATCATCCCAAATTTGTATCAGGTAACTGAAGACAAGTTGGGGTTGCTTGGCGTCACTTTATGGGAGTTTTCTGCAGAAGGCGGGGCTGTGGCGGCGCAGCGAACTCAGGCGTACCACTTAGGCCTTACGTTTGCCTCCCATTTCGTCATTTCTAGAGATATCGCCACGAAACTTCTTGTGAGTGATCCTAGTCCGGCCCCCCAAAAAATCTGATGTGACATTCCGGTGGGCGTGGTCTATTTGCTGAAATAGCGCCCCCTAGGACCATTAAAACTGACAGCCCCAAGCCATGCTTTGACTGAGGATTACGAAATGTGGTACACTAATGTGGTGTCTCAAGACCTACAAAAAAGTCTCTTGGAGCCAAGTGCAAAGTCGCACAGGAAGTCGGCCATTTTGGTCCAAGTGCGTGATTTAGTGGTTTTCGCACACGTTGTTTGGAGAGTGATGCTCCGTCGCCCTTTTCACCAATCGCCTTCACACTTCT
Organism: Nothobranchius furzeri; assembly: GCF_043380555.1. Taxonomy (NCBI): domain Eukaryota; kingdom Metazoa; phylum Chordata; class Actinopteri; order Cyprinodontiformes; family Nothobranchiidae; genus Nothobranchius; species Nothobranchius furzeri. The sequence goes on along the minus strand of NC_091746.1, from coordinate 79,480,279 downwards.
GCTATATACTCTTAAGACATAGATGAAAAAATTCAACCGTCGGATTTTAAATAAGTATAAAGGTGTGGGCGTGGCTAAGCCTCAAACTCTTACTTGTCGCCACGCCACTCTTTTTTTCACAGCTCCCTATTGGACTCCTTTTATCCAATCACCACCAAACAGTGGCAAATAGCAGCAGACAAGTTGAGGTCACTAGGTCTATAGTACTGGCAGGTTTCGAATAAAGGCGGGGCTTTGGGAGCATGGCGAAATTCGCCATCACGCCATGGAAATACGTTTGTCTCTCATTTCTTCAATCATTGTGACATTGCCACACAATTTCTGATGAGTGATCCTACTCTGACCCCTAATATAATTGGACAGCTGAAGTTTGTGGGCGTGGCCTATTTTCCAAAACAGTGCCCCCTAGGACCATTAAAACAGTCAGCCCCAAGCCATGCTTTGACTGAGGATCACAAAATTTGGCACACTAATGTAGTGTCTCAGGACCTACAAAAAAGTCTCTTGGAGCCAAGCGCAATGTCGCACAGGAGGTCGGCCATTTTGGTGCAATTACTCAATTTAGTGGTTTTCGCACACGTTATAAGGAGAATGATATCTCCTCGCCCTTTCCACCGATCACCTTCAAACTCCTGCTATATACTCTTAAGACATAGAGGAAAAAATTCAACCGTCGGATTTTAAATAAGTATAAAGGTATGGGCGTGGCTAAGCCTCAAACTTTGACCAGTCGCCATTACTTTATTTGACTTAATAACTCCCATGTGCATGATCAGATCAATTTCATACTTTGTCTGTGTGATCACTGACCACATCTGAAGACAGTGACAATGTGGACAGCTGACATCACCTAAGCCGCGCACCCTGACTAAAGGAAGTCTATTGTTTTATGGTGAACTGCCCATATTTGTCCCCTCTAATTTAGTCAAGATGACACTAAGGTCATGCACTGTCTTCATGATGTTGTAATGACCATTTAGATCTGATAGCTTTTCAGAAAGTGAGGGGCTTTGATGCCATGGCGATTTCTGGCGTGACGCTGTGACCTTACGTTTGACTGTAACTTCCACAAACAGCCTCCGATTTGCCCGAGACTGAACATCACATCACCAGTGTGGTAAAGATAGAGTATCTCCTAGGGGTGAGACATGTAATGGTGGGCTCAGAAGGGATGCTGAGTCAGGGTGAGGTGTGGACGAGGAGGCCTTTCACGGTTTCCGGTGTTGGGGTGGCTGACTTTCTGTTCCGACAGGCATGCCCTGATGCCCTCGGCTGCCGGCCAGGATGGAGAAGCGCGGAGCCGGGTTTGGAGAGCGTCGGGGATGGAGCGGAGGGGGTGCTGAAGGAGGGCGAGCAGCTTCGCTGCGAGGGCCGAACGACGCTGCTTGCAGCTTTAATTAGGCCCGAGCAGCGAAAGCGCTGCGAAGGCCTCTTGTTTTTGCTCTGTTTATTATTTTTTTTTTTATTTATTATTCCGGTGCCGCTTTGAATGGCTTTTTGGGGACCTTAACATACCCCAAAACTCACAATATTTTGCATACTTGTCAGGCCTGGTGAAAAATTTGATATTTTAAAGGTCCCAAAAAAATCGCTAAGAAATTGGCTGAACAGCGCCCCCTAGAAAATGAAAAAAAACCCTCTCCATAAAGCTTAGTTTATCGTACCGTTATGAAATTTGGTACACTTATAGTACTCAATAGTCCGCACAGAAAAGTCTCTTGCAAGCATGGTCAATATCAAACAGGAAGTCGGCCATTTTGGGTTGAAATGGCGATTTTTTGCCGTTTTGGCCGTTTTTAGGGTCCGTTTCTGATTGGATTGCTCGATCATTTTTTGCACGATCATCTCAAAAATTCTGTAAAATTGCTCAGAAGAGATGGGCGAACAAAATGAGACAATAAAATTGACTTTTCGTAAATACTGAAGGGGCGGGGCCAGGCCTCGAAGTTTGACTACTCGCCAAAAATTTTTAAATTGCTATAACTTCATAACTGAATGGAATAGAGTTACCAAACTTTCTGTGGTCATTCGTCATCACCTCACAAAGTAAATTGAATGGTCGCATGATGACATCACACAAGCCCCGCCCCCTCAGGACCAAAAAGGTTAAGTTTTACTGTGAAAGGTCCCAAATTGCCCCATTTCACTAAATCACCACAAATTTGTAGCTGGTAACTCAAGACAAGTGGGGGTTGCTTGGTGTCACATTATGTGAGTTTTCGGCAGAGGGCGGGGCTGTGGCGGCGCGGCGAAGTCAGGCGTACCGCCGTGGCCTTACGTTTGCCTCCCATTTCGTCATTTCTAAAGATATCATCACGAAACTTCTTGTGAGTGATCCTAGTCTGGCCCCCCAAAAGATCTGATGTGAACATCCGGTGGGCGTGGCCTATTTTCTGAAATAGCGCCCCCTAGGACCATTAAAACTGTCAGCCCCAAGCCATGCTTTGACTGAAGATTACGAAATTTGGTACACTAATGTGGTGTCTCAGGACCTACAAAAAAGTCTCTTGGACCCAAGTGCAAAGTCGCACAGGAAGTCGGCCATTTTGGTCCAAGTACGCGATTTACTGGTTTTCGCACACCTTGTTTGGAGAGTGATGCTCCGTCGCCCTTTTCACCAATCTCCTTGAAACGTCTGCTATATACTCTTAAGACAAAGAGGAAAAAATTCAACCGTCGGAATTTTCAAAAGTTTAACGGTGTGGGCGTGGCTAAGCCTCAAACTTTGACCTGTCGCCACGCCACTCATTTTTTCACAGCTCCCTACTGGACTCCTTTTACCCAATCAGCAGGAATCTCTGGCAAACAGCAGTAGACAACTTGAGGTCACTTGGTATCCAGTACTGGCAGGTTTCAAAAAAAGGCGGGGCTTCAGGAGCATGGCGAAAATCGCCATCACGCCGTGGAAGTATGTTTGCCTCTCATTTCTTCAGTTATCGTGATATTGCTACGAAACTTCTGGTGCGTGATCCTAGTCTGACCCCCAAGCGACATAGATATCTGAATTTAGTGGGCGTGGCCTATTTTCTTAAATAGCGCCCCCTAGGACCATTTAAACTAATAGCCCCAAGCTATGCTTTGACTGAGGATTACGAAATTTGGTACACTAATGTGGTGTCTCAGGACCTACAAAAAAGTCTCTTGGAGCCAAGCGCAAAGTCGCACAGGAAGTCGGCCATTTTGGTCCAAGTGCGCGATTTAGTGGTTTTCGCACACGTTGTTTGGAGAGTGATGCTCCGTCGCCCTTTTCACCAATCTCCTTCAAACTTCTGCTATATACTCTTAAGACATAGGGGAAAAAATTCAACCGTCGGATTTTTCAAAAGTTGAAAGATGTGGGCGTGGCTAAGCCTCAAACTTTGACCTGTCGCCACGCCACTCTTTTTTTCACAGCTCCCTACTGGACTCCTTTTACCCAAACACCAGGATTCTGTGGCAAACAGCAGTAGACAAGTTGAGGTTACTTTGTCTTCAGTACTGGAAGGTTTTGAAAAAAGGCGGGGCTTTGGGAGCATGGCGAAAATCGCCATCACGCCATGGAAATACGTTTGCCTCTCATTTCTTAAGTTATCGAGATATCACCTCGAAATTTGTTGTGAGTGATCCTAGTCTGACCCCCAATAGAAATGGACAGCTAAAATTTGTGGGCGTGGCCATTTTTCGGAAATAGCGCCCCCTAGGACCATTAAAACTGTCAGCCCCTAGCCATTCTTTGACTGAGGATTACGAAATTTGGTACACTAATGAGGTGTCTCCGGACCTACAAAAAAGTCTCTTGGAGCCAAGTGCAAAGTCGCACAGGAAGTCGGGCATTTTGGTCCAAGTACGCGATTTAGTTGTTTTGGCACACGTTGTTTGGAGAGTGATGCTCCGTTGCCCTTTTCACCAATCGCCTTCAAACTTCTGCTATTTACTCTTAAGACATAGGAGAAAAAATTCAACCGTCGGATTTTTCAAAAGTTGAAAGGTGTGGGCGTGGCTAAGTCTCAAACTTTGACCTTTCGCCATTACTTTACTTGACTTAATAACTCCCATGTGCATGATCAGATCTTTTTCGAACTTTGTCTGTGTGATCATTGACCATATCTTTAAACAATGACAATGTGGACAGCTGACATCACCTAAGCCCCGCCCCCTGAATACAGGAAGTCTATTGTTTTATGCTGAAATGCCCATATTTGTCCCCTCTAATTTAGTCAACATGACACTAAGGTCATGCACGGTCTTCATGATGCTGTAATGACCATTCAGATCTGATAGCTTTCCAGATAGGGAGGGGCTTTGATGCCATGGCGAATTCTGGCGTAACGCCGTAACCTTACAATTCAATTTAATGGTGAGCTCAGAGTCGATGCTGAGTCAGGGTGAGGTGCGGACGAGGAGGCCATTTGCGGTTTCTGGTGTCGGGGTGGTTGACGTTTCTGTTCTGCCAGACGTGCCCTGGTGCCCCGGGCTGCCGGCCAGGCCGGAGCGGCGCGGAGCTGCGAGGGCCGAACGACGCTGCTTGCAGCTTTAATTAGGCCCGAGCAGCGAAGCGCTGCGAAGGCCTATTGTATCTGCTCCGTTTATTAGGCCCGAGCAGCGAAAGCGCTGCGAAGGCCTCTTGTTTTTGCTCTGATTAGGCCCGAGCAGCGAAAGCGCTGCGAAGGCCTCTTGTTTTTGCTCTGATTATTATTATTTTTTGTTATTCCGTGCCCCCTTTGAACAGCTTTTTGGGGACCTTAACATACCCCAAAACTCACAATATTTTGCACACTTGTCAGGCCTGGTGAAAAATTTGATATTTTAAAGGTCCCAAAAAAATCGCAAAGAAAATGGCTGAACAGCGCCCCCTACAAAGTGAAAAAAACCCCTCTCCATAAAGCTTAGTTTATCGTACAGTTATGAAATTTGGTACACTTGTAGTACTCAACAGTCCGCACAGAAAAGTCTCTTGCAACCATGGTCAATATCAAACAGGAAGTCGGCCATTTTGGGTTGAAATGGCGATTTTTTGCCGTTTTTGCCGTTTTTAGGGTCCGTTTCTGATTGGATTGCTCGATCATTTTTCGCACGATCGTCTCAAAAATTGTGTAAAATTGCTCAGAAGGGATGGGCGAACAAAATGAGATAAGGATTCTGAGTTTTCGTATATGTTGAAGGGGCGGAGCCAGGCCTCGAAGTTTGACTACTCGCCAAAAATATTTAAATTGCTATAACTTCATAACTGAATGGAATAGAGTTACCAAACTTTCTGTGGTCATTCGTCATCCACCCACAAAGTAAATTGAAAGGTCGGATGATGACATCACACAAGCCCCGCCCCCTCAGGACCAAAAAGATCAAGTTTTACTGTGAAAGGTCCCAAATTGCCCCATTTCACTTAATCACCACAAATTTGTAGCTGGTAACTCAAGACAAGTGGGGGTTGCTTGGCGTCACTTTATGGGAGTTTTCGGCAGAGGGCGGGGCTGTGGTGGCGCGGCGAATTCAGGCGTACCGCCTTGGCCTTACGTTTGCCTCCCATTTCGTCATTTCCAAAGATATCGTCACGAAACTTCTTGTGAGTGATCCTAGTCCGGCCCCCCAAAAGATCTGATGTGAACATCTGGTGGGCGTGGCCTATTTTCTGAAATAGCGCCCCCTAGGACCATTAAAACTATTAGCCCCAAGCCATGCTTTGACTGAGGATTACGAAATTTGGTACACTAATGTGGTGTCTCAGGACCTACAAAAAAGTCTCTTGGAGTCAAGTTCAAAGTCGCACAGGAAGTCGGCCATTTTGGATCAAGTACGCGATTTAGTGGTTTTCGCACACGTTGTTTGGAGAGTGATGCTCCGTCGCCCTTTTCACCAATCTCCTTCAAACTTCTGCTATATACCCTTAAGACATAGGGGAAAAAATTCAACCGTCGGATTTTTCAAAAGTTGAAAGGTGTGGGCGTGGCTAAGCCTCAAACTTTGACCTGTCGCCACGCTACTCTTTTTTTCACAGCTCCCTACTGGACTCCTTTTACCCAATCACCAGGATTCTGTGGCAAACAGCAGTAGACAAGTTGAGGTTACTTGGTCTCCAGTACTGGCAGGTTTTGAAAAAAGGCGGGGCTTTGGGACCATGGCGAAAATCGCCATCACGCCATGGAAATACGTTTGTCTCTCATTTCTTCAGTTATCGTGATATTGCTACGAAACTTCTGGTGAGTGATCCTAGTCTGAGCTCCAAGAGAAATAGACAGCTGAATTTTGTGGGCGTGGCCTATGTTTTGAAATAGCGCCCCCTAGGACCATTTAAACTATTAGCCCCAAGCCATGCTTTGACTGAGGATTACGAAATTTGGTACACTAATGTGGTGTCTCAGGACCTACAAAAAAGTCTCTTGGAGTCAAGTTCAAAGTCGCACAGGAAGTCGGCCATTTTGGATCAAGTACGCGATTTAGTGGTTTTCGCACACGTTGTTTGGAGAGTGATGCTCCGTCGCCCTTTTCACCAATCTCCTTCAAACTTCTGCTATATACCCTTAAGACATAGGGGAAAAAATTTAACCGTCGGATTTTTCAAAAGTTGAAAGGTGTGGGCGTGGCTAAGCCTCAAACTTTGACCTGTCGCCACGCTACTCTTTTTTTCACAGCTCCCTACTGGACTCCTTTTACCCAATCACCAGGATTCTGTGGCAAACAGCAGTAGACAAGTTGAGGTTACTTGGTCTCCAGTACTGGCAGGTTTTGAAAAAAGGCGGGGCTTTGGGACCATGGCGAAAATCGCCATCACGCCATGGAAATACGTTTGTCTCATTTCTTCAGTTATCGTGATATTGCTACGAAACTTCTGGTGAGTGATCCTAGTCTGAGCTCCAAGAGAAATAGACAGCTGAAGTTTGTGGGCGTGGCCTATATTCTTAAATAGCGCCCCCTAGAGCCATTAAAACTTTCAGCCCCAAGCCATGCTTTGACTGAGGATTACGAAATTTGGTACACTAATGTGGGGTCTCAGGACCTACAAAAAAGTCTCTTGGAGCCAAGCGTAAAGTCGCACAGGAAGTCGGCCATTTTGGTGCAAGTACGTGATTTAGTGGTTTTCGCACACATTGTTTGGAGAGTGATGCTCCGTCGCCCTTTTCACCAATCACCTTCAAACTTCTGCAATACACTCTTAAGACATAGGGGAAAAAATTCAACCGTCGGATTTTTCAAAAGTTGAAAGGTGTGGGCGTGGCTAAGCCTCAAACGTTGACCTTTCGCCATTACTTTACTTGACTTAATAACTCCCATGTGCATGATCAGATCTTTTTCGAACTTTGTCTGTGTGATCATTGACCATATCTGTAAACAATGACAATGTGGACAGCTGACATCACCTAAGCCCCGCCCCCTGACTACAGGAATTTATTTTTTATGCTGAAATGCCCATATTTGTCCCCTCTAATTTAGTCAACATGACCCTAAGGTCATGCACTGTCTTCATGATGCTGTAATGACCATTCAGATCTGATAGCTTTCCAGAAAGGGAGGGGCTTTGATGCCATGGCGAATTCTGGCGTAACGCCGTAATCTTAATATTCAATTTAATGGTGAGCTCAGAGGGGATGCTGAGTCAGGGTGAGGTGCAGACTAGGAGGCCATTCGCGGTTTCTGGTGTCGGGGTGGTTGACGTTTCTGTTCTGTCAGACGTGCACTGGTGCCCCGGGCTGCCGTCCAGACCGGAGCGGCGCGGAGCTGCGAGGGCCGAACGACGCTGCTTGCAGCTTTAATTAGGCCCGAGCAGCGAAAGCGCTGCGAAGGCCTCTTGTTTTTGCTCTGATTATTATTATTTTTTGTTATTCCGTGCCCCCTTTGAACAGCTTTTTGGGGACCTTAACATACCCCAAAACTCACAATATTTTGCACACTTGTCAGGCCTGGTGAAAAATTTGATATTTTAAAGGTCCCAAAAAAATCGCAAAGAAAATGGCTGAACAGCGCCCCCTACAAAGTGAAAAAAACCCCTCTCCATAAAGCTTAGTTTATCGTACAGTTATGAAATTTGGTACACTTGTAGTACTCAACAGTCCGCACAGAAAAGTCTCTTGCAACCATGGTCAATATCAAACAGGAAGTCGGCCATTTTGGGTTGAAATGGCGATTTTTTGCCGTTTTTGCCGTTTTTAGGGTCCGTTTCTGATTGGATTGCTCGATCATTTTTCGCACGATCGTCTCAAAAATTGTGTAAAATTGCTCAGAAGGGATGGGCGAACAAAATGAGATAAGGATTCTGAGTTTTCGTATATGTTGAAGGGGCGGAGCCAGGCCTCGAAGTTTGACTACTCGCCAAAAATATTTAAATTGCTATAACTTCATAACTGAATGGAATAGAGTTACCAAACTTTCTGTGGTCATTCGTCATCCACCCACAAAGTAAATTGAAAGGTCGGATGATGACATCACACAAGCCCCGCCCCCTCAGGACCAAAAAGATCAAGTTTTACTGTGAAAGGTCCCAAATTGCCCCATTTCACTTAATCACCACAAATTTGTAGCTGGTAACTCAAGACAAGTGGGGGTTGCTTGGCGTCACTTTATGGGAGTTTTCGGCAGAGGGCGGGGCTGTGGTGGCGCGGCGAATTCAGGCGTACCGCCTTGGCCTTACGTTTGCCTCCCATTTCGTCATTTCCAAAGATATCGTCACGAAACTTCTTGTGAGTGATCCTAGTCCGGCCCCCCAAAAGATCTGATGTGAACATCTGGTGGGCGTGGCCTATTTTCTGAAATAGCGCCCCCTAGGACCATTAAAACTATTAGCCCCAAGCCATGCTTTGACTGAGGATTACGAAATTTGGTACACTAATGTGGTGTCTCAGGACCTACAAAAAAGTCTCTTGGAGTCAAGTTCAAAGTCGCACAGGAAGTCGGCCATTTTGGATCAAGTACGCGATTTAGTGGTTTTCGCACACGTTGTTTGGAGAGTGATGCTCCGTCGCCCTTTTCACCAATCTCCTTCAAACTTCTGCTATATACCCTTAAGACATAGGGGAAAAAATTCAACCGTCGGATTTTTCAAAAGTTGAAAGGTGTGGGCGTGGCTAAGCCTCAAACTTTGACCTGTCGCCACGCTACTCTTTTTTTCACAGCTCCCTACTGGACTCCTTTTACCCAATCACCAGGATTCTGTGGCAAACAGCAGTAGACAAGTTGAGGTTACTTGGTCTCCAGTACTGGCAGGTTTTGAAAAAAGGCGGGGCTTTGGGACCATGGCGAAAATCGCCATCACGCCATGGAAATACGTTTGTCTCTCATTTCTTCAGTTATCGTGATATTGCTACGAAACTTCTGGTGAGTGATCCTAGTCTGAGCTCCAAGAGAAATAGACAGCTGAATTTTGTGGGCGTGGCCTATGTTTTGAAATAGCGCCCCCTAGGACCATTTAAACTATTAGCCCCAAGCCATGCTTTGACTGAGGATTACGAAATTTGGTACACTAATGTGGTGTCTCAGGACCTACAAAAAAGTCTCTTGGAGTCAAGTTCAAAGTCGCACAGGAAGTCGGCCATTTTGGATCAAGTACGCGATTTAGTGGTTTTCGCACACGTTGTTTGGAGAGTGATGCTCCGTCGCCCTTTTCACCAATCTCCTTCAAACTTCTGCTATATACCCTTAAGACATAGGGGAAAAAATTTAACCGTCGGATTTTTCAAAAGTTGAAAGGTGTGGGCGTGGCTAAGCCTCAAACTTTGACCTGTCGCCACGCTACTCTTTTTTTCACAGCTCCCTACTGGACTCCTTTTACCCAATCACCAGGATTCTGTGGCAAACAGCAGTAGACAAGTTGAGGTTACTTGGTCTCCAGTACTGGCAGGTTTTGAAAAAAGGCGGGGCTTTGGGACCATGGCGAAAATCGCCATCACGCCATGGAAATACGTTTGTCTCATTTCTTCAGTTATCGTGATATTGCTACGAAACTTCTGGTGAGTGATCCTAGTCTGAGCTCCAAGAGAAATAGACAGCTGAAGTTTGTGGGCGTGGCCTATATTCTTAAATAGCGCCCCCTAGAGCCATTAAAACTTTCAGCCCCAAGCCATGCTTTGACTGAGGATTACGAAATTTGGTACACTAATGTGGGGTCTCAGGACCTACAAAAAAGTCTCTTGGAGCCAAGCGTAAAGTCGCACAGGAAGTCGGCCATTTTGGTGCAAGTACGTGATTTAGTGGTTTTCGCACACATTGTTTGGAGAGTGATGCTCCGTCGCCCTTTTCACCAATCACCTTCAAACTTCTGCAATACACTCTTAAGACATAGGGGAAAAAATTCAACCGTCGGATTTTTCAAAAGTTGAAAGGTGTGGGCGTGGCTAAGCCTCAAACGTTGACCTTTCGCCATTACTTTACTTGACTTAATAACTCCCATGTGCATGATCAGATCTTTTTCGAACTTTGTCTGTGTGATCATTGACCATATCTGTAAACAATGACAATGTGGACAGCTGACATCACCTAAGCCCCGCCCCCTGACTACAGGAATTTATTTTTTATGCTGAAATGCCCATATTTGTCCCCTCTAATTTAGTCAACATGACCCTAAGGTCATGCACTGTCTTCATGATGCTGTAATGACCATTCAGATCTGATAGCTTTCCAGAAAGGGAGGGGCTTTGATGCCATGGCGAATTCTGGCGTAACGCCGTAATCTTAATATTCAATTTAATGGTGAGCTCAGAGGGGATGCTGAGTCAGGGTGAGGTGCAGACTAGGAGGCCATTCGCGGTTTCTGGTGTCGGGGTGGTTGACGTTTCTGTTCTGTCAGACGTGCACTGGTGCGACGGCAGACCGGAGCGGCGCGGAGCTGCGAGGGCCGAACGACGCTGCTTGCAGCTTTAATTAGGCCCGAGCAGCGAAAGCGCTGCGAAGGCCTCTTGTTTTTGCTCTGATTAGGCCCGAGCAGCGAAAGCGCTGCGAAGGCCTCTTGTTTTTGCTCTGATTATTATTATTTTTTGTTATTCCGTGCCCCCTTTGAACAGCTTTTTGGGGACCTTAACATACCCCAAAACTCACAATATTTTGCACACTTGTCAGGCCTGGTGAAAAATTTGATATTTTAAAGGTCCCAAAAAAATCGCAAAGAAAATGGCTGAACAGCGCCCCCTACAAAGTGAAAAAAACCCCTCTCCATAAAGCTTAGTTTATCGTACAGTTATGAAATTTGGTACACTTGTAGTACTCAACAGTCCGCACAGAAAAGTCTCTTGCAACCATGGTCAATATCAAACAGGAAGTCGGCCATTTTGGGTTGAAATGGCGATTTTTTGCCGTTTTTGCCGTTTTTAGGGTCCGTTTCTGATTGGATTGCTCGATCATTTTTCGCACGATCGTCTCAAAAATTGTGTAAAATTGCTCAGAAGGGATGGGCGAACAAAATGAGATAAGGATTCTGAGTTTTCGTATATGTTGAAGGGGCGGAGCCAGGCCTCGAAGTTTGACTACTCGCCAAAAATATTTAAATTGCTATAACTTCATAACTGAATGGAATAGAGTTACCAAACTTTCTGTGGTCATTCGTCATCCACCCACAAAGTAAATTGAAAGGTCGGATGATGACATCACACAAGCCCCGCCCCCTCAGGACCAAAAAGATCAAGTTTTACTGTGAAAGGTCCCAAATTGCCCCATTTCACTTAATCACCACAAATTTGTAGCTGGTAACTCAAGACAAGTGGGGGTTGCTTGGCGTCACTTTATGGGAGTTTTCGGCAGAGGGCGGGGCTGTGGTGGCGCGGCGAATTCAGGCGTACCGCCTTGGCCTTACGTTTGCCTCCCATTTCGTCATTTCCAAAGATATCGTCACGAAACTTCTTGTGAGTGATCCTAGTCCGGCCCCCCAAAAGATCTGATGTGAACATCTGGTGGGCGTGGCCTATTTTCTGAAATAGCGCCCCCTAGGACCATTAAAACTATTAGCCCCAAGCCATGCTTTGACTGAGGATTACGAAATTTGGTACACTAATGTGGTGTCTCAGGACCTACAAAAAAGTCTCTTGGAGTCAAGTTCAAAGTCGCACAGGAAGTCGGCCATTTTGGATCAAGTACGCGATTTAGTGGTTTTCGCACACGTTGTTTGGAGAGTGATGCTCCGTCGCCCTTTTCACCAATCTCCTTCAAACTTCTGCTATATACCCTTAAGACATAGGGGAAAAAATTCAACCGTCGGATTTTTCAAAAGTTGAAAGGTGTGGGCGTGGCTAAGCCTCAAACTTTGACCTGTCGCCACGCTACTCTTTTTTTCACAGCTCCCTACTGGACTCCTTTTACCCAATCACCAGGATTCTGTGGCAAACAGCAGTAGACAAGTTGAGGTTACTTGGTCTCCAGTACTGGCAGGTTTTGAAAAAAGGCGGGGCTTTGGGACCATGGCGAAAATCGCCATCACGCCATGGAAATACGTTTGTCTCTCATTTCTTCAGTTATCGTGATATTGCTACGAAACTTCTGGTGAGTGATCCTAGTCTGAGCTCCAAGAGAAATAGACAGCTGAATTTTGTGGGCGTGGCCTATGTTTTGAAATAGCGCCCCCTAGGACCATTTAAACTATTAGCCCCAAGCCATGCTTTGACTGAGGATTACGAAATTTGGTACACTAATGTGGTGTCTCAGGACCTACAAAAAAGTCTCTTGGAGTCAAGTTCAAAGTCGCACAGGAAGTCGGCCATTTTGGATCAAGTACGCGATTTAGTGGTTTTCGCACACGTTGTTTGGAGAGTGATGCTCCGTCGCCCTTTTCACCAATCTCCTTCAAACTTCTGCTATATACCCTTAAGACATAGGGGAAAAAATTTAACCGTCGGATTTTTCAAAAGTTGAAAGGTGTGGGCGTGGCTAAGCCTCAAACTTTGACCTGTCGCCACGCTACTCTTTTTTTCACAGCTCCCTACTGGACTCCTTTTACCCAATCACCAGGATTCTGTGGCAAACAGCAGTAGACAAGTTGAGGTTACTTGGTCTCCAGTACTGGCAGGTTTTGAAAAAAGGCGGGGCTTTGGGACCATGGCGAAAATCGCCATCACGCCATGGAAATACGTTTGTCTCATTTCTTCAGTTATCGTGATATTGCTACGAAACTTCTGGTGAGTGATCCTAGTCTGAGCTCCAAGAGAAATAGACAGCTGAAGTTTGTGGGCGTGGCCTATATTCTTAAATAGCGCCCCCTAGAGCCATTAAAACTTTCAGCCCCAAGCCATGCTTTGACTGAGGATTACGAAATTTGGTACACTAATGTGGGGTCTCAGGACCTACAAAAAAGTCTCTTGGAGCCAAGCGTAAAGTCGCACAGGAAGTCGGCCATTTTGGTGCAAGTACGTGATTTAGTGGTTTTCGCACACATTGTTTGGAGAGTGATGCTCCGTCGCCCTTTTCACCAATCACCTTCAAACTTCTGCAATACACTCTTAAGACATAGGGGAAAAAATTCAACCGTCGGATTTTTCAAAAGTTGAAAGGTGTGGGCGTGGCTAAGCCTCAAACGTTGACCTTTCGCCATTACTTTACTTGACTTAATAACTCCCATGTGCATGATCAGATCTTTTTCGAACTTTGTCTGTGTGATCATTGACCATATCTGTAAACAATGACAATGTGGACAGCTGACATCACCTAAGCCCCGCCCCCTGACTACAGGAATTTATTTTTTATGCTGAAATGCCCATATTTGTCCCCTCTAATTTAGTCAACATGACCCTAAGGTCATGCACTGTCTTCATGATGCTGTAATGACCATTCAGATCTGATAGCTTTCCAGAAAGGGAGGGGCTTTGATGTCATGGCGAATTCTGGCGTAACGCCGTAATCTTAATATTCAATTTAATGGTGAGCTCAGAGGGGATGCTGAGTCAGGGTGAGGTGCAGACTAGGAGGCCATTCGCGGTTTCTGGTGTCGGGGTGGTTGACGTTTCTGTTCTGTCAGACGTGCACTGGTGCGACGGCAGACCGGAGCGGCGCGGAGCTGCGAGGGCCGAACGACGCTGCTTGCAGCTTTAATTAGGCCCGAGCAGCGAAAGCGCTGCGAAGGCCTCTTGTTTTTGCTCTGATTATTATTATTTTTTGTTATTCCGTGCCCCCTTTGAACAGCTTTTTGGGGACCTTAACATACCCCAAAACTCACAATATTTTGCACACTTGTCAGGCCTGGTGAAAAATTTGATATTTTAAAGGTCCCAAAAAAATCGCAAAGAAAATGGCTGAACAGCGCCCCCTACAAAGTGAAAAAAACCCCTCTCCATAAAGCTTAGTTTATCGTACAGTTATGAAATTTGGTACACTTGTAGTACTCAACAGTCCGCACAGAAAAGTCTCTTGCAACCATGGTCAATATCAAACAGGAAGTCGGCCATTTTGGGTTGAAATGGCGATTTTTTGCCGTTTTTGCCGTTTTTAGGGTCCGTTTCTGATTGGATTGCTCGATCATTTTTCGCACGATCGTCTCAAAAATTGTGTAAAATTGCTCAGAAGGGATGGGCGAACAAAATGAGATAAGGATTCTGAGTTTTCGTATATGTTGAAGGGGCGGAGCCAGGCCTCGAAGTTTGACTACTCGCCAAAAATATTTAAATTGCTATAACTTCATAACTGAATGGAATAGAGTTACCAAACTTTCTGTGGTCATTCGTCATCCACCCACAAAGTAAATTGAAAGGTCGGATGATGACATCACACAAGCCCCGCCCCCTCAGGACCAAAAAGATCAAGTTTTACTGTGAAAGGTCCCAAATTGCCCCATTTCACTTAATCACCACAAATTTGTAGCTGGTAACTCAAGACAAGTGGGGGTTGCTTGGCGTCACTTTATGGGAGTTTTCGGCAGAGGGCGGGGCTGTGGTGGCGCGGCGAATTCAGGCGTACCGCCTTGGCCTTACGTTTGCCTCCCATTTCGTCATTTCCAAAGATATCGTCACGAAACTTCTTGTGAGTGATCCTAGTCCGGCCCCCCAAAAGATCTGATGTGAACATCTGGTGGGCGTGGCCTATTTTCTGAAATAGCGCCCCCTAGGACCATTAAAACTATTAGCCCCAAGCCATGCTTTGACTGAGGATTACGAAATTTGGTACACTAATGTGGTGTCTCAGGACCTACAAAAAAGTCTCTTGGAGTCAAGTTCAAAGTCGCACAGGAAGTCGGCCATTTTGGATCAAGTACGCGATTTAGTGGTTTTCGCACACGTTGTTTGGAGAGTGATGCTCCGTCGCCCTTTTCACCAATCTCCTTCAAACTTCTGCTATATACCCTTAAGACATAGGGGAAAAAATTCAACCGTCGGATTTTTCAAAAGTTGAAAGGTGTGGGCGTGGCTAAGCCTCAAACTTTGACCTGTCGCCACGCTACTCTTTTTTTCACAGCTCCCTACTGGACTCCTTTTACCCAATCACCAGGATTCTGTGGCAAACAGCAGTAGACAAGTTGAGGTTACTTGGTCTCCAGTACTGGCAGGTTTTGAAAAAAGGCGGGGCTTTGGGACCATGGCGAAAATCGCCATCACGCCATGGAAATACGTTTGTCTCTCATTTCTTCAGTTATCGTGATATTGCTACGAAACTTCTGGTGAGTGATCCTAGTCTGAGCTCCAAGAGAAATAGACAGCTGAATTTTGTGGGCGTGGCCTATGTTTTGAAATAGCGCCCCCTAGGACCATTTAAACTATTAGCCCCAAGCCATGCTTTGACTGAGGATTACGAAATTTGGTACACTAATGTGGTGTCTCAGGACCTACAAAAAAGTCTCTTGGAGTCAAGTTCAAAGTCGCACAGGAAGTCGGCCATTTTGGATCAAGTACGCGATTTAGTGGTTTTCGCACACGTTGTTTGGAGAGTGATGCTCCGTCGCCCTTTTCACCAATCTCCTTCAAACTTCTGCTATATACCCTTAAGACATAGGGGAAAAAATTTGACCGTCGGATTTTTCAAAAGTTGAAAGGTGTGGGCGTGGCTAAGCCTCAAACTTTGACCTGTCGCCACGCTACTCTTTTTTTCACAGCTCCCTACTGGACTCCTTTTACCCAATCACCAGGATTCTGTGGCAAACAGCAGTAGACAAGTTGAGGTTACTTGGTCTCCAGTACTGGCAGGTTTTGAAAAAAGGCGGGGCTTTGGGACCATGGCGAAAATCGCCATCACGCCATGGAAATACGTTTGTCTCATTTCTTCAGTTATCGTGATATTGCTACGAAACTTCTGGTGAGTGATCCTAGTCTGAGCTCCAAGAGAAATAGACAGCTGAAGTTTGTGGGCGTGGCCTATATTCTTAAATAGCGCCCCCTAGAGCCATTAAAACTTTCAGCCCCAAGCCATGCTTTGACTGAGGATTACGAAATTTGGTACACTAATGTGGGGTCTCAGGACCTACAAAAAAGTCTCTTGGAGCCAAGCGTAAAGTCGCACAGGAAGTCGGCCATTTTGGTGCAAGTACGTGATTTAGTGGTTTTCGCACACATTGTTTGGAGAGTGATGCTCCGTCGCCCTTTTCACCAATCACCTTCAAACTTCTGCAATACACTCTTAAGACATAGGGGAAAAAATTCAACCGTCGGATTTTTCAAAAGTTGAAAGGTGTGGGCGTGGCTAAGCCTCAAACGTTGACCTTTCGCCATTACTTTACTTGACTTAATAACTCCCATGTGCATGATCAGATCTTTTTCGAACTTTGTCTGTGTGATCATTGACCATATCTGTAAACAATGACAATGTGGACAGCTGACATCACCTAAGCCCCGCCCCCTGACTACAGGAATTTATTTTTTATGCTGAAATGCCCATATTTGTCCCCTCTAATTTAGTCAACATGACCCTAAGGTCATGCACTGTCTTCATGATGCTGTAATGACCATTCAGATCTGATAGCTTTCCAGAAAGGGAGGGGCTTTGATGCCATGGCGAATTCTGGCGTAACGCCGTAATCTTAATATTCAATTTAATGGTGAGCTCAGAGGGGATGCTGAGTCAGGGTGAGGTGCAGACTAGGAGGCCATTCGCGGTTTCTGGTGTCGGGGTGGTTGACGTTTCTGTTCTGTCAGACGTGCACTGGTGCGACGGCAGACCGGAGCGGCGCGGAGCTGCGAGGGCCGAACGACGCTGCTTGCAGCTTTAATTATTATTATTTTTTGTTATTCCGTGCCCCCTTTGAACAGCTTTTTGGGGACCTTAACATACCCCAAAACTCACAATATTTTGCACACTTGTCAGGCCTGGTGAAAAATTTGATATTTTAAAGGTCCCAAAAAAATCGCAAAGAAAATGGCTGAACAGCGCCCCCTACAAAGTGAAAAAAACCCCTCTCCATAAAGCTTAGTTTATCGTACAGTTATGAAATTTGGTACACTTGTAGTACTCAACAGTCCGCACAGAAAAGTCTCTTGCAACCATGGTCAATATCAAACAGGAAGTCGGCCATTTTGGGTTGAAATGGCGATTTTTTGCCGTTTTTGCCGTTTTTAGGGTCCGTTTCTGATTGGATTGCTCGATCATTTTTCGCACGATCGTCTCAAAAATTGTGTAAAATTGCTCAGAAGGGATGGGCGAACAAAATGAGATAAGGATTCTGAGTTTTCGTATATGTTGAAGGGGCGGAGCCAGGCCTCGAAGTTTGACTACTCGCCAAAAATATTTAAATTGCTATAACTTCATAACTGAATGGAATAGAGTTACCAAACTTTCTGTGGTCATTCGTCATCCACCCACAAAGTAAATTGAAAGGTCGGATGATGACATCACACAAGCCCCGCCCCCTCAGGACCAAAAAGATCAAGTTTTACTGTGAAAGGTCCCAAATTGCCCCATTTCACTTAATCACCACAAATTTGTAGCTGGTAACTCAAGACAAGTGGGGGTTGCTTGGCGTCACTTTATGGGAGTTTTCGGCAGAGGGCGGGGCTGTGGTGGCGCGGCGAATTCAGGCGTACCGCCTTGGCCTTACGTTTGCCTCCCATTTCGTCATTTCCAAAGATATCGTCACGAAACTTCTTGTGAGTGATCCTAGTCCGGCCCCCCAAAAGATCTGATGTGAACATCTGGTGGGCGTGGCCTATTTTCTGAAATAGCGCCCCCTAGGACCATTAAAACTATTAGCCCCAAGCCATGCTTTGACTGAGGATTACGAAATTTGGTACACTAATGTGGTGTCTCAGGACCTACAAAAAAGTCTCTTGGAGTCAAGTTCAAAGTCGCACAGGAAGTCGGCCATTTTGGATCAAGTACGCGATTTAGTGGTTTTCGCACACGTTGTTTGGAGAGTGATGCTCCGTCGCCCTTTTCACCAATCTCCTTCAAACTTCTGCTATATACCCTTAAGACATAGGGGAAAAAATTCAACCGTCGGATTTTTCAAAAGTTGAAAGGTGTGGGCGTGGCTAAGCCTCAAACTTTGACCTGTCGCCACGCTACTCTTTTTTTCACAGCTCCCTACTGGACTCCTTTTACCCAATCACCAGGATTCTGTGGCAAACAGCAGTAGACAAGTTGAGGTTACTTGGTCTCCAGTACTGGCAGGTTTTGAAAAAAGGCGGGGCTTTGGGACCATGGCGAAAATCGCCATCACGCCATGGAAATACGTTTGTCTCTCATTTCTTCAGTTATCGTGATATTGCTACGAAACTTCTGGTGAGTGATCCTAGTCTGAGCTCCAAGAGAAATAGACAGCTGAATTTTGTGGGCGTGGCCTATGTTTTGAAATAGCGCCCCCTAGGACCATTTAAACTATTAGCCCCAAGCCATGCTTTGACTGAGGATTACGAAATTTGGTACACTAATGTGGTGTCTCAGGACCTACAAAAAAGTCTCTTGGAGTCAAGTTCAAAGTCGCACAGGAAGTCGGCCATTTTGGATCAAGTACGCGATTTAGTGGTTTTCGCACACGTTGTTTGGAGAGTGATGCTCCGTCGCCCTTTTCACCAATCTCCTTCAAACTTCTGCTATATACCCTTAAGACATAGGGGAAAAAATTTAACCGTCGGATTTTTCAAAAGTTGAAAGGTGTGGGCGTGGCTAAGCCTCAAACTTTGACCTGTCGCCACGCTACTCTTTTTTTCACAGCTCCCTACTGGACTCCTTTTACCCAATCACCAGGATTCTGTGGCAAACAGCAGTAGACAAGTTGAGGTTACTTGGTCTCCAGTACTGGCAGGTTTTGAAAAAAGGCGGGGCTTTGGGACCATGGCGAAAATCGCCATCACGCCATGGAAATACGTTTGTCTCATTTCTTCAGTTATCGTGATATTGCTACAAAACTTCTGGTGAGTGATCCTAGTCTGAGCTCCAAGAGAAATAGACAGCTGAAGTTTGTGGGCGTGGCCTATATTCTTAAATAGCGCCCCCTAGAGCCATTAAAACTTTCAGCCCCAAGCCATGCTTTGACTGAGGATTACGAAATTTGGTACACTAATGTGGGGTCTCAGGACCTACAAAAAAGTCTCTTGGAGCCAAGCGTAAAGTCGCACAGGAAGTCGGCCATTTTGGTGCAAGTACGTGATTTAGTGGTTTTCGCACACATTGTTTGGAGAGTGATGCTCCGTCGCCCTTTTCACCAATCACCTTCAAACTTCTGCAATACACTCTTAAGACATAGGGGAAAAAATTCAACCGTCGGATTTTTCAAAAGTTGAAAGGTGTGGGCGTGGCTAAGCCTCAAACGTTGACCTTTCGCCATTACTTTACTTGACTTAATAACTCCCATGTGCATGATCAGATCTTTTTCGAACTTTGTCTGTGTGATCATTGACCATATCTGTAAACAATGACAATGTGGACAGCTGACATCACCTAAGCCCCGCCCCCTGACTACAGGAATTTATTTTTTATGCTGAAATGCCCATATTTGTCCCCTCTAATTTAGTCAACATGACCCTAAGGTCATGCACTGTCTTCATGATGCTGTAATGACCATTCAGATCTGATAGCTTTCCAGAAAGGGAGGGGCTTTGATGCCATGGCGAATTCTGGCGTAACGCCGTAATCTTAATATTCAATTTAATGCTGAGCTCAGAGGGGATGCTGAGTCAGGGTGAGGTGCAGACTAGGAGGCCATTCGCGGTTTCTGGTGTCGGGGTGGTTGACGTTTCTGTTCTGTCAGACGTGCACTGGTGCGACGGCAGACCGGAGCGGCGCGGAGCTGCGAGGGCCGAACGACGCTGCTTGCAGCTTTAATTATTATTATTTTTTGTTATTCCGTGCCCCCTTTGAACGGCTTTTTGGGGACCTTAACATACCCCAAAACTCACAATATTTTGCAAACTTCTCAGGCCTGGTGAAAAATTTGATATTTTAAAGGTCCCAAAAAAATCGCAAAGAAAATGGCTGAACAGCGCCCCCTACAAAGTGAAAAAAAACCCTCTCCATAAAGCTTAGTTTATCGTACAGTTATGAAATTTGGTACACTTGTAGAACTCAACAGTCCGCACAGAAAAGTCTCTTGCAAGCATGGTCAATATCAAACAGGAAGTCGGCCATTTTGGGTTGAAATGGCGATTTTTAGCCGTTTTTGCCGTTTTTAGGGTCCGTTTCTGATTGGATTGCTCGATCATTTTTCGCACGATCGTCTCAAAACTTGTGTAAAATTGCTCAGAAGGAATGGGCGAACAAAATGAGACAAGGATTCTGAGTTTTCGTATATGTTGAAGGGGCGGGGCCAGGCCTCGAAGTTTGACTACTCGCCAAAAAATTTAAAATTGCTATAACTTAATAACTGAAAGGAATAGAATTACCAAACTTTCTGTGGTCATTCGTCATCCAGCCACAAAGTAAATTGAATGGTCGGATGATGACATCACACAAGCCCCGCCCCCTCAGGACCAAAAAGGTCAAGTTTTACTGTGAAAGGTCCCAAATTGCCCCATTTCACTTAATCACCACAAACTTGTAGCTGGTAACTCAAGACAAGTGGAGGTTGCTTGGCGTCACTTTATGGGAGTTTTCGGCAGAAGGCGGGGCTGTGGCGGCGCGGCGAAGTCAGGCGTACCGCCATGGCCTTACGTTTGCCTTCCATTTCGTCATTTCTAAAGATATCGTCACGAAACTTGTTGTGAGTGATCCTAGTCCGGCCCCTCAAAAGATCTGATGTGAACATCCGGTGGGCGTGGCCTATTTTCTGAAATAGGGCCCCCTAGGACCATTAAAACTGTCAGCCCCAAGCCATGCTTTGACTGAGGAGTACGAAATTTGGTACACTAATGTGGTGTCTCAGGACCTACAAAAAAGTCTCTTGGAGCCAAGTGCAAAGTTGCACAGGAAGTCGGCCATTTTGGTCCAAGTACGCAATTTAGTGGTTTTCGCACACGTTGTTTGGAGAGTGATGCTCCGTCGCCATTTTCACCAATCTGCTTCAAACTTCTGCCATCTGCTCTTAAGACATAGAGGAAAAAATTCAACCGTCGGATTTTTCAAAAGTTGAAAGGTGTGGGCGTGGCTAAGCCTCAAACTTTGACCTGTCGCTTCACCACTCTTTTTTTCACAGCTCCCTACTGGACTCCTTTTACCCAATCAGCAGGAGTCTCTGGCAAATAGCAGTAGACAACTTGAGGTCACTTGGTATCCAGTACTGGAAGGTTTCAAAAAAAGGCAGGGCTTTGGGAGCATGGCGAAAATCGCCATCACGCCATGGAAATACGTTTGCCTCTCATTTCTTCATTTATCGTGATATCGTTACGAAACTTCTGGTGAGTGATCCTAGTCTGACCACAAAGAGACATAGACAGCTGAAATATGTGGGCGTGGCCTAATTTCTGAAATAGCGCCCCCTAGGACCATTTAAACTAATAGCCCCAAGCCATGCTTTGACTGAGGATTACGAAATTTGGTACACTAATGTGGTGTCCCAGGACCTACAAAAAAGTCTCTTGGAGCCAATCACAAAATTGCACAGGAAGTCGGCCATTTTGGTCCAAGTACGCGATTTAGTGGTTTTCGCACACGTTGTTTGGAGAGTGATGCTCCGTCGCCCTTTTCACCAATCGCCTTCAAACTTCTGCTGTATACTCTTAAGGCATAGGGGAAAAAATTCAACCGTCGGATTTTTCAAAAGTTGAAAGGTGTGGGCGTGGCTAAGCCTCAAACTTTGACCTGTCGCCGCGCCACTCTTTTTTTCACAGCTCCCTACTGGACTCCTTTTACCCAATCGGCAGGAGTCTCTGGCAAATAGCAGTAGACAACTTGAGGTCACTTGGTATCCAGTACTGGAAGGTTTCAAAAAAAGGCGGGGCTTTGGGAGCATGTCGAAAATCGCCATCACGCCATGGAAATACGTTTGCCTCTCATTTCTTCATTTATCGTGATATTGTTACGAAACTTCTGGTGAGTGATCCTAGTCTGACCCCAAAGAGACATAGACACCTGAAATATGTGGGCGTGGCCTAATTTCTGAAATAGCGCCCCCTAGGACCATTTAATTTATTAGCCCCAAGCCATGCTTTCACTGAGGATTACGAAATTTGGTACACTAATGTGGTGTCCCAGGACCTACAAAAAAGTCTCTTGGAGCCAAGCACAAAATTGCACAGGAAGTCGGCCATTTTGGTCCAAGTACGCGATTTAGTGGTTTTCGCACACGTTGTTTGGAGAGTGATGCTCCTTCGCCCTTTTTACCAATCGCCTTCAAACTTCTGCTATATACTCTTAAGGCATAGGGGAAAAAAGTCAACCGTCGGATTTTTCAAAAGTTGAAAGGTGTAGGCGTGGCTAAGCCTCAAACTTTGACCTTTCGCCATTACTTGACTTAATAACTCCCATGTGCATGATCAGATCTTTTTCGAACTTTGTCTGTGTGATCATTGACCATATCTGTAAACAATGACAATGTGGACAGCTGACATCATCTAAGCCCCGCCCCCTGACTAAAGGAAGTTATTATTTTATGCTGAAATGCCCATATTTGTCCCCTCTAATTTAGTCAACATGACACCTAGGTCATGCACTGTCTTCATGATGCTGTAATGGCCATTCAAATCTGATAGCTTTCCAGAAAGGGAGGGGCTTTAATGCCATGGCGAATTCTGGCGTAACGCCGTAACCTTACAATTCAATTTAATGGTGAGCTCAGAGGGGATGCTTAGTCAGGGTGAGGTGCGGACTAGGAGGCCATTTGCTGTTTCCGGTGACGGGATGATTGACGTTTCTGTTCTGCCAGACATGCCCTGGTGCCCCGGGCTGCCGGCCAGGCCGGAGCGGCGCGGAGCTGCGAGGGCCGAACGACGCTGCTTGCAGCTTTAATTATTATTACGCTTTCTTTTTTCTTCCGCGTCTTTGGGTGGCCTTTAGGGGGTCTTAGCATATCCAAAAAGTCACCAAATTCTGGCCCAATATAGAAAGTGCGTGAAATTTACGTATTTCACTGGCGATGTGAAAGTTGATAAAAAAGTGGCTCGACAGCGCCCCCTAAAGAGTGAAAAATACCCCTCTCCATAAAGCTTAGTTTATCGTACAGTTATGAAATTTGGTATACTGGTACTACTCAACAGTCCGCACAAAAAAGCCTCTTGCAACCATGGTCAATATAAAACAGGAAGTCGGCCATTTTGGGTTGAAATGGCGATTTTTAGCCGTTTTGGCCATTTCTAGGGTCTATATTTGGTTGAACAGTTTCGTCATTTTTCGTACCATAGTCTCAAAAATAGTGTGCCATCGAACAGAAGCGATGGACGCTTCAAATGAGAAAATAAAATTGACTTTTCGTAAATACTGAAGGGGCGGGGCCAGGCCTCAAAGTTCGAGCACTCGCCAAAAAAATTCAAATTGCTATAATTTCACAAATGAAAGAATTACAGTTAAAGTAACTTTCTATGGATAATCGTCATCGCCCCCCGAAGACAAATGAATGGTCGCTGGATGATGTCACACAAGCCCCGCCCCCTCAGGACTTAAAACGTCAAGTTTTACTGGGAAATTTTCCAAAATTCGCCCTGTCGAATAATCAGCCCGAATTTGTAGCAGGTAACTGAAGAGAAGTTGGCGTTGCTTGACGTCACTTTATGGGTGTTTTCTGCAGAAGGCGGGGCTGTGGCGACGCGGCGAAGTCAGGCGTACCGCCGTGACCATACATGTGCCTCCCATGTCGTCATTTCTATAGATACAGTCACGAAACGTCTTGTGAGTGATCCTAGTCCGGCCCCCCAAAAGATCTCATGTGAACATCAAATGGGCGTGGCCTATTTTCTGAAATAGCGCCCCCTAGGTCCATTAAAACTGTCAGCCCCAAGCCATGCTTTGACTGAGGAGTACGAAATTTGGTACACTAATGTGGGGTCTCAGGACCTACAAAAAAGTCTCTTTGAGCCAAGTGCAAAGTCGCACAGGAAGTCGGCCATTTTGGTCCAATTACTCGATTTAGTGGTTTTCACACACGTTATTAGGAGAATGATGTCTCGTCGTCCTTTCCACCTATCACCTTCAAACTCCTGCTATATAATCTTAAGACATAGAGGAAAAAATTCAACCGTCGGATTTTATACAAGTATAAAGGTGTGGGCGTGGCTAAGCCTCAAACTTTGACCTTTCGCCATTACATTACTTGACTTAACAACTCCCATGTGCATGATCAGATCTATATCAAACTCCGTCTGTGTGATCATTGACCACATCTCAAGACAATGACAATGTGGACAGCTGACATCACCTATGCCCCGCCCCCTGACTACAGGAAGTCTATTTTTTAATGGTGAAATGCCCATATTTGTCCCCTCTACTTTAGTCAACATGACACTAAGGTCATGCACTGTCTTCATGATGTTGTAATGACCATTCAGATCTGATAGCTTTTCAGAAAGGGAAGGGCTTTGATGCCACGGCGAATTCTGGCGTGACGCCGTGACCTTACGTTTGACTGTAACTTCCACTAACAACCTCCGATCTGCCCGAGACTGAACATGGCAATCAACAATCATGCCCTTTATTCAACGAGGCACACACCGTTGGTGAAAGTTGTGTAATGTCACCACAGCGCCCCCTACACACCATTAAAACTGTAATAACTCCTACAGACGAGGTTGTAACTGCACCAAACTTGCTATGTGTACTCACACAATGGCACCCACCACAGTCCTGTGGTAAGTTGTTGATATTGCTTTAGCTCCGCCCCCTGACAGATATTAGGCCCTTAATAACACATGCATGATGCAATTCACACCAAACTGCACACAAATGACTGTCATCAACCTACAAACTTCTTCATGGAATAATTCTTAAATTTGGGACAGCGCCCCCTAGATACAAAAAACCTTTGTAACTTCTGCAAAAAAGTTCCAAACTACATCAAACATTGTGGGAGTCATCACACATCTGCAATCAACACATGTATGTGATCACTTGTTCAATTCACTTTAACTCCACCCACTTACAGCTTTTTGTCTCTAGATGACCCATGCAACGTTTGATTGATTCCAAATTAACAGAAAACCATCTTTGATGACCAAAGATGACCTCTATGGCATTTACTTGTAAATGGTCACAACGCCCCCTAGATGGGTTCAAACTTTATTAACTTCTAAAGTCAAAGTCAGAATGGCATTATACTTGGCTTGTGACATCACGTGACTGCACCAAACACATTGATGTGGTTGTTGATTCAAATCCCTGTAGCTCCGCCCCTTTCAGCTCACTGGCTTTAGATAACACACACAACGTCCGTTTGATGCCAAAATAACAGAAAACTGTCCTTGTCAACCAAAGCTGACCTCAATGGGATTTTTCTGTAATTGATCACAGCGCCCCCTAGATAACTTTAACTTTCGAAAACTTTAATAAATATGGGCAAAAAAGCACTAAAGTTGGTCTGTGTCATCACACCAACAGTGTGCTAAAGATAAAGTATGCCCTAGTGGTGAGACATGTAATATAATGGTAGGCTCGGAGGGGATGCTGATTCAGGGTGAGGTGTGGATGAGGTGACTGTTAGCTTTTCTTGGTGTCAGGGTGGTGGACGTTTCAGTCCGTGGACGTGCCCTGGTGCCCCGTGCTGCCGGCCAGGACGGAGCGGCGGGGAGTTGGGTTTGGAGAGCATCGGGGATGGAGCGGAGGGGGTGCGGAAGGAGGGTGAGCATCTTCGCTGCGAGGGCCGAACGACGCTGCTTGCAGCTTTAATTAGGCCCGAGCAGCGAAGCGCTGCGAAGGCCTATTGTATCTGCTCCGTTTATTATTATTACGCTTTCTTTTTTCTTCCGCGTCTTTGGGTGGCCTTTAGGGGGTCTTAGCATATCCAAAAAGTCACCAAATTCTGGCCCAATATAGAAAGTGCGTGAAATTTACGTATTTCACTGGCGATGTGAAAGTTGATAAAAAAGTGGCTCGACAGCGCCCCCTAAAGAGTGAAAAATACCCCTCTCCATAAAGCTTAGTTTATCGTACAGTTATGAAATTTGGTATACTGGTACTACTCAACAGTCCGCACAAAAAAGCCTCTTGCAACCATGGTCAATATAAAACAGGAAGTCGGCCATTTTGGGTTGAAATGGCGATTTTTAGCCGTTTTGGCCATTTCTAGGGTCTATATTTGGTTGAACAGTTTCGTCATTTTTCGTACCATAGTCTCAAAAATAGTGTGCCATCGAACAGAAGCGATGGACGCTTCAAATGAGAAAATAAAATTGACTTTTCGTAAATACTGAAGGGGCGGGGCCAGGCCTCAAAGTTCGAGCACTCGCCAAAAAAATTCAAATTGCTATAATTTCACAAATGAAAGAATTACAGTTAAAGTAACTTTCTATGGATAATCGTCATCGCCCCCCGAAGACAAATGAATGGTCGCTGGATGATGTCACACAAGCCCCGCCCCCTCAGGACTTAAAACGTCAAGTTTTACTGGGAAATTTTCCAAAATTCGCCCTGTCGAATAATCAGCCCGAATTTGTAGCAGGTAACTGAAGAGAAGTTGGCGTTGCTTGACGTCACTTTATGGGTGTTTTCTGCAGAAGGCGGGGCTGTGGCGACGCGGCGAAGTCAGGCGTACCGCCGTGACCATACATGTGCCTCCCATGTCGTCATTTCTATAGATACAGTCACGAAACGTCTTGTGAGTGATCCTAGTCCGGCCCCCCAAAAGATCTCATGTGAACATCAAATGGGCGTGGCCTATTTTCTGAAATAGCGCCCCCTAGGTCCATTAAAACTGTCAGCCCCAAGCCATGCTTTGACTGAGGAGTACGAAATTTGGTACACTAATGTGGGGTCTCAGGACCTACAAAAAAGTCTCTTTGAGCCAAGTGCAAAGTCGCACAGGAAGTCGGCCATTTTGGTCCAATTACTCGATTTAGTGGTTTTCACACACGTTATTAGGAGAATGATGTCTCGTCGTCCTTTCCACCTATCACCTTCAAACTCCTGCTATATAATCTTAAGACATAGAGGAAAAAATTCAACCGTCGGATTTTATACAAGTATAAAGGTGTGGGCGTGGCTAAGCCTCAAACTTTGACCTTTCGCCATTACATTACTTGACTTAACAACTCCCATGTGCATGATCAGATCTATATCAAACTCCGTCTGTGTGATCATTGACCACATCTCAAGACAATGACAATGTGGACAGCTGACATCACCTATGCCCCGCCCCCTGACTACAGGAAGTCTATTTTTTAATGGTGAAATGCCCATATTTGTCCCCTCTACTTTAGTCAACATGACACTAAGGTCATGCACTGTCTTCATGATGTTGTAATGACCATTCAGATCTGATAGCTTTTCAGAAAGGGAAGGGCTTTGATGCCACGGCGAATTCTGGCGTGACGCCGTGACCTTACGTTTGACTGTAACTTCCACTAACAACCTCCGATCTGCCCGAGACTGAACATGGCAATCAACAATCATGCCCTTTATTCAACGAGGCACACACCGTTGGTGAAAGTTGTGTAATGTCACCACAGCGCCCCCTACACACCATTAAAACTGTAATAACTCCTACAGACGAGGTCGTAACTGCACCAAACTTGCTATGTGTACTCACACAATGGCACCCAC
Organism: Nothobranchius furzeri; assembly: GCF_043380555.1. NCBI lineage: Eukaryota > Metazoa > Chordata > Actinopteri > Cyprinodontiformes > Nothobranchiidae > Nothobranchius > Nothobranchius furzeri. Next base: position 79,452,358 of record NC_091746.1, on the reverse strand, counting down.
CACAGTCCTGTGGTAAGTTGTTGATATTGCTTTAGCTCCGCCCCCTGACAGATATTAGGCCCTTAATAACACATGCATGATGCAATTCACACCAAACTGCACACAAATGACTGTCATCAACCTACAAACTTCTTCATGGAATAATTCTTAAATTTGGGACAGCGCCCCCTAGATACAAAAAACCTTTGTAACTTCTGCAAAAAAGTTCCAAACTACATCAAACATTGTGGGAGTCATCACACATCTGCAATCAACACATGTATGTGATCACTTGTTCAATTCACTTTAACTCCACCCACTTACAGCTTTTTGTCTCTAGATGACCCATGCAACGTTTGATTGATTCCAAATTAACAGAAAACCATCTTTGATGACCAAAGATGACCTCTATGGCATTTACTTGTAAATGGTCACAACGCCCCCTAGATGGGTTCAAACTTTATTAACTTCTAAAGTCAAAGTCAGAATGGCATTATACTTGGCTTGTGACATCACGTGACTGCACCAAACACATTGATGTGGTTGTTGATTCAAATCCCTGTAGCTCCGCCCCTTTCAGCTCACTGGCTTTAGATAACACACACAACGTCCGTTTGATGCCAAAATAACAGAAAACTGTCCTTGTCAACCAAAGCTGACCTCAATGGGATTTTTCTGTAATTGATCACAGCGCCCCCTAGATAACTTTAACTTTCGAAAACTTTAATAAATATGGGCAAAAAAGCACTAAAGTTGGTCTGTGTCATCACACCAACAGTGTGCTAAAGATAAAGTATGCCCTAGTGGTGAGACATGTAATATAATGGTAGGCTCGGAGGGGATGCTGATTCAGGGTGAGGTGTGGATGAGGTGACTGTTAGCTTGTCTTGGTGTCAGGGTGGTGGACGTTTCAGTCCGTGGACGTGCCCTGGTGCCCCGTGCTGCCGGCCAGGACGGAGCGGCGGGGAGTTGGGTTTGGAGAGCATCGGGGATGGAGCGGAGGGGGTGCGGAAGGAGGGTGAGCATCTTCGCTGCGAGGGCCGAACGACGCTGCTTGCAGCTTTAATTAGGCCCGAGCAGCGAAGCGCTGCGAAGGCCTATTGTATCTGCTCCGTTTATTAGGCCCGAGCAGTGAAGCTGCGAAGGCCTATTGTATCTGCTCCGTTTATTATTATTTTTTTTTTTTCTTTTTTTTTCTTCCGCGTCTTTGGATGGCCTTTAGGGGGTCTTAGCATATCCAAAAAGTCACCAAATTCTGGCCCAATATAGAAAGTGCGTGAAATTTACGTATTTCACTGGCAACGTGAAAGTTGGTAAAAAAATGTTTATACAGCGCCCCCTGGAAAATTAAAAATACCCCTCCGCTTTGACCTTTTTTCATAGTAGAGTGATGAAATTTGGTACACTTGTAGAACTCAACAATACGCACAGAAAAGCCTCTTGCACCCATGGTCAATATCAAACAGGAAGTCGGCCATTTTGGACTAAAGTGGCCATTTTGACCCCGTTTTGGCCATTTCTAGGGTCTATATTTGGTTTAACAGTTTGGTCATTTTTCGCACGATCGTCTCAAAAATAGTGTGCGATCGAACAGAAGCGATGGACGATTAAAATGAGACAATAAAATTGACTTTTCGTAAATACTGAAGGGGCGGGACCAGGCCTCAAAGTTCGAGCACTCGCCAAAAAAATTCAAATTGCTATAGATTCATAAATGAAAGAATTACAGTTAAAGAAATGTTCTAAGGACAATCGTCGTCGACCTCCGAAGACAAATGAATGGTCGATTGATGATGTCACATAAGCCCCGCCCCCTCAGGACTTAAAAGGTCAAGATTTACTGGGAAATTTTCCAAAATTCGCCCTTTCCAATAACCACCCCAAATTTGTAGCGGGTAACTGAAGACAAGTTGGGGTTGCTTGGCGTCACTTTATTGGAGTTTTCTCCAGAAGGCGGGGCTGTGGCGGCGCGGCGAAGTCAGGCGTACCGCTTAGGCCTTACGTTTGCCTCCCATTTCGTCATTTCTAGAGATATCGCCACAAAACCTCTTGGGAGTGATCCTAGTTCAGCCCCCCACAAAATATGATGTGAACATCCGGTGGGCGTGGCCTATTTTCTGAAATAGCGCCCCCTAGGACCATTAAAACTGTCAGCCCCAAGTCATGCTTTGACTGAGGATTATGAAATTTGGCACACTAATGTGGTGTCTCAGGACCTACAAAAAAGTCTCTTGGAGCCAAGTGCAAAGTCGCACAGGAAGTCGGCCATTTTGGTCCAAGTACTCGATTTAGTGGTTTTCGCACACGTTGTTTGGAGAGTGATGCTCCATCGCCCTTTTCACCAATCGCCTTCAAACTTCTGCTATAGACTCTTAAGACATAAAGGAAAAAATTCAACCGTCGGATTTTAAATAAGTATAAAGGTGTGGGCGTGGCTAAGCCTCAAACTTTGACCTGTCACCACGCCACTCTTTTTTTCACAGCTACCTATTGGACTCCTTTTACCCAATCGCCAGCAATCTCTGGCGAATAGCAGCTGACAAGTTGAGGTCACTTAGTCTCCAGTACTGGCAGGTTTTGAAAAAAGGCGGGGCTTTGGGAGCATGGCAAAATTCACCATCACGCCATGGCAATACGTTTGCCTCTCATTTCTTCAATTATCGTGCCATCACCACAAAATGTCTGGTGAGTGATCCTAGTCTGACCCCCAATAGATTTGGACAGCTGTAGTTTGTGGGCGTGGCCTATTTTCTGAAATGGCGCCCTCTAGGACCATTAAAACTGTCAGCCCCTAGCCATGCTTTGACTGAGGAGTACGAAATCTGGTACACTAATGTGGTGTCTCCGGTCCTACAAAAAAGTCTCTTGGAGCCAAGTGCAAAGTCGCACAGGAAGTCGGCCATTTTGGTCCAAGTAGTCGATTTAGTGGTTTTCGCACACGTTGTTTGGAGAGTGTTACACCATTGCCCTTTTCACCAATCACCTTCAAACTTCTGCTATAGACTCTTAAGACAAAGGGGAAAAAATTCAACCTACGGATTTTAAATAAGTATAAAGGTGTGGGCGTGGCTAAGCCTCAAACTTTGACCTGTCGCCACGCCACTCTTTTTTTCACAGCTCCCTATTGGACTCCTTTTAACCAATCACCAGCAATCACTGGCAAATAGCAGCAGACAAGTTAAGGTCACTTGGTCTATAGTACTGGCAGCTTTCGAATAAAGGCGGGGCTTTGGGAGCATGGCGAAATTCGCCATCACGCCATGGAAATACGTTTGTCTCTCATTTCTTCAATCATTGTGACATCGCCACACAATTTCTGATGAGTGATCCTACTCTGACCCCTAATAGAATTGGACAGCTGAAGTTTGTGGGCGTGGCCTATTTTCTGAAATAGCGCCCCCTAGGACCATTAAAACTGTCAGCCCCAAGCCGTGCTTTGACTGAGGATCACGAAATTTGGCACACTAATGTAGTGTCTCAGGACCTACAAAAAAGTCTCTTGGAGCCAAGCGCAATGTCGCACAGGAGGTCGGCCATTTTGGTCCAAGTACTCGATTTAGTGGTTTTCGCACACGTTATTAGGAGAATGATGTCTCGTCGCCCTTTCCACCGATCACCTTCAAACTCTTGCTATATACTCTTAAGACATAGAGGAAAAGATTCAACCGTCGGATTTTAAATAAGTATAAAGGTGTGGGCGTGGCTAAGCCTCAAACTTTGACCAGTCGCCATTACGTTACTTGACTCAATAACTCCCTTGTGCATGATCAGATCAATTTCAAACTTTGTCCGTGTGATCACTGACCACATCTGAAGACAGTGACAATGTGGACAGCTGGCATCACCTAAGCCCCGCCCCCTGACTACAGGAAGTCTTCTGTTTTATGGTGAAATGCCCATATTTGTCCCCTCTAATTTAGTCAACATGACACTAAGGTCATGCACTGTCTTCATGATGTTCTAATGACTATTCAGATCTGATAGCTTTTCAGAAAGGGAGGAGCTTTGATGCCATGGCGATTTCTGGCGTGACGCTGTGACCTTACGTTTGACTGTAACTTCCACAAACAGCCTCCGATTTGCCAGAGACTGAACATCACATCACCAGTGTGGTAAAGATAGAGTATCTCCTAGTGGTGAGACGTGTAATGCTGGGCTCAGAGGGGATGCTGAATCAGGGTGAGGTGTGGACGAGGAGGCCGTTCACGGTTTCTGGTGTCGGGGTGGTTGACTTTCTGTTCTGCCAGACGTGCCCTGGTGCCCCCGGCTGCCGTCCAGGATGGACAAGCGCGGAGCTGGGTTTGGAGAGCGTCGGGGATGGAGCGGAGGGGGTGCGGAAGGAGGGCGAGCAGCTTCGCTGCGAGGGCCGAACGACGCTGCTTGCAGCTTTAATTATTATTCTTTTTTCTTCCGCGTCTTTGAATGGCCTTTAGGGGGTCTTAGCATATCCAAAAAGTCACCAAATTCTGGCCCAATATAGAAAGTGCGTGAAATTTACGTATTTCACTGGCGAAGTGAAAGTTCGTCAAAAAGTGACTGAACAGCGCCCCCTAGAAAGTGAAAAATACCCCTCTCCATAAAGCTTAGTTTATCGTACAGTTATGAAATTTGGTATACTTGTAGTACTCAACAGTCCGCACAGAAAAGTCTCTTGCAACCATGGTCAATATCAAACAGGAAGTCGGCCATTTTGGAGTAAAGTGGCCATTTTGACCCCGTTTTGGCCATTTCTAGGGTCTATATTTGGTTGAACAGTTTGGTCATTTTTCGCACCATCGTCTCAAAAATTGTGCGAGATCGAACAGAAGCGATGGACGATTCAAATGAGACAATAAAATTGACTTTTCGTAAATACTGAAGGGGCGGGGCCAGGCCTCAAAGTTCGAGCACTCGCCAAAAAAATTCAAATTGCTATAATTTCATAAATGAAAGAATTACAGTTAAAGAAATGTTCTGTGGACAATTGTCATCGCCCTCCGAAGACAAATGAATGGTCGATTGATGATGTCACATAAGCCCCGCCCCCTCAGGACTTAAAAGGTCAAGTTTTACTGGGAAATTTTCCAAAATTCGCCCTTTCCAATAATCACCCCAAATTTGTAGCGGGTAACTGAAGACAAGTTGGGGTTGCTTGGCTTCACTTTATGGGAGTTTTCTGCAGAAGGCGGGGCTGTGGCGGCGCGGCGAATTCAGGCGTACCGCTTAGGCCTTACGTTTGCCTCCCATTTCGTCATTTCTATAGATATCGCCACGAAGCTTCTTGTGAGTGATCCTAGTCTGGCCCCCCAAAAGATCTGATGTGAAATTCCGGTGGACGTGGTCTATTTTCTGAAATAGCGCCCCCTAGGACCATTAAAACTGACAGCCCCAAGCCATGCTTTGACTGAGGATTACGAAATTTGGTACACTAATGTGGTGTCTCAGGACCTACAAAAAAGTCTCTTGGAGCCAAGTGCATTGTCGCACAGGAAGTCGGCCATTTTGGTCCAAGTGCGCAATTTAGTGGTTTTCGCACACGTTGTTTGGAGAGTGATGCTCCGTCGCCCTTTTCACCAATTGCCTTCACACTTCGGCTACATACTCTTAAGACATAGATGAAAAAATTCAACCGTCGGATTTTAAATAAGTATAAAGGTGTGGGCGTGGCTAAGCCTCAAACTTTGACCTGTCGCCACGCCACTCTTTTTTTTCACAGCTCCCTATTGGACTCCTTTTAACCAATCACCACCAAACAGTGGCGAATAGCAGCAGACAAGTTGAGGTCACTTGGTCTATAGTACTGGCAGGTTTCGAATAAAGGCGGGGCTTTGGGAGAATGGCGAAATTCGCCATCACGACATGGAAATACGTTTGTCTCTCATTTCTTCAGTCATTGTGACATCGCCATACAAGTTCTGATGAGTGATCCTACTCTGACCCCTAATAGAATTGGACAGCTGAAGTTTGTGGGCGTGGCCTATTTTCTGAAACAGCGCCCCCTAGGACCATTAAAACAGTCAGCCCCAAGCCATGCTTTGACTGAGGATCACAAAATTTGGCACACTAATGTAGTGTACCAGGACCTACAAAAAAGTCTCTTGGAGCCAAGCACAGTGTCGCACAGGAGGTCGGCCATTTTGGTCCAAGTACTCAATTTAGTGGTTTTCGCACACGTTATTAGGAGAATGATATCTCCTCGCCCTTTCCACCGATCACCTTCAAACCTCTGCTATATACTCTTAAGACATAGAGGAAAAAATTCAACCGTCGGATTTTAAATAAGTATAAAGGTGTGGGCGTGGCTAAGCCTCAAACTTTGACCAGTCGCCATTACCTTATTTGACTTAACAACTCCCATGTGCATGATCAGATCAATTTCATACTTTGTCTGTGTGATCACTGACCACATCTGAAGACAGTGACAATGTGGACAGCTGACATCACCTAAGCCCCGCCCCCTGACTACAGGAAGTCAACTGTTTTATGGTGAAATGCCCATATTTGTTCCCTCTAATTTAGTCAAGATGACACTAAGGTCATGCACTGTCTTCATGATGTTGTAATGACCATTCAGATCTGATAGCTTTTCAGAAAGGCAGGGGCTTTGATGCCATGGCGATTTCTGACGTGATGCTGTGACCTTACGTTTGACTGTAACTTCCACAAACAGCCTCCGACTTGCCCGAGACTGAACATCGCATCACCAGTGTGGTAAAGATAGAGTATCTCCTAGTGGTGAGACGTGTAATGGTGGGCTCAGAGGGGATGCTGAGTCAGGGTAAGGTGTGGACGAGGAGGCCGTTCACGGTTTCTGGTGTCGGGGTGGTTGACTTTCTGTTCCGCCAGACGTTCCCTGGTGCCCCCGGCTGCCGGCCAGGATGGAGAAGCGCGGAGCTGGGTTTGGAGAGCGTCGGGGATGGAGCGGAGGGGGTGCGGAAGGAGGGCGAGCAGCTTCGCTGCGAGGGCCGAACGACGCTGCTTGCAGCTTTAATTATTATTACGCTTTCTTTTTTCTTCCGCGTCTTTGGGTGGCCTTTAGGGGGTCTTAGCATATCCAAAAAGTCACCAAATTCTGGCCCAATATAGAAAGTGCGTGAAATTTACGTATTTCACTGGCGATGTGAAAGTTGATAAAAAAGTGGCTCGACAGCGCCCCCTAAAGAGTGAAAAATACCCCTCTCCATAAAGCTTAGTTTATCGTACAGTTATGAAATTTGGTATACTGGTACTACTCAACAGTCCGCACAAAAAAGCCTCTTGCAACCATGGTCAATATAAAACAGGAAGTCGGCCATTTTGGGTTGAAATGGCGATTTTTAGCCGTTTTGGCCATTTCTAGGGTCTATATTTGGTTGAACAGTTTCGTCATTTTTCGTACCATAGTCTCAAAAATAGTGTGCCATCGAACAGAAGCGATGGACGCTTCAAATGAGAAAATAAAATTGACTTTTCGTAAATACTGAAGGGGCGGGGCCAGGCCTCAAAGTTCGAGCACTCGCCAAAAAAATTCAAATTGCTATAATTTCACAAATGAAAGAATTACAGTTAAAGTAACTTTCTATGGATAATCGTCATCGCCCCCCGAAGACAAATGAATGGTCGCTGGATGATGTCACACAAGCCCCGCCCCCTCAGGACTTAAAACGTCAAGTTTTACTGGGAAATTTTCCAAAATTCGCCCTGTCGAATAATCAGCCCGAATTTGTAGCAGGTAACTGAAGAGAAGTTGGCGTTGCTTGACGTCACTTTATGGGTGTTTTCTGCAGAAGGCGGGGCTGTGGCGACGCGGCGAAGTCAGGCGTACCGCCGTGACCATACATGTGCCTCCCATGTCGTCATTTCTATAGATACAGTCACGAAACGTCTTGTGAGTGATCCTAGTCCGGCCCCCCAAAAGATCTCATGTGAACATCAAATGGGCGTGGCCTATTTTCTGAAATAGCGCCCCCTAGGTCCATTAAAACTGTCAGCCCCAAGCCATGCTTTGACTGAGGAGTACGAAATTTGGTACACTAATGTGGGGTCTCAGGACCTACAAAAAAGTCTCTTTGAGCCAAGTGCAAAGTCGCACAGGAAGTCGGCCATTTTGGTCCAATTACTCGATTTAGTGGTTTTCACACACGTTATTAGGAGAATGATGTCTCGTCGTCCTTTCCACCTATCACCTTCAAACTCCTGCTATATAATCTTAAGACATAGAGGAAAAAATTCAACCGTCGGATTTTATACAAGTATAAAGGTGTGGGCGTGGCTAAGCCTCAAACTTTGACCTTTCGCCATTACATTACTTGACTTAACAACTCCCATGTGCATGATCAGATCTATATCAAACTCCGTCTGTGTGATCATTGACCACATCTCAAGACAATGACAATGTGGACAGCTGACATCACCTATGCCCCGCCCCCTGACTACAGGAAGTCTATTTTTTAATGGTGAAATGCCCATATTTGTCCCCTCTACTTTAGTCAACATGACACTAAGGTCATGCACTGTCTTCATGATGTTGTAATGACCATTCAGATCTGATAGCTTTTCAGAAAGGGAAGGGCTTTGATGCCACGGCGAATTCTGGCGTGACGCCGTGACCTTACGTTTGACTGTAACTTCCACTAACAACCTCCGATCTGCCCGAGACTGAACATGGCAATCAACAATCATGCCCTTTATTCAACGAGGCACACACCGTTGGTGAAAGTTGTGTAATGTCACCACAGCGCCCCCTACACACCATTAAAACTGTAATAACTCCTACAGACGAGGTCGTAACTGCACCAAACTTGCTATGTGTACTCACACAATGGCACCCACCACAGTCCTGTGGTAAGTTGTTGATATTGCTTTAGCTCCGCCCCCTGACAGATATTAGGCCCTTAATAACACATGCATGATGCAATTCACACCAAACTGCACACAAATGACTGTCATCAACCTACAAACTTCTTCATGGAATAATTCTTAAATTTGGGACAGCGCCCCCTAGATACAAAAAACCTTTGTAACTTCTGCAAAAAAGTTCCAAACTACATCAAACATTGTGGGAGTCATCACACATCTGCAATCAACACATGTATGTGATCACTTGTTCAATTCACTTTAACTCCACCCACTTACAGCTTTTTGTCTCTAGATGACCCATGCAACGTTTGATTGATTCCAAATTAACAGAAAACCATCTTTGATGACCAAAGATGACCTCTATGGCATTTACTTGTAAATGGTCACAACGCCCCCTAGATGGGTTCAAACTTTATTAACTTCTAAAGTCAAAGTCAGAATGGCATTATACTTGGCTTGTGACATCACCTGACTGCACCAAACACATTGATGTGGTTGTTGATTCAAATCCCTGTAGCTCCGCCCCTTTCAGCTCACTGGCTTTAGATAACACACACAACGTCCGTTTGATGCCAAAATAACAGAAAACTGTCCTTGTCAACCAAAGCTGACCTCAATGGGATTTTTCTGTAATTGATCACAGCGCCCCCTAGATAACTTTAACTTTCGAAAACTTTAATAAATATGGGCAAAAAAGCACTAAAGTTGGTCTGTGTCATCACACCAACAGTGTGCTAAAGATAAAGTATGCCCTAGTGGTGAGACATGTAATATAATGGTAGGCTCGGAGGGGATGCTGATTCAGGGTGAGGTGTGGATGAGGTGACTGTTAGCTTTTCTTGGTGTCAGGGTGGTGGACGTTTCAGTCCGTGGACGTGCCCTGGTGCCCCGTGCTGCCGGCCAGGACGGAGCGGCGGGGAGTTGGGTTTGGAGAGCATCGGGGATGGAGCGGAGGGGGTGCGGAAGGAGGGTGAGCATCTTCGCTGCGAGGGCCGAACGACGCTGCTTGCAGCTTTAATTAGGCCCGAGCAGCGAAAGCGCTGCGAAGGCCTCTTGTTTTTGCTCTGATTATTATTATTTTTTGTTATTCCGTGCCCCCTTTGAACAGCTTTTTGGGGACCTTAACATACCCCAAAACTCACAATATTTTGCACACTTGTCAGGCCTGGTGAAAAATTTGATATTTTAAAGGTCCCAAAAAAATCGCAAAGAAAATGGCTGAACAGCGCCCCCTACAAAGTGAAAAAAAACCCTCTCCATAAAGCTTAGTTTATCGTACAGTTATGAAATTTGGTACACTTGTAGTACTCAACAGTCCGCACAGAAAAGTCTCTTGCAACCATGGTCAATATCAAACAGGAAGTCGGCCATTTTGGGTTGAAATGGCAATTTTTTGCCGTTTTTGCCGTTTTTAGGGTCCGTCTCTGATTGGATTGCTCGATCATTTTTCGCACGATCGTCTCAAAAATTGTGTAAAATTGCTCAGAAGGGATGGGCGAACAAAATGAGATAAGGATTCTGAGTTTTCGTATATGTTGAAGGGGCGGAGCCAGGCCTCAAAGTTTGACTACTCGCCAAAAAAATTTAAATTGCTATAACTTCATAATTGAATGGAATGGAGTTACCAAACTTTCTGTGGTCATTTGTCATCGACCCACAAAGTAAATTGAATGGTCGGTTGATGACATCACACAAGCCCCGCCCCCTCAGGACCAAAAAGGTCAAGTTTTACTGTGAAAGATCCCAAATTGCCCCATTTCACTTAATCACCACAAATTTGGAGCTGGTAATTCAAGGCAAGAGGGGGTTGCTTGGCGTCACTTTATGGGAGTTTTCGGCAGAGGGCGGGGCTGTGGCGGCGCGGCGAAGTAAGGCGTACCGCCGTGGCCTTACGTTTGCCTCCCATTTCTTTATTTCTAAAGATGTCGTCACGAAACTTCTTGTGAGTGATCCTAGTCTGGCCCCCCAAAAAATCTGACGTGAACATCCGGTGGGCGTGGCCAATTTTCTGAAATAGCGCCCCCTAGGACCATTAAAACTGTCAGCCCCAAGCCATGCTTTGACTGAGGATTACGAAATTTGGTACACTAATGTGGTGTCTCAGGACCTACAAAAAAGTCTCTTGGAGCCAAGTGCAAAGTCGCACAGGAAGTCGGCCATTTTGGTCCAAGTGCGCGATTTAGTGGTTTTCACACACGTTGTTTGGAGAGTGATACTCCGTCGCCCTTTTCACCAATCACTTTCAAACTTCTGCTATATAGTCTTAAGACATAGAGGAAAAAATTCAACCGTCGGATTTTAAATAAGTATAAAGGTGTGGGCGTGGCTAAGCCTCAAACTTTGACCTTTCGCCACGCCACTCTTTTTTTCACAGCTCCTTATTGGACTCCTTTTACCCAATCACCAGGAATCTCTGGTAAATAGCAGCAGGCAAGTTGAGGTCACTTGGTCTCCAGTACTGGAAGGTTTTGAAAAAAGGCGGGGCTTTGGGAGCATGGCGAAATTCGCCATCACGCCATGGATATACGTTTGCCTCTCATTTCTTCATTTATCGTGATATCACCTCGACCATTGTTGTGAGTGATCCTAGTCTGACCCCCAATAGAAAAGGTCAGCTTAAGTTTGTGGGCGTGGCCTATTTTCTGTATTAGCGCCCCCTAGGACCATTAAAACTGTCAGCCCCAAGCCATGCTTTGACTGAGGATTACGAAATTTGGTACAATAATGTGGTGTCTCAGGACCTACAAAAAAGTCTCTTGGAGCCAAGTGCAAAGTCGCACAGGAAGTCGGCCATTTTGGTCCAAGTGCGCGATTTAGTGGTTTTCACACACGTTGTTTGGAGAGTGATGCTCCGTCGCCCTTTTCACCAATCGCCTTCGAGCTTCTGCTATATACTCTTAAGACATAGAGGAAAAAATTCAACCGTCGGATTTTAAATAAGTATAAAGGTGTGGGTGTGGCTAAGCCTCAAACTTTGACCTTTCGCCACGCCACTCTTTTTTTCACAGCTCCTTATTGGACTCCTTTTACCCAATCACCTGGAATCTCTGGTAAATAGCAGCTGACAAGTTGAGGTCACTTGGTCTACAGTACTGGCAGGTTTTGAAAAAAGGCGAGGCTTTGGGAGCATGGCGAAATTCGCCATCACGTCATGGCAATACGTTTGCCTCTCATTTCTTCAATTATCGTGACATCGCCACAAAATGTCTGGTGAGTGATCCTAGTCTAACCCCCAATAGAAATGGGCATCTGAGATTTGTGGGCGTGGCCTATATTCTGAAATAGCGCCCCCTAGGACCATTAAAACTGTCAGCCCCAAGACAAGGTTTGACTGAGGATTACGAAAATTGGTACACTCATGTAGGGTCTCTGGCCCTACAAAAAAGTCTCTTGGAGCCAAGCGCAATTTCGCACAGGAGGTCGGCCATTTTGGTCCAAGTACTCGATTTAGTGGTTTTCGCACACGTTGTTTGGACATTGATGGCCCGTTGCCCTTTACACCGATCACCTTCAAACTTATGCTATGTACTTTTAAGTCAAAGGGGAAAAAATTCAACCGTCGGATTTTAAATAAGTATAAAGGTGTGGGCGTGGCTAAGCCTCAAACTTTGACCTTTCGCCATGACATTACTTGACTTAATAACTCCCATGTGCATGATCAGATCTAATTCAAACTTTGTCTGTGTGATCACTGACCACATCTCAAGATAACGACAATGTGGACAGCTGACATCACCTAAGCCCCGCCCCCTGACAACAGGAAGTCTATTGTTTTATGGTGAAATGCCTATATTTGTCCCCTCTAATTTAATGAAAATGACACTCAGGTCATACAGTGTCTTCATGATGTTTTAAAGACCATTCAGATCTGATAGCTTTCCAGAAAGGGAGGGGCTTTGATGCCATGGTGAATGCTGGCGTGACGCCATGACCTTACATTTGACTGTAACTTCCACAAACGGCCTCCGATTTGCCCGAAACTGAATATGGCAATGAACAATCATGCCCTTTAGCCAATGAGGCACAAACGGTTGGTGAATGTTATATAATGTCACCAAAGCTGACCTCAATGGGACTTTTCTGTAGTTGGTCACAGCGCCACCTAGATAACGTTATCCTTCGATAACTTTAAAAAACATGGTCAGAATAGCATTAAAGTTGGTCACTGTCATCACACCACCAGTGTGGTAAAGATAGAGGATTCCCTAGTGGTGAGACATAAAATATAATGGTGGGCTCAAAGGGGATGCTGAGTCAGGGTGAGTTGCGGACAAGGTGGCCGTTAGCAGTTTCTGGTGTTGGGGTGGTCGACGTTTGTGTTCTGCGGACGTGCCCTGGTGCCCCGGGCTGCCGGCCAGGCCGGAGCGGCGCGGAGCTGCGAGGGCCGAACGACGCTGCTTGCAGCTTTAATTTTTATTTATTATTCTTAGCCCGCTTTGAATGGCTTTTTGGGGACCTTATCATACCCCAAAACTCACAATATTTTGCAAAGATGTCAGGCCTGGTGAAAAATTTGATATTTTAATGGTCCCAAAAAAATTGCAAAGAAAATGGCTGAACAGCGCCCCCTAGAAAGTGAAAAAAACCCCTCTCCATAAAGCTTAGTTTATCGTACAATTATGAAATTTGGTACACTTGTAGTACTCACCAGTCCGCACAGAAAAGTCTCTTGCAAGTATGGTCAATATCAAACAGGAAGTCGGCCATTTTGGGTTTAAATGGCGATTTTTAGCCGTTTTTGCCGTTTTTAGGGTCCGTTTCTGATTGGATTGCTCGATAAATTTTCGCACCATCATCTCAAAAATTGTGTCAAATTGCTCAGGAGGGATGGGCGAACAAAATGAGATGAGGATTCTGAGTTTTCGTATATGTTGAAGGGGCGGGGCCAGGCCTCAAAATTTGACTACTCGCCAAAAAAATTTAAATTGCTATAACTTCATAACTGAATGGAATAGAGTTACCAAACTTTCTTTGGTCATTCGTCATCCACCCACAAAGTAAATTGAATGGTCGGATGATGACATAACACAAGCCCCGCCCCCTCAGGACCAAAAAGATCAAGTTTTACTGTGAAAGGTCCCAAATTGCCCCATTTCACTTAATCACCACGAATTTGTAGCTGGTAACTCAAGACAAGTGGGGGTTGCTTGGCGTCACTTTATGGGAGTTTTCGGCAGAGGGCGGGGCTGTGGCGGCGCGGCGAAGTCAGGCGTACCGCCGCGGCCTTACGTTTGCCTCCCATTTCGTCATTTCTAAAGATATCGTCACGAAACTTCTTGTGAGTGATCCTAGTCCGGCCCCCCAAAAGATCTGATGTGAATATCCGGTGGGCGTGGCCTATTTTCTGAAATAGCGCCCCCTAGGACGATTAAAACTGTCAGCCCCAAGCCATGCTTTGACTGAGGATTACGAAATTTGGTACACTAATGTGGTGTCTAAGGACCTACAAAAAAGTCTCTTGGAGCCAAGTGCAAAGTCGCACAGGAAGTCGGCCATTTTGGTCCAAGTGTGCGATTTAGTGGTTTTCACACACGTTGTTTGGAGAGTGATGCTCCGTCGCCCTTTTCACCAATCGCCTTCAAACTTCTGCTATATACTCTTAAGACATAGAGGAAAAAATTCAACCGTCGGATTTTAAATAAGTATAAAGGTGTGGGCGTGGCTAAGCCTCAAACTTTGACCTTTCGCCACGCCACTCTTTTTTTCACAGCTCCCTATTGGACCCATTTTACCCAATCACCAGTAATCTCTGGTAAATAGCAGCAGACAAGTTGAGGTCACTTGGTCTCCAGTACTGGAAGGTTTTGAGAAAAGGCGGGGCTTTGGGAGCATGGCGAAATTCGCCATCACGCCATGGAAATACGTTTGCCTCTCATTTCTTCATTTATCGTGATATCACCTCGAAACTTGTTGTGAGTGATCCTAGTCTGACCCCCAATAGAAATGGATGGCTGAAGTTTGTGGGCGTAGCCTATTTTCTGAAATAGCGCCCCCTATGACCATTAAAACTGTCAGCCCCAAGCCATGCTTTGACTGAGGATTGCAAAATTTGGTAGACTAATGTGGTGTCTCAGGACCTACAAAAAAGTCTCTGGGAGCCAAGTGCAAAGTCGCACAGGAAGTCGGCCATTTTGGTCCAAGTTCTCGATTTAGTGGTTTTAGCACACGTTGTTTGGACAATGATACCCCGTCGCCCTTTTCACCGATCACCTTCAAACTTCTGTTATATTTTCTTAAGACAAAGGGGAAAAAATTCAACCGTCGGATTTTAAATAAGTTTAATGGCATGGGCGTGGCTAAGCCTCAAACTTTGACCTTTCGCCATTACATTACTTGACTTAACAACTCCAATGTGCATGATCAGATCTATATCAAACTTTGTCCGTGTGATCAATGACCAAATCTCAAGACAACGTCATTGTGGACAGGTGACATCACCTAAGCCCCGCCCCCTGACAACAGGAAGTCTATTGTTTTATGGTGAAATGCCCATATTTGTCCTCTCTAATTTAGTCAACATGACACTAAGGTCAGGCACTGTCTTCAAGATGTTGCAATGACCATTCAGATCTGATAGCTTTCCAGATAGGGAGGGGCTTTGATGCCATGGCGATTTCTGGCATGACGCCATGACCTTACGTTTGATCGTAACTTCCACAAATAGCCTCCCATCTGCACGAGACTGAACATGGCAATCAACAATCATGCCCTTTAGCCAATGAGACACAAATGGTTGGTGAAATTTGTATAATAACACCACAGCACCCCCTACACAACATTAAAACTGTAATAACTCCTACAGACGAGGTCGTAACTGCACCAAACTTGGTGTGCTCAGAGGGGATGCTCAGTCAGGGTGAGGTGCGGACGAGGTGACCGTTAGCTGTTTCTGGTGTCGGGGTGGTCAAAATTTTTGTTCCACGGACGTAACCTGGTGCCTCGGGCTGCCGGCCAGGCCGGAGCGGCGCGGAGCTGCGAGGGCCGAACGACGCTGCTTGCAGCTTTAATTAGGCCCGAGCAGCGGAAGCGCTGCGAAGGCCTCTTGTTTTTGCTCTGATTATTTTTTGTTATTCCGTGCCCCCTTTGAACAGCTTTTTGGGGACCTTAACATACCCCAAAACTCACAATATTTTGCAAACTTGTCAGGCCTGGTGAAAAATTTGATATTTTAAAGGTCACAAAAAAATCGCAAAGAAAATGGCTGAACAGCGCCCCCTACAAAGTGAAAAAAACCCCTCTCCATAAAGCTTAGTTTATCGTACAGTTATGAAATTTGGTACATTTATAGTACTAAACAGTCCGCACAGAAAAGTCTCTTGCATGCATGGTCAATATCAAACAGGAAGTCGGCCATTTTGGGTTGAAATGGCGATTTTTTGCCGTTTTGGCCCTTTTTAGGGTCCGTTTCTGATTGGATTGCTCGATCATTTTTTGCACGATCGTCTCAAAAATTGTGTAAAATTGCTCAGAAGGGATGGGCGAACAAAATGAGACAAAGATTCTGACTTTTCGTACATGTTGAAGGGGCGGGGCCAGGCCTCGAAGTTTGACTACTCGCCAAAAAATTTTAAATTGCTATAACTTCATAACTGAAAGGAATAGAATTACCAAACTTTCTGTGGTCATTCGTCATCCAGCCACAAAGTAAATTGAATGGTCGGATGATGACATCACACAAGCCCCGCCCCCTCAGGACCAAAAAGGTCAAGTTTTACTGTGAAAGGTCCCAAATTGCCCCATTTCACTTAATCACCACAAACTTGTAGCTGTTAACTCAAGACAAGTGGAGGTTGCTTGGCGTCACTTTATGGGAGTTTTCGGCAGAAGGTGGGGCTGTGGCGGCGCGGCGAAGTCAGGCGTACCGCCATGGCCTTACGTTTGCCTTCCATTTCGTCATTTCTAAAGATATCGTCACGAAACTTGTTGTGAGTGATCCTAGTCCGGCCCCTCAAAAGATCTGATGTGAACATCCGGTGGGCGTGGCCTATTTTCTGAAATAGCGCCCCCTAGGACCATTAAAACTGTCAGCCCCAAGCCATGCTTTGACTGAGGAGTACGAAATTTGGTACACTAATGTGGTGTCTCAGGACCTACAAAAAAGTCTCTTGGAGCCAAGTGCAAAGTTGCACAGGAAGTCGGCCATTTTGGTCCAAGTACGCAATTTAGTGGTTTTCGCACACGTTGTTTGGAGAGTGATGCTCCGTCGCCATTTTCACCAATCTCCTTCAAACTTCTGCCATCTGCTCTTAAGACATAGAGGAAAAAATTCAACCGTCGGATTTTTCAAAAGTTGAAAGGTGTGGGCGTGGCTAAGCCTCAAACTTTGACCTGTCGCCGCGCCACTCTTTTTTTCACAGCTCCCTACTGGACTCCTTTTACCCAATCAGCAGGAGTCTCTGGCAAATAGCAGTAGACAACTTGAGGTCACTTGGTCTCCAGTACTGGAAGGTTTCAAAAAAAGGCAGGGCTTTGGGAGCATGGCGAAAATCGCCATCACGCCATGGAAATACGTTTGCCTCTCATTTCTTCATTTATCGTGATATTATTACGAAACTTCTGGTGAGTGATCCTAGTCTGACCCCAAAGAGACATAGACAGCTGAAATATGTGGGCGTGGCCTAATTTCTGAAATAGCGCCCCCTAGGACCATTTAAACTAATAGCCCCAAGCCATGCTTTGACTGAGGATTACGAAATTTGGTACACTAATGTGGAGTCCCAGGGCCTACAAAAAAGTCTCTTGGAGCCAAGCACAAAATTGCACAGGAAGTCGGCCATTTTGGTCCAAGTACGCGATTTAGTGGTTTTCGCACACGTTGTTTGGAGAGTGATGCTCCGTCGCCCTTTTCACCAATCGCCTTCAAACTTCTGCTATATACTCTTAAGGCATAGGGGAAAAAATTAAACCGTCGGATTTTTCAAAAGTTGAAAGGTGTGGGCGTGGCTAAGCCTCAAACTTTGACCTGTCGCCGCGCCACTCTTTTTTTCACAGCTCCCTACTGGACTCCTTTTACCCAATCAGCAGGAGTCTCTGGCAAATAGCAGTAGACAACTTGAGGTCACTTGGTATCCAGTACTGGAAGGTTTCAAAAAAAGGCGGGGCTTTGGGAGCATGGCGAAAATCGCCATCACGCCATGGAAATACGTTTGCCTCTCATTTCTTCATTTATCGTGATATCGTTACGAAACTTCTGGTGAGTGATCCTAGTCTGACCCCAAAGAGACATAGACAGCTGAAATATGTGGGCGTGGCCTAATTTCTTAAATAGCGCCCCCTAGGACCATTTAAACTAATAGCCCCAAGCCATGCTTTCACTGAGGATTACGAAATTTGGTACACTAATGTGGTGTCCCAGGACCTACAAAAAAGTCTCTTGGAGCCAAGCACAAAATTGCACAGGAAGTCGGCCATTTTGGTCCAAGTACGCGATTTAGTGGTTTTCGCACACGTTGTTTGGAGAGTGATGCTCCGTCGCCCTTTTCACCAATCGCCTTCAAACTTCTGCTATATACTCTTAAGGCATAGGGGAAAAAATTCAACCGTCGGATTTTTCAAAAGTTGAAAGGTGTGGGCGTGGCTAAGCCTCAAACTTTGACCTTTCGCCATTACTTGACTTAATAACTCCCATGTGCATGATCAGATCTTTTTCGAACTTTGTCTGTGTGATCATTGACCATATCTGTAAACAATGACAATGTGGACAGCTGACATCATCTAAGCCCCGCCCCCTGACTAAAGGAAGTTATTATTTTATGCTGAAATGCCCATATTTGTCCCCTCTAATTTAGTCAACATGACACCTAGGTCATGCACTGTCTTCATGATGCTGTAATGGCCATTCAAATCTGATAGCTTTCCAGAAAGGGAGGGGCTTTGATGCCATGGCGAATTCTTGCGTATGCCGTAACCTTACAATTCAATTTAATGGTGAGCTCAGAGGGGATGCTTAGTCAGGGTGAGGTGCGGACTAGGAGGCCATTTGCTGTTTCCGGTGACGGGATGATTGACGTTTCTGTTCTGCCAGACATGCCCTGGTGCCCCAGGCTGCCGGCCAGGCCGGAGCGGCGCGGAGCTGCGAGGGCCGAACGACGCTGCTTGCAGCTTTAATTATTAGGCCCGAGCAGCGAAAGCGCTGCGAAGGCCTCTTGTTTTTGCTCTGTTTATTAGGCCCGAGCAGCGAAAGCGCTGCGAAGGCCTCTTGTTAGGCCCGAGCAGCGAAAGCGCTGCGAAGGCCTCTTGTTTTTGCTCCGATTATTAGGCCCGAGCAGCGAAAGCGCTGCGAAGGCCTCTTGTTTTTGCTCCGATTATTATTAGGCCCGAGCAGCGAAAGCGCTGCGAAGGCCTCTTGTTTTTGCTCTGATTATTATTATTTTTTGTTATTCCGTGCCCCCTTTGAACAGCTTTTTGGGGACCTTAACATACCCCAAAACTCACAATATTTTGCACACTTGTCAGGCCTGGTGAAAAATTTGATATTTTAAAGGTCCCAAAAAAATCGCAAAGAAAATGGCTGAACAGCGCCCCCTACAAAGTGAAAAAAACCCCTCTCCATAAAGCTTAGTTTATCGTACAGTTATGAAATTTGGTATACTTGTAGTACTCAACAGTCCGCACAGAAAAGTCTCTTGCAACCATGGTCAATATCAAACAGGAAGTCGGCCATTTTGGGTTGAAATGGCGATTTTTTGCCTTTTTTGCCGTTTTTAGGGTCCGTCTCTGATTGGATTGCTCGATCATTTTTCGCACGATCGTCTCAAAAATTGTGTAAAATTGCTCAGAAGGGATGGGCGAACAAAATGAGATAAGGATTCTGAGTTTTCGTATATGTTGAAGGGGCGGAGCCAGGCCTCAAAGTTTGACTACTCGCCAAAAAAATTTAAATTGCTATAACTTCATAATTGAACGGAATAGAGTTACCAAACTTTCTGTGGTAATTTGTCATTGACCCACAAAGTAAATTGAATGGTCGGTTGATGACATCACACAAGCCCCGCCCCCTCAGGACCAAAAAGGTCAAGTTTTACTGTGAAAGGTCCCAAATTGCCCCATTTCACTTAATCACCACAAATTTGGAGCTGGTAACTCAAGGCAAGTGGGGGTTGCTTGGCGTCACTTTATGGGAGTTTTCGGCAGAGGGCGGGGCTGTGGCGGCGCGGCGAAGTAAGGCGTACTGCCGTGGCCTTACGTTTGCCTCCCATTTCTTTATTTCTAAAGATGTCGTCACGAAACTTCTTGTGAGTGATCCTAGTCTGGCCCCCCAAAAAATCTGACGTGAACATCCGGTGGGCGTGGCCAATTTTCTGAAATAGCGCCCCCTAGGACCATTAAAACTGTCAGCCCCAAGCCATGCTTTGACTGAGGATTACGAAATTTGGTACACTAATGTGGTGTCTCAGGACCTACAAAAAAGTCTCTTGGAGCCAAGTGCAAAGTCGCACAGGAAGTCGGCCATTTTGGTCCAAGTACGCGATTTAGTGGTTTTCGCACACGTTGTTTGGAGAGTGATGCTCCGTCGCCCTTTTCACCGATCTCCTTCAAACTTCTGCTTTATACTGTTAAGACATAGGGGAAAAAATTCAACCGTCGGATTTTTCAAAAGTTGAAAGGTGTGGGCGTGGCTAAGCCTCAAACTTTGACCTGTCGCCACGCCACTCTTTTTTTCACAGCTCCCTATTGGACTCCTTTTACCCAATTACCAGGAATCTCTGGCAAATACGAGTAGACAACTTGAGGTCACTTGGTATCCAGTCCTGTTAGGTTTTGAAAAAAGGTGGGGCTTTGAGAGCATGGCGAAATTCGCCATCACGCCATGGAAATACGTTTGCCTCTCATTTCTTCAGTTATCGTGACATCGCTACGAAACTTCTGGTGAGTGATCCTAGTCTGACCCCCAATAGAAATTGAGAGATGCAGTTTGTGGGCGGGGCCTATTTTCTGAAATAGCGCCCCCTAGGACTATTAAAACTAACAGCCCCAAGCCATGCTTTGACTGAGGATTACGAAATTTGGTAACCTAATGTGTTGTCTCAGGACCTACAAAAAAGTCTCTTGGAGCCAAGCGCAAAGTCGCACAGGAAGTCGGCCATTTTGGTCCAAGTACGCAATTTAGTGGTTTTCGCACACGTTGTTTGGAGAGTGATGCTCCGTCGTCCTTTTCACCAATCTCCTTCAAACTTCTGCCATATGCTCTTAAGTCATCGGGGAAAAAATTCAACCGTCGGATTTTTCAAAAGTTGAAAGGTGTGGGCGTGGCTAAGCCTCAAACTTTGACCTTTCGCCACGCCACTCTTTTTTTCACAGCTTCCTATTGGACTCCTTTTACCCAATCACCAATAATCTCTGGCAAATAGCAGTAGACAACTTGAGGTCACTTGGTATCCAGTACTGGCAGGTTTCGAGTAAAGGCGGGGCTTTGGCAGCATGGCGAAAATCACCATCACGCCATGGAAATACGTTTGCCTCTCATTTCTTCAGTTATTGTGATAGCGCTACGAAACTTCTTGTAAGTGATCCTTGTTTGACCCCCAAGAGACAAACATAGCTGAAATTTGTGGGCGTGGCCTATTTTCTTAAATAGCGCCCCCTAGGACCATTTAAACTAATAGCCCCAAGCCATGCTTTGACTGAAGATTACGAAATTTGGTACACTAATGTGGGGTCTCAGGACCTACAAAAAAGTCTCTTGGAGCCAAGCGTAAAGTCGCACAGGAAGTCAGCCATTTTGGTCCAAGTACGCGATTTAGTGGTTTTCGCACACGTTGTTTGGAGAGTGATGCTCCGTCGCCCTTTTCACCAATCACTTTCAAACTTCTACTATATACTCTTAAGACGTAGGGGAAAAAATTCAACCGTCGCATTTTTCAAAAGTTGAAAGGTGTGGGCGTGGCTAAGTCTCAAACTTTGACCTTTCGCCATTACTTTACTTGACTTAATAACTCCCATGTGCAAGATCAGATCTTTTTCAAACTTTGTCTGTGTGATCATTGACCATATCTGTAAAAAATGACAATGTGGACAGCTGACATCACCTAAGCCCCGCCCCCTGACCACAGGAAGTCTATTTTTTTATGCTGAAATGCCCATATTTGTCCCCTCTAATTTAGTCAACAAGACACCAAGGTCATGCACTGTCTTCATGATGCTGTATTGACCATTCAGATCTGATAGCTTTCCAGAAAGGGAAGGGCTTTGATGCCATGGCGAATTCTGGCGTAACGCCGCACCCTTACAATTCAATTTAATGGTGAGCTCAGAGGGGATGCTGAGTAAGGGTGAGGTGCGGACTAGGAGGCCATTTGCGGTTTCTAGTGTCGGGGCGGTTGACGTTTCTGTTCTGCCAGACGTGCCCTGGTGCCCCGGGCTGTCGGCCAGGCCGGAGCGGCGCGGAGCTGCGAGGGCCGAACGACGCTGCTTGCAGCTTTAATTATTATTATTTTTTGTTATTCCGTGCCCCCTTTGAACAGCTTTTTGGGGACCTTAACATACCCCAAAACTCACAATATTTTGCACACTTGTCAGGCCTGGTGAAAAATTTGATATTTTAAAGGTCCCAAAAAAATCGCAAAGAAAATGGCTGAACAGCGCCCCCTACAAAGTGAAAAAAACCCCTCTCCATAAAGCTTAGTTTATCGTACAGTTATGAAATTTGGTACACTTGTAGTACTCAACAGTCCGCACAGAAAAGTCTCTTGCAACCATGGTCAATATCAAACAGGAAGTCGGCCATTTTGGGTTGAAATGGCGATTTTTTGCCGTTTTTGCCGTTTTTAGGGTCCGTTTCTGATTGGATTGCTCGAACATTTTTCGCACGATCGTCTCAAAAATTGTGTAAAATTGCTCAGAAGGGATGGGCGAACAAAATGAGATAAGGATTCTGAGTTTTCGTATATGTTGAAGGGGCGGAGCCAGGCCTCGAAGTTTGACTACTCGCCAAAAATATTTAAATTGCTATAACTTCATAACTGAATGGAATAGAGTTACCAAACTTTCTGTGGTCATTCGTCATCCCCCCACAAAGTAAATTGAATGGTCGGATGATGACATCACACAAGCCCCGCCCCCTCAGGACCAAAAAGATCAAGTTTTACTGTGAAAGGTCCCAAATTGCCCCATTTCACTTAATCACCACAAATTTGTAGCTGGTAACTCAAGACAAGTGGGGGTTGCTTGGCGTCACTTTATGGGAGTTTTCGGCAGAGGGCGGGGCTGTGGCGGCGCGGCGAATTCAGGCGTACCGCCTTGGCCTTACGTTTGCCTCCCATTTCGTCATTTCCAAAGATATCGTCACGAAACTTCTTGTGAGTGATCCTAGTCCGGCCCCCCAAAAGATCTGATGTGAACATCCGGTGGGCGTGGCCTATTTTCTGAAATAGCGCCCCCTAGGACCATTAAAACTGTCAGCCCCAAGCCATGCTTTGACTGAGGATTACGAAATTTGGTACACTAATGTGGTGTCTCAGGACCTACAAAAAAGTCTCTTGGACCCAAGTGCAAAGTCGCACAGGAAGTCGGCCATTTTGGTCCAAGTACGCGATTTACTGGTTTTCGCACACCTTGTTTGGAGAGTGATGCTCCGTCGCCCTTTTCACCAATCTCCTTGAAACGTCTGCTATATACTCTTAAGACAAAGAGGAAAAAATTCAACCGTCGGATTTTTCAAAAGTTTAACGGTGTGGGCGTGGCTAAGCCTCAAACTTTGACCTGTCGCCACGCCACTCATTTTTTCACAGCTCCCTACTGGACTCCTTTTACCCAATCAGCAGGAATCTCTGGCAAACAGCAGTAGACAACTTGAGGTCACTTGGTATCCAGTACTGGCAGGTTTCAAAAAAAGGCGGGGCTTCAGGAGCATGGCGAAAATCGCCATCACGCCATGGAAGTATGTTTGCCTCTCATTTCTTCAGTTATCGTGATATTGCTACGAAACTTCTGGTGCGTGATCCTAGTCTGACCCCCAAGCGACATAGATATCTGAATTTAGTGGGCGTGGCCTATTTTCTTAAATAGCGCCCCCTAGGACCATTTAAACTAATAGCCCCAAGCTATGCTTTGACTGAGGATTACGAAATTTGGTACACTAATGTGGTGTCTCAGGACCTACAAAAAAGTCTCTTGGAGCCAAGCGCAAAGTCGCACAGGAAGTCGGCCATTTTGGTCCAAGTGCGCGATTTAGTGGTTTTCGCACACGTTGTTTGGAGAGTGATGCTCCGTCGCCCTTTTCACCAATCTCCTTCAAACTTCTGCTATATACTCTTAAGACATAGGGGAAAAAATTCAACCGTCGGATTTTTCAAAAGTTGAAAGATGTGGGCGTGGCTAAGCCTCAAACTTTGACCTGTCGCCACGCCACTCTTTTTTTCACAGCTCCCTACTGGACTCCTTTTACCCAAACACCAGGATTCTGTGGCAAACAGCAGTAGACAAGTTGAGGTTACTTTGTCTCCAGTACTGGCAGGTTTTGAAAAAAGGCGGGGCTTTGGGAGCATGGCGAAAATCGCCATCACGCCATGGAAATACGTTTGCCTCTCATTTCTTAAGTTATCGAGATATCACCTCGAAATTTGTTGTGAGTGATCCTAGTCTGACCCCCAATAGAAATGGACAGCTAAAATTTGTGGGCGTGGCCATTTTTCTGAAATAGCGCCCCCTAGGACCATTAAAACTGTCAGCCCCTAGCCATTCTTTGACTGAGGATTACGAAATTTGGTACACTAATGAGGTGTCTCCGGACCTACAAAAAAGTCTCTTGGAGCCAAGTGCAAAGTCGCACAGGAAGTCGGCCATTTTGGTCCAAGTACGCGATTTAGTTGTTTTGGCACACGTTGTTTGGAGAGTGATGCTCCGTTGCCCTTTTCACCAATCGCCTTCAAACTTCTGCTATTTACTCTTAAGACATAGGAGAAAAAATTCAACCGTCGGATTTTTCAAAAGTTGAAAGGTGTGGGCGTGGCTAAGTCTCAAACTTTGACCTTTCGCCATTACTTTACTTGACTTAATAACTCCCATGTGCATGATCAGATCTTTTTCGAACTTTGTCTGTGTGATCATTGACCATATCTTTAAACAATGACAATGTGGACAGCTGACATCACCTAAGCCCCGCCCCCTGAATACAGGAAGTCTATTGTTTTATGCTGAAATGCCCATATTTGTCCCCTCTAATTTAGTCAACATGACACTAAGGTCATGCACGGTCTTCATGATGCTGTAATGACCATTCAGATCTGATAGCTTTCCAGATAGGGAGGGGCTTTGATGCCATGGCGAATTCTGGCGTAACGCCGTAACCTTACAATTCAATTTAATGGTGAGCTCAGAGGGGATGCTGAGTCAGGGTGAGGTGCGGACGAGGAGGCCATTTGCGGTTTCTGGTGTCGGGGTGGTTGACGTTTCTGTTCTGCCAGACGTGCCCTGGTGCCCCGGGCTGCCGGCCAGGCCGGAGCGGCGCGGAGCTGCGAGGGCCGAACGACGCTGCTTGCAGCTTTAATTCTTTCTTTTTTTGTTATTCCGTGCCCCCTTTGAATGGCTTTTTGGGGACCTTAACATACCCCAAAACTCACAATATTTTGCAAACTTGTCAGGCCTGGTGAAAAATTTGATATTTTAAAGGTCCCAAAAAAATCGCAAAGAAAATGGCTGAACAGCGCCCCCTACAATGTGAAAAAAAACCCTCTCCATAAAGCTTAGTTTATCGTACAGTTATGAAATTTGGTACACTTGTAGTACTCAACAATCCGCACAGAAAAGTCTCTTGCAAGCATGGTCAATATCAAACAGGAAGTCGGCCATTTTGGGTTGAAATGGCGATTTTTAGCCGTTTTTGCAGTTTTTAGGGTCCGTTTCTGATTGGATTGCTCGATCATTTTTCGCACGATCGTCTCAAAAATTGTGTAAAAATGCTCAGAAGGGATGGGCAAACAAAATGAGATGAGGATTCTGAGTTTTCGTATATGTTGAAGGGGCGGGGCCAGGCCTTGAAGTTTGACTACTCGCCAATTTTTTTTTAATTGCTATAACTTCATAACTGAATAGAATAAAGTTACCAAACTTTCTGTGGTCATTCATCATCCACCCACAAAATAATATGAATGGTTGGATGATGACATCACACAAGCCCCGCCCGCTCAGGACCAAAAAGGTCAAGTTTTACTGTGAAAGGTCCCAAATTGCCCCATTTCACTTAATCACCACAAATTTGTAGCTGGTAACTCAAGACAAGTGGGGGTTGCTTGGCGTCACTTTATGGGAGTTTTCGGCAGAGGGCGGGGCTGTGGCGGCGCGGCGAAGTCAGACGTACCGCCGTGGCCTTACGTTTGCCTCCCATTTCGTCATTTCTAAAGATATCGTCACGAAACTTTTTGTGAGTAATCCTAGTCTGGCCCCTCAAACAATCTGATGTCAACACCCGGTGGGCGTGGCCTATTTTCTGAAATAGCGCCCCCTAGGACCATTAAAACTGTCAGCACCAAGCCATGCTTTGACTGAGGATTACGAAATTTGGTACACTAATGTGGTGTCTCAGGACCTACAAAAAAGTCTCTTGGAGCCTAGTGCAAAGTCGCACAGGAAGTCGGCCATTTTGGTCCAAGTACGCGATTTAGTGGTTTTCACACACGTTGTTTGGAGAGTGATGCTCCGTCGCCCTTTTCACCATTCTCCTTCAAACTTCTGCTATGTACTCGTAAGACATAGGGAAAAAAATTCAACCGTCGGATTTTTCAAAAGTTGAAAGGTGTGGGCGTGGCTAAGCCTCAAACTTTGACCTGCCGCCACGCCACTCTTTTTTTCACAGCTCCCTACTGGACTCCTTTTACCCAATCACCAGGATTCTGTGGGAAACAGCAGTAGACAACTTGAGGTTACTTGGTCTCCAGTACTGGCAGGTTTTGAAAAAAGGCGGGGCTTTGGGAGCATGGCGAAAATCGCCATCACGCCATGGAAATACGTTTGCCTCTCATTTCTTCAGTTATCGTGATATCGCTCCGACACTTCTGGTGAGTGATCCTAGTCTGACCCCCAAGAGAAATAGACAGCTGAAGTTTGTGGGCGTGGCCTATTCTCTTAAATAGCGCCCCCTAGGACCATTTAAACTAATAGCCCCAAGCCAAGCTTTGACTGAGGATTGCGAAATTTGGTACACTAATGTGGTGTCTCAGGACCTACAAAAAACTCTCTTGGAGCCAAGTGCAAAGTCGCACAGGAAGTCGGCCATTTTGGTCCAAGTACGCGATTTAGTGGTTTTCGCACACGTTGTTTGGAGAGTGATGCTCCGTCGCCCTTTTCACCAATCTCCTTCAAACTTCTGCTATATACTCTTAAGACATAGGGGAAAAAATTCAACCGTCGGATTTTTCAAAAGTTGAAAGGTGTGGGCGTGGCTAAGCCTCAAACTTTGACCTGTCGCCACGCCACTCTTTTTTTCACAGCTCCCTACTGGACTCCTTTTACCCAATCACCAGGATTCTGTGGGAAACAGCAGTAGACAACTTGAGGTTACTTAGTCTCCAGTACTGGCAGGTTTTGAAAAAAGGCGGGGCTTTGGGAGCATGGCGAAAATCGCCATCACGCCATGGAAATACGTTTGCCTCTCATTTCTTCAGTTATCGTGATATCGCTACGAAACTTCTGGTGAGTGATCCTAGTCTGACCCCCAAGAGAAATAGACAGCTGAAGTTTGTGGGCGTGGC
This sequence comes from Nothobranchius furzeri, assembly GCF_043380555.1. NCBI lineage: Eukaryota > Metazoa > Chordata > Actinopteri > Cyprinodontiformes > Nothobranchiidae > Nothobranchius > Nothobranchius furzeri. The sequence goes on along the minus strand of NC_091746.1, from coordinate 79,424,876 downwards.
CTATTCTCTTAAATAGCGCCCCCTAGGACCATTTAAACTAATAGCCCCAAGCCATGCTTTGACTGAGGATTACGAAATTTGGTACACTAATGTGGTGTCTCAGGACCTACAAAAAAGTCTCTTGGAGCCAAGGACAAAGTCGCACAGGAAGTCGGCCATTTTGGTCCAAGTACGCGATTTAGTGGTTTTCGCACACGTTGTTTGGAGAGTGATGCTCCGTCGCCCTTTTCACCAATCACTTTCAAACTTCTGCTGTATACTCTTACGACGTAGGGGAAAAAATTCAACCGTCGGATTTTTCAAAAGTTGAAAGGTGTGGGCGTGGCTAAGCCTCAAACTTTGACCTTTCGCCATTACTTTACTTGACTTAATAACTCCCATGTGCATGATCAGATCTTTTTCAAACTTTGTCTGTGTGATCATTGACCATATCTGTAAAAAATGACAATGTGGACAGCTGACATCACCTAAGCCCCGCCCCCTGACTACAGGAAGTCTATTTTTTATGCTGAAATACCCATATTTGTCCCCTCTAATTTAGTGAACATGACACTAAGGTCATACACTGTCTTCATGATGTTGTAATGACCATTCAGATCTGATAGCTTTCCAGAAAGGGAGGGGCTTTTATGCCATGGCGAATTCTGGCGTAACGCCGTAACCTTACAATTCAATTTAATGGTGAGCTCAGAGGGGATGCTGAGTCAGGGTGAGGTGCGGACTAGGAGGCCATTTGCGGATTCTGGCGTCGGGGTGGTTGACGATTCTGTTCTGCCAGACGTGCCCTGGTGCCCCGGGCTGCTGGCCAGGCCGGAGCGGCGCAGAGCTGCGAGGGCCGAACGACGCTGCTTGCAGCTTTAATTATTCTTTCTTTTTTTGTTATTCCGTGCCCCCTTTGAATGGCTTTTTGGGGACCTTAACATACCCCAAAACTCACAATATTTTGCAAACTTGTCAGGCCTGGTGAAAAATTTGATATTTTAAAGGTCCCAAAAAAATCGCAAAGAAAATGGCTGAACAGCGCCCCCTACAATGTGAAAAAAAACCCCTCTCCATAAAGCTTAGTTTATCGTACAGTTATGAAATTTGGTACACTTGTAGTACTCAACAGTCCGCACAGAAAAGTCTCTTGCAAGCATGGTCAATATCAAACAGGAAGTCGGCCATTTTGGGTTGAAATGGCGATTTTTAGCCGTTTTTGCAGTTTTTAGGGTCCGTTTCTGATTGGATTGCTCGATCATTTTTCGCACGATCGTCTCAAAAATTGTGTAAAAATGCTAAGAAGGGATGGGCAAACAAAATGAGATGAGAATTCTGAGTTTTCGTATATGTTGAAGGGGCGGGGCCAGGCCTTGAAGTTTGACTACTCGCCATTTTTTTTTTAATTGCTATAACTTCATAACTGAATAGAATAAAGTTACCAACCTTTCTGTGGTCATTCATCATCCACCCACAAAGTAATATGAATGGTTGGATGATGACATCACACAAGCCCCGCCCGCTCAGGACCAAAAAGGTCAAGTTTTACTGTGAAAGGTCCCAAATTGCCCCATTTCACTTAATCACCACAAATTTGTAGCTGGTAACTCAAGACAAGTGGGGGTTGCTTGGCGTCACTTTATGGGAGTTTTCGGCAGAGGGCGGGGCTGTGGCGGCGCGGCGAAGTCAGACGTACCGCCGTGGCCTTACGTTTGCCTCCCATTTCGTCATTTCTAAAGATATCGTCACAAAACTTTTTGTGAGTAATCCTAGTCTGGCCCCTCAAACAATCTGATGTCAACATCCGGTGGCCGTGGCCTATTTTCTGAAATAGCGCCCCCTAGGACCATTAAAACTGTCAGCCCCAAGCCATGCTTTGACTGAGGATTACGAAATTTGGTACACTAATGTGGTGTCTCAGGACCTACAAAAAAGTCTCTTGGAGCCTAGTGCAAAGTCGCACAGGAAGTCGGCCATTTTGGTCCAAGTACGCGATTTAGTGGTTTTCGCACACGTTGTTTGGAGAGTGATGCTCCGTCGCCCTTTTCACCATTCTCCTTCAAACTTCTGCTATGTACTCGTTAGACATAGGGGAAAAAATTCAACCGTCGGATTTTTCAAAAGTTGAAAGGTGTGGGCGTGGCTAAGCCTCAAACTTTGACCTGCCGCCACGCCACTCTTGTTTCACAGCTCCCTACTGGACTCCTTTTACCCAATCACCAGGATTCTGTGGGAAACAGCAGTAGACAACTTGAGGTTACTTGGTCTCCAGTACTGGCAGGTTTTGAAAAAAGGCGGGGCTTTGGGAGCATGGCGAAAATCGCCATCACGCCATGGAAATACGTTTGCCTCTCATTTCTTCAGTTATCGTGATATCGCTCCGACACTTCTGGTGAGTGATCCTAGTCTGACCCCCAAGAGAAATAGACAGCTGAAGTTTGTGGGCGTGGCCTATTCTCTTAAATAGCGCCCCCTAGGACCATTTAAACTAATAGCCCCAAGCCAAGCTTTGACTGAGGATTGCGAAATTTGGTACACTAATGTGGTGTCTCAGGACCTACAAAAAAGTCTCTTGGAGCCAAGTGCAAAGTCGCACAGGAAGTCGGCCATTTTGGTCCAAGTACGCGATTTAGTGGTTTTCGCACACGTTGTTTGGAGAGTGATGCTCCGTCGCCCTTTTCACCAATCTCCTTCAAACTTCTGCTATATACTCTTAAGACATAGGGGAAAAAATTCAACCGTCGGATTTTTCAAAAGTTGAAAGGTGTGGGCGTGGCTAAGCCTCAAACTTTGACCTGTCGCCACGCCACTCTTTTTTTCACAGCTCCCTACTGGACTCCTTTTACCCAATCACCAGGATTCTGTGGGAAACAGCAGTAGACAACTTGAGGTTACTTAGTCTCCAGTACTGGCAGGTTTTGAAAAAAGGCGGGGCTTTGGGAGCATGGCGAAAATCGCCATCACGCCATGGAAATACGTTTGCCTCTCATTTCTTCAGTTATCGTGATATCGCTACGAAACTTCTGGTGAGTGATCCTAGTCTGACCCCCAAGAGAAATAGACAGCTGAAGTTTGTGGGCGTGGCCTATTCTCTTAAATAGCGCCCCCTAGGACCATTTAAACTAATAGCCCCAAGCCATGCTTTGACTGAGGATTACGAAATTTGGTACACTAATGTGGTGTCTCAGGACCTACAAAAAAGTCTCTTGGAGCCAAGGACAAAGTCGCACAGGAAGTCGGCCATTTTGGTCCAAGTACGCGATTTAGTGGTTTTCGCACACGTTGTTTGGAGAGTGATGCTCCGTCGCCCTTTTCACCAATCACTTTCAAACTTCTGCTGTATACTCTTACGACGTAGGGGAAAAAATTCAACCGTCGGATTTTTCAAAAGTTGAAAGGTGTGGGCGTGGCTAAGCCTCAAACTTTGACCTTTCGCCATTACTTTACTTGACTTAATAACTCCCATGTGCATGATCAGATCTTTTTCAAACTTTGTCTGTGTGATCATTGACCATATCTGTAAAAAATGACAATGTGGACAGCTGACATCACCTAAGCCCCGCCCCCTGACTACAGGAAGTCTATTTTTTATGCTGAAATACCCATATTTGTCCCCTCTAATTTAGTGAACATGACACTAAGGTCATACACTGTCTTCATGATGTTGTAATGACCATTCAGATCTGATAGCTTTCCAGAAAGGGAGGGGCTTTTATGCCATGGCGAATTCTGGCGTAACGCCGTAAACTTACAATTCAATTTAATGGTGAGCTCAGAGGGGATGCTGAGTCAGGGTGAGGTGCGGACTAGGAGGCCATTTGCGGATTCTGGCGTCGGGGTGGTTGACGATTCTGTTCTGCCAGACGTGCCCTGGTGCCCCGGGCTGCTGGCCAGGCCGGAGCGGCGCAGAGCTGCGAGGGCCGAACGACGCTGCTTGCAGCTTTAATTAGGCCCGAGCAGCGAAAGCGCTGCGAAGGCCTCTTGTTTTTGCTCTGTTTATTCTTTTTTATTTATTATTCTTAGCCCGCTTTGAATGGCCTTTTGGGGACCTTAACATACCCCAAAACTCACAATATTTTGCACACTTGTCAGGCCTGGTGAAAATTTTGATATTTTAAAGGTCCCAAAAAAATCGCAAAGAAAATGACTGAACAGCGCCCCCTACCACGTGAAAAAAAACCCTCTCCATAAAGCTTAGATTATCGTACAGTTATGAAATTTGGTACACTTGTAGTACTCAACAGGCCGCACAGAAAAGTCTCTTGCAAGCATGGTCAATATCAAACAGGAAGTCGGCCATTTTGGGTTGAAATGGCGATTTTTGGCCGTTTTTGCCGTTTTTAGGGTCCGTTTCTGATTGGATTGCTCGATCATTTTTTGGACGATCGTCTCAAAAATAGTGTAAAATTGCTCAGAAGGGATGGGCAAACAAAATGAGACAAGGATTCTGAGTTTTCGTATATGCTGAAGGGGCGGGGCCAGGCCTCGAAGTTTGACTACTCGCCAAAAAAATTTAAATTGCTATAACTTCATAACTGAATGGAATAGAGTTACCAAACTTTCTGTGGTCATTCGTCATCCACCCAAAAAGTAAACTGAATGGTCGGATGATGATATCACACACGCCCCGCCCCCTCAGGACCTAAAAGGTCAAGTTTTACTGTGAAAGGTCCCAAATTGCTCTATTACACTTAATCACCACAAATTTGTAGCTGGTAACTCAAGACAAGTGGGGGGTGCTTGGCGTCACTTTATGGGAGTTTTCGGCAGAGGGCGGGGCTCTGGCGGTGCGGCGAAGTCAGGCGTACCGCCGTGGCCTTACGTTTGCCTCCCATTTCGTCATTTCTAAAGATATCGTCACGAAACCTCTTGTGAGTGATCCTAGTCCGGCCCCCCAAAAGACCTGATGTGAACATCCAGTGGGCGTGGCCTATTTTCTGAAATAGCGCCCCCTAGGACCATTGAAACTGTCAGCCCCAAGCCATGCTTTGACTGAGGATTACGAAATTTGGTACACTAATGTGGTGTCTCAGGACCTACAAAAAAGTCTCTTGGACCCAAGTGCAAATTCGAACAGGAAGTCGGCCATTTTGGTCCAAGTACGCGATTTAGTGGTTTTCGCACACGTTGTTTGGGGAGTCATGCTCCGTCGCCCTTTTCACCAATCGCCTTCAAACTTCTGCTATATACTCTTAAGACGTAGGGGGAAAAATTCAACCGTCGGATTTTTCAAAAGTTGAAAGGTGTGGGCGTGGCTAAGCCTCAAACTTTGACCTGTCGCCACGCTACTCTTTTTTTCACAGCTCCCTACTGGACTCCTTTTACCCAATCACCAGGATTCTGTGGCAAACAGCAGTAGACAAGTTGAGGTTACTTGGTCTCCAGTACTGGCAGGTTTTGAAAAAAGGCGGGGCTTTGGGAGCATGGCGAAAATCGCCATCACGCCATGGAAATACGTTTGCCTCTCATTTCTTAAGTTATCGAGATATCACCTCGAAATTTGTTGTGAGTGATCCTAGTCTGACCCCCAATAGAAATGGACAGCTAAAATTTGTGGGCGTGGCCATTTTTCTGAAATAGCGCCCCCTAGGACCATTAAAACTGTCAGCCCCTAGCCATTCTTTGACTGAGGATTACGAAATTTGGTACACTAATGAGGTGTCTCCGGACCTACAAAAAAGTCTCTTGGAGCCAAGTGCAAAGTCGCACAGGAAGTCGGGCATTTTGGTCCAAGTACGCGATTTAGTTGTTTTGGCACACGTTGTTTGGAGAGTGATGCTCCGTTGCCCTTTTCACCAATCGCCTTCAAACTTCTGCTATTTACTCTTAAGACATAGGAGAAAAAATTCAACCGTCGGATTTTTCAAAAGTTGAAAGGTGTGGGCGTGGCTAAGTCTCAAACTTTGACCTTTCGCCATTACTTTACTTGACTTAATAACTCCCATGTGCATGATCAGATCTTTTTCGAACTTTGTCTGTGTGATCATTGACCATATCTTTAAACAATGACAATGTGGACAGCTGACATCACCTAAGCCCCGCCCCCTGAATACAGGAAGTCTATTGTTTTATGCTGAAATGCCCATATTTGTCCCCTCTAATTTAGTCAACATGACACTAAGGTCATGCACGGTCTTCATGATGCTGTAATGACCATTCAGATCTGATAGCTTTCCAGATAGGGAGGGGCTTTGATGCCATGGCGAATTCTGGCGTAACGCCGTAACCTTACAATTCAATTTAATGGTGAGCTCAGAGGGGATGCTGAGTCAGGGTGAGGTGCGGACGAGGAGGCCATTTGCGGTTTCTGGTGTCGGGGTGGTTGACGTTTCTGTTCTGCCAGACGTGCCCTGGTGCCCCGGGCTGCCGGCCAGGCCGGAGCGGCGCGGAGCTGCGAGGGCCGAACGATGCTGCTTGCAGCTTTAATTAGGCCCGAGCAGCGAAAGCGCTGCGAAGGCCTCTTGTTTTTGCTCCGATTATTAGGCCCGAGCAGCGAAAGCGCTGCGAAGGCCTCTTGTTTTTGCTCTGTTTATTCTTTTTTATTTATTATTCTTAGCCCGCTTTGAACGGCTTTTTGGGGACCTTAACATACCCCAAAACTCACAATATTTTGCACACATGTCAGGCCTGGTGAAAAATTTGATATTTTAAAGGTCCCAAAAAAATCGCAAAGAAAATGGCTGAACAGCGCCCCCTAGAAAGTGAAAAAAAACCCTCTCCATAAAGCTTAGTTTATCGTACAGTTATGAAATTTGGTACACTTGTAGTACTCAACAGTCCGCACAGAAAAGTCTCTTGCAAGCATGGTCAATATCAAACAGGAAGTCGGCCATTTTGGGTTGAAATGGCGATTTTTTGCCGTTTTGGCCGTTTTTAGGGTCCGTTTCTGATTGGATTGCTCGATCATTTTTCGCACGATCGTCTCAAAAATTGTGTAAAATTGCTCAGAAGAGATGGAGGAACAAATTGAGACAATAAAATTGACTTTTCGTAATTACTGAAGGGGCGGGGCCAGGCCTCGAAGTTTGACTACTCGCCAAAAACTTTTAAATTGCTATAACTTAATAACTGAAAGGAATAGAATTACCAAACTTTCTGTGGTCATTCGTCATCCAGCCACAAAGTAAATTGAATGGTCGGATGATGACATCACACAAGCCCCGCCCCCTCAGGACCAAAAAGGTCAAGTTTTACTGTGAAAGGTCCCAAATTGCCCCATTTCACTTAATCACCACAAACTTGTAGCTGGTAACTCAAGACAAGTGGAGGTTGCTTGGCGTCACTTTATGGGAGTTTTCGGCAGAAGGCGGGGCTGTGGCGGCGCGGCGAAGTCAGGCGTACCGCCATGGCCTTACGTTTGCCTTCCATTTCGTCATTTCTAAAGATATCGTCATGAAACTTGTTGTGAGTGATCCTAGTCCGGCCCCTCAAAAGATCTGATGTGAATATCCGGTGGGCGTGGCCTATTTTCTGAAATAGCGCCCCCTAGGACCATTAAAACTGTCAGCCCCAAGCCATGCTTTGACTGAGGAGTACGACATTTGGTACACTAATGTGGTGTCTCAGGACCTACAAAAAAGTCTCTTGGAGCCAAGTGCAAAGTTGCACAGGAAGTCGGCCATTTTGGTCCAAGTACGCAATTTAGTGGTTTTCGCACACGTTGTTTGGAGAGTGATGCTCCGTCGCCATTTTCACCAATCTCCTTCAAACTTCTGCCATCTGCTCTTAAGACATAGAGGAAAAAATTCAACCGTCGGATTTTTCAAAAGTTGAAAGGTGTGGGCGTGGCTAAGCCTCAAACTTTGACCTGTCGTAGCACCACTCTTTTTTTCACAGCTCCCTACTGGACTCCTTTTACCCAATCAGCAGGAGTCTCTGGCAAATAGCAGTAGACAACTTGAGGTCACTTGGTATCCAGTACTGGAAGGTTTCAAAAAAAGGCAGGGCTTTGGGAGCATGGCGAAAATCGCCATCACGCCATGGAAATACGTTTGCCTCTCATTTCTTCATTTATCGTGATATCGTTACGAAACTTCTGGTGAGTGATCCTAGTCTGACCACAAAGAGACATAGACAGCTGAAATATGTGGGCGTGGCCTAATTTCTGAAATAGCGCCCCCTAGGACCATTTAAACTAATAGCCCCAAGCCATGCTTTGACTGAGGATTACGAAATTTGGTACACTAATGTGGTGTCCCAGGACCTACAAAAAAGTCTCTTGGAGCCAATCACAAAATTGCACAGGAAGTCGGCCATTTTGGTCCAAGTACGCGATTTAGTGGTTTTCGCACACGTTGTTTGGAGAGTGATGCTCCGTCGCCCTTTTCACCAATCGCCTTCAAACTTCTGCTATATACTCTTAAGGCATAGGGGAAAAAATTCAACCGTCGGATTTTTCAAAAGTTGAAAGGTGTGGGCGTGGCTAAGCCTCAAACTTTGACCTGTCGCCGCACCACTCTTTTTTTCACAGCTCCCTACTGGACTCCTTTTACCCAATCAGCAGGAGTCTCTGGCAAATAGCAGTAGACAACTTGAGGTCACTTGGTATCCAGTACTGGAAGGTTTCAAAAAAAGGCGGGGCTTTGGGAGCATGGCGAAAATCGCCAGCACGCCATGGAAATACGTTTGCCTCTCATTTCTTCATTTATCGTGATATTGTTACGAAACTTCTGGTGAGTGATCCTAGTCTGACCCCAAAGAGACATAGACAGCTGAAATATGTGGGCGTGGCCTAATTTCTGAAATAGTGCCCCCTAGGACCATTTAAACTATTAGCCCCAAGCCATGCTTTCACTGAGGATTACGAAATTTGGTACACTAATGTGGTGTCCCAGGACCTACAAAAAAGTCTCTTGGAGCCAAGCACAAAATTGCACAGGAAGTCGGCCATTTTGGTCCAAGTACGCGATTTAGTGGTTTTCGCACACGTTGTTTGAAGAGTGATGCTCCTTCGCCCTTTTCACCAATCGCCTTCAAACTTCTGCTATATACTCTTAAGGCATAGGGGAAAAAAGTCAACCGTCGGATTTTTGTAAAGTTGAAAGGTGTGGGCGTGGCTAAGCCTCAAACTTTGACCTTTCGCCATTACTTGACTTAATAACTCCCATGTGCATGATCAGATCTTTTTCGAACTTTGTCTGTGTGATCATTGACCATATCTGTAAACAATGACAATGTGGACAGCTGACATCATCTAAGCCCCGCCCCCTGACTAAAGGAAGTTATTATTTTATGCTGAAATGCCCATATTTGTCCCCTCTAATTTAGTCAACATGACACCTAGGTCATGCACTGTCTTCATGATGCTGTAATGGCCATTCAAATCTGATAGCTTTCCAGAAAGGGAGGGGCTTTGATGCCATGGCGAATTCTGGCGTAACGCCGTAACCTTACAATTCAATTTAATGGTGAGCTCAGAGGGGATGCTTAGTCAGGGTGAGGTGCGGACTAGGAGGCCATTTGCTGTTTCCGGTGACGGGATGATTGACGTTTCTGTTCTGCCACACATGCCCTGGTGCCCCGGGCTGCCGGCCAGGCCGGAGCGGCGCGGAGCTGCGAGGGCCGAACGACGCTGCTTGCAGCTTTAATTATTAGGCCCGAGCAGCGAAAGCGCTGCGAAGGCCTCTTGTTTTTGCTCCGTTTATTATTTTTTTTATTTATTATTCCGGTGCCGCTTTGAATGGCTTTTTGGGGATCTTAACATACCCCAAAACTCACAATATTTTGCACACTTGTCAGGCCTGGTGAAAAATTTGATATTTTAAAGGTCCCAAAAAAATCGCAAAGAAAATGGCTGAACAGCGCCCCCTAGAAAATGAAAAAAAACCCTATCCATAAAGCTTAGTTTATCGTACCGTTATGAAATTTGGTACACATATAGTACTCAATAGTCCGCACAGAAAAGTCTCTTGCAAGCATGGTCAATATCAAACAGGAAGTCGGCCATTTTGGGTTGAAATGGCGATTTTTTGCAGTTTTGGCCGTTTTTAGGGTCCGTTTCTGATTGGATTGCTCGATCATTTTTTGCACGATCATCTCAAAAATTGTGTAAAATTGCTCAGAAGAGATGGGCGAACAAAATGAGACAATAAAATTGACTTTTCGTAAATACTGAAGGGGCGGGGCCAGGCCTCGAAGTTTGACTACTCGCCAAAATTTTTTAAATTGCTATAACTTCATAACTGAATGGAATAGAGTTACCAAACTTTCTGTGGTCATTCGTCATCACCTCACAAAGTAAATTGAATGGTCGCATGATGACATCACACAAGCCCCGCCCCCTCAGGACCAAAAAGGTTAAGTTTTACTGTGAAAGGTCCCAAATTGCCCCATTTCACTAAATCACCACAAATTTGTAGCTGGTAACTCAAGACAAGTGGGGGTTGCTTGGCGTCACATTATGTGAGTTTTTGGCAGAGGGCGGGGCTGTGGCGGCGCGGCGAAGTTAGGCGTACCGCCGTGGCCTTACGTTTGCCTCCCATTTCGTCATTTCTAAAGATATCATCACGAAACTTCTTGTGAGTGATCCTAGTCTGGCCTCCCAAAAGATCTGATGTGAACATCCGGTGGGCGTGGCCTATTTTCTGAAATAGCGCCCCCTAGGACCATTAAAACTGTCAGCCCCAAGCCATGCTTTGACTGAGGATTACGAAATTTGGTACACTAATGTGGTGTCTCAGGACCTACACAAAAGTCTCTTGGACCCAAGTGCAAAGTCGCACAGGAAGTCGGCCATTTTGGTCCAAGTACGCGATTTACTGGTTTTCGCACACCTTGTTTGGAGAGTGATGCTCCGTCGCCCTTTTCACCAATCTCCTTGAAACGTCTGCTATATACTCTTAAGACAAAGAGGAAAAAATTCAACCGTCGGATTTTTCAAAAGTTTAACGGTGTGGGCGTGGCTAAGCCTCAAACTTTGACCTGTCGCCACGCCACTCATTTTTTCACAGCTCCCTACTGGACTCCTTTTACCCAATCAGCAGGAATCTCTGGCAAACAGCAGTAGACAACTTGAGGTCACTTGGTATCCAGTACTGGCAGGTTTCAAAAAAAGGCGGGGCTTCAGGAGCATGGCGAAAATCGCCATCACGCCATGGAAGTATGTTTGCCTCTCATTTCTTCAGTTATCGTGATATCGCTACGAAACTTCTGGTGCGTGATCCTAGTCTGACCCCCAAGCGACATAGACATCTGAAATTTGTGGGCGTGGCCTATTTTCTTAAATAGCGCCTCCTAGGACCATTTAAACTAATAGCCCCAAGCTATGCTTTGACTGAGGATTACGAAATTTGGTACACTAATGTGGTGTCTCAGGACCTACAAAAAAGTCTCTTGGAGCCAAGCGCAAAGTCGCACAGGAAGTCGGCCATTTTGGTCCAAGTACGCAATTTAGTGGTTTTCGCACACGTTGTTTGGAGAGTGATGCTCCGTTGCTCTTTTCACCAATCACTTTCACACTTCTGCTATATACTCTTAAGACGAAGGGGAAAAAATTCAACCGTCGGATTTTTCAAAAGTTGAAAGGTGTGGGCGTGGCTAAGCCTCAAACTTTGACCTTTCGCCACGCCACTCTTTTTTTCACATCTCCCTATTGGACTCCTTTTACCCAATCAATAGGAATCTCTGGCAAATAGCAGTAGACAAGTTGAGGTCACTTGGTATCCAGTACAGTTAGGTTTCGAAAAAAGGCGGGGCTTTGGGAGCATGGCGAAAATCGCCGTCACGCCAAGGAAATACGTTTGCCTCTCATTTCTTCAGTTTTCGTGATATCGCTACGAAACTTCTGGTGAGTGATCCTAGTCTGAGCCCCAAGAGAAATAGACAGCTGAAGTTTGTGGGCGTGGCCTATTTTCTTAAATAGCGCCCCCTAGAGCCATTAAAACTGTCAGCCCCAAGCCATGCTTTGACTGAGGATTACGAAATTTGGTACACTAATGTGGTGTCTCAGGACCTACAAAAAAGTCTCTTGGAGCCAAGAACAAAGTCGCACAGGAAGTCGGCCATTTTGGTCCAAGTACTCGAATTAGTGGTTTTCGCACACGTTGTTTGGAGAGTGATGCTCCGTCGCCCTTTTCACCAATCGCCTTCAAACTTCTGCCATGTACTCTTAAGACGTAGGGGAAAAAATTCAACCGTCGGATTTTTCAAAAGTTGAAAGGTGTGGGCGTGGCTAAGCCTCAAACTTTGACCTTTCGCCACGCCACTCTTTTTTTCCCACAGCTTCCTATTGGACTCCTTTTACCCAATCACCCATAATCTCTGGCAAATAGCAGTAGACAACTTGAGGTCACTTGGTATCCAGTACTGGCAGGTTTTGAGTAAAGGCGGGGCTTTGGCAGCATGGCGAAAATCACCATCACGCCATGGAAATACGTTTGCCTCTCATTTCTTCAGTTATTGTGATAGCGCTACGAAACTTCTTGTAAGTGATCCTAGCCTGAGCCCCAAGAGATATCCATAGCTGAAGTTTGTGGGCGTGGCCTATTGTCTTAAATAGCGCCTCTAGTACCATTTAAACTATCAGCCCCAAGCCATGCTTTGACTGAGGATTACGAAATTTGGTACACTAATGTGGTGTCTCAGGACCTACAAAAAAGTCTCTTGGAGCCAAGCACAACATTGCACAGGAAGTCGGCCATTTTGGTCCAAGTACGCGATTTAGTGGTTTTCGCACACGTTGTTTGGAGAGTGATGCTCCGTCGCCCTTTTCACCAATCGCCTTCAAACTTCTGCTATATACTCTTAAGACATAAGGGAAAAAATTCAACCGTCGGATTTTTCAAAAGTTGAAAGGTGTGGGCGTGGCTAAGCCTCAAACTTTGACCTTTCGCCACGCCACTCTTTTTTTCCCACAGCTTCCTATTGGACTCCTTTTACCCAATCACCCATAATCTCTGGCAAATAGCAGTAGACAACTTGAGGTCACTTGGTATCCAGTACTGGCAGGTTTTGAGTAAAGGCGGGGCTTTGGCAGCATGGCGAAAATCACCATCACGCCATGGAAATACGTTTGCCTCTCATTTCTTCAGTTATTGTGATAGCGCTACGAAACTTCTTGTAAGTGATCCTAGCCTGAGCCCCAAGAGATATCCATAGCTGAAGTTTGTGGGCGTGGCCTATTGTCTTAAATAGCGCCTCTAGGACCATTTAAACTCTCAGCCCCAAGCCATGCTTTGACTGAGGATTACGAAATTTGGTACACTAATGTGGTGTCTCAGGACCTACAAAAAAGTCTCTTGGAGCCAAGCACAACATTGCACAGGAAGTCGGCCATTTTGGTCCAAGTACGCGATTTAGTGGTTTTCGCACACGTTGTTTGGAGAGTGATGCTCCGTCGCCCTTTTCACCAATCGCCTTCAAACTTCTGCTATATACTCTTAAGACATAAGGGAAAAAATTCAACCGTCGGATTTTTCAAAAGTTGAAAGATGTGGGCGTGGCTAAGCCTCAAACTTTGACCTTTCGCCATTACTTTACTTGACTTAAAAGCTCCCATGTGCATGATCTGATCTTTTTCGAACTTTCTCTGTGTGATCATTGACCATATCTGTAAACAATGACAATGTGGACAGCTGACATCACCTAAGCCCCGCCCCCTGACTACAGGAAGCCTATTGTTTTATGGTGAACTGCCCATATTTGTCCCCTCTAATTTAGTCAACATGAAACAAAGGTCATGCACTGTCTTCATGATGCTGTATTGACCATTCAGATCTGATAGCTTTCCAGAAAGGGAGGGGCTTTGATGCCATGGCGAATTCTGGCGTAACGCCGTAATCTTAATATTCAATTTAATGGTGAGCTCAGAGGGGATGCTGAGTCAGGGTGAGGTGCGGACTAGGAGGCCATTCGCAGTTTCTGGTGTCGGGGTGGTTGACGTTTCTGTTCTGTCAGACGTGCACTGGTGCCCCGGGCTGCCGTCCAGACCGGAGCGGCGCGGAGCTGCGAGGGCCGAACGACGCTGCTTGCAGCTTTAATTAGGCCCGAGCAGCGAAAGCGCTGCGAAGGCCTCTTGTTTTTGCTCTGATTATTATTATTTTTTGTTATTCCGTGCCCCCTTTGAACAGCTTTTTGGGGACCTTAACATACCCCAAAACTCACAATATTTTGCACACTTGTCAGGCCTGGTGAAAAATTTGATATTTTAAAGGTCCCAAAAAAATCGCAAAGAAAATGGCTGAACAGCGCCCCCTACAAAGTGAAAAAAACCCCTCTCCATAAAGCTTAGTTTATCGTACAGTTATGAAATTTGGTACACTTGTAGTACTCAACAGTCCGCACAGAAAAGTCTCTTGCAACCATGGTCAATATCAAACAGGAAGTCGGCCATTTTGGGTTGAAATGGCGATTTTTTGCCTTTTTTGCCGTTTTTAGGGTCCGTCTCTGATTGGATTGCTCGATCATTTTTCGCACGATCGTCTCAAAAATTGTGTAAAATTGCTCAGAAGGGATGGGCGAACAAAATGAGATAAGGATTCTGAGTTTTCGTATATGTTGAAGGGGCGGAGCCAGGCCTCAAAGTTTGACTACTCGCCAAAAAAATTTAAATTGCTATAACTTCATAATTGAACGGAATAGAGTTACCAAACTTTCTGTGGTAATTTGTCATTGACCCACAAAGTAAATTGAATGGTCGGTTGATGACATCACACAAGCCCCGCCCCCTCAGGACCAAAAAGGTCAAGTTTTACTGTGAAAGGTCCCAAATTGCCCCATTTCACTTAATCACCACAAATTTGGAGCTGGTAACTCAAGGCAAGTGGGGGTTGCTTGGCGTCACTTTATGGGAGTTTTCGGCAGAGGGCGGGGCTGTGGCGGCGCGGCGAAGTAAGGCGTACTGCCGTGGCCTTACGTTTGCCTCCCATTTCTTTATTTCTAAAGATGTCGTCACGAAACTTCTTGTGAGTGATCCTAGTCTGGCCCCCCAAAAAATCTGACGTGAACATCCGGTGGGCGTGGCCAATTTTCTGAAATAGCGCCCCCTAGGACCATTAAAACTGTCAGCCCCAAGCCATGCTTTGACTGAGGATTACGAAATTTGGTACACTAATGTGGTGTCTCAGGACCTACAAAAAAGTCTCTTGGAGCCAAGTGCAAAGTCGCACAGGAAGTCGGCCATTTTGGTCCAAGTACGCGATTTAGTGGTTTTCGCACACGTTGTTTGGAGAGTGATGCTCCGTCGCCCTTTTCACCGATCTCCTTCAAACTTCTGCTTTATACTGTTAAGACATAGGGGAAAAAATTCAACCGTCGGATTTTTCAAAAGTTGAAAGGTGTGGGCGTGGCTAAGCCTCAAACTTTGACCTGTCGCCACGCCACTCTTTTTTTCACAGCTCCCTATTGGACTCCTTTTACCCAATTACCAGGAATCTCTGGCAAATACGAGTAGACAACTTGAGGTCACTTGGTATCCAGTCCTGTTAGGTTTTGAAAAAAGGTGGGGCTTTGAGAGCATGGCGAAATTCGCCATCACGCCATGGAAATACGTTTGCCTCTCATTTCTTCAGTTATCGTGACATCGCTACGAAACTTCTGGTGAGTGATCCTAGTCTGACCCCCAATAGAAATTGAGAGATGCAGTTTGTGGGCGGGGCCTATTTTCTGAAATAGCGCCCCCTAGGACTATTAAAACTAACAGCCCCAAGCCATGCTTTGACTGAGGATTACGAAATTTGGTAACCTAATGTGTTGTCTCAGGACCTACAAAAAAGTCTCCTGGAGCCAAGCGCAAAGTCGCACAGGAAGTCGGCCATTTTGGTCCAAGTACGCGATTTAGTGGTTTTCGCACACGTTGTTTGGAGAGTGATGCTCCGTCGCCCTTTTCACCAATCTCCTTCAAACTTCTGCTATATACTCTTAAGACATAGGGGAAAAAATTCAACCGTCGGATTTTTCAAAAGTTGAAAGATGTGGGCGTGGCTAAGCCTCAAACTTTGACCTGTCGCCACTCCACTCTTTTTTTCACAGCTCCCTACTGGACTCCTTTTACCCAAACACCAGGATTCTGTGGCAAACAGCAGTAGACAAGTTGAGGTTACTTTGTCTCCAGTACTGGCAGGTTTTGAAAAAAGGCGGGGCTTTGGGAGCATGGCGAAAATCGCCATCACGCCATGGAAATACGTTTGCCTCTCATTTCTTAAGTTATCGAGATATCACCTCGAAATTTGTTGTGAGTGATCCTAGTCTGACCCCCAATAGAAATGGACAGCTAAAATTTGTGGGCGTGGCCATTTTTCTGAAATAGCGCCCCCTAGGACCATTAAAACTGTCAGCCCCTAGCCATTCTTTGACTGAGGATTACGAAATTTGGTACACTAATGAGGTGTCTCCGGACCTACAAAAAAGTCTCTTGGAGCCAAGTGCAAAGTCGCACAGGAAGTCGGGCATTTTGGTCCAAGTACGCGATTTAGTTGTTTTGGCACACGTTGTTTGGAGAGTGATGCTCCGTTGCCCTTTTCACCAATCGCCTTCAAACTTCTGCTATTTACTCTTAAGACATAGGAGAAAAAATTCAACCGTCGGATTTTTCAAAAGTTGAAAGGTGTGGGCGTGGCTAAGTCTCAAACTTTTACCTTTCGCCATTACTTTACTTGACTTAATAACTCCCATGTGCATGATCAGATCTTTTTCGAACTTTGTCTGTGTGATCATTGACCATATCTTTAAACAATGACAATGTGGACAGCTGACATCACCTAAGCCCCGCCCCCTGAATACAGGAAGTCTATTGTTTTATGCTGAAATGCCCATATTTGTCCCCTCTAATTTAGTCAACATGACACTAAGGTCATGCACGGTCTTCATGATGCTGTAATGACCATTCAGATCTGATAGCTTTCCAGATAGGGAGGGGCTTTGATGCCATGGCGAATTCTGGCGTAACGCCGTAACCTTACAATTCAATTTAATGGTGAGCTCAGAGGGGATGCTGAGTCAGGGTGAGGTGCGGACGAGGAGGCCATTTGCGGTTTCTGGTGTCGGGGTGGTTGACGTTTCTGTTCTGCCAGACGTGCCCTGGTGCCCCGGGCTGCCGGCCAGGCCGGAGCGGCGCGGAGCTGCGAGGGCCGAACGACGCTGCTTGCAGCTTTAATTCTTTCTTTTTTTGTTATTCCGTGCCCCCTTTGAATGGCTTTTTGGGGACCTTAACATACCCCAAAACTCACAATATTTTGCAAACTTGTCAGGCCTGGTGAAAAATTTGATATTTTAAAGGTCCCAAAAAAATCGCAAAGAAAATGGCTGAACAGCGCCCCCTACAATGTGAAAAAAACCCCTCTCCATAAAGCTTAGTTTATCGTACAGTTATGAAATTTGGGACACTTGTAGTACTCAACAGTCCGCACAGAAAAGTCTCTTGCAAGCATGGTCAATATCAAACAGGAAGTCGGCCATTTTGGGTTGAAATGGCGATTTTTAGCCGTTTTTGCAGTTTTTAGGGTCCGTTTCTGATTGGATTGCTCGATCATTTTTCGCACGATCGTCTCAAAAATTGTGTAAAAATGCTCAGAAGGGATGGGCAAACAAAATGAGATGAGGATTCTGAGTTTTCGTATATGTTGAAGGGGCGGGGCCAGGCCTTGAAGTTTGACTACTCGCCAATTTTTTTTTAATTGCTATAACTTCATAACTGAATAGAATAAAGTTACCAAACTTTCTGTGGTCATTCATCATCCACCCACAAAGTAATATGAATGGTTGGATGATGACATCACACAAGCCCCGCCCGCTCAGGACCAAAAAGGTCAAGTTTTACTGTGAAAGGTCCCAAATTGCCCCATTTCACTTAATCACCACAAATTTGTAGCTGGTAACTCAAGACAAGTGGGGGTTGCTTGGCGTCACTTTATGGGAGTTTTCGGCAGAGGGCGGGGCTGTGGCGGCGCGGCGAAGTCAGACGTACCGCCGTGGCCTTACGTTTGCCTCCCATTTCGTCATTTCTAAAGATATCGTCACGAAACTTTTTGTGAGTAATCCTAGTCTGGCCCCTCAAACAATCTGATGTCAACATCCGGTGGGCGTGGCCTATTTTCTGAAATAGCGCCCCCTAGGACCATTAAAACTGTCAGCCCCAAGCCTTGCTTTGACTGAGGATTACGAAATTTGGTACACTAATGTGGTGTCTCAGGACCTACAAAAAAGTCTCTTGGAGCCTAGTGCAAAGTCGCACAGGAAGTCGGCCATTTTGGTCCAAGTACGCGATTTAGTGGTTTTCGCACACGTTGTTTGGAGAGTGATGCTCCGTCGCCCTTTTCACCATTCTCCTTCAAACTTCTGCTATGTACTCGTAAGACATAGGGAAAAAAATTCAACCGTCGGATTTTTCAAAAGTTGAAAGGTGTGGGCGTGGCTAAGCCTCAAACTTTGACCTGCCGCCACGCCACTCTTTTTTTCACAGCTCCCTACTGGACTCCTTTTACCCAATCACCAGGATTCTGTGGGAAACAGCAGTAGACAACTTGAGGTTACTTGGTCTCCAGTACTGGCAGGTTTTGAAAAAAGGCGGGGCTTTGGGAGCATGGCGAAAATCGCCATCACGCCATTGAAATACGTTTGCCTCTCATTTCTTCAGTTATCGTGATATCGCTCCGACACTTCTGGTGAGTGATCCTAGTCTGACCCCCAAGAGAAATAGACAGCTGAAGTTTGTGGGCGTGGCCTATTCTCTTAAATAGCGCCCCCTAGGACCATTTAAACTAATAGCCCCAAGCCAAGCTTTGACTGAGGATTGCGAAATTTGGTACACTAATGTGGTGTCTCAGGACCTACAAAAAAGTCTCTTGGAGCCAAGTGCAAAGTCGCACAGGAAGTCGGCCATTTTGGTCCAAGTACGCGATTTAGTGGTTTTCGCACACGTTGTTTGGAGAGTGATGCTCCGTCGCCCTTTTCACCAATCTCCTTCAAACTTCTGCTATATACTCTTAAGACATAGGGGAAAAAATTCAACCGTCGGATTTTTCAAAAGTTGAAAGGTGTGGGCGTGGCTAAGCCTCAAACTTTGACCTTTTTTTCACAGCTCCCTACTGGACTCCTTTTACCCAATCACCAGGATTCTGTGGGAAACAGCAGTAGACAACTTGAGGTTACTTAGTCTCCAGTACTGGCAGGTTTTGAAAAAAGGCGGGGCTTTGGGAGCATGGCGAAAATCGCCATCACGCCATGGAAATACGTTTGCCTCTCATTTCTTCAGTTATCGTGATATCGCTACGAAACTTCTGGTGAGTGATCCTAGTCTGACCCCCAAGAGAAATAGACAGCTGAAGTTTGTGGGCGTGGCCTATTCTCTTAAATAGCGCCCCCTAGGACCATTTAAACTAATAGCCCCAAGCCATGCTTTGACTGAGGATTACGAAATTTGGTACACTAATGTGGTGTCTCAGGACCTACAAAAAAGTCTCTTGGAGCCAAGGACAAAGTCGCACAGGAAGTCGGCCATTTTGGTCCAAGTACGCGATTTAGTGGTTTTCGCACACGTTGTTTGGAGAGTGATGCTCCGTCGCCCTTTTCACCAATCACTTTCAAACTTCTGCTGTATACTCTTACGACGTAGGGGAAAAAATTCAACCGTCGGATTTTTCAAAAGTTGAAAGGTGTGGGCGTGGCTAAGCCTCAAACTTTGACCTTTCGCCATTACTTTACTTGACTTAATAACTCCCATGTGCATGATCAGATCTTTTTCAAACTTTGTCTGTGTGATCATTGACCATATCTGTAAAAAATGACAATGTGGACAGCTGACATCACCTAAGCCCCGCCCCCTGACTACAGGAAGTCTATTTTTTATGCTGAAATACCCATATTTGTCCCCTCTAATTTAGTGAACATGACACTAAGGTCATACACTGTCTTCATGATGTTGTAATGACCATTCAGATCTGATAGCTTTCCAGAAAGGGAGGGGCTTTTATGCCATGGCGAATTCTGGCGTAACGCCGTAACCTTACAATTCAATTTAATGGTGAGCTCAGAGGGGATGCTGAGTCAGGGTGAGGTGCGGACTAGGAGGCCATTTGCGGATTCTGGCGTCGGGGTGGTTGACGATTCTGTTCTGCCAGACGTGCCCTGGTGCCCCGGGCTGCTGGCCAGGCCGGAGCGGCGCAGAGCTGCGAGGGCCGAACGACGCTGCTTGCAGCTTTAATTAGGCCCGAGCAGCGAAAGCGCTGCGAAGGCCTCTTGTTTTTGCTCCGTTTATTATTATTTTTTTTATTTATTATTCCGGTGCCGCTTTGAATGGCTTTTTGGGGATCTTAACATACCCCAAAACTCACAATATTTTGCACACTTGTCAGGCCTGGTGAAAAATTTGATATTTTAAAGGTCCCAAAAAAATCGCAAAGAAAATGGCTGAACAGCGCCCCCTACAATGTGAAAAAAAACCCTCTCCATAAAGCTTAGTTTATCGTACAGTTATGAAATTTGGTACACTTGTAGTACTCAACAGTCCGCACAGAAAAGTCTCTTGCAAGCATGGTCAATATCAAACAGGAAGTCGGCCATTTTGGGTTGAAATGGCGATTTTTTGCAGTTTTGGCCGTTTTTAGGGTCCGTTTCTGATTGGATTGCTCGATCATTTTTTGCACGATCATCTCAAAAATTGTGTAAAATTGCTCAGAAGAGATGGGCGAACAAAATGAGACAATAAAATTGACTTTTCGTAAATACTGAAGGGGCGGGGCCAGGCCTCGAAGTTTGACTACTCGCCAAAATTTTTTAAATTGCTATAACTTCATAAATGAATGGAATAGAGTTACCAAACTTGCTGTGGTCATTCGTCATCACCTCACAAAGTAAATTGAATGGTCGCATGATGACATCACACAAGCCCCGCCCCCTCAGGACCAAAAAGGTTAAGTTTTACTGTGAAAGGTCCCAAATTGCCCCATTTCACTAAATCACCACAAATTTGTAGCTGGTAACTCAAGACAAGTGGGGGTTGCTTGGCGTCACATTATGTGAGTTTTCGGCAGAGGGCGGGGCTGTGGCGGCACGGCGAAGTCAGGCGTACCGCCGTGGCCTTACGTTTGCCTCCCATTTCGTCATTTCTAAAGATATCATCACGAAACTTCTTGTGAGTGATCCTAGTCTGGCCCCCCAAAAGATCTGATGTGAACATCCGGTGGGCGTGGCCTATTTTCTGAAATAGCGCCCCCTAGGACCATTAAAACTGTCAGCCCCAAGCCATGCTTTGACTGAGGATTACGAAATTTGGTACACTAATGTGGTGTCTCAGGACCTACAAAAAAGTCTCTTGGAGCCAAGAACAAAGTCGCACAGGAAGTCAGCCATTTTGGTCCAAGTACTCGAATTAGTGGTTTTCGCACACGTTGTTTGGAGAGTGATGCTCCGTCGCCCTTTTCACCAATCGCCTTCAAACTTCTGCCATGTACTCTTAAGACGTAGGGGAAAATTTTCAACCGTCGGATTTTTCAAAAGTTGAAAGGTGTGGGCGTGGCTAAGCCTCAAACTTTGACCTTTCGCCACGCCACTCTTTTTTTCCACAGCTTCCTATTGGACTCCTTTTACCCAATCACCCATAATCTCTGGCAAATAGCAGTAGACAACTTGAGGTCACTTGGTATCCAGTACTGGCAGGTTTCGAGTAAAGGCGGGGCTTTGGCAGCATGGCGAAAATCGCCATCACGCCATGGAAATACGTTTGCCTCTCATTTCTTCAGTTATTGTGATAGCGCTACGAAACTTCTTGTAAGTGATCCTAGCCTGAGCCCCAAGAGATATCCATAGCTGAAGTTTGTGGGCGTGGCCTATTGTCTTAAATAGCGCCTCTAGGACCATTTAAACTATCAGCCCCAAGCCATGCTTTGACTGAGGATTACGAAATTTGGTACACTAATGTGGTGTCTCAGGACCTACAAAAAAGTCTCTTGGAGCCAAGCACAACATTGCACAGGAAGTCGGCCATTTTGGTCCAAGTACGCGATTTAGTGGTTTTCGCACACGTTGTTTGGAGAGTGATGCTCCGTCGCCCTTTTCACCAATCGCCTTCAAACTTCTGCTATATACTCTTAAGACATAGGGGAAAAAATTCAACCGTCGGATTTTTCAAAAGTTGAAAGATGTGGGCGTGGCTAAGCCTCAAACTTTGACCTTTCGCCATTACTTTACTTGACTTAATAACTCCCATGTGCATGATCAGATCTTTTTCGAACTTTGTCTGTGTGATCATTGACCATATCTGTAAACAATGACAATGTGGACAGCTGACATCACCTAAGCCCCGCCCCCTGACTACAGGAAGCCTATTGTTTTATGGTGAACTGCCCATATTTGTCCCCTCTAATTTAGTCAACATGAAACAAAGGTCATGCACTGTCTTCATGATGCTGTAATGACCATTCAGATCTGATAGCTTTTCAGAAAGGGAGGGGCTTTGATGCCATGGCGAATTCTGGCGTAACGCCGTAATCTTAATATTCAATTTAATGGTGAGCTCAGAGGGGATGCTGAGTCAGGGTGAGGTGCGGACTAGGAGGCCATTCGCGGTTTCTGGTGTCGGGGTGGTTGACGTTTCTGTTCTGTCAGACGTGCACTGGTGCCCCGGGCCTCCGTCCAGACCGGAGCGGCGCGGAGCTGCGAGGGCCGAACGACGCTGCTTGCAGCTTTAATTAGGCCCGAGCAGCGAAAGCGCTGCGAAGGCCTCTTGTTTTTGCTCTGTTTATTATTTTTTTTATTTATTATTCCGGTGCCGCTTTGAATGGCTTTTTGGGGACCTTAACATACCCCAAAACTCACAATATTTTGCATACTTGTCAGGCCTGGTGAAAAATTTGATATTTTAAAGGTCCCAAAAAAATCGCAAAGAAATTGGCTGAACAGCGCCCCCTAGAAAATGAAAAAAAACCCTCTCCATAAAGCTTAGTTTATCGTACCGTTATGAAATTTGGTACACTTATAGTACTCAATAGTCCGCACAGAAAAGTCTCTTGCAAGCATGGTCAATATCAAACAGGAAGTCGGCCATTTTGGGTTGAAATGGCGATTTTTTGCCGTTTTGGCCGTTTTTAGGGTCCGTTTCTGATTGGATTGCTCGATCATTTCTTGCACGATCATCTCAAAAATTCTGTAAAATTGCTCAGAAGAGATGGGCGAACAAAATGAGACAATAAAATTGACTTTTCGTAAATACTGAAGGGGCGGGGCCAGGCCTCGAAGTTTGACTACTCGCCAAAAATTTTTAAATTGCTATAACTTCATAACTGAATGGAATAGAGTTACCAAACTTTCTGTGGTCATTCGTCATCACCTCACAAAGTAAATTGAATGGTCGCATGATGACATCACACAAGCCCCGCCCCCTCAGGACCAAAAAGGTTAAGTTTTACTGTGAAAGGTCCCAAATTGCCCCATTTCACTAAATCACCACAAATTTGTAGCTGGTAACTCAAGACAAGTGGGGGTTGCTTGGTGTCACATTATGTGAGTTTTCGGCAGAGGGCGGGGCTGTGGCGGCGCGGCGAAGTCAGGCGTACCGCCGTGGCCTTACGTTTGCCTCCCATTTCGTCATTTCTAAAGATATCATCACGAAACTTCTTGTGAGTGATCCTAGTCTGGCCCCCCAAAAGATCTGATGTGAACATCCGGTGGGCGTGGCCTATTTTCTGAAATAGCGCCCCCTAGGACCATTAAAACTGTCAGCCCCAAGCCATGCTTTGACTGAGGATTACGAAATTTGGTACACTAATGTGGTGTCTCAGGACCTACAAAAAAGTCTCTTGGACCCAAGTGCAAAGTCGTACAGGAAGTCGGCCATTTTGGTCCAAGTACGCGATTTACTGGTTTTCGCACACCTATTTTGGAGAGTGATGCTCCGTCGCCCTTTTCACCAATCTCCTTGAAACGTCTGCTATATACTCTTAAGACAAAGAGGAAAAAATTCAACCGTCGGATTTTTCAAAAGTTTAACGGTGTGGGCGTGGCTAAGCCTCAAACTTTGACCTGTCGCCACGCCACTCATTTTTTCACAGCTCCCTACTGGACTCCTTTTACCCAATCAGCAGGAATCTCTGGCAAACAGCAGTAGACAACTTGAGGTCACTTGGTATCCAGTACTGGCAGGTTTCAAAAAAAGGCGGGGCTTCAGGAGCATGGCGAAAATCGCCATCACGCCATGGAAGTATGTTTGCCTCTCATTTCTTCAGTTATCGTGATATTGCTACGAAACTTCTGGTGCGTGATCCTAGTCTGACCCCCAAGCGACATAGATATCTGAATTTAGTGGGCGTGGCCTATTTTCTTAAATAGCGCCCCCTAGGACCATTTAAACTAATAGCCCCAAGCTATGCTTTGACTGAGGATTACGAAATTTGGTACACTAATGTGGTGTCTCAGGACCTACAAAAAAGTCTCTTGGAGCCAAGCGCAAAGTCGCACAGGAAGTCGGCCATTTTGGTCCAAGTGCGCGATTTAGTGGTTTTCGCACACGTTGTTTGGAGAGTGATGCTCCGTCGCCCTTTTCACCAATCTCCTTCAAACTTCTGCTATATACTCTTAAGACATAGGGGAAAAAATTCAACCGTCGGATTTTTCAAAAGTTGAAAGATGTGGGCGTGGCTAAGCCTCAAACTTTGACCTGTCGCCACGCCACTCTTTTTTTCACAGCTCCCTACTGGACTCCTTTTACCCAAACACCAGGATTCTGTGGCAAACAGCAGTAGACAAGTTGAGGTTACTTTGTCTCCAGTACTGGCAGGTTTTGAAAAAAGGCGGGGCTTTGGGAGCATGGCGAAAATCGCCATCACGCCATGGAAATACGTTTGCCTCTCATTTCTTAAGTTATCGAGATATCACCTCGAAATTTGTTGTGAGTGATCCTAGTCTGACCCCCAATAGAAATGGACAGCTAAAATTTGTGGGCGTGGCCATTTTTCTGAAATAGCGCCCCCTAGGACCATTAAAACTGTCAGCCCCTAGCCATTCTTTGACTGAGGATTACGAAATTTGGTGCACTAATGAGGTGTCTCCGGACCTACAAAAAAGTCTCTTGGAGCCAAGTGCAAAGTCGCACAGGAAGTCGGCCATTTTGGTCCAAGTACGCGATTTAGTTGTTTTGGCACACGTTGTTTGGAGAGTGATGCTCCGTTGCCCTTTTCACCAATCGCCTTCAAACTTCTGCTATTTACTCTTAAGACATAGGAGAAAAAATTCAACCGTCGGATTTTTCAAAAGTTGAAAGGTGTGGGCGTGGCTAAGTCTCAAACTTTGACCTTTCGCCATTACTTTACTTGACTTAATAACTCCCATGTGCATGATCAGATCTTTTTCGAACTTTGTCTGTGTGATCATTGACCATATCTTTAATCAATGACAATGTGGACAGCTGACATCACCTAAGCCCCGCCCCCTGAATACAGGAAGTCTATTGTTTTATGCTGAAATGCCCATATTCGTCCCCTCTAATTTAGTGAACATGACACTAAGGTCATACACTGACTTCATGACGTTGTAATGACCATTCAGATCTGATAGCTTTCCAAAAAGGGAGGGGCTTTGATGCCATGGTGAATGCTGGCGTGACGCCATGACCTTTCATTTGACTGTAATTTCCACAAACGGCCTCCGATTTGCCCTAAACTGAACATGGCAATGAACAATCATGCCCTTTAGCCAAGGAGGCACAAATGGTTGGTGAATGTTATATAATGTCACCAAAGCTGACCTCAATGGGACTTTTCTGTAGTTGGTCACAGCGCCCCCTAGATAGTTACCCTTCGATAACTTTAAAAAACATGGTCAGAATAGCATTAAAGTATGTCACTATCATCACACCACCAGTGTGGTAAAGATAGAGGATTCCCTAGTGGTGAGACATAAAATATAATGGTGGGCTCAAGGGGATGCTGAGTCAGGGTGAGGTGAGGCAGAGGTGACCGTTAGCAGTTTCTGGTGTCGGGGTGGTCGACGTTTCTGTTTCGCAGATGTAGCCTGGTGCCCCGGGCTGCCGGCCAGGCCGGAGCGGCACGGAGCTGCGAGGGCCGAACGACGCTGCTTGCAGCTTTAATTATTATTATTCTTTTTTCTTCCGCGTCTTTGAATGGCCTTTAGGGGGTCTTAGCATATCCAAAAAGTCACCAAATTCTGGCCCAATATAGAAAGTGCGTGAAATTTACGTATTTCACTGGCGATGTGAAAGTTCGTCAAAAAGTGACTGAACAGCGCCCCCTAGAAAGTGAAAAATACTCCTCTCCATAAAGCTTAGTTTATCGTACAGTTATGACATTTGGTATACTTGTAGTACTCAACAGTCCGCACAGAAAAGTCTCTTGCAACCATGGTCAATATCAAACAGGAAGTCGGCCATTTTGGAGTAAAGTGGCCATTTTGACCCCGTTTTGGCCATTTCTAGGGTCTATATTTGGTTGAACAGTTTGGTCATTTTTCGCACCATCGTCTCAAAAATTGTGCGAGATCGAACAGAAGCGATGGACGATTCAAATGAGACAATAAAATTGACTTTTCGTAAATACTGAAGGGGCGGGGCCAGGCCTCAAAGTTCGAGCACTCGCCAAAAAAATTCAAATTGCTATAATTTCATAAATGAAAGAATTACAGTTAAAGTAACTTTCTATGGACAATCGGAATCTCCCCCCGAAGACAAATGAATGGTCGATTGATGATGTCACATAAGCCCCGCCCCCTCAGGACTTAAAAGGTCAAGTTTTACTGGGAAATTTTCAAAAATTGGCCCTTTCAAATAATCATCCCAAATTTGTAGCAGGTAACTGAAGACAAGTTGGGGTTGCTTGGCGTCACTTTATGGGAGTTTTCTGCAGAAGGCGGGGCTGTGGCGGCGCGGCGAAGTCAGGCGTACCGACGTGGCCTTACGTTTGCCTTCCATTTCGTCATTTCTAGAGATATCGCCACGACACTTCTTGGGAGTGATCCTAGTCCGGCCCCCAAAAGAATCTGATGTGAACATCTGGTGGGCGTGGCCTATTTTCTGAAATAGCGCCCCCTAGGACCATTAAAACTGTCAGCCCCAAGCCATGCTTTGACTGAGGAGTACGAGAATTGGTACACTAATGTGGTGTCTCAGGACCTACAAAAAAGTCTCTTGGAGCCAAGTGCAAAGTCGCACAGGAAGTCGGCCATTTTGGTCCAAGTACTCGATTTAGTGGTTTTCGCACACGTTGTTTGGAGAGTGATGCTCCATCACCCTTTTCACCAATCACCTTCAAACATCTGCTATACATTCTTAAGACATAGAAGAAAAAATTCAACCGTCGGATTTTAAATAAGTATAAAGGTGTGGGCGTGGCTATGCCTCAAACTTTGACTTGTCGCCACGCCACTCTTTTTTTCACAGCTCCCTATTGGACTCCTTTTACTCAATCACCAGCAATCACTGGCAAATAGCAGCAGACAAGTTGAGGTCACTTGGTCTATAGTACTGGCAGGTTTCGAATAAAGGCGGGGCTTTGGGAGCATGGCGAAATTTGCCATCATGCTATGGAAATACGTTTGTCTCTCATTTCTTCAATCATTGTGACATCGCCACACAATTTCTGATGAGTGATCCTACTCTGACCCATAATAGAAATGGACAGCTGAAGTTTGTGGGCGTGGCCTATTTTCTGAAATAACGCCCCCTAGGACCATTAAAACTGTCAGCCCCAAGCCATGCTTTCACTGAGGAACACGAAATTTGGCACACTAATGTGGTGTCTCAGGACCTACAAAAAAGTCTCTTGGAGCTAAGTGCAAAGTCGCACAGGAAGTCGGCCATTTTGGTCCAAGTACTCGATTTAGTGGTTTTCGCACACGTTGTTTGGAGAGTGTTGCACCATCGCCCTTTTCACCAATCGCCTTCAAACTTCTGCTACATACTCTTAAGACAAAGGGGGAAAAATTCAACCATCGGATTTCAAATAAGTATAAAGGTGTGGGCGTGGCTAAGCCTCAAACTTTGACCTTTCGCCATTACATTCCTTGACTTAACAACTCCCATGTGCATGATCAGATCTATATCAAACTGTGTCTGTGTGATCATTGACCACATCTCAAGACAATGACAATGTGGACAGCTGACATCACCTAAGCCCCGCCCCCTGACTACAGGAAGTCGATTTTTTCATGGTGAAATGCCCATATTTGTCCCCTCTAATTTAGTGAACATGACACTAAGGTCATGCACTGTCTTCATGATGTTGTAATGACCATTCAGATCTGCTAGCTTTTCAGAAAGGGAGGGGATTTGATGCCATGGCGAATTCTGGCGTGACGCTGTGACCTTACATTTGACTGTAACTTCCACAAACAGCCTCCGATTTGCCCGAGACTGAACATCACATCACCAGTGTGGTAAAGATAGAGTATCTCCTAGTGGTGAGACGTGTAATGGTGGGCTCAGAGGGGATGCTGCGTCAGGGTGAGGTGTGGACGAGGAGGCCGTTCACGGTTTCTGGTGTCGGGGTGGTTGACTTTCTGCTCTGCCAGACGTGCCCTGGTGCCCCCGGCTGCCGGACAGGATGGAGAAGCGCGGAGCTGGGTTTGGAGAGGGTCGGGGATGGAGCGGAGGGGGTGCGGAAGGAGGGCGAGCAGCTTCGCTGCGAGGGCCGAACGACGCTGCTTGCAGCTTTAATTTTTGCTCTGTTTATTATTATTTTTTTTATTTATTATTCCGGTGCCGCTTTGAATGGCTTTTTGGGGACCTTAACATACCCCAAAACTCACAATATTTTGCATACTTGTCAGGCCTGGTGAAAAATTTGATATTTTAAAGGTCCCAAAAAAATCGCAAAGAAATTGGCTGAACAGCGCCCCCTAGAAAATGAAAAAAAACCCTCTCCATAAAGCTTAGTTTATCGTACCGATATGAAATTTGGTACACTTATAGTACTCAATAGTCCGCACAGAAAAGTCTCTTGCAAGCATGGTCAATATCAAACAGGAAGTCGGCCATTTTGGGTTGAAATGGCGATTTTTTGCCGTTTTGGCCGTTTTTAGGGTCCGTTTCTGATTGGATTGCTCGATCATTTTTTGCACGATCATCTCAAAAATTCTGTAAAATTGCTCAGAAGAGATGGGCGAACAAAATGAGACAATAAAATTGACTTTTCGTAAATACTGAAGGGGCGGGGCCAGGCCTCGAAGTTTGACTACTCGCCAAAAATTTTTAAATTGCTATAACTTCATAACTGAATGGAATAGAGTTACCAAACTTTCTGTGGTCATTCGTCATCACCTCACAAAGTAAATTGAATGGTCGCATGATGACATCACACAAGCCCCGCCCCCTCAGGACCAAAAAGGTTAAGTTTTACTGTGAAAGGTCCCAAATTGCCCCATTTCACTAAATCACCACAAATTTGTAGCTGGTAACTCAAGACAAGTGGGGGTTGCTTGGTGTCACATTATGTGAGTTTTCGGCAGAGGGCGGGGCTGTGGCGGCGCGGCGAAGTCAGGCGTACCGCCGTGGCCTTACGTTTGCCTCCCATTTCGTCATTTCTAAAGATATCATCACGAAACTTCTTGTGAGTGATCCTAGTCTGGCCCCCCAAAAGATCTGATGTGAACATCCGGTGGGCGTGGCCTATTTTCTGAAATAGCGCCCCCTAGGACCATTAAAACTGTCAGCCCCAAGCCATGCTTTGACTGAGGATTACGAAATTTGGTACACTAATGTGGTGTCTCAGGACCTACAAAAAAGTCTCTTGGACCCAAGTGCAAAGTCGCACAGGAAGTCGGCCATTTTGGTCCAAGTACGCGATTTACTGGTTTTCGCACACCTTGTTTGGAGAGTGATGCTCCGTCGCCCTTTTCACCAATCTCCTTGAAACGTCTGCTATATACTCTTAAGACAAAGAGGAAAAAATTCAACCGTCGGATTTTTCAAAAGTTTAACGGTGTGGGCGTGGCTAAGCCTCAAACTTTGACCTGTCGCCACGCCACTCATTTTTTCACAGCTCCCTACTGGACTCCTTTTACCCAATCAGCAGGAATCTCTGGCAAACAGCAGTAGACAACTTGAGGTCACTTGGTATCCAGTACTGGCAGGTTTCAAAAAAAGGCGGGGCTTCAGGAGCATGGCGAAAATCGCCATCACGCCATGGAAGTATGTTTGCCTCTCATTTCTTCAGTTATCGTGATATTGCTACGAAACTTCTGGTGCGTGATCCTAGTCTGACCCCTAAGCGACATAGATATCTGAATTTAGTGGGCGTGGCCTATTTTCTTAAATAGCGCCCCCTAGGACCATTTAAACTAATAGCCCCAAGCTATGCTTTGACTGAGGATTACGAAATTTGGTACACTAATGTGGTGTCTCAGGACCTACAAAAAAGTCTCTTGGAGCCAAGCGCAAAGTCGCACAGGAAGTCGGCCATTTTGGTCCAAGTGCGCGATTTAGTGGTTTTCGCACACGTTGTTTGGAGAGTGATGCTCCGTCGCCCTTTTCACCAATCTCCTTCAAACTTCTGCTATATACTCTTAAGACACAGGGGAAAAAATTCAACCGTCGGATTTTTCAAAAGTTGAAAGATGTGGGCGTGGCTAAGCCTCAAACTTTGACCTGTCGCCACGCCACTCTTTTTTTCACAGCTCCCTACTGGACTCCTTTTACCCAAACACCAGGATTCTGTGGCAAACAGCAGTAGACAAGTTGAGGTTACTTTGTCTCCAGTACTGGCAGGTTTTGAAAAAAGGCGGGGCTTTGGGAGCATGGCGAAAATCGCCATCACGCCATGGAAATACGTTTGCCTCTCATTTCTTAAGTTATCGAGATATCACCTCGAAATTTGTTGTGAGTGATCCTAGTCTGACCCCCAATAGAAATGGACAGCTAAAATTTGTGGGCGTGGCCATTTTTCTGAAATAGCGCCCCCTAGGACCATTAAAACTGTCAGCCCCTAGCCATTCTTTGACTGAGGATTACGAAATTTGGTACACTAATGAGGTGTCTCCGGACCTACAAAAAAGTCTCTTGGAGCCAAGTGCAAAGTCGCACAGGAAGTCGGCCATTTTGGTCCAAGTACGCGATTTAGTTGTTTTGGCACACGTTGTTTGGAGAGTGATGCTCCGTTGCCCTTTTCACCAATCGCCTTCAAACTTCTGCTATTTACTCTTAAGACATAGGAGAAAAAATTCAACCGTCGGATTTTTCAAAAGTTGAAAGGTGTGGGCGTGGCTAAGTCTCAAACTTTGACCTTTCGCCATTACTTTACTTGACTTAATAACTCCCATGTGCATGATCAGATCTTTTTCGAACTTTGTCTGTGTGATCATTGACCATATCTTTAAACAATGACAATGTGGACAGCTGACATCACCTAAGCCCCGCCCCCTGAATACAGGAAGTCTATTGTTTTATGCTGAAATGCCCATATTTGTCCCCTCTAATTTAGTCAACATGACACTAAGGTCATGCACGGTCTTCATGATGCTGTAATGACCATTCAGATCTGATAGCTTTCCAGATAGGGAGGGGCTTTGATGCCATGGCGAATTCTGGCGTAACGCCGTAACCTTACAATTCAATTTAATGGTGAGCTCAGAGGGGATGCTGAGTCAGGGTGAGGTGCGGACGAGGAGGCCATTTGCGGTTTCTGGTGTCGGGGTGGTTGACGTTTCTGTTCTGCCAGACGTGCCCTGGTGCCCCGGGCTGCCGGCCAGGCCGGAGCGGCGCGGAGCTGCGAGGGCCGAACGACGCTGCTTGCAGCTTTAATTATTATTTTTTTTATTTATTATTCCGGTGCCGCTTTGAATGGCTTTTTGGGGACCTTAACATACCCCAAAACTCACAATATTTTGCATACTTGTCAGGCCTGGTGAAAAATTTGATATTTTAAAGGTCCCAAAAAAATCGCAAAGAAATTGGCTGAACAGCGCCCCCTAGAAAATGAAAAAAAACCCTCTCCATAAAGCTTAGTTTATCGTACCGTTATGAAATTTGGTACACTTATAGTACTCAATAGTCCGCACAGAAAAGTCTCTTGCAAGCATGGTCAATATCAAACAGGAAGTCGGCCATTTTGGGTTGAAATGGCGATTTTTTGCCGTTTTGGCCGTTTTTAGGGTCCGTTTCTGATTGGATTGCTCGATCATTTTTTGCACGATCATCTCAAAAATTCTGTAAAATTGCTCAGAAGAGATGGGCGAACAAAATGAGACAATAAAATTGACTTTTCGTAAATACTGAAGGGGCGGGGCCAGGCCTCGAAGTTTGACTACTCGCCAAAAATTTTTAAATTGCTATAACTTCATAACTGAATGGAATAGAGTTACCAAACTTTCTGTGGTCATTCGTCATCACCTCACAAAGTAAATTGAATGGTCGCATGATGACATCACACAAGCCCCGCCCCCTCAAGACCAAAAAGGTTAAGTTTTACTGTGAAAGGTCCCAAATTGCCCCATTTCACTAAATCACCACAAATTTGTAGCTGGTAACTCAAGACAAGTGGGGGTTGCTTGGTGTCACATTATGTGAGTTTTCGGCAGAGGGCGGGGCTGTGGCGGCGCGGCGAAGTCAGGCGTACCGCCGTGGCCTTACGTTTGCCTCCCATTTCGTCATTTCTAAAGATATCATCACGAAACTTCTTGTGAGTGATCCTAGTCTGGCCCCCCAAAAGATCTGATGTGAACATCCGGTGGGCGTGGCCTATTTTCTGAAATAGCGCCCCCTAGGACCATTAAAACTGTCAGCCCCAAGCCATGCTTTGACTGAAGATTACGAAATTTGGTACACTAATGTGGTGTCTCAGGACCTACAAAAAAGTCTCTTGGACCCAAGTGCAAAGTCGCACAGGAAGTCGGCCATTTTGGTCCAAGTACGCGATTTACTGGTTTTCGCACACCTTGTTTGGAGAGTGATGCTCCGTCGCCCTTTTCACCAATCTCCTTGAAACGTCTGCTATATACTCTTAAGACAAAGAGGAAAAAATTCAACCGTCGGATTTTTCAAAAGTTTAACGGTGTGGGCGTGGCTAAGCCTCAAACTTTGACCTGTCGCCACGCCACTCATTTTTTCACAGCTCCCTACTGGACTCCTTTTACCCAATCAGCAGGAATCTCTGGCAAACAGCAGTAGACAACTTGAGGTCACTTGGTATCCAGTACTGGCAGGTTTCAAAAAAAGGCGGGGCTTCAGGAGCATGGCGAAAATCGCCATCACGCCGTGGAAGTATGTTTGCCTCTCATTTCTTCAGTTATCGTGATATTGCTACGAAACTTCTGGTGCGTGATCCTAGTCTGACCCCCAAGCGACATAGATATCTGAATTTAGTGGGCGTGGCCTATTTTCTTAAATAGCGCCCCCTAGGACCATTTAAACTAATAGCCCCAAGCTATGCTTTGACTGAGGATTACGAAATTTGGTACACTAATGTGGTGTCTCAGGACCTACAAAAAAGTCTCTTGGAGCCAAGCGCAAAGTCGCACAGGAAGTCGGCCATTTTGGTCCAAGTGCGCGATTTAGTGGTTTTCGCACACGTTGTTTGGAGAGTGATGCTCCGTCGCCCTTTTCACCAATCTCCTTCAAACTTCTGCTATATACTCTTAAGACATAGGGGAAAAAATTCAACCGTCGGATTTTTCAAAAGTTGAAAGATGTGGGCGTGGCTAAGCCTCAAACTTTGACCTGTCGCCACGCCACTCTTTTTTTCACAGCTCCCTACTGGACTCCTTTTACCCAAACACCAGGATTCTGTGGCAAACAGCAGTAGACAAGTTGAGGTTACTTTGTCTTCAGTACTGGAAGGTTTTGAAAAAAGGCGGGGCTTTGGGAGCATGGCGAAAATCGCCATCACGCCATGGAAATACGTTTGCCTCTCATTTCTTAAGTTATCGAGATATCACCTCGAAATTTGTTGTGAGTGATCCTAGTCTGACCCCCAATAGAAATGGACAGCTAAAATTTGTGGGCGTGGCCATTTTTCTGAAATAGCGCCCCCTAGGACCATTAAAACTGTCAGCCCCTAGCCATTCTTTGACTGAGGATTACGAAATTTGGTACACTAATGAGGTGTCTCCGGACCTACAAAAAAGTCTCTTGGAGCCAAGTGCAAAGTCGCACAGGAAGTCGGGCATTTTGGTCCAAGTACGCGATTTAGTTGTTTTGGCACACGTTGTTTGGAGAGTGATGCTCCGTTGCCCTTTTCACCAATCGCCTTCAAACTTCTGCTATTTACTCTTAAGACATAGGAGAAAAAATTCAACCGTCGGATTTTTCAAAAGTTGAAAGGTGTGGGCGTGGCTAAGTCTCAAACTTTGACCTTTCGCCATTACTTTACTTGACTTAATAACTCCCATGTGCATGATCAGATCTTTTTCGAACTTTGTCTGTGTGATCATTGACCATATCTTTAAACAATGACAATGTGGACAGCTGACATCACCTAAGCCCCACCCCCTGAATACAGGAAGTCTATTGTTTTATGCTGAAATGCCCATATTTGTCCCCTCTAATTTAGTCAACATGACACTAAGGTCATGCACGGTCTTCATGATGCTGTAATGACCATTCAGATCTGATAGCTTTCCAGATAGGGAGGGGCTTTGATGCCATGGCGAATTCTGGCGTAACGCCGTAACCTTACAATTCAATTTAATGGTGAGCTCAGAGGGGATGCTGAGTCAGGGTGAGGTGCGGACGAGGAGGCCATTTGCGGTTTCTGGTGTCGGGGTGGTTGACGTTTCTGTTCTGCCAGACGTGCCCTGGTGCCCCGGGCTGCCGGCCAGGCCGGAGCGGCGCGGAGCTGCGAGGGCCGAACGACGCTGCTTGCAGCTTTAATTCTTTCTTTTTAGGCCCGAGCAGCGAAAGCGCTGCGAAGGCCTCTTGTTTTTGCTCTGATTATTTTTTGTTATTCCGTGCCCCCTTTGAACAGCTTTTTGGGGACCTTAACATACCCCAAAACTCACAATATTTTGCAAACTTGTCAGGCCTGGTGAAAAATTTGATATTTTAAAGGTCACAAAAAAATCGCAAAGAAAATGGCTGAACAGCGCCCCCTACAAAGTGAAAAAAACCCCTCTCCATAAAGCTTAGTTTATCGTACAGTTATGAAATTTGGTACATTTATAGTACTAAACAGTCCGCACAGAAAAGTCTCTTGCATGCATGGTCAATATCAAACAGGAAGTCGGCCATTTTGGGTTGAAATGGCGATTTTTTGCCGTTTTGGCCCTTTTTAGGGTCCGTTTCTGATTGGATTGCTCGATCATTTTTTGCACGATCGTCTCAAAAATTGTGTAAAATTGCTCAGAAGACATGGGCGAACAAAATGAGACAATAAAATTGACTTTTCGTAAATACTGAAGGGGCGGGGCCAAGCCTTGAAGTTTGACTACTCGCCAAAAAAATTTAAATTGCTATAACTTCATAAATGAATGGAATAGAGTTACCAAACTTTCTGTGGTCATTCGTCATCCACCCACAAAGTAAATTGAATGTTCGGATGATGACATCACACAAGCCCCGCCCCCTCAGGACCAAAAAGGTCAAGTTTTTCTGTGAAAGGTCCCAAATTGCCCCATTTCACTTAATCACCACAAACTTGTAGCTGGTAACTCAAGACAAGTGGAGGTTGCTTTGAGTCACTTTATGGGAGTTTTCAGCAGAGGGTGGGGCTGCGGCGGCGCAGCGAAGTCAGGCGTACCGCCGTGGCCTTACGTTTGCCTCCCATTTCGTCATTTCTAAAGATATCGTCACGAAACTTCTTGTGAGTGATCCTAGTCCAGCCCCCCAAAAAATCTGATGCGAACATCCGGTGGGCGTGGCCTATTTTCTGAAATAGCGCCCCCTAGGACCATTAAAACTGTCAGCCCCAAGCCATACTTTGACTGAGGATTACGAAATTTGGTACACTAATGTGGTGTCTCAGGACCTACAAAAAAGTTTCTTGGAGCCAAGTGCAAAGTCGCACAGGAAGTCGGCCATTTTGGTCCAAGTACGCGATTTAGTGGTTTTCGCACACGTTGTTTGGAGAGTGATGCTCCGTCGCCCTTTTCACCAATCGCCTTCAAACTTCGGCTATGAACTCTTAAGAGATAGGGGGAAAAAATCAACCGTCGGATTTTTCAAAAGTTGAAAGGTGTGGGCGTGGCTAAGCCTCAAACTTTGACCTTTCACCATGCCACTCTTTTTTTCACAGCTCCCTATTGGACTCCTTTTACCCAATCACCAGGATTCTCTGGCAAATAGCAGTAGACAACTTGAGGTTACTTGGTCTCCAGTACTGGCAGGTTTCGAAAAAAGGCGGGGCTTCGGGAGCATGGCGAAAATCGCCATCACGCCATGGAAATACGTTTGCCTCTTATTTCTTCAGTTATCGAGATATCACCTCGAAATTTGTTGTGAGTGATCCTAGTCTGACCCCCAATAGAAATGGGCAGCTGAAATTTGTGGGCGTGGCCTATTTTCTGAAATAGCGCCCCCTAGGACCATTAAAACTGCCAGCCCCAAGCCATGCTTTGACTGAGGATTACGAAATTTGGGACACTAATGTGGTGTCTCAGGACCTACAAAAAAGTCTCTTGGAGCCAAGTGCAAAGTCGCACAGGAAGTCGGCCATTTTGGTCCAAGTACGCGATTTAGTGGTTTTCGCACACGTTGTTTTAAGATTGATGCTCCGTCACCCTTTTCACCAATCGCCTTCAAACTTCTGCTATGTACTCTTAAGACACAGGGGAAAAAATTCAACCGTCGGATTTTTCAAAAGTTGAAAGGTGTGGGCGTGGCTAAGCCTCAAACTTTGACCTTTCGCCATGCCACTCTTTTTTTTCACAGCTCCCTATTGGACTCCTTTTACCCAATCACCAGGATTATCTGGCAAATAGCAGTAGACAACTTGAGGTTACTTGGTCTCCAGAACTGGCAGGTTCCGAAAAAAGGCGGGGCTTCGGGAGCATGGCGAAAATCACCATCACGCCATGGAAATATGTTTGCCTCTCATTTCTTCAGTTATCGTGATATCGCAACGAAACTTCTGGTGAGTGATCCTAGTCTGACCCCCAAGAGAAATAGACAGCTGAAGTTTGTGGGCGTGGCCTATTCTCTTAAATAGCGCCCCCTAGGACCATTTAAACTAATAGCCCCAAGCCATGCTTTGACTGAGGATTACGAAATTTGGTACACTAATGTGGTGTCTCAGGACCTACAAAAAAGCCTCTTGGAGCCAAGCGCAAAGTCGCACAGGAAGTCGGCCATTTTGGTCCAAGTACGCGATTTAGTGGTTTTCGCACACGTTGTTTGGAGAGTGATGCTCCGTCGCCCTTTTCACCAATCACTTTCAAACTTCTGCTGTATACTCTTAAGACGTAGGGTAAAAAATTCAACCGTCGGATTTTTCAAAAGTTGAAAGGTGTGGGCGTGGCTAAGCCTCAAACTTTGACCTTTCGCCATTACTTTACTTGACTTAATAACTCCCATGAGCATGATCAGATCTTTTTCAAACTTTGTCTGTGTGATAATTGACCATATCTGTAAAAAATGACAATGTGGACAGCTGACATCACCTAAGCCCCGCCCCCTGACTACAGGAATTCTATTTTTTTATGCTGAAATGCCCATATTTGTCCCCTCTAATTTAGTCAACAAGACACCAAGGTCATGCACTGTCTTCATGATGCTGTATTGACCATTCAGATCTGATAGCTTTCCAGAAAGGGAGGGGCTTTGATGCCTTGGTGAATTCTGGCGTAACGCCGTAACCTTACAAATCATTTTAATGGTGAGCTCAGAGGGGATGCTGAGTCAGGGTGAGGTGCGGACTAGGAGGCCATTCGCGGATTCTAGTGTCGGGGTGGTTGACGTTTCTGTTCTGCCAGACGTGCCTTGGTGCCCCGGGCTGCCGGTCAGGCCGGAGCGGCGCGGAGCTGCGAGGGCCGAACGACGCTGCTTGCAGCTTTAATTAGGCCCGAGCAGCGAAAGCGCTGCGAAGGCCTCTTGTTTTTGCTCTGTTTATTATTATTTTTATTTATTATTCCGGTGCCGCTTTGAATGGCTTTTTGGGGACCTTAACATACCCCAAAACTCACAATATTTTGCATACTTGTCAGGCCTGGTGAAAAATTAGATATTTTAAAGGTCCCAAAAAAATCGCAAAGAAATTGGCTGAACAGCGCCCCCTAGAAAATGAAAAAAAAACCCTCTCCATAAAGCTTAGTTTATCGTACCGTTATGAAATTTGGTACACTTATAGTACTCAATAGTCCGCACAGAAAAGTCTCTTGCAAGCATGGTCAATATCAAACAGGAAGTCGGCCATTTTGGGTTGAAATGGCGATTTTTTGCCGTTTTTGCCGTTTTTAGGGTCCGTTTCTGATTGGATTGCTCGATCATTTTTTGCACGATCATCTCAAAAATTCTGTAAAATTGCTCAGAAGAGATGGGCGAACAAAATGAGACAATAAAATTGACTTTTCGTAAATACTGAAGGGGCGGGGCCAGGCCTCGAAGTTTGACTACTCGCCAAAAATTTTTAAATTGCTATAACTTCATAACTGAATGGAATAGAGTTACCAAACTTTCTGTGGTCATTCGTCATCACCTCACAAAGTAAATTGAATGGTCGCATGATGACATCACACAAGCCCCGCCCCCTCAGGACCAAAAAGGTTAAGTTTTACTGTGAAAGGTCCCAAATTGCCCCATTTCACTAAATCACCACAAATTTGTAGCTGGTAACTCAAGACAAGTGGGGGTTGCTTGGTGTCACATTATGTGAGTTTTCGGCAGAGGGCGGGGCTGTGGCGGCGCGGCGAAGTCAGGCGTACCGCCGTGGCCTTACGTTTGCCTCCCATTTCGTCATTTCTAAAGATATCATCACGAAACTTCTTGTGAGTGATCCTAGTCTGGCCCCCCAAAAGATCTGATGTGAACATCCGGTGGGCGTGGCCTATTTTCTGAAATAGCGCCCCCTAGGACCATTAAAACTGTCAGCCCCAAGCCATGCTTTGACTGAAGATTACGAAATTTGGTACACTAATGTGGTGTCTCAGGACCTACAAAAAAGTCTCTTGGACCCAAGTGCAAAGTCGCACAGGAAGTCGGCCATTTTGGTCCAAGTACGCGATTTACTGGTTTTCGCACACCTTGTTTGGAGAGTGATGCTCCGTCGCCCTTTTCACCAATCTCCTTGAAACGTCTGCTATATACTCTTAAGACAAAGAGGAAAAAATTCAACCGTCGGATTTTTCAAAAGTTTAACGGTGTGGGCGTGGCTAAGCCTCAAACTTTGACCTGTCGCCACGCCACTCATTTTTTCACAGCTCCCTACTGGACTCCTTTTACCCAATCAGCAGGAATCTCTGGCAAACAGCAGTAGACAACTTGAGGTCACTTGGTATCCAGTACTGGCAGGTTTCAAAAAAAGGCGGGGCTTCAGGAGCATGGCGAAAATCGCCATCACGCCGTGGAAGTATGTTTGCCTCTCATTTCTTCAGTTATCGTGATATTGCTACGAAACTTCTGGTGCGTGATCCTAGTCTGACCCCCAAGCGACATAGATATCTGAATTTAGTGGGCGTGGCCTATTTTCTTAAATAGCGCCCCCTAGGACCATTTAAACTAATAGCCCCAAGCTATGCTTTGACTGAGGATTACGAAATTTGGTACACTAATGTGGTGTCTCAGGACCTACAAAAAAGTCTCTTGGAGCCAAGCGCAAAGTCGCACAGGAAGTCGGCCATTTTGGTCCAAGTGCGCGATTTAGTGGTTTTCGCACACGTTGTTTGGAGAGTGATGCTCCGTCGCCCTTTTCACCAATCTCCTTCAAACTTCTGCTATATACTCTTAAGACATAGGGGAAAAAATTCAACCGTCGGATTTTTCAAAAGTTGAAAGATGTGGGCGTGGCTAAGCCTCAAACTTTGACCTGTCGCCACGCCACTCTTTTTTTCACAGCTCCCTACTGGACTCCTTTTACCCAAACACCAGGATTCTGTGGCAAACAGCAGTAGACAAGTTGAGGTTACTTTGTCTTCAGTACTGGAAGGTTTTGA
Source organism: Nothobranchius furzeri (assembly GCF_043380555.1). NCBI lineage: Eukaryota > Metazoa > Chordata > Actinopteri > Cyprinodontiformes > Nothobranchiidae > Nothobranchius > Nothobranchius furzeri. The sequence continues at coordinate 79,384,949 of NC_091746.1, read as the reverse complement.
AAAAAGGCGGGGCTTTGGGAGCATGGCGAAAATCGCCATCACGCCATGGAAATACGTTTGCCTCTCATTTCTTAAGTTATCGAGATATCACCTCGAAATTTGTTGTGAGTGATCCTAGTCTGACCCCCAATAGAAATGGACAGCTAAAATTTGTGGGCGTGGCCATTTTTCTGAAATAGCGCCCCCTAGGACCATTAAAACTGTCAGCCCCTAGCCATTCTTTGACTGAGGATTACGAAATTTGGTACACTAATGAGGTGTCTCCGGACCTACAAAAAAGTCTCTTGGAGCCAAGTGCAAAGTCGCACAGGAAGTCGGGCATTTTGGTCCAAGTACGCGATTTAGTTGTTTTGGCACACGTTGTTTGGAGAGTGATGCTCCGTTGCCCTTTTCACCAATCGCCTTCAAACTTCTGCTATTTACTCTTAAGACATAGGAGAAAAAATTCAACCGTCGGATTTTTCAAAAGTTGAAAGGTGTGGGCGTGGCTAAGTCTCAAACTTTGACCTTTCGCCATTACTTTACTTGACTTAATAACTCCCATGTGCATGATCAGATCTTTTTCGAACTTTGTCTGTGTGATCATTGACCATATCTTTAAACAATGACAATGTGGACAGCTGACATCACCTAAGCCCCGCCCCCTGAATACAGGAAGTCTATTGTTTTATGCTGAAATGCCCATATTTGTCCCCTCTAATTTAGTCAACATGACACTAAGGTCATGCACGGTCTTCATGATGCTGTAATGACCATTCAGATCTGATAGCTTTCCAGATAGGGAGGGGCTTTGATGCCATGGCGAATTCTGGCGTAACGCCGTAACCTTACAATTCAATTTAATGGTGAGCTCAGAGGGGATGCTGAGTCAGGGTGAGGTGCGGACGAGGAGGCCATTTGCGGTTTCTGGTGTCGGGGTGGTTGACGTTTCTGTTCTGCCAGACGTGCCCTGGTGCCCCGGGCTGCCGGCCAGGCCGGAGCGGCGCGGAGCTGCGAGGGCCGAACGACGCTGCTTGCAGCTTTAATTAGGCCCGAGCAGCGAAAGCGCTGCGAAGGCCTCTTGTTTTTGCTCTGTTTATTCTTTCTTTTTTATTATTCTCGTGCCCCTTTGAACGGCTTTTTGGGGACCTTAACATACCCCAAAACTCACAATATTTTGCACACTTGTCAGGCCTGGTGAAAAATTTGATATTTTAAAGGTCCCAAAAAAATCGCAAAGAAAATGGCTGAACAGCGCCCCCTACAAGGTGAAAAATACCCCTCTCCATAAAGCTTAGTTTATCGTACAGTTATGAAATTTGGTACACTTGTAGTCCTCAACAGTCCGCACAGAAAAGTGTCTTGCAACCATGGTCAATATCAAACAGGAAGTCAGCCATTTTGGGTTGAAATGGCGATTTTTAGCCGTTTTTGCCGTTTTTAGGGTCCGTTTCTGATTGGATTGCTCGATCATTTTTCGCACGATCGTCTCAAAAATGGTGTAAAATTGCTCAGAAGGGATGGGCGAACAAAATGAGACAAAGATTCTGACTTTTCGTATATGCTGAAGGGGCGGGGCCAGGCCTCAAAGTTTGACTACTCGCCAAAAAAATTTAAACTGCTATACCTTCATAACTGAATGGAATAGAGTTACCAAACTTTCTGTGGTCATTCGTCATCCACCCACAAAGTAAACTGAATGGTCGGATGATGACATCACACAAGCCCCGCCCCCTCAGCACCAAAAAGGTCAAGTTTTACTGTGAAAGGTCCCAAATTGCCCCATTTCACTTAATCACCAAGAATTTGCAGCTGGTAACTCAAGACAAGTGTGGGTTGCTTGGCGTCACTTTATGGGAGTTTTCGGCAGAGGGCGCGGCTGTGGCGGCACGGCGAATTCAGGTCATACCGCCGTGGCCTTACGTTTGCCTCCCATTTCGTCAATTCTAAAGATATCGTCACGAAACTTCTTGGGAGCGATCCTAGTCCGGCCCCCCAAAGGATCTGATGTGAACATCGGGTGGGCTTGGCCTATTTTCTGAAATAGCGCCCCCTAGGACCATTAAAACTGTCAGCCCCAAGCCATGCTTTGACTGAGGATTACGAAATTTGGTACACTAATGTGATGTCTCAGGACCTACAAAAAAGTCTCTTGGAGCCAAGTGCAAAGTCGCACAGGAAGTCGGCCATTTTGGTCCAAGTGCGCGATTTAGTGGTTTTCACACACGTTGTTTGGAGAGTGATGCTCCGTCGCCCTTTTCACCAATCACTTTCAAACTTCTGCTATATAGTCTTAAGACATAGAGGAAAAAATTCAACCGTCGGATTTTAAATAAGTATAAAGGTGTGGGCGTGGCTAAGCCTCAAACTTTGACCTTTCGCCACGCCACTCTTTTTTTCACAGCTCCCTATTGGACTCCTTTTACCCAATCACCAGGAATCTCTGGTAAATAGCAGCAGGCAAGTTGAGGTCACTTGGTCTCCAGTACTGGAAGGTTTTGAAAAAAGGTGGGGCTTTGGGAGCATGGCGAAATTCGCCATCACGCCATGGAAATACGTTTGCCTCTCATTTCTTCATTTATCGTGATATCACCTCGAAATTTGTTGTGAGTGATCCTAGTCTCACCCCCAATAGAAATGGCCAGCTTAAGTTTGTGGGCGTGGCCTACTTTCTGAATTAGCGCCCCCTAGGACCATTAAAACTGTCAGCCCCAAGCCATGCTTTTACTGAGGATTACGAAATTTGGTACACTAATGTGGTGTCTCAGGACCTACAAAAAAGTCTCTTGGAGCCAAGTGCAAAGTCGCACAGGAAGTCGGCCATTTTGGTCCAAGTACGCGATTTAGTGGTTTTCGCACACGTTGTTTGGAGAGTGATACTCCGTCGCCCTTTTCACCAATCACTTTCAAACTTCTGCTATATAGTCTTAAGACATAGAGGAATAAATTCAACCGTCGGATTTTAAATAAGTATAAAGGTGTGGGCGTGGCTAAGCCTCAAACTTTGACCTTTCGCCACGCCACTCTTTTTTTCACAGCTCCCTATTGGACTCCTTTTACCCAATCACCAGGAATCTCTGGTAAATAGCAGCAGACAAGTTGAGGTCACTTGGTCTCCAGTACTGTAAGGTTTTGAAAAAAGGCGGGGCTTTGGGAGCATGGCGAAATTCGCCATCACGCCATGGAAATACGTTTTCCTCTCATTTCTTCATTTATCGTGATATCACCTCGAAATTTGTTGTGAGTGATTCTAGTCTCACCCCCAATAGAAATGGTCAGCTTAAGTTTGTGGGCGTGGCCTACTTTCTTAAATAGCGCCCCCTAGGACCATTAAAACTGTCAACCCCAAGCCATGCTTTTACTGAGGATTACGAAATTTGGTACACTAATGTGGTGTCTCAGGCCCTACAAAAAAGTCTCTTGGAGCCACGTGCAAAGTCGCACAGGAAGTCGGCCATTTTGGTCCAAGTACTTGATTTAGTGGTTTTCGCACACGTTGTTTGGAGAGTGATGCTCCATCGCCCTTTTCACCAATCACCTTCAAGCTTCTGCTATACACTCTTAAGACATAGAGGAAAAAATTCAACCGTCGGATTTTAAATAAGTAGAAAGGTGTGGGCGTGGCTAAGCCTCAAACTTTAACCTGTCGCCATAACATTACTTGACCTAATAACTCCCATGTACACGATCAGATCTATATCAAACTTTGTCTGTGTGATCACTGACCACATCTGAAGACAATGACAATGTGGACAGCTGACATCCCCTAAGTCCCGCCCCCTACTACAGGAAGTCTATTGTTTTATGGTGAAATGCCCATGTTTGTCATGATCTGAAAGCTTTCCAGCGCCCATAGATAAGTTTAACCTACAATAACTTCAAAAAACGTGGTCAGAAAAGCATTACAGTTGGTCTGTGTCATCACACCACCAGAGTCGTAAAGGTAGAGTATGCCCTAGTTGTGGGACGTGTAATATAATGGTGCGATAACAGGTGATGCTGAGTCAGGGTGAGGTGCGGATGAGGTGATCGTTTGCGGTGTCTGGTGTCGGGGTGGCCGACGTTTCTGTTCCGCAGATGTGCCCTGGTGCCCCGGGCTGCCGGCTAGGCCGGAGCGGCGCGGAGCTGCGAGGGCCGAACGACGCTGCTTGCAGCTTTAATTTTTTATTATTCTCGTGCCCCTTTGAACGGCTTTTTGGGGACCTTAACATACCCCAAAACTCACAATATTTTGCACACTTGTCAGGCCTGGTGAAAAATTTGATATTTTAAAGGTCCCAAAAAAATCGCAAAGAAAATGGCTGAACAGCGCCCCCTACAAAGTGAAAAAAACCCCTCTCCATAAAGCTTAGTTTATCGTACAGTTATGAAATTTGGTACACTTGTAGTACTCAACAGTCCGCACAGAAAAGTCTCTTGCAACCATGGTCAATATCAAACAGGAAGTCGGCCATTTTGGGTTGAAATGGCGATTTTTTGCCGTTTTTGCCGTTTTTAGGGTCCGTTTCTGATTGGATTGCTCGATCATTTTTCGCACGATCGTCTCAAAAATTGTGTAAAATTGCTCAGAAGGGATGGGCGAACAAAATGAGATAAGGATTCTGAGTTTTCGTATATGTTGAAGGGGCGGAGCCAGGCCTCGAAGTTTGACTACTCGCCAAAAATATTTAAATTGCTATAACTTCATAACTGAATGGAATAGAGTTACCAAACTTTCTGTGGTCATTCGTCATCCACCCACAAAGTAAATTGAATGGTCGGATGATGACATCACACAAGCCCCGCCCCCTCAGGACCAAAAAGATCAAGTTTTACTGTGAAAGGTCCCAAATTGCCCCATTTCACTTAATCACCACAAATTTATAGCTGGTAACTCAAGACAAGTGGGGGTTGCTTGGCGTCACTTTATGGGAGTTTTCGGCAGAGGGCGGGGCTGTGGCGGCGCGGCGAATTCAGGGGTACCGCCTTGGCCTTACGTTTGCCTCCCATTTCGTCATTTCCAAAGATATCGTCACGAAACTTCTTGTGAGTGATCCTAGTCCGGCCCCCCAAAAGATCTAATGTGAACATCTGGTAGGCGTGGCCTATTTTCTGAAATAGCGCCCCCTAGGACCATTAAAACTGTCAGCCCCAAGCCATGCTTTGACTGAGGATTACGAAATTTGGTACACTAATGTGGTGTCTCAGGACCTACAAAAAAGTCTCTTGGAGCCAAGTGCAAAGTCGCACAGGAAGTCGGCCATTTTGGTCCAAGTGCGCGATTTAGTGGTTTTCACACACGTTGTTTGGAGAGTGATACTCCGTCGCCCTTTTCACCAATCACTTTCAAACTTCTGCTATATAGTCTTAAGACATAGAGGAAAAAATTCAACCGTCGGATTTTAAATAAGTATAAAGGTGTGGGCGTGGCTAAGCCTCAAACTTTGACCTTTCGCCACGCCACTCTTTTTTTCACAGCTCCTTATTGGACTCCTTTTACCCAATCACCAGGAATCTCTGGTAAATAGCAGCAGGCAAGTTGAGGTCACTTGGTCTCCAGTACTGGAAGGTTTTGAAAAAAGGCGGGGCTTTGGGAGCATGGCGAAATTCGCCATCACGCCATGGAAATACGTTTGCCTCTCATTTCTTCATTTATCGTGATATCACCTCGACCATTGTTGTGAGTGATCCTAGTCTGACCCCCAATAGAAAAGGTCAGCTTAAGTTTGTGGGCGTGGCCTATTTTCTGTATTAGCGCCCCCTAGGACCATTAAAACTGTCAGCCCCAAGCCATGCTTTGACTGAGGATTACGAAATTTGGTACACTAATGTGGTGTCTCAGGACCTACAAAAAAGTCTCCTGGAGCCAAGTGCAAAGTCGCACAGGAAGTCGGCCATTTTGGTCCAAGTGCACGATTTAGTGGTTTTCACACACGTTGTTTGGAGAGTGATGCTCCGTCGCCCTTTTCACCAATCGCCTTCGAGCTTCTGCTATATACTCTTAAGACATAGAGGAAAAAATTCAACCGTCGGATTTTAAATAAGTATAAAGGTGTGGGCGTGGCTAAGCCTCAAACTTTGACCTTTCGCCACGCCACTCTTTTTTTCACAGCTCCCTATTGGACTCCTTTTACCCAATCACCTGGAATCTCTGGTAAATAGCAGCTGACAAGTTGAGGTCACTTGGTCTACAGTACTGGCAGGTTTTGAAAAAAGGCGGGGCTTTGGGAGCATGGCGAAATTCGCCATCACGCCATGGCAATACGTTTGCCTCTCATTTCTTCAATTATCGTGACATCGCCACAAAATGTCTGGTGAGTGATCCTAGTCTGACCCCCAATAGAAATGGGCATCTGAGATTTGTGGGCGTGGCCTATATTCTGAAATAGCGCCCCCTAGGACCATTAAAACTGTCAGCCCCAAGACAAGGTTTGACTGAGGATTACGAAAATTGGTACACTCATGTAGGGTCTCTGGCCCTACAAAAAAGTCTCTTGGAGCCAAGCGCAATTTCGCACAGGAGGTCGGCCATTTTGGTCCAAGTACTCGATTTAGTGGTTTTCGCACACGTTGTTTGGACATTGATGGGCTGTTGCCCTTTACACCGATCACCTTCAAACTTATGCTATGAACTTTTAAGTCAAAGGGGAAAAAATTCAACCGTCGGATTTTAAATAAGTATAAAGGTGTGGGCGTGGCTAAGCCTCAAACTTTGACCTTTCGCCATGACATTACTTGACTTAATAACTCCCATGTGCATGATCAGATCTAATTCAAACTTTGTCTGTGTGATCACTGACCACATCTCAAGACAACGACAATGTGGACAGCTGACATCACCTAAGCCCCGCCCCCTGACAACAGGAAGTCTATTGTTTTATGGTGAAATGCCCATATTTGTCCCCTCTAATTTAATGAAAATGACACTCAGGTCATACAGTGTCTTCATGATGTTTTAAAGACCATTCAGATCTGATAGCTTTCCAGAAAGGGAGGGGCTTTGATGCCATGGTGAATGCTGGCGTGACGCCATGACCTTACATTTGACTGTAACTTCCACAAACGGCCTCCGATTTGCCCGAAACTGAATATGGCAATGAACAATCATGCCCTTCAGCCAATGAGGCACAAACGGTTGGTGAATGTTATATAATGTCACCAAAGCTGACCTCAATGGGACTTTTCTGTAGTTGGTCACAGCGCCACCTAGATAACGTTATCCTTCGATAACTTTAAAAAACATGGTCAGAATAGCATTAAAGTTGGTCACTGTCATCACACCACCAGTGTGGTAAAGATAGAGGATTCCCTAGTGGTGAGACATAAAATATAATGGTGGGCTCAAAGGGGATGCTGAGTCAGGGTGAGTTGCGGACAAGGTGGCCGTTAGCAGTTTCTGGTGTTGGGGTGGTCGACGTTTGTGTTCTGCGGATGTGCCCTGGTGCCCCGGGCTGCCGGCCAGGCCGGAGCGGCGCGGAGCTGCGAGGGCCGAACGACGCTGCTTGCAGCTTTAATTTCTTTTTCTTTTTTCTCTTTCTCTTTTTTCTTTTTCTTTTTTCTCTTTCTCTTTTTTCTTTTTCTTTTTTCTCTTTCTCTTTTTTCTTTTTCTTTTTTCTCTTTCTCTTTTTTCTTTTTCTTTTTTCTCTTTCTCTTTTTTCTTTTTCTTTTTTCTCTTTCTCTTTCTCTTTTTTCTTTTTCTTTTTCTCTTTTTTCTTTTTCTCTTTCTCTTTTTTCTTTCTTCTCTTTCTCTTTCTCTTTTTTCTTTTTCTTTTTTCTCTTTCTCTTTTTTCTTTTTCTTTTTTCTCTTTCTCTTTTTTCTTTTTCTTTTTTCTCTTTCTCTTTTTTCTTTTTCTTTTTTCTCTTTCTCCTTTTTCTTTTTTCTCTTTCTCTTTTTTCTTTTTTCTCTTTCTCTTTCTCTTTTTTCTTTTTCTTTTTTCTCTTTCTTCTCTTTCTCTTTCTCTTTTTTCTTTCTTCTCTTTCTCTTTCTCTTTTTTCTTTTTCTTTTTTCTCTTTTTTCTTTTTCTTTTTTCTCTTTTTTCTTTTTCTTTTTTCTCTTTCTCTTTTTTCTTTTTCTTTTTCTCTTTCTCTTTTTTCTTTTTCTTTTTTCTCTTTCTCTTTTTTCTTTTTCTTTTTTCTCTTTCTCTTTTTTTCTTTTTTCTCTTTCTCTTTTTTTTTCTTTTTTCTCTTTCTCTTTTTTTTCTTTTTTCTCTTTCTCTTTTTTTTTCTTTTTTCTCTTTCTCTTTTTTTTTTCTTTTTTCTCTTTCTCTTTTTTTTTCTTTTTTCTCTTTCTCTTTTTTTTTCTTTTTTCTCTTTCTCTTTTTTTTTCTTTTTTCTCTTTCTCTTTATTCTTTTTCTTTTTTCTCTTTCTCTTTATTCTTTTTCTTTTTTCTCTTTCTCTTTATTCTTTTTCTTTTTTCTCTTTTTCTTTTTTCTCTTTCTCTTTATTCTTTTTCTTTTTTCTCTTTCTCTTTATTCTTTTTCTTTTTTCTCTTTCTCTTTTTTCTTTTTCTTTTTTCTCTTTCTCTTTCTTCTTTTTTCTTTTTCTCTTTCTCTTTTTTCTTTCTCTTTTTTCTTTTTCTCTTTTTTCTTTCTCTTTTTTCTTTTTCTTTTTTCTCTTTCTCTTTCTCTTTTTTCTTTTTCTTTTTTCTCTTTCTCTTTCTCTTTTTCTTTTTTCTCTTTTTTCTTTTTCTTTTTTCTCTTTTTTCTTTTTCTTTTTCTTTTTTCTCTTTCTCTTTCTTCTTTTTCTTTTTTCTCTTTCTCTTTCTCTTTTTTCTTTTTCTTTTTTCTCTTTCTCTTTCTCTTTTTTCTTTTTCTTTTTTCTCTTTTTTCTTTTTCTTTTTTCTCTTTTTTTTTCTCTTTTTTCTTTTTCTTTTTTCTCTTTTTTTTTCTCTTTTTTCTTTTTCTTTTTTCTCTTTTTTCTTTCTCTTTTTTCTTTTTCTTTTTTCTCTTTCTCTTTCTCTTTTTTCTTTTTTCTCTTTTTTCTTTTTCTTTTTCTCTTTTTTCTTTTTCTTTTTTCTCTTTTTTCTTTTTCTTTTTTCTCTTTCTCTTTTTTCTTTTTCTTTTTTCTCTTTCTCTTTCTCTTTTTTCTTTTTCTTTTTTCTCTTTTTTCTTTTTTCTCTTTTTTTTTCTCTTTTTTCTTTTTCTTTTTTCTCTTTTTTTTCTCTTTTTTCTCTTTTTTTTCTCTTTTTTCTCTTTTTTTTCTCTTTTTTCTCTTTCTCTTTCTCTTTTTTCTCTTTTTTTTCTCTTTTTTCTCTTTCTTTTTTCTCTTTCTCTTTCTCTTTTTTCTCTTTCTCTTTCTCTTTTTTCTCTTTCTTTTTTTTCTCTTTCTCTTTTTTCTCTTTCTCTTTTTTCTCTTTCTCTTTTTTCTTTTTCTTTTTTCTCTTTCTCTTTTTTCTCTTTCTCTTTCTCTTTCTTCTTTTTTCTCTTTCTCTTTTTTCTTTTTTCTCTTTCTCTTTTTTCTTTTTTCTCTTTCTCTTTTTTCTTTTTTCTCTTTCTCTTTTTTATTTTTTCTCTTTCTCTTTTTTCTCTTTCTCTTTTTTCTCTTTCTCTTTTTTCTCTTTTTTCTTTTTTCTCTTTCTCTTTCTCTTTTTTCTCTTTTTTTTCTCTTTTTTCTTTTTCTTTTTTCTCTTTCTCTTTCTCTTTTTTCTCTTTTTTTTCTCTTTTTTCTTTTTCTTTTTTCTCTTTCTCTTTCTCTTTCTCTTTCTCTTTTTTCTCTTTCTCTTTCTCTTTTTTCTCTTTCTTTTTTTTCTCTTTCTCTTTTTTCTATTTCTCTTTTTTCTCTTTCTCTTTTTTCTCTTTCTCTTTCTCTTTCTCTTTCTCTTTCTCTTTTTTCTTTTTTCTCTTTCTCTTTTTTATTTTTTCTCTTTCTCTTTTTTATTTTTTCTCTTTCTCTTTTTTCTCTTTCTCTTTTTTCTCTTTCTTTTTTTTCTCTTTTTTCTTTTTCTTTTTTCTCTTTCTCTTTCTCTTTTTCTTTTTTCTCTTTCTCTTTCTCTTTCTCTTTTTTCTCTTTCTCTTTCTCTTTCTCTTTTTTCTCTTTCTCTTTCTCTTTTTCTCTTTCTCTTTTTTTCTCTTTCTCTTTTTTCTCTTTCTTTTTTTTCTCTTTCTCTTTTTTCTCTTTCTCTTTTTTCTTTCTCTTTTTTCTTTTTTCTTTCTCTTTTTTCTTTTTTCTTTTTTCTTTTTCTCTTTTTTCTTTTTCTCTTTTTTCTTTTTCTCTTTTTTCTTTTTTCTCTTTCTCTTTTTTCTCTTTCTCTTTTTTCTCTTTCTCTTTTTTCTCTTTCCTTTTTTCTCTTTCCTTTTTTCTTTTTTCTTTTTCTTTTTTCTTTTTCTTTTTCTTTTTCTCTTTCTCTTTTTTCTCTTTCTTTTTTTTCTCTTTCTTTTTTTTTCTCTTTCTTTTTTCTTTTTTCTTTTTTCTTTTTCTTTTTTCTTTTTCTTTTTTCTTTTTCTTTTTTCTTTTTCTCTTTCTCTTTCTCTTTTTTCTCTTTCTCTTTTTTCTCTTTCTCTTTTTTCTCTTTCTCTTTTTTCTCTTTCTTTTTTCTTTTTTCTTTTTTTTCTTTTTTCTTTTTTTCTTTTTTCTTTTTTCTTTCTCTTTTTTCTCTTTCTCTTTTTTCTCTTTCTCTTTTTTCTCTTTCTTTTTTTTCTCTTTCTTTTTTTCTCTTTCTTTTTTTTCTCTTTCTTTTTTTTCTTTTTTCTCTTTCTCTTTTTTCTCTTTCTTTTTTTCTCTTTCTTTTTTTTCTCTTTCTCTTTTTTCTCTTTCTCTTTTTTCTCTTTCTCTTTTTTCTCTTTTCTTTTTCTTTTTTCTGTTTTCTCTTTCTCTTTTTTCTTTTTTCTCTTTCTCTTTTTTCTTTTTTCTCTTTTCTCTTTTTTCTCTTTCTCTTTTTTCTCTTTCTCTTTTTTCTCTTTCCTTTTTTCTCTTTCCTTTTTTCTTTTTTCTTTTTCTTTTTTCTTTTTCTTTTTTCTTTTTCTTTTTCTTTTTCTCTTTCTCTTTCTCTTTCTCTTTTTTCTCTTTCTCTTTTTTCTCTTTCTTTTTTTTCTCTTTCTTTTTTTTCTTTCTCTTTTTTTTCTTTTTTCTTTTTCTTTTTTCTTTCTCTTTTTCTTTTTCTTTTTTCTCTTTCTTTTTTCTTTCTCTTTTTTCTCTTTCTCTTTCTCTTTTTTCTCTCTCTTTTTTCTCTTTCTCTTTTTTCTTTTTTCTCTTTCTCTTTTTTCTCTTTCTCTTTCTTTTTTCTCTTTCTCTTTTTTCTCTTTCTCTTTTTTCTCTTTCTCTTTTTTCTTTCTCTTTTTTCTTTTTCTTTTTTCTCTTTCTTTTTTCTTTCTCTTTTTTCTCTTTCTCTTTCTCTTTTTTCTCTCTCTTTTTTCTCTTTCTCTTTTTTCTCTTTCTCTTTTTCTCTTTTTTTCCCTTTCTCTTTCTCTTTTTTTCCCTTTCTTTTTCTCTTTTTTCCCTTTCTCTTTCTCTTTTTTCTCTTTCTCTTTTTTCTCTTTCTCTTTTTTCTCTTTCTCTTTTTTCTCTTTCTCTTTTTTCTCTTTTCTTTTTCTTTTTTCTCTTTCTCTTTCTCTTTCTCTTTTTTCTTTTTTCTCTTTCTCTTTTTTCTCTTTCTCTTTCTTTTTTCTCTTTCTCTTTTTCTCTTTTTTCTCTTTCTCTTTTTTCTTTTTCTTTTTTCTCTTTCTTTTTTCTTTCTCTTTTTTCTCTTTCTCTTTTTTCTCTTTCTCTTTTTTCTCTTTCTCTTTCTTTTTTCTCTTTCTCTTTTTCTCTTTTTTCTCTTTCTCTTTTTTCTTTTTCTTTTTTCTCTTTCTCTTTTTTATTTTTTCTCTTTCTCTTTTTTCTCTTTCTCTTTCTATTTTTTCTCTTTCTCTTTTTTCTCTTTCTCTTTTTTCTCTTTCTCTTTTTTCTCTTTCTCTTTTTTCTCTTTCTCTTTTTTCTCTTTCTCTTTCTATTTTTTCTCTTTCTCTTTTTTCTCTTTCTCTTTTTTCTCTTTCTCTTTTTTCTCTTTCTCTTTTTTCTTTCTCTTTTTTCTTTTTCTTTTTTCTCTTTCTTTTTTCTTTCTCTTTTTTCTTTTTCTTTTTTCTCTTTCTCTTTTTTCTCTCTCTTTTTTCTCTTTCTCTTTTTTCTCTTTCTCTTTTTTCTCTTTCTCTTTTTTCTCTTTCTCTTTTTTCTCTTTCTCTTTTTTCTCTTTCTCTTTCTCTTTTTCTCTTTCTCTTTTTTCTCTTTCTCTTTTTTCTCTTTCTCTTTTTTCTTTCTCTTTCTCTTTTTCTTTTTTCTTTTTTTTCCCTTTCTTTTTCTCTTTTTTTCCCTTTCTTTTTCTCTTTTTTTCCCTTTCTTTTTCTCTTTTTTTCCCTTTCTCTTTTTTTCCCTTTCTTTTTCTCTTTTTTTCCCTTTCTCTTTCTCTTTTTTCCCTTTCTCTTTCTCTTTTTTTCCCTTTCTCTTTCTCTTTTTTCTCTTTCTCTTTTTTCTCTTTTCTTTTTCTTTTTTCTCTTTCTCTTTCTCTTTCTCTTTCTCTTTTTTCTTTTTTCTCTTTCTCTTTTTTCTCTTTCTCTTTCTTTTTTCTCTGTCTCTTTTTCTCTTTTTTCTCTTTCTCTTTTTTCTTTTTCTTTTTTCTCTTTCTTTTTTCTTTCTCTTTTTTCTCTTTCTTTTTTCTTTCTCTTTTTTCTCTTTCTCTTTTTTCTCTTTCTCTTTTTTCTCTTTCTCTTTCTTTTTTCTCTTTCTCTTTTTCTCTTTTTTCTCTTTCTCTTTTTTCTTTTTCTTTTTTCTCTTTCTCTTTTTTATTTTTTCTCTTTCTCTTTTTTCTCTTTCTCTTTCTATTTTTTCTCTTTCTCTTTTTTCTCTTTCTCTTTCTATTTTTTCTCTTTCTCTTTTTTCTCTTTCTCTTTTTTCTCTTTCTCTTTTTTCTCTTTCTCTTTTTTCTCTTTCTCTTTCTATTTTTTCTCTTTCTCTTTTTTCTCTTTCTCTTTTTTCTCTTTCTCTTTTTTCTCTTTCTCTTTTTTCTTTCTCTTTTTTCTTTTTCTTTTTTCTCTTTCTTTTTTCTTTCTCTTTTTTCTTTTTCTTTTTTCTTTCTCTTTTTTCTCTTTCTCTCTCTTTTTTCTCTTTCTCTTTTTTCTCTTTCTCTTTTTTATTTTTTCTCTTTCTCTTTTTTCTCTTTCTCTTTTTTATTTTTTCTCTTTCTCTTTTTTCTCTTTCTCTTTTTTATTTTTTCTCTTTCTCTTTTTTCTCTTTCTCTTTTTTCTTTCTCTTTCTCTTTTTCTTTTTCTTTTTTTCCCTTTCTTTTTCTCTTTTTTTCCCTTTCTTTTTCTCTTTTTTTCCCTTTCTCTTTCTCTTTTTTTCCCTTTCTCTTTCTCTTTTTTTCCCTTTCTCTTTCTCTTTTTTCTCTTTCTCTTTTTTCTCTTTCTCTTTTTTCTTTTTTCTTTTTTTTCTTTTTCTTTTTTCTCTTTCTCTTTTTTCTTTTTTCTTTTTTTTCTTTTTTCTTTTTTTTCTTTTTTATTTTTTCTCTTTCTCTTTTTTCTCTTTCTCTTTTTTCTCTTTCTCTTTTTTCTCTTTCTCTTTTTTCTCTTTCTCTTTTTTATTTTTTCTCTTTCTCTTTTTTCTCTTTCTCTTTTTTATTTTTTCTCTTTCTCTTTTTTCTCTTTCTCTTTTTTTATTTTTTCTCTTTCTCTTTTTTCTCTTTCTCTTTTTTCTCTTTCTCTTTTTTCTCTTTCTCTTTTTTCTTTTTTCTTTTTTTTCTTTCTCTTTTTTCTTTTTTCTTTTTTTTCTTTTTTCTATTTTTTCTTTTTTCTCTTTCTCTTTTTTCTTTTTCTTTTTTCTCTTTCTCTTTTTTCTTTTTCTTTTTTCTCTTTCTCTTTTTTCTTTTTCTTTTTTCTCTTTCTCTTTTTTCTTTTTCTTTTTTCTCTTTCTCTTTTTTCTTTTTCTTTTTTCTCTTTCTCTTTTTTCTTTTTCTTTTTTCTCTTTCTCTTTCTCTTTTTTCTTTTTCTTTTTCTCTTTTTTCTTTTTCTCTTTCTCTTTTTTCTTTCTTCTCTTTCTCTTTCTCTTTTTTCTTTTTCTTTTTTCTCTTTCTCTTTTTTCTTTTTCTTTTTTCTCTTTCTCTTTTTTCTTTTTCTTTTTTCTCTTTCTCTTTTTTCTTTTTCTTTTTTCTCTTTCTCCTTTTTCTTTTTTCTCTTTCTCCTTTTTCTTTTTTCTCTTTCTCCTTTTTCTTTTTTCTCTTTCTCTTTTTTCTTTTTTCTCTTTCTCTTTCTCTTTTTTCTTTTTCTTTTTTCTCTTTCTTCTCTTTCTCTTTCTCTTTTTTCTTTCTTCTCTTTCTCTTTCTCTTTTTTCTTTTTCTTTTTTCTCTTTTTTCTTTTTCTTTTTTCTCTTTTTTCTTTTTCTTTTTTCTCTTTCTCTTTTTTCTTTTTCTTTTTCTCTTTCTCTTTTTTCTTTTTCTTTTTTCTCTTTCTCTTTTTTTTCTTTTTTCTCTTTCTCTTTTTTTTTCTTTTTTCTCTTTCTCTTTTTTTTTCTTTTTCTCTTTCTCTTTTTTCTTTTTCTTTTTTCTCTTTCTCTTTTTTTTCTTTTTTCTCTTTCTCTTTTTTTTCTTTTTTCTCTTTCTCTTTTTTTTTCTTTTTTCTCTTTCTCTTTTTTTTTCTTTTTTCTCTTTCTCTTTTTTTTTTCTTTTTTCTCTTTCTCTTTTTTTTTCTTTTTTCTCTTTCTCTTTTTTTTTCTTTTTTCTCTTTCTCTTTTTTTTTCTTTTTCTCTTTCTCTTTTTTTTTCTTTTTTCTCTTTCTCTTTATTCTTTTTCTTTTTTCTCTTTCTCTTTTTTCTTTTTCTTTTTCTCTTTTTTCTTTTTCTCTTTCTCTTTTTTCTTTCTTCTCTTTCTCTTTCTCTTTTTTCTTTTTCTTTTTTCTCTTTCTCTTTTTTCTTTTTCTTTTTTCTCTTTCTCTTTTTTCTTTTTCTTTTTCTTTTTTCTCTTTCTCCTTTTTCTTTTTTCTCTTTCTCCTTTTTCTTTTTTCTCTTTCTCTTTTTTCTTTTTTCTCTTTCTCTTTCTCTTTTTTCTTTTTCTTTTTTCTCTTTCTTCTCTTTCTCTTTCTCTTTTTTCTTTCTTCTCTTTCTCTTTCTCTTTTTCTTTTTCTTTTTTCTCTTTTTTCTTTTTCTTTTTCTCTTTTTTCTTTTTCTTTTTTCTCTTTCTCTTTTTTCTTTTTCTTTTTCTCTTTCTCTTTTTTCTTTTTCTTTTTTCTCTTTCTCTTTTTTCTTTTTCTTTTTTCTCTTTCTCTTTTTTTTCTTTTTTCTCTTTCTCTTTTTTTTTCTTTTTTCTCTTTCTCTTTTTTTTTCTTTTTTCTCTTTCTCTTTTTTTTTCTTTTTTCTCTTTCTCTTTTTTTTTCTTTTTTCTCTTTCTCTTTTTTTTTTCTTTTTTCTCTTTCTCTTTTTTTTTCTTTTTTCTCTTTCTCTTTTTTTTTCTTTTTTCTCTTTCTCTTTATTCTTTTTCTTTTTTCTCTTTCTCTTTATTCTTTTTCTTTTTTCTCTTTCTCTTTATTCTTTTCTTTTTTCTCTTTCTCTTTATTCTTTTTCTTTTTTCTCTTTCTCTTTCTTCTTTTTTCTTTTTCTCTTTCTCTTTTTTCTTTCTCTTTTTTCTTTTTCTCTTTTTTCTTTCTCTTTTTTCTTTTTCTTTTTTCTCTTTCTCTTTCTCTTTTTTCTTTTTCTTTTTTCTCTTTCTCTTTCTCTTTTTCTTTTTTCTCTTTTTTCTTTTTCTTTTTTCTCTTTTTTCTTTTTCTTTTTCTTTTTTCTCTTTCTCTTTCTTCTTTTTCTTTTTTCTCTTTCTCTTTCTCTTTTTTCTTTTTCTTTTTTCTCTTTCTCTTTCTCTTTTTTCTTTTTCTTTTTTCTCTTTTTTCTTTTTCTTTTTTCTCTTTTTTTTTCTCTTTTTTCTTTTTCTTTTTTCTCTTTTTTTTTCTCTTTTTTCTTTTTCTTTTTTCTCTTTTTTCTTTCTCTTTTTTCTTTTTCTTTTTTCTCTTTCTCTTTCTCTTTTTTCTTTTTTCTCTTTTTTCTTTTTCTTTTTCTCTTTTTTCTTTTTCTTTTTTCTCTTTTTTCTTTTTCTTTTTTCTCTTTCTCTTTTTTCTTTTTCTTTTTTCTCTTTCTCTTTCTCTTTTTTCTTTTTCTTTTTTCTCTTTTTTTTCTCTTTTTTCTCTTTTTTTTCTCTTTTTTCTCTTTCTCTTTCTCTTTTTTTTCTCTTTTTTCTCTTTTTTTTCTCTTTTTTCTCTTTCTTTTTTCTCTTTCTCTTTCTCTTTCTCTTTTTTCTCTTTCTTTTTTTTCTCTTTCTCTTTTTTCTCTTTCTCTTTTTTCTCTTTCTCTTTTTTCTTTTTCTTTTTTCTCTTTCTCTTTTTTCTCTTTCTCTTTCTCTTTCTTCTTTTTTCTCTTTCTCTTTTTTCTTTTTTCTCTTTCTCTTTTTTCTTTTTTCTCTTTCTCTTTTTTCTTTTTTCTCTTTCTCTTTTTTATTTTTTCTCTTTCTCTTTTTTCTCTTTCTCTTTTTTCTCTTTCTCTTTTTTCTCTTTTTTCTTTTTTCTCTTTCTCTTTCTCTTTTTTCTCTTTTTTTTCTCTTTTTTCTTTTTCTTTTTTCTCTTTCTCTTTCTCTTTTTTCTCTTTTTTTTCTCTTTTTTCTTTTTCTTTTTTCTCTTTCTCTTTCTCTTTCTCTTTTTTCTCTTTCTCTTTCTCTTTTTTCTCTTTCTTTTTTTTCTCTTTCTCTTTTTTCTATTTCTCTTTTTTCTCTTTCTCTTTTTTCTCTTTCTCTTTCTCTTTCTCTTTCTCTTTTTTCTCTTTCTCTTTTTTATTTTTTCTCTTTCTCTTTTTTATTTTTTCTCTTTCTCTTTTTTCTCTTTCTCTTTTTTCTCTTTCTTTTTTTTCTCTTTTTTCTTTTTCTTTTTTCTCTTTCTCTTTCTCTTTTTCTTTTTTCTCTTTCTCTTTCTCTTTCTCTTTTTTCTCTTTCTCTTTCTCTTTTTTCTCTTTCTCTTTCTCTTTTTTCTCTTTCTCTTTTTTCTCTTTCTCTTTTTTCTCTTTCTCTTTTTTCTCTTTCTTTTTTTTCTCTTTCTCTTTTTTCTCTTTCTCTTTTTTCTCTTTCTCTTTTTTCTTTCTCTTTTTTCTTTTTTCTTTCTCTTTTTTCTTTTTTCTTTTTTCTTTTTCTCTTTTTTCTTTTTCTCTTTTTTCTTTTTTCTCTTTCTCTTTCTCTTTTTTCTCTTTCTCTTTTTTCTCTTTCCTTTTTTCTCTTTCCTTTTTTCTCTTTCCTTTTTTCTTTTTCTTTTTCTTTTTCTTTTTCTTTTTCTTTTTCTCTTTCTCTTTTTTCTCTTTCTTTTTTTTCTCTTTCTTTTTTCTTTTTCTTTTTTCTTTTTCTTTTTTCTTTTTCTTTTTTCTTTTTCTCTTTCTCTTTCTCTTTTTTCTCTTTCTCTTTTTTCTCTTTCTCTTTTTTCTCTTTCTCTTTTTTCTTTTTTCTTTTTTTTCTTTTTTCTTTTTTTTCTTTTTTCTTTTTTCTTTCTCTTTTTTCTCTTTCTTTTTTTTCTCTTTCTTTTTTTTCTCTTTCTTTTTTTTCTTTTTTCTCTTTCTCTTTTTTCTCTTTCTTTTTTTTCTCTTTCTTTTTTTTCTCTTTCTCTTTTTTCTCTTTCTCTTTTTTCTCTTTCTCTTTTTTCTCTTTTCTTTTTTCTTTTTTCTCTTTCTCTTTTTTCTTTTTTCTCTTTCTCTTTTTTCTTTTTTCTCTTTCTCTTTTTTCTCTTTCTCTTTTTTCTCTTTCCTTTTTTCTCTTTCCTTTTTTCTTTTTTCTTTTTCTTTTTTCTTTTTCTTTTTTCTTTTTCTCTTTCTCTTTCTTCTCTTTCTCTTTTTTCTCTTTCTTTTTTTTCTCTTTCTTTTTTTTCTCTTTCTTTTTTTTCTTTCTCTTTTTTTTCTTTTTTCTTTTTTCTTTTTCTTTTTTCTTTCTCTTTTTTCTTTTTCTTTTTTCTCTTTCTTTTTTCTTTCTCTTTTTTCTCTTTCTCTTTTTTCTCTTTCTCTTTCTCTTTTTTCTCTCTCTTTTTTCTCTTTCTCTTTCTCTTTTTTCTCTCTCTTTTTTCTCTTTCTCTTTTTTCTTTTTTCTCTTTCTCTTTTTTCTCTTTCTCTTTCTTTTTTCTCTTTCTCTTTTTTCTCTTTCTCTTTTTTCTCTTTCTCT